>NC_069660.1:22885000-23510000 GCF_027244095.1 Hemicordylus capensis | reverse complement strand
CAAAAGGCAGTCATGGGGAGAGTGATCTGGGTGGGGCCTTGGCTCCAGGGAAGGAGTTTAATACTTTGGCCACAAACCAATTTCTTAACTTCAATTATCCTGTAAAGCTGCAATTAGCCATGGAAAGGGAAAACCCCATTTGTGCTTTTAAGTTTTCTCCTCCACAGTTATTAGCAGCCTCAGGGGTGATCTGGATTGGGGGTCATGATTCTGTGAGAAAACATGTTTAGACTCTCCCCCACATGCTGTGGTCTTGATCTATGGAATTCTTTGCCATGGGATGTGGTGATGGCCACTAGTCTGAAAGGCTTTAAAAAGGGCCTAGACAAATTCATGGAGGACAGGTCTATCAATGGCTACTAGTCTGGTGGCTGTGGGCCACCTCCAGCCTCAGGGGCATGATGCCTCTCAATAGCAGTTGCAGGGGAGCAACAGCAAGGGAGAGGGCATGCCCTCACCTCTTGCCTGTGGGTTCCCCAGAGGCATCTGGTGTGCCACTGTGTGAAACAGGATGCTGGGCTAGATAGGCCTTGGGCCTGATCCAGCAGGGCTGTTCTTATGTTCCAAATCAGGGTCCAATGTGGCTGCTATTAAAAAAATTCCAAAGAAAACAAATGCAATTACACATATACCTGTATGTTTTCCACATACTGATACAATATAAAAACCTATCTCCCACCCCCCACCCCCACCCCGGTGGTGGCCAATAGCAGCTTCATGGGCAATTTCATGGGAAACAACCTGGTGGGATAGGGTTAATCCTTCCCGCTGTACCACAAACAGTGTTGGCTGGCTGCCCACTACAACCCTTTTGAGATTTTTATTGCTGGTTACTTTTTAATGTATTAATGATATTTTAATAAAGATTGTTTGAAATTGTTAAGCCACCTTGAGAATTTCCCTAAAACTGAAAGGTGAGCTATAATGTATTAAATTAATCCACTAATAACCGCACTACCATTACTTAGATGATCTCTGGATGTCATACTTCACCCATTGAACAGATGTTGCCATCTCAAGCTGCAAGTCCAAGAGTCCTTCGTGTATCACATCACATGGGCCGGGCTGGCCATAGGAGGGTTCTGCAAGTCCTTCACAGGCATTGCTCTGTATGACTTTACTCATAAGCTGAGTTATCTGCAACGTGAATGGTGGAAGAAGAGGCATTGCTTTACATATCAAAGCCCTGGCAAAGCTGTACAGGGAAGCTTACAACTGAAAAACACCAGGGTTACAGCAGGTGAATGGATGTCATGACCTCAGATCCAGGACCCTCAAACTGGGAGACAAGGAGGACAGTCCAAGGTATGAGACAGGGTGGGAAGATCCTATGACTCAGATCTCAGATGACCCCCTATACTAAGAGAATCAGAGGAGCTCCAGAGAGCATCTCGATCACAGCCAAAGGATACTGCCCTGCATTCATTGCCTGACTCAAAGGAGTCCTCTGAGGATCTGCCAGCCCTAGTAGTGGGCTTTAGTCTTCCAGCACCAAAAGAGCCAGTACTTTAAAAACTGGGCAAGGCCCCTTTAAGCAACAGACTCTTCCTTAGGGAAGGGGTAGGCCTATTCACTCTGCCCAAGTAGCAGCCATAAAACCCAGCAGTCTGTTCCAAACAGCCACTGGAGCAACATCCCCACTATGTTGCTAGGCCCAACTCGCATGGGTATCTGCTTGGAGCTAACCAAGGTTTGAACCCTTTTGCCTTTGGAGCTGTCCCAGGTCTGCATCCCTTCTAGATCTCTGCCTCTGTGGAGACCCCAGCTTGTCCCAGAACAGGGTACTGGAGTGTTGTGTGCCTGCTATAAGCACAATGCAACAAAAGTACCGTACATTTGACAGAAGATGTCTGCTTTGTCTGTGGACATAGACAAAGAACTGAGAATTGGCAATTCTGCATTGCTGTGACAGAATCTATCCTTTGCTGATCAGCTTCCCAAAGGCATTTCTCTGGTCAGCTGCTGTAAGGTTAACTTTGCTCTGGTCCAGCAAGATCTGGATCAGTGTGACACTCTTGGTTTCCTTGCTAGATGAAGGTCTGTGCAGGCAGATTAATGTGGATTTGCCTCTATGCACATTTGCATCCTACTGTATGTTCAGACACAAAACATCCAAGATGGTCCCTATTTCCACTGCATGGGGTAAATGAGGATGCACCTTCCCATGTGCTTTGGAAGACTAAGTGTCTTGCCCTCCATTTGTAGCAACACCTGCCACATTTGTTACAACTCCTGCTAGCTGGGCAAAGGGGCCCTTTCAAAGTGGCCATTCTCTTTTTATTAAGCATAGGGGAAGTATCTCTCTCTCTCCAACCCCAACCCAGCATCCCGCCAATGGATGCTGCTGGTGTCTACCATGTGTTTATTTTAGACTACGAGCTTTTTGAGGACAGGGAACCATCTTCTTCTTGCTATGCTTTTTTCTATTTAATCTGCTTTGAGAACTTCTTTTGTTGAAAAACTATATATGAATAGTAGTAGTAGTCAGGGGCACAGACAGAGGGAAACTTGAGGAGCAATTCCTCACTTAAGTTTTTGGGAGGAAAGGTGGGGAGGGGAGAAACACATGTTTTGAGGATTGGAGATATGGGTTAAGTTTGATGGGGGTTCAGTAAAATGAGGGGCAACCCCTCCAATGCTTAGGGAAGATCAGCACCCCTATTTTTATTTATTTATTTACATTTTTTAATATATCCCACTCTTCCTCCAAAGAGCCCATAGTGGTGTACTAAATACTTAAGTTTCTCCTCACAACAACCGTGTGAAGTAGGTTAGGCTGAGAGAGAAGTGACTGGCCCCGAGTCACCCAGCAAGTATCATGGTGTGGTGAATGGGGATTTGAACTCAGGTCCCCTCGGTCCTAGTCCAGCACTCTAACCACTACACCACGCTGGCTCTCACGCAAGTAGAAGCTGGCTCTCACACAAATAGTAGTCACCATCATCAGAAAGACATCATGCTATAGGATCAGAAGTCTTCACTTTAACTTACTTTATTTTTGTCATCCAATGATGCCGCTTCCAGTTCATAGTCTTGATGCTCATGAAAGCTGATTCTGAAGCGCCTTCCTTCACCATATGCACAGGATTTAACTTGGGGAAATGGAAACTGTTTCTTCATGATTCCTTTCTCTATGTTAAAAATGGTCTTTGAGTGCAGATCAATCTGGAGAAACAGTGATTTTCCTGGTGAGATATTTTTCACGGCTGTCTTCCCCCCCAAGTGAAGAGCCAAAGGCCTTCTCTCAAATTAACATGTGCAACCACTTGGTAAAAAGACTGGCTGAGAAAATGTATCTTTTTATTGATGATTATAATCAAGACAAACATTCTCTTCATCACTTAGTCACCATAACATATTTATTTAAGTTAGTGACCAAATATAGATTGATTCTGTCTGCTGCTTCCTTATCCCCGTATTTGATAAATACACATCGATTTATCATTCTGAAGTGTTATTTCCTTTGAAATTTTCCAATGTCTTGGTCTACCCAAGGCAACAACCAAGCCTCACACAGAAGGAAATTAGCTTGGGTGAAAACTGTGGCTTCAGTCTGATACCCTGGTTCACAAACGGTGAGATGGACCCCACGAAGAAGGTGGGAGTCTGAAGATTAAGACCCCCCTGGAAATCCTAATACCACTATGAGAGTTAATGTCAAAGGACTTGAGGGACAGAGCTGAAACCTGAAGAATAGGGTAAGCTGGGAAGGCTCTTCTCTGTGTGCCATCACCCGCTGATGCTCCTTTGTCAAGCATGTGTCACAGGGCCTTTTCAGTGATTGCTTCTAGGCTATGACATTTGCTCTCATACGAGGTCCAGATGGCCAATTAGTTGTAGCTGTATCTGTTTTATTTTGAGGATGCTTTTATTTACATATTATCACTCTTTATATTTCACTACACTGGGGTCTCAGAGTGAAGGGCAGTAAGAAAATGTAAATAATAAATAAGTAGCAGCTCTAGCCACTCATTCTAATAACTCATTTTGACGTATCATCGAAACCTTTTTCAATCAGTATCTCACCACATTAATCACTGTATCTTCCATGCTGGTTTGCAGAGGGCAGGGCCTAATTCAAGGAGGATTCCATCATGTGACATAGAACCTAGGGACCCCCAGGATTCCACATCACATCAAGCAACCTTCCCTGCCTTCAATGCTGCCTTCTGTAGAACAGCACCAAATGTTTAGATGCCTGGAAGCATGACCAAGTGTGTGGGTAGAGGTGGCATGGCTAACTGGTGCACTGCCTCTCCCCCTCCACGTTCTGTGAATATACAGGGTGGCTCAGCAGGAGTCTCAGCTTTCAACATCAGAGCAAAAGCCAAGAGAAAGTCAAGCAATGAAGACTGCCCTTCAGCACTGTTGGGGACAGGCATGCACCTTTCAGTAGGCCTGTGGGTCAGAATATCTGATTCTGAGAAATGTGTGGCACCACCCCTTGGGCAGTGCAAAGACAGACATTCACAGCACAGTCAGTCTGTGCAATATCTGCCCATTCTAGGAGCAGGGAAACCTCTAATTTCAACCGATAGGGATGGCTCAAAGGGGCGTGGAGATACCTAGGAAGGTCCATGGGAATACTGGAGTTCATGGGAGTGTTTTCATCATAGGAAAAGCACTGGGAGCAACTACATTTCCCAGCTATCCCTGCAAGCCTTCCCAGCATTCCCCATGCACCTTCCAGACATCCCAGTGGGCTCCAGTTCTGTAGAAGAGGCTCCCCCAGTGCCAGAAATGGCAGATCCTGCATGGAGCTGATCACACTAGGAATGCCTGCTGACACGCAGTACTGGGGAGTTGGGTTGTGCACATTCATAACAACTGGACATCCCAACACACAGGCCTACTATTCAGGCATTATAGTGTACAGGCGCCTTTTAAACACAAACCTGGAAACAGGCCCCCTGAAATGCAGGGTACAGTTAGCCTTGAACATAATGCGTAAATAACTGTGAGTGCATTCAGCTCTCTCTGTGTGTGTACACACACTGGCTGGCATATTTCACAATGTTCTTTCTGCCAAACATGCATGCAGTTGCACAAGAGCACTCTTGCACCAATGCAAATATGACACCAACACAGTTTTATGATGGATGGCCCTCGTGCAACTCCTTTTGCAAAATGGCGTGCATCTGCGCAAGAGCACTCTTGTGCAACTGTGTGTGCACGTTTTGTTCAAAGGCAGAAAGAACCTAACCCAGTATGCCAGCCAATGTACACACACATATAGGGCCACCTGGAGTGCACAGGTGGGGCTGAATTGTTATTTCAGAATAACACCACTTGAAGACAAGCCCAAATACTTTGATTGAATTAATATGTGCTGTATTAGGCTGCATCCCTATGCACATTTAATGAGAGCTAGCATAATCAAACACACTGGAACTTACTTCTGAGTAAACTCACGTAGGATAAGGCTACATGCCTGTCAGAGCAAGGCAGCAAAAACATGGAGGCTATTCCCACGATCAGGCGAAATCGGGCTAGGGGAGCCTAGCCCGATTTTGCCTGACCGTGAGAACCACCAGGCTTGCAGGCAAGCCCGGTGGCCTCCAGGCAGTTAACCTTCCAAACTACTCCTACCCTTAAACCGGGTTTGTGAAGCGCTTGCTCCACAAACCTATTTTTTTTAAATCGTGAATTGCTGCGGCGTGGCTCTGCGTCACAGCAACACATGAGGAGAGCCCCGACCGGAGCAGCCTCCCGGCTTGGGGGTCTCTCCAGCATGCCGTGTGCGCTCGCGCAGGGCATGCTGGAGCTTCCGGGGGCCATGCGGCCCCCAAACTCCCCAGCCCCCGCCAGCTCTGTGACAGAGCCGGCAGTCATGTGGGTGGCTGCTACGGCTGCCCAGGGCTGCCGCCCTGCTCACCTGCGGGGAAAGTGGGTTAAGCTCACTCTCCCTGCTAACCCTCCCAAGGCTCTTCTCACGGATCATGAGAAGAGCCTCATGCTGTTCCTGCAAGACCTTTGAAACTCATGGTTTGTCTGCAGCTTCAGGGCAGGCCCAAATCAACTGCTTAGGGTTGCTTCAGATCTTCGATCCAGGGCTCTGAAGTGGCCCACAAAGCAGGCCCAGAATGTTGGGTGTGCACTGCCAAGCCAGGTGAATATCTGCCACCAGAAACGCTGACGGGCAGCCTTTGTGGCTTGGCTTTTGCTCTGATGTTAAAGGCTGAGCCTCCTGTTGAGCTGCCCTGCTGAGCTGAGACGGTAACTGTGTGAGTGAAGCAGCCAGGCTTTTGTCTACTTTGAGTTTGAGATGTTTGATACGTTGAGACTGAGATGTTTGGACCATGCTGCTCCAACGTTATTCCGACTCCATGAGCTACCAATTTGTTTCTGGGTCCATCTCCAAATGCTGGTCTTAGCATTTAAGGCTTTAAATGATCTGGGGCCAGGATATCTCAACGGACTTCCTCCATTCCTAACAAACCTACTCATGGACTCCATTCAACATCTGAAGCCCTGCTGATTTTCACTACCACCACCATCCGAGTGGTGGGGCCATAGCTCAGTGGTAGAGCATCTGCTTAGCATGCAGAAGGTCCCAGATTCAATCCCTGGCGTCTCCAGTTAAGGCTAGGAAAGACATTTATTTATTTATTTATTTATCATATTTCTATACTGCCTGATATGTACATCTCTAGGTGGTAGAGATGTACTTTTGCCTGAAACCCTGGAAAAGCACGGCTAAGCAATGTAGACAGTACTGAGCTGGATGGGCCAATGGTCTGACTTAGTGTAAGGCAGCTTCCTATGTGTGCTTCATTCAGCATATGAAGTCCTGCTGTTTGTCTTCTCCTAAAGTATGATCAGGTAAATTCAGGATGGAGTTATTTTTAATTTTGCACCTGAGCTGTGATGTGCCTTGTGTGTGTGCGTGCGCGCACACACGCATGTGCAAGTGCATGCACAGAAGAGTACAGTATTCGTTAGTCTGTGAATTTATCCTTTTCTCACCTCCAATTAATTTTGTCAAGATGAATTAAAGTTCTGTTTGCTAGATACAATGTATCAGATAGTACGAACAGCTAGCCATTGAACTGGAGGGAATGGACAGACAGAAATGCAGGAAGGCAATATTAAAACACCACCAGCACTTTTTTTCTCCAAGCAGGGCTTTGGCCTTTTTATGTCTCCATCATCAGAAGAAAACAGCAGGTGTGACTTTACCATGGATATTTCCAGATACAATAAACTGCACTTGTTTATTACACTTGATTTCTACTTGTTCCATTGCTGTTAAAAGCAGAAGAGCCTTGCCAAAATAAAAGGTTGGCAACTGTGCTGCTCCACTGCAGCATTTTAGGAGCAGAAAAAGCAGAGACGTTTGTTGGTGGAAAGCAAAGAGGAGGGGGGGAGAGGGGGGTGTCATTGCATGCAAGGAGCCCTGTCCTTGCTGCTGTACCCCACTACCACCACTGACCTACAACTTCAAGCTGTGGCATGCTTGGAAAGTGAGGCAGCTCAGTGAGGAGGAAGAGGACAATGCCAGTGGTGGAGGGTGGGTGTGGGTGTGAGCAGGATAGATGCCTTTTCCCCAAACTAAAACACCCCAGATGCTATAGTCTTGCCTTATAAGGAAGGTGCTCCAGGGCCCTGATCATCTTGGTGGCCCTCTTCTGCACCTTTTCCAGTTCTATTATTATTATTATTATTATTATTATTATTATTATTATTATTATTACATTTATATCCTGCTCTTCCTCCAAGGAGCCCAGAGCAGTGTCCTACATACTTGAGTTTCTCCTTACAACAACCCTGTGATGTAGGTTAGGCTGAGAGAGAAGTGACTGGCCCAGAGTCACCCAGCTAGTTTTCATGGCTGAATGGGGATTTGAACTCGGGTCTCCCCGGTCCTAGTCCAGCACTCTAACCACTACACCACGCTGGCTCTCTAGTTCTCCAGTTCTACAAGGTCTTTCTTAAGATACGGTGACCAGAACTGCATGAAGTACTCCAGATGTGGCCGCACCATGGATTTATAAAAGGGCATTATATAATATTAGCATTTTTATTTTCAACCCCTTTCCTAATTATCCCTAGCATGGAATATGCCTTTCTCACCGCTGCCGCGCACGGAGTCTCCTGAAATGTCGGCACTTTCGACAAACTGTCCACCACGACCCCAAGATCTCTATCCTGGTCAGTCACTGACAGCTCAGACCCCATCCCTGTATAAGATGCTTGGCTGACAAAAAACATGCTGGCTAACATACAGAGCTAAGGATGCAGAGCCAATGTGTAGCCAGAATGCAGCCTAACAGAACTTCCCAACTAACTATATTGTTGCAATGGGGAAGTGGCAATTTTTGACAGCCTCCCCTTTCTTAGGAAGCCAGTTCCACCCAGAAATATGTCCCCAAGAGATGCACAACCCTCAGGGACATATTTTCAGATGGCAGAAAGGGATTTCTGGGGAAAGGGAGGGTGTCAAAAGTTTCCCCTTCCTCGCTGATACAGTTGGTCAGGAAGTTCTGTTAGGCTGCTTAGTGGTGAATCCTTGTTCTGTATATAAGCCACTGCTTTCTATGAACAGCCTAGAAGGAGTTAATGTCTTTATTGTGGTTTAAGCTTCCTTGACCTATTTCATCATCTACATACAAGTAAGACTTACATCTAGACAAACCATAATTATACAATTCATTGCTCTAATTTTACTCTTTTTTTACCCATGTGTTTTATGGAAGGGATCTGGCTGGAAAAAAATTGACAAACTGATTAATCATAAAGAGATACAATGCATTGCTTCAAAAGAGTTTGTGTCATCTTGAGAATCCACTCAAATACCTCCCAATAAACGGAAGACATCCCAGTTACTCTAAGGTGGTTGTCTGCTGTGCTGACGTAATTGTGCTAGGAAATGACCAAGAAACAAAGGCTAAGGTGGTCTCTTTCAAACAAAGAATTCCCCTTTGCTTTGAGCTGTTTGTGCAGCAGGATATAGTCAGAGATGAAAATTGCAGGCTGGAGTATCGACTGCCTCACACCAGTACACAGCATTGATTTCTAATAATGTGCATGAATGTAGTAAGTGGCTGAAAGAGAAAATCCACTCCAGGCTGGATGATTAAACCTACAAACTGTGATTTCCTGAGCTAATTATTAAATACTTCCCGAGTCTCGGCATCAGGGGAGAAACTTGTAATGAAGCTGGCGGCAAATGGAAGCTGGGTAAGCCATCAAGTAGAAACTGACTGGGGTTAAAATAAGGAGAAACAGAAGATTAAAGAAGAAAGTTGGATATTCCGCCCCCCCCTCCGCCCCCAGGGGAGTTTCTAGTGATGGCTTCACATGTCATAGAGAACTGCCCATTCCCAGCATGTGCAGGAGCCCAACTTCTGGAGTCGGGATGGCTCAGCCTTTAGTGGGCATGTTGTCCAAACCTGCCAGTGTTGGCATATTCTGCGCTACTTGAGGTCTAGAAGCCACCACCTGTTCATCGGTTCAAATCTTGGTTACAGATATTGGCTTCGGAACCACAAGTAGGGCAGAATATGCTGGCATTGATGCGTTCACACAACACACTCAATGTCAGCATAGCTGTCTCGACACTGGAAGCTGGGCTCCTGCACATGCATGGCCTGTCACTCTCATGAGAGAGCAGTCCTTGGGAGGATGTCTAAGATTTTATCATGAAACTTGGCTTTATTGCTGGGTTAAGCTCACCAATATCTAGGTGTAACCCGGGACAGTTCTTCTTATGAGGTATGGCCAATATGGGGTGCATGTGTGCACCCCAGGGGAAGGGGCTGGGGGCCCCGTTCCACACCCATTCTGTGTAAAAAAATAGACCCTGGCTGCTCCAGCTTCCCTGCTTGGGTCTGCCTGTTATACTCCCCCCCCCAGCCATTATACCCCCCCCTAGCCCTCCTGGCACCATGATGGGGTGCCCTGCTCATGCTGCCACTTGGACTGTTTGTGCTTGTGAACATACATGACTGTTGCACCCTTCTCAAGGAGCAAGGCATTGAGTGCCCATCCTGTCGTCCCGTGCCCTCACCCTACCACCTGCCAGGTGGGAGGAGCAAGGGACGGTGTGGGAACTGGGGTGCCTCCAAGTGGCTATGCAGCTTTACAGGCTGGCCAGTCCAGGATGGGGCATTGTGGCCTCCCTGTTGCCTGGCAACTCCATAGCTGTACGGCTGACATTTGGGGTGTGGCCAGTTTTCTGGGAGGCTGACAGTGAGAAGTGCCAAAAGCATGCAGCAGCCACATCCTTGGGAGGGTCTTCGCTGCCGCCTGTTACTGGGGCTTAGAAATGGGCGTGAAACGGTTATAGCTGAGTCTGCAGTCGGGCATAACACTTCAATGGCAAAACTTTGGTGGTCGGCGGCATAGCTTAGAGCAGGGATTCTCAATGTTGGGTCCCCAGATGATATTGGACTTCAACTCCCATAACTCCCAAGTACAGTGGCCTTTGGCTGAGGATTATGGGAGTTGAAGTCCAAAAACATCTGGGGACCCAACTTTGAGAATCCCTGGCTTAGAGAAACCTGAAGGTTCCAATTGCCATTTGGCTTGGAAAAGTAGTGGGGTGCTTCTCACGAGCAGCAAAAATTGGGCTACCAGAGGCAGCCGAGCCTGGTGGGTCTTGAGCGGCAAACCCACTCAAGAACCACTGGTAAAAAGCGAGCGCTCAAGCAAACCTGCTTTTTACCATTGTGAGTAGCCTCAGTGTGGCTTCACACCGCGCCTACTCATGAGTAGACCCCCGGCCGGGAGGCAAAAAGCCGCCTCCCGGCTCGGGAGTCTCCCCAGTATACCCTGCGCGCTCACGCAGGGCATACTGGGGCTTGCGGGGCTGGCTTGCCCCCACTTCCCCCACCCCCCGTCGGCTCCGTCTCGAAGCCGGCCATCGTGTGGGCGGCCGATCCAGCCACCCAGGGCTCCCTGCCCGCTCGCGAGCGGGGAAGCGGGCTTAGCCCGTTCTTCCCGCTCACAGGTTAAAACCGGGTCTCACTGATCGTGAGATCCGGTCCAGAGTTTGCTTTTGGCCCGTAACCACGCTTTTGCACATAACCAAGGTATATTGTCCGCAGGCAAACTCTCAGCCTGCACAGGAAGTTTTCATGGGGCTTTAATCCATGAAAGAAGAACTTAAACTCATGCTTGTTTCTTATACTCACCAGCAAGGGGGTTGAGTTTGCTGCCATTGTTCCCATTCTATGTTTTTAAACAAACATACACAATGTTCTCAGATACACTTCTATGTTCATTACAGGTTTGAATGCTACCCCTTGGAGTGGAAAAAAACACTGCACATGAATGGCATATTGTGAAGAATGCTTCTCCCTGACATGTTTGTTCTGCATGCACAAACATGTTTCAGGTCCTCATTCATGTGATTCTTCCTGCTGCAACATGGAGTGGTTCAGTCCAGGAAAATTTTACCACGTGGTTTTGCTGTGTACATGAATTGGCCTTTGGACCTAAGAACTTTGAGAATCCTCTCACATTAGATATCCACACAAGCTCTGGGTTGAGTTGCATCAGGGCTGCACAGTTTCAGCCCTCCTGCAGATGTTGGCCTACAAAACTCAAAATCCCTGACTACTGACCACTAATAATAACAATAATAATAAATAATAAACTTTATTTGTTAGCTGCCCCATAACAAATTGTTCTGTGGCTGGGGATGATGGGAATTGTAGTCCAAAATCAACTGGGGGCCGAAGTTGTGCAACCTACATCAAAGGTTCTCAGACTTGGGACCCCAGATGTGCTGGACTACAACTCTCATCATCCCCAGTCACAATGGTCAAAGGCCATTTGTGGTGGGGAATAATGGGAGTTGTAGTCCAGCAACATCTGGGGACCCACATTTGAGAATCCCTGGGCTATATGAATCATGGGAGGAGGCGGTCCCACAAGATGGGAGGTGACATTCACAAAGTTACCTGCAAAATTCTTTTCTGCCACCGGTAGTGTTTATATTTGTAGACGCTGAAGTTGAATTGCGAGCAGTTCGGCAGGTCCTGGGGATACTGCAAAAGATTAGCGTACTTGGATAAGTCATTGAACTCCTTCTGTTCCTCGTGCTGCAGCATTCCCTTTTGTGCTTCCATGATTTGCAACACATCTGCCCCAAGATGAATTGTAGCACTTTAATGAATTGATTTTTTGAAGTGTTCAGCATCCACAAATCCTAATGATTTGTGAGCAGCGGGAGCTTGGAGTGTAAAAGGATGAGGAAAGAATCTGTAAGCAAACCAGCCAACACAGATAAAGGGCTGACCTATAGATAGTTCAGGGTAGAGTTAAGGGAGAAAGGGGGCCTGCAGTTTCCCTCACTAAACCCCACTTGAGTTTCACCACCCTTAACTTAGCCAGCGTGGTGTAGTGGTTAGAGTGCTGGACTAGTAAGGGCATTCCACATTAACAAATCATAGTTGCCTATTTAATCCTATTTAGATTTGCAGATTGAGGATCTTGGCAAATTTTAAAAACTTCAACAGCTCTCCTAAGAGCTATTGAAAACCCTCCCAATTCCAGGAGCTGCTGTACCAGCAAATTATGGTTTAGAATAGGCTACAATAACCATTGTATCAATACAACGGCACAATTTAATGTATTGTGTTGGCAACTCAAGCTGACTTGTAGTTGCTGAACACTAACAATAACTCTGATTGTCAAATGCATTGGAGAAACACTACACATGGAGTTTGGCCAAAAAAAAAAAGTTTTAAGCTGAAAGGCATGAAAGAGAAAGGGCCAAACCAATAAGAGGAAAAATACAACGTCCATCCAATAAGGTGCAATGGTAATCAGCAGTTTCCCTGCATTAAATTACAATCATTGCACCTCATTGGCTTTGGCCGAGTACAGACGACATAGGAAACTGGAGGTCCCTTCACCTCCGGTTTCTGAAGCCAGTCGTCCGAACTCAGAAAACCAGAGCTAAGGGAGAAAGGGGGCCTGCAGTTTCCCCCACTAAACCCCACTCGAGTTTCACCACCCTTAACTTAGCCAGCGTGGTGTAGTGGTTAGAGTGCTGGACTAGGACCGGGGAGACCCGAGATCAAATCCCCATTCAGCCATGATACTAGCTGGGTGACTCTGGGCCAGTCACTTCTCTCTCAGCCTAGCCTACTTCACAGGGTTGTTGTGAAAAGAGAAACTGAAGTATGTAGTACACCGCTCTGGGCTCCTTGGAGAAAGAGCGGGATAGAAATGTAATAATAACAACAACTCTGGTTTTGCGGTGCCAGCATTACATCCAAATGCTGGCACTGCAGTTAGGGCCCATAGAGCCAGAGTTGAGGGAGGGAGGTCCTCTCTCACTCCAACCCGATTGGCTGTGCAGGTTGTCCTTCTGTGAAGAAGGAAGTCCTCCCAGCCAGCTCCCCCACCTCTCTGCAGTCTCTCTGACTGCAAAGAGACAGCACTCCCTGTAGTCCAAATACAGACAGGAGAATGGGGAAAGTGGGGGCTTGGACCCATGGTTCCATGCTATGTCTGAACTGGGCATTTGTTTCTTGCAGCCTTCCCACAAAATAGGTGGAAACAGCATGGCAAAGAGCTAATCTGCGGGTCCGATTACAAGAAGTGCATGCTTAGCTCTTCCAGGCTTTTTAAAAATGGTAACTACTGAGGTGACTCCAGTGGGTAAGAAGGGGTAGTTGAGGCTCTGTAAAACGTCCTGCTTCCCCATCCCCCTGCCTGGAAGTTCTAGTGTCTGGTGCCAAAGTGTCAGACAATTCTAGTATGGCCCTACAGCTTGAATTAATTATTTCAAATGACCTCTGTTATCTAAAGAAGCCTCATTCACTCACTCCTCTACCCCAGAGAAAGCAGGAGAAGCTGATGCAGCCAGGAAGGTAACCAACTCCTTCAGCCTCCCAGAAGCCAGGCCAACCCCTTGTCATTTCCTTCTTGGCCAGGAACTAGACTGGGTAATCCAATCCATGTGTGCAGCAAGGTATAAAGCCATCTCCCCTGCAGATTTCAGCTGCCCTGGTACTGACCTCTCTCCCCAC
This sequence comes from Hemicordylus capensis, assembly GCF_027244095.1. Taxonomy (NCBI): domain Eukaryota; kingdom Metazoa; phylum Chordata; class Lepidosauria; order Squamata; family Cordylidae; genus Hemicordylus; species Hemicordylus capensis. The sequence continues at coordinate 23,496,015 of NC_069660.1, read as the reverse complement.
CCCAGTCTTTCCTGCTACATGGTTTTGGACTGGAAGAAACAACGAGCCTGGAGAGTAGCCTGAAAGATTTGGCTTAATCCAAAAGACAGTATTACTGAAGAGGAATGTGGCCCATTTTTTTGGAATAAGTTTGAAAACGTCGAGCAAGCTTCATTAATAAGATACAATAACAACATTGATTACCTTACCTCTGTAAGTTTTTAATGTGTAACAAAATCCTTGATCCCCAAATAATATTCTTGGTTGATTCTTTGATCCCTGAAACCAGTTACAGAGTTGCCCTCCATAAGTAGCAGGAGCAGGGGTGATCTGAATCAGGGACCACAGCATGAGCCAGAGGGCTGTGTCTCCTACAGTGGTCTTCATTGAGTTTGCTTTCCCTGCAATGGCTAGTTGCCCCAGGGTAGAAGGTCCCATCGATGCCAATTGGACCTTCCCTCCTGGAGCAAACAGAAGGCACAGGAGCAAGGATCTAGATCAGGAATGTGCTGGGGGCAAATAATTAAAGGCCCCTCTCAGGACCCTCATGCCAGGGGGACAATTCTGCAACAGGTCTGAGGAGACATGCTGGCCGAAAAAAAGAAGGTGGAGAATTCCTTGGAAGTTTTGTTTGCTTCAGTTGTGGGGTTGTAGCATCACCCCACTACTGGCAGGTTGGGTCCTCTGATCGACTTGGCTCATTAGCCAATGACCAGGCTGAGAGTCCTCTCTTGGGGCTCATTCTACTTAAGAGCTCTCCTGCCTGCACTGTAAAGATAGGCGACGTGGCAAGTGATCTCGCATTCTTTGGCTTCCCCTTCATTAGCCACCTCCAGAGCTTCCTTTGTCTGTGGTATATAAAGGAAGGCCAATCAGCCTAGCCCAGGCGGGTCCTATTTCCACACCCTTCCTTTGGCCATAGGTGTGTTTCCCTGAAGTGCTGCCCTAGCATCTAGGGATGTGCACAAAACCGGTTTGCCCAGTTCGGTTTGAATTCAAACAGGATATGAACCAGACTGGGAATGTGCAGTTTGGGCATCCCCAAATGGGGGGCCTGGTTCATTTTGAATTCAAACTGGTTCAAGGGTGCCGGGTGCCAATAAATTTGTTTTTTAAAAAAGGTTGTCTCTGAGGGCTTCTACTCTGGACTTACCACCGATGAGGGCTTCTGCGGCCTTGAGGGCTACTGCTGTGGCCACGTGGGGTCTCCAGAGGCTCCCTCCCCCCACCAGTCTCTCCCTACATCCCCACGGGCTGTTTCTGAGCCCTTTCAGTCCTGTTTGTCCATGCGTCCAACATGGTTTGGGCTGCCTCACATGCACTTGGGCCATTTGCATGACCCGGGTCACGACCTGGGTCACACAAATGGCCCACACATGCAAAGAGAGCCAAAACAGCCCCAAAATGGGCCAAACTGGCCCATGGGGACACAGGGGGAAGCTGTCAGGGCTGGGGGAGCTTCCAGAGACACCCCACACACACAGCTGCAGAAGAACCCCCCAAGGCCACAGAAGCCCTCAGCAGTGATGAGTCAACTTTTAACAAATGTATGGGCATCCAGCACCCCCGAACTTGGCCCAAACTGGCCCGGGAGGTTCAGCTCGACATCAAACCCCCTCAAGACTGTGCCGGTTCGCACATCCCTACTAGCTTCCATTATTATCAGAAGTGGTGTATAGTTAGACAGATGTAGAACTCAATCCAGCCAGACTTCTGCAGTCCACTGATTTCTGTGGGAGAGTTGATACTTTCCCTTTGAAATAAAATGAAACTTAAAACTGATTGGCTGGATCGCGCTCTCACTTGTTTAATGTTCTCATTCAAGTCAACAGGAAGGCAATATCAGTCTGCAAACTAAAAAGACAAGAAATCATAAGCAAGAGCAAATGCAAAACTGCAAAGGAACTGATTGCGAAAAACTATATATTATAGGTGGCATTGAAGATTTCACAACGTCACTCAGTGTGGTGGCTTCTGATACATCCATTTGATGTTTTGTCTATAGGAGCTTGTGAATACTGAGTGCCTTCATCTTATCCCTAGAAGTCTGCGTTCCATATCTGTAGAACTAGAAAACAATGCATCCCTACCCTGTGGGGAAAATGTGAAGAGTTGAGAAATTGTAATAACAGATGCCGTAGTGTGTAAAAGGAGACTAGATTAAGAGAACTGAAGGGAATTCTTGAACATGTCTGACAGTCTTTCTGTGCAACAAAAGTAAATCATTAATAGACTAACACTGAAAGAAAGTACTGTAGTTCTTAACCTTGTACAATAAACCCACGTTTTAGACATTAAGCACGGTGTGGCCCTCTCTGCTTTACTGAGGGAGTTTTATTACAAGAAGATGTAGCTGGCAATGCTAGCAGGTATCGTGTGAACCATGATAGCAACTTGGAGCTTAAATATGCCTGCTTGCAATAATATAGTAGTGACAAGGTCGATATTTTTGAGACAGAGAAACAGTTCTGAATCTCTGAGGTCATTCACACAATCAAAAACTGCCTGGCTTTGGAAGCTGTGTAAGCTCTCAGCTTTCAGTTATGTGGAAGTAAAGTAAGAGCAAAACCTGGGTAGGAGAGGAGAGCTGCTGCCAGTCTGTGAAGACAATACTGAGCTAGATAGACCAATGGTCTGACTCAGTATATGGCAGCTTCCTATGTTCCTATGACCCCTCAAGGGTGCTTGACTCTGCAGGATCTCTGCCTGTACGCTGGCCAGTATCAAGAGTGGAGAGCTTTGCCCTCACTGCAACCATGGGCAACATGTTGCACAAGACAACACTGGCATTTCTGATCCACCGGGGCTGCTGCACATGTGAACGTCAGTCCCAACAGTGTTGCACAAGAGCACAGTTTCACAACTACTTCAAACAGCACAAAGACACTTATGCAGCACTACTTCCATTGCAGAAGTCCTGAAGCACAAGAGCCTGTGCACTGTAGTGCAACTGTGTGCTCTTGAGCAACATTGCCAAGGCTGGCTTTCACATGCGCAGCAGGCACCATGGGTCAGAAATGCTGGCATTGCTTCGAACAACATCTCAGCCCATGTATCTAACGGCAGCATGTTGCTTTGCCCTATTACAGTCATTCACTTCCATGAGAAAAAGTAAAGAGTGGATCCAGTGATAATGTTAGCTTAGGTACTTATAACTTCTCCCTGCCTCTGGGTGTTTTTCATACAGGGCTTTTAAAGCCCTTTAGCTCACATCTCCTCTGGAATAGCGAGTGTGCATTCATATATCGGGAAGTGTGCATTCATATACTCCTATGAGCTATTGGAAAACGCTTCACACACAATTCGGGTCTTTCCTTGAGGGTTAGAGAGTAGCCCAATTTATATCTGGGGTTTAAAAAAATCCACTTTTTGTGTTGGCTTTTGGGGACAACTCCAAATTAAGCCTTGCAGAAAACCCACAGTAAAGGCCCGTGAACATGCCTCCGGGGGGAGGGGGGGCGGCAGGAGGCACCTTTAAGAGTAAATTAATTTAGTGCTCACCTCTGCCGCTGTGGCACCTGAATGCTGTTCAGAGCCGCAACATGCCTCCCAGCAGCCCCTATGGCGGGGAAGCGCCTCTGCCACTCACCTGGCCGCTGGCGGGGGCTCGGCTCCGTGGAAACCAGGTGAGTGGCGGAGGCGCTTCCCTGCCGTAGGGGCTGCTGGGAGGCATGTTGCGGCTCTGAACAGCATTCAGGTGCCGCAGCAGCAGAGGTGAGCACCGAATTAATTTACTCTTAAAGGTGCCTCCTGCCGCCCCCCTCGGAGGCGCGTTCACGGGCCGCCATTGGTAAAGGCTGCTGTGTGAAGAACTCCCTGGTGACCTCAAGTCTGGGGGCTTTAGTTCTCCTTCAGCACTGCATCAATTGTAGCCCATTTCTTGGTCATGCTACAGACTGACAGAACTTTGGGAACTAGGTTTTGATGAGAGCAGCTAAGCAAAATTTGAGGAGAGTGACTAATTACACATAAAGCTGCCTTCGTTATCTTAGAGAGTGTCTTCTTCTGCATGATCCCCACCGCACATTAAGGTCAACTGAGGAGGTCTGTCTCCAGTTACCACCGGTTCATCTGGTGGCGACTCAGAGGTGGGCCTTCTCTGTAGCTGCTCCTGGGCTGTGGAATGCACTCCCGGCAGAAAGAAATCCGTAATTTGAGTTCATTACTGTCTTTCAGCACAGCCCTTAAAACCTGGCCTTCCAGGGCTTTTAAATGACTGTAAACTATTTTGTACTGGTTGCCCTGGTTTTCCAAGGTTTTTATCTGTTTGAATGTTTAGTTGGCTATATTGATTGATTGATTGATTTTATAGTTTTTATTTTAATTGCTAACTGGTTTTAATTGTTTTTATTCTGTTGTAAACCACCCTGAGTCATTCTGGAAGGGTGGTATATAAATAAATAAATGAATAAATAAATAAATAAATAAATAAATAATGCCGATTCAGGCCCTTGGGCTATCTCACCCAACATTACTCACTCTGATAGGCAATGACACTCCATGATTTCCAGTACAGGTCTTTGCCAGCACCTGTTACCTGCTCCCTTTTCATACTGGAGAGCAAACCTGGAACCTTCTGAATGCAAACCATGCACCAATCAGCTACAGCCCCTCCGCTTTGGAATGAGAAGCATATAAATGAAAATGCTTGTATATTACAATAATTTGGGGTACAGGGCATTCTTTGTGGGTCTGTGTACACAGGAAATCTACTCCAGTGTATTGAGATAGCTGGGCCAATGTCATAAGAACATAAAAACAGTCCAGCTGGATCAGGCCCAAGCCTTTCTAATCCAGCATCCTGTTTCACACAGTAGACCACCAGATGCCTCTGGGAAGCCCACAGGCAAGAGGCGAGGGCATGGCCTTTCTCTTACTGTTGCTCCCCTGCAACTGGTATTCAGAGGTGTCTTGCCTCTGTGGCCGGAGGTGACCCATAGACACCAGGCTAGTAGCAACTGATTCAACTCCTCATTATGCCCTATGTTGAACCTTTTAGAACTGGTTTGAGTTGGATTCAAATTCGAACCAAACCACAGAAGGGGGGGGGTTCGGACAAAACCAAACCGAACCGAACCACCTTGGTTTGAATTGGGTTTGAATTAGAACCAAACAGGCCAAACCAGTTGTTCACATCCCTAGTCACTTCTTGTGTGGTGAACTTGGTCACACTGGGCTGTGACAGAATATTGGCAAAGGGGGATAGAATGCTGCAGATGGCTGATAAAGAGGAAGAGAGAAGAGAAGAGAAGAGAAGAGAAGGGAAGGGAAGGGAAGGGAAGGGAAGGGAAGGGAAGGGAAGGGAAGAGTTATAAATAAAGTACTTGAGTGTTCAAAATATTATATTGGTTAATATTATTGCACAAGAACATGGAGTTGTGACTTTACCACCAAAAGCGTGGGTGACTTCTCTTCTTTTTCTTCTATGCTTTTCTCTCTTTCTGCCAAATCCAAGGCTTCTTCAACACTCAGTTCCTTGTTTTTCACCATCTTCATTATTTTCAGGATTTTTTCTTGGCTTAGCTGAAAAAATAATGGCCTGTATTTTAAAAAAAATTGGGGGAGACCCCCCCTCCCCGCTTACCCACTTGCTCAGGCTGTAGCAGGGCTCGTGACAGCTACATCTGCAGGATCAGCCATAAAATTACTATTTCATTCATATTTTATGTTTTATCGACAACCTGCCCAGTGAATATAATCTCCTTTTGAAGCCTAGCAAGAACCTACAAGATATCAAATATACAAGACTTTGTACGATTTTGAAGTACGGGTGGTAGCATTTGGTGCTCAGATTGCTAGGAGGAAATCTCTCTGACTTAGTTGAGCCTAGCAAGAAAGCAAGCATATCAGTTCTGAATGCATCATGCCCGGGTCTCTCTCTGCTAGCACAAAGCACTACATAACAAATGGTGAGACGCTAAACTGGTAACATCAGATATTTAGAGGGAGCTTAGCTAGAATGTGTATGAAAATGCATTCACTCCTGGTTTTAGCAGAAACTTGTTGGAATTTGTTCATGGCGAAGCATGACACTTCCTTCTTGCACATAAAGAAAAAAGGGAAAGCTGTGAACAAGCTTACTTACGCACATGCATTATTTATTGCTTTTAAATCAACCAAGTGAAGGCTTATTAATGACAGGTGGGAATTCGATGCTATCTCAGCAAATGTGTGGTCCCAGTGTGGGAGCTATGAGGGAGGCACCTTAGAACAGAACAGTGGAACACAGGAATACAGGAAGCTGCCTTGTAGAGAGTCAGTCCATTGGTCCATCTAGCTCAGTATTGTCTACACCAGGGATTCTCAACGTTGGGTCCCCAGATGTTATTGGACTTCAACTCCCATAATCCCCAACTAAAGGCCACTGGGGCTAGGGATCATGGGAGTTGAAGTCCAATAACATCTGGGCACCCAACGTTGAGAATCCCTGGTCCACACTGACTGGCAGCAGATCTCCAAGGTTTCAGGCAGGCGTCTCTCCCAGCCCTACCTGGAAATGTCAGCAGAGGTGCTGTTTGGCCCAGACCATGGGGTGCAGGTCTTCAGTGGCCTCTCTTTCCTAGAGGGCCCCCGCACACCTCCCTCCCTGCCCCACAGCCATCACGGGCTCTGTGATGCCCCCTCTATGCCCCACACATTGGTAGCAGGGCACTGGCCATCATCGGGTGACTTTCCTGTCTCCTGGAAGGCTCCGCGCATGCTAGGGCAGGCTGCCTGTTACAGATCCCCCTACCCGGCTATCAGCTGTTCGGTGGGTGGGTGGCACTTCCAGAGGCCTCTCTGCCAGCCTCCCTGAAGCGCTCCAGCTGGGCTGGCAGGCTGCCTTCAGGCAGCAGAGAAACAAAGGAGGCAGAGTGGCCAGCACTGGCTGCTCACCAGAGTGCTGTGCACATTCTCTGCCCTGCCCTACCTTCCATCACCTACTGGTATGCTGAGCTTGTGCCTGCCTCCTTCTCAGAGCCAGCAATGGAGGGATGGGATTTCCATTTTGTGGTTATTCTCCCTTTGTATATTTATGGAATGGCTTGCCATTGGGCTTTGATATCAGGCAAAGATGTAGGGCAGAGTGGGAGGACTCGGTATATTTAATTTGAAGCAGATTGGTCAATCTGTCTTTTTATAAATATTTTTGAACTTGTTTACAAAACATTAAAAAGTCCCATAAAAGGCTTGTTTTCATGGCAGAAAATCACAAAAATTTCTAGAACTGGAGCCCCACCTTGGTCCCTCATTCCATCCTCATGGGGCAGAATCTGACCTTTGCCTTTATTAAAAAAGGGTAAAGCACCCCCTGTTGGCACCAACCTTTAAATCTCCTGGAATGGCTTTCAAATCAAACACAGGTGCAGGGAAGGATGGGAGGGCTGTGTATATTTAATTGGAAACAGATCGGTCAATCCATTGATTTTAAATTATTTTCCCTACTGCAGTAAAGCTGCCAAAAAGAGTTATCTCTATCCATAGAGTACTTCGCACCTAATGAAAGTGGAGCTGTTAACATCCAAATTTTATATATATATGCACTAGGCTCAAGTTGGTTTGCAATCCAGAAGCAAGGGGCCTGTGTTGTGAAGCAAGAGGCATTTGTTGTAGTTTTAACTTTTCCCCTTACAAATGCACTATATGTCCAAGCTGGTTTGGGATCCTGGTGTGTGTTTGAACTGTGGAGCAAGGGACAAATGTTGTGTTGTGTCCCAGTTGGTTTGAGAATGGTCAAGAACCCATTGGGGGTTATGTTGTCTTTTTTTACAATTGCCATCTGGCCCACACCTGTAAATTTGTGGTGGATGATGAAGAAGGTGGGGTTGTTCACACTAGCGTATGTTGGGCAGGGGGAGGAAGCAGGATTCAACCTGGATGGCATGCAAGCTGCGTGCCCACATGACCAGTGCTGCAGAGAGCAGCATGGATGAATCTCTACACTGCTCCCAACAGCGCTGGTAAGCAAAGGTAATTCATTCTCGCGGCCTCCGAGAATCCCACAATGCACAGCACAACACATGCAATGCACTGGGGGATTCCCCCAAGAGACGGGTGCTCTAATAGTAGCCCAGCTCACACAAGCCCATAGTCCAGGTTAAGAGAGTGCTCACTCCCTTAACCTCGGCTAGCAGTCACGCTAACAATCGGGACTAGGTGGCACTGCCCTGCTGGGATCAGGCCTGATCCCAGCAGTTCTCATACACAGCCTAACCCAAGCTGGGCTCCCCTATCCTCGATTAGGCTGTGTGTGAGAACAGACTTGGTGTGGTCTGCCCCCCGCCCCTTCCTCCCTGCACTCTAATGCACTCTAGCCCAAACCTGTTGGTTTGTGGTGAATGATCAAGGTGCTGTGTGGATTCTTCAGCTGTTCAGTGGTGGGAGCAGCTGTCTAAAGCAGAGCGCTCTATGCCTGCCTCCCTGTTTCTGCCTACCGTCACCAATGAGAAGCTGGGTGAAACCATGGGGGGGTGTATGAGAGAGGATGCTTATTTTGCAAGGAGGGCCCAGTACCCCAGTAGGTCCAGACTCCAAAATTACCTAGCTGCAACCCTGGATGCCAGGGAGTGAACCTGGAAACTCAGAGGCTCTTCCATCATCCCCATCCTCATCCCCTAAGGGGAAGATCTTACAGTGTTCATGTGTCATCTCTTATACAAATGAAGGCAGAGCCTGCTTAGCAAACGGGGCAATTCATGCTCGCCACCACAAGACCAGCTTTCCTCCCCAATGAGCAAGAGGGTTTAACCCACTTGGATTCAATTCTAACTTTGGAGGCTGGGTAGAGAAAAAATAAAAACTGCTGGGGAAGGCATTAGTAGGGGAGAACTGGGGTGAGGAGTGCACACTTTCCATCTACGAGTTCTTCTTCACATGTGCCTCTTTCCCCTCGCCACTGTGAAAATCTAAGGGGGGAATACACAGCAGGGAGTCTCATTGCAATGTCTAGTGTGGCTCTTCAGACCAAACTACCTGCTGGTTAAACATTCACTCATTTAGCATATTTATATACCACTCAAAACGCACATCTCTGGATGGTTTGTAATAAAACAACACAGACTAAAACAAAAAATAAAATAATTTAAAACCAAGATGAATTCTATAAGTCGGATTAGTTCAGCCTTCTGTGTGTGCCTGCACAGTGTCCCTCAGGTAGCTGATCCTGATGACTGACATACTGTGCAACACTTCACCTGGGTGCTGCTGTGTCTTTCTAATGTTGCACAAGGCACTTGCGCCATCATACAGCCATTATTTCCAACAAGCGGGCAATCATGCCCGGCTTTCTGTGCAATTTCAGCATTCGCACAAGTTGTGCTTTTGCACTTTGCATTAGGAAGATGCAACAGCCGCCGCATTGTGCGCAACATGCATGGGGCATTGCACAACATGCCAGTCAGTTTCAGATTGTGAGACTTTTGGGGACAGGGAAACCATATTCTTATTCTTTTCCTTTGTGTAAAGCACTCAGGTAACTTTCTTGGTTGAGAAGTTGAAAGATAAATGCTGTAAATAAAACAACAACAACAACAAAATCCAGCCATCCCAGGTCCTTGAGAAGGACTCAATGTCTGGATAAAACAAGCCTGACTGTGTAAACAAGAAATAATAAACAGACAAACATCAGCCACACAATACACCAGATATAACTCTAGTCGAGAAGAAAGAAAAACAAGTTAAAATAATCTTGAGGAGAGCTGGTCTTGTGGTAGCAAGCATGACTTGTCCCCATAGCTAAGCAGGGTCTGCCCTGGTTGCATATGAATGGGAAACTTGATGTGTGAGCACTGTAAGATATTCCCCTCAGGGGATGGAGCCACTCTGGGAAGAGCAGAAGGTTTCAAGTTCCCTCCCTGGCATCTCCAAGACAGGGCTGAGAGAGATTCCTGCCTGCAACCTTGGAGTAGCCGCTGCCAGTCTGTGAAGACAATACTGAGCTAGATAGACCAATGGTCTGACTCAGTATATGGCAGTTTCCTATGTTCCTATGTTCCTAATCGACATAGCAATACCAGGGGATAGCAGAATAGAAGAAAAAGAAATAGAAAAAATCAACAAATACAAAGATCTACAAATTGAAATTGAAAGGCTGTGGCAGAAAAAGACCAAAATAATCCCAGTGGTAATTGGCGCCCTAGGTGCAATTCCAAAACAACTTGAAGAGCACCTCAACACCATAGGGGCCACAGAAATCACCGTCAGCTAATTACAAAAAGCAACTTTATTGGGAACAGCCTATATCCTGCGACGATATCTATAACAGCAACAACATTGACAATAAAATTCTGGCATCCCAGGTCCTTGGGAAGGACTCGATGTCTGGATAAAACAAACCTGTCAATAACACCTATCTGACTGTGTAAACAACAACAACAGCAACAACATCACCTTATGATAATTATTACAACATTTTTGGTTGCGATGAAAAAAAAATATTGCACATGAATGATATCAGGAGAATTGAATTCTCCTAAGAAGGGCAGAAACTCTTCTTCTATCATAGCTACTAGGCATGAGACAGCATCAAGGACAGCAGCTGGGCTGGAATATGTAAGCAGGGGTAGTAGGCAGATTGCAGAGCAGCAAGAGTTTGAAACCTAGCATGGCCGAGGCTTTGAGGCATTGCTCTCAGATCAAAACATGGCACGGTGGGGAAGCCAGGAGCCCAAGTCAACCTGCTGAGTTGTTATGTTGAGCAAGGGGAGCCAAGAGCTCAGCAACAGAAGATGCTTCTTGTCATAACTGAAACTGGGAATAGCCCTGCCTAGGGATATGCAAACAGGTTCAACCTCGAAAGTGTTCAATGTCGAGCCAATTTGATGGTTCGGGGTCGAACTAAACCACCCACTTTTCAGTCCCAGGCCACGAAGTTGGCATGACCCAGGCCATGCAGAGGCCCATTTCTCAAGCACAGTGGCCTTCAAAATGACCGCTGCACTGGGGGGCAGTGGGAAGCCGGGGGGGACCTCTGCGGACCCCCCTGCCACCTCCGAGGAAACCCCTCCTGGAGGGAGTAAATATATTTTAAACATTAATTTTGTTTTAAAAGCTCATGAACCCGCCTGGACCAGAACGAAATGGAGGGGGGGTGAGGGGGTGCCGGACCGAACTGGCCCAGTCCAGTTCTGTGCACACCCCTAGCCCTGCCCTGAGCCTTGCCTCCCTCATTAAGTTCCCTGCCAGTCTTACAGGACAAAAGTCTACACAGTGGGCATACTGTGGCATCTTTAGGAGTTCTCCTTATCGTCCCCTCCATGGCAACCTGTGATCCTTCAGCTTGTGGTACCAGGGATGGCACTTGGGGACTGTCCACATGCCAAGAAAATGGTGTTCTTCTGAGCTGTGGCCCCTCTCCAAAATCTTGCCCTAGGAGTGAAGCTTCCTGGGGAAAACCTGTGTTATGGGCTTCCTCACTTCCTGGACAGCACTACTTCGGAAGAATGTTGGATTCATTGGTGAAGATTCTGCAAGGAGTAGCACTGGAATCTGCAGGAAGTGTCTTTGGCAGGGGGAGGAGAAATAGGTCCACTTGATCAGGTTCTAGGTTCTAGAGGAGCCTGGACCACTCACTTTACTTTTCTTATTGTTATAAATAAGGAACTGCAAGTTTTGTGCCTGGCTGCACAGTTTTAAAAGCCCTGCTGAAAAGCTCTATGGGTAGGTGTAACCTATGTTTGGTTTCCTTCAGATGAGAAAACACTGGGGACTTAAAGCGTTTTTGCAGCAGCTGCTGTATTTACAGATATGCAAGCCAAGCATAAGTGCAGACAAACAGCAGGCACTCTCACAAGGCAGCAAACCAGCTCCTGTCAGATTCTAGGGAAAGGATCTGCACCTTCATAAGAACAGCCCTGCTGGATCAGGCCCAAGACCCATCTAGTCCAGCATCCTGTTTCACACAGTGGCCCACCATATGCCACTGGAAGCCTACAGGCAGGAGTTGAGGGCATGCCCACTCTCCTGCTATTACTCCCCTGCAACTGGTACTCAGAGGCATCCTGCCTTTGAGGCTGGAGGTGGCCTATAGCCCTCCAACTAGTAGCCAATGATAGACCACTCCTCCAAGAAGTTATCCAAACCCCTCTTAAAGCCATCCAGGTTGCTGGCTGTCACCACATCTTGTGGCAGAAAATTCCACAAGTTGATTATTGTTTACAAGGAGGCATTGTTTACCTCCATTTGTTGAACTGAGTCAGATTGAAGTGACAAGAGATGATGTTCTAAACTGTCTGAAAAAACTAAAAATTAGCAAATCTCCAGGGCCATATGGCATCCATCCAAGAGTCCTCAAAGGACTCAAATGTGAAATTGCCAACCTCCTTGCTAAAATATATAACTTATCCCTCCAATCAGGCTCTGTACCAGAGGACTGGAGAGTAGCAAATGTAACACCGATTTTCAAAAAGGGATCCAGGGGCGATCCGGGAAATTACAGGCCAGTTAGCCTAACATCAATTCCAGGCAAATTGATGGAAAGCATCCTCAAGGATAAAATTGTAAAGCACATAGAACAACAGGCCCTGCCGGGAGAGAACCAGCATGGTTTCTGAAGAGGTAAATCTTGCCTCACAAACCTTTTGGAGTTCTTTGAGAGTGTCAACGAGTGTGTGGATAAAAGTGATCCAGTTGACATAGTATACCTGGACTTCCAAAAAGCTTTCAACAAAGTTCCTCATCAAAGACTCCTGAGGAAACTTAGAATTCATGGGATAAGGGGACATGTATATGTGTGGATTGCTAACTGGTTCAAGGAGAGGAAACAGAGGGGAGGGATAAATGGAGAGCTTTCACAATGGAGGGAAGTAAGAAGTGGGGTCCCCCAGGGATCTGTAATGGGACTGGTGCTTTTTAATTTATTCATAAATGATCTAGAAATAGGGGTAAGCAGCGAGGTGGCCAAATTTGCAGGTGATACCAAACTCTTTTGGGTGGTGAAATCCAAAATGGATTGTGAGGAGCTCCAAAAGGATCTCTCCAAATGGGTGAGTGGGCAACAAAAAGGCAAATGTGGTTCAATGTTGTTGGCAAGTGTAAAGTGATGCACACTGGGACGAAAAACTCCAACTTCAAGTATACGTTGATGGGATCTGAGCTGTTGGTGACTGATCAAGAGAGGGATCTTGGGGTCGTGGTGGACAGCTCGTTGAAAGCGTCGACTCAATATGCGGCAGCTGTGAAAAAGGGCAATTCCATGCTAGGGATCATTAGGAAGGGGATTGAAAATAAAACTGCTATTTTATTATGCCCTTATACAAAACTATGATGCGGCCACACCAGGAGTACTACATACAATTCTGGTCACCACATCTAAAAAAGGACATTGTAGAACTGGAAAAGGTGCAGAAGAGGGCAACCAAGATGATCAGGGGCCTAGAGCACTTTTCTTATGAGGCAAGGCTACAATACCTGGGGCTATTTAGTTTAGAAAAAAGACGACTGCAGGGAGACATGATAGAGGTCTATAAAATCATGCATGGATAGAGAGAAATTCTTCTCCCTCTCACATAACACTAGAACCAGGGGTCATCCCATGAAATGGATTGCCAGGAAATTTAAGACCAACAAACGGAGGTAAGGATTTGCAAAAGCACAAAATCAAAAGAAATATAATGCAGGCTACCTAACACACGATTCCCTGGCTAAACCTTTCCCCAAAGCCAAAGCCCTTGGCTTCCTTTCCCCTTGAACTCACCCCAAATTCCAGGAGATAATTCAAGTTTCCTGCCATCCTGTCTCTGAAGGATCTGAGAATGTCCTTCCATGAGAGAAGTCTCCAGGCTGGCTGTTGGCCATGAGGCAGCAAGACATCATGGCAGCCTGCTCCCCATCTTCTCTCATCGCCCTCCTGGCTCCTTCTGAGCACAAAGACCCCGTTCACTTCCTGCCATCAGACCCTCTAGGTCCCAGTCACCATGTGCTGAGTGGCTGATCCCTAGAAGTCACTGCCTGTCAGTCAGGACCGGGTTCACTTCCGATTCACTCTTTAGGTTAAGGGAAGGCTGATTGCTACACTTGCACACACTCACTCACACAACTCTACCCTTAGCTGGGGAGGGTGTCACTTCCCCACAGGTTCTGACAGCTATCTCCTGAGGTTGGAATTTTTGTACATCCGAAAGCATGCAACTGTGGTTCGAACCCAAAAGCAACCCAAAGTTGCCTTCCCAGACTCCGATTTGAACCTTCAATCTGTAGTGGGTTTTGCCGCACCTACCAGTGGTTTGACGGTGCCAGTGTTACATCTGAAAGCTGCACCGCAGTCCCACTGTGCTGCAACAGGAACTGAGGGATGAAGCTCCTCCCTTTCTCCAGCTGCGATTGGGTGCCGGGCCTGTCCTTCAGTCCAGAAGGAAGCCCATGCAGCCAGTTCTCCCTCCTCTCTGCAGTCTCCCTGAGCCTCCTATCTGTTACATCCAAATGCGGACAGGAAAGCAGGGGGGAGCAGAACCACGGGTCCATTGGACCCATAGTTTTATTATTTATTATTATTTATTTATTTAATGGATTTTTATACCGCCCCAAAAATGCAGCCTTTGTCTTGTACTGTGTGCTGGGTACAAATCTTTTAAATTACTCAATGAATTGTTCTATCAAAGGGAACATTGCCAGTAAAACCTGGCATCTGCAGGATCATTTATAGCAGGGATCCTCAACGTTGGGCCCCCAGATGTTCTTGGACTTCAACTCCCATAATCCCCAGCCAAAGGCCACTGGGCCTGGGGATTATGGGAGCTGAAGTCCAAGAACATCTGGGGGCCCAACGTTGAGGATCCCTGGTTTATAGGATTTCTTCATTTGTAGAAAAGAGAAGCCCAGGGAGGGTTGAGGATGTATGTGCGAATGCTGTACAGCCATGGACAGCCCACACATGAGGCCAATTTATGAAGCTGCAGCTGGTCACCTCTGCTATCCCTTCCCTTGCATATTGGAGGACAGGAGAGCTAGACTGCTTCAGTGCTCTAGCTCACAGGCTCCTCTCCTCCACAATTCCTCTTCCACTCCCTTCCCTTTTTAAACAAAGCATACACAAGTAGTGCAGTGGGGAAATGCTTGATTAACAAGCAGAAGGCTGCCGGTTCAAATCCCCGCTGGTACTCTACCGGGAAGCAATGATATAGGAATATGCTGAAAGGCATCATCTCATACTGAGTGGGAGGAGGCAATAGTAAACCTCTCCTGTATTCTATCAAAAGAAACCAACAGGGATCTATGAGGCACCAGGAGTCGAAATCAACTTGACGGCACACTTTACCTTTAAGATGAGGAGCTGCACCAGGTTCCCAGGTGGCTGTCAAATAATGGGAGTTCAGAGGAAGGCAGCCATTATAGGCTAAGACTTCTTTATTGTGTTACAGGATGAGACAAGTTCCACAAGAGGAAGCAGGAAAGGACTCTGCCGCCAATGAGGATCACTACTAGCAAATGCTAGTGCCATCTACTGACTGGACATATTACAATAACATTTCCATGCATCTCCTGCCGACCCCGCCGCCTTTCTTGAACCAACAACAATGTATTATATTATTCTTGCTGTTTTAACAGCACACCTAACCTTTTGGCAATTTGTAGGTCCATTACTCATCTCAAAATCTCAAGGGTTTCTGGATAACTCAGCCAGAACAAGTAGTGAGCTGAGTACTGGTATCATCGTCATTTCTGGTAGCTGGCCCCAGCACAATCTCTGCAGAGGAACTTGGGGTTGCAGGTTCTACTTCCACATAAGGTTGTTCATTCTCGGATATGACAAGAAGGGATGTGAACAAACAGGTTCAACGGTCCTTTTACAGACCGCCACACCAGTTCAGAAGGTCTAGTGTCCGTCCGAACCAGAGGCAGGGGGTACTTTTAAGGAGCAGGGAGGGTGCTGGCGCTGTGGTGGAGATCGCTGACACGGGGCAGCAGCATACCTGCTTGCCACCTCAGCATCCTCCCAGAAGTGAGGGCGGCAGCATACCTGCTTGCCACCTCAGCATCCTCCTGGAATTGGCTGGTGCATGTGTGCACGTTGCGCACGTGCATGCACACCGGCCACTTCTGGGAGGACGCTGACCGGGTCGGCAAGGAGGAATGCTGCCATCCCAGGCCAGTGATTCTCGTCACAGCACCAGCAGGGGAAACACGGTGGTGGGGAGGTAAGAACACCCTCCCACCTCCTTAAAGGTAACCCACCACCACCACGGACTGGCCCAGACCCAGTTCGTACACATCCCTTATGTCATAGGAACATAGGAAGCTGCCATATACTGAGTCAGACTTGAGGGGAATATCTTGCAGTGCTCACACATCAAGTCTCCCATTCATATGCAACCAGGGCAGACCCTGCTTAGCTATGGGGACAAGTCATGCTTGCTACCACAAGACCAGCTCTCCTCTGCGTCAAAGAGATGCCTGTGATTTCTGTTAAGTATCCCAGTATCCATCTTGACCAAATACCCTCTGGGTGCTTCTCTCCTTCCTACCCAGTTCTCAGTCTCTCCCCCTCTCTCCCCACATGACAGTTCAGAGCAAGGCAGCACTTATAGGCTAAGATTTCCTTACTGTGTTACAGGAAGAGACAAGTTCAACAAGAGGTACAGGGCAGGAAGGAGGAAAGGACTCCGCCTCCAATTAGGATCACTACTAGCAAATGCTAGTGCCACCTACTGGCTGGACATATTACATTACTACAACTACTACAAATATTTATATACTGCTCTTCAACCAAAGTTCTCAAAGCAGTTTATGTAGAAAAATAATCAATACATAAATAAGATGGCTCCCTGACCCCAAAGGAGTCACAATCTAAAAAGAAACATAAGGCAGATACCAGCAATGGCCACTGGAGTGATGCTGTGTTGGGGATGGATAGGGCCAGTTGCTCTCCCCTTGCTAAAGTTAAGAGAATCGCCACTTTAAAAAAGTGTCTCTTTGCTCAGTTAGCAAGGGTTGTAAATGTTATTACAATAGCATTTCCACACAGAAGGAGAAGCCACAGCGCTGGCACGCTGACAGTGTGTATGGGCACTGCTGGGTTGGGGGCATTTGGCACAGCAAGGGACTGCAAAAGGGGAACTACACCTTGACACTTTGGTTTGGGAGCCAGGGAGGGGTCGGGACAACCAAGCCTTTTATTTCTGCATCCCCCCACACACACACACACACACGTGCTTTTTCCCAAATCCCCACTTCCCCATTTTCTTCCCTGAACCCCTTTCCTTCAGCTGGAGATCATCATATGTTTGATTAAGAGAGTTCTGTTTCTCTGTGGTGTGCGTGTAACAATGAAGCAATCTTAATTTCCTTCATAATGTATGTATGAAGACAAGTATTGTTCAGCAGGGAAGCAAGTGCTTCTTCTTTTTTAAGATAGCATTTATTTCAAAAGATTAGTTACAAAGTTTGCCTGCTGCTCTTTCATGTATTCCCCTGAGACAGAGCCAAAGAAAACAATGCAGGAAACGTTTCTCTTTTAAAGAGTTTCCGTTTTGTTCACAGTCTCACTGCACATCTGTAACCAGATGTTGGGGAGGTAAAGGAGTGAGGAGTTTTTAACACATAGGAGAGGGGAAACAACATTTTGGTTGGAGAGCTTGCACAAAATTATTTGCCTGAAGACTTCCAATTTAACGGAACCTTCTGACAGCAATAAGTTAATTTGATTTTTTTTTTAAACTTGAAAGCAAGTAGTGAGCACACCTGACAGTTTTCATTTAAAATCTAGATGGGGCTTTTCTCTTCATATGTCACCTTTTCTGTTATTCTCCGGATATTTCTTTTTTCTCAAACCTCCCCCCCTTTTTAAACAGGTAGCAGGTTTCTTTCGATGAAATGTCACAAAGACAGATGGTTGTCTGATGGTCTAACAAAATACGACTGGTGCAACCAGATGTAATGAACCAGATGTAACACAATGAACTGGTCTATGTGACAACATGTTTTCAATCATGTAAGCCTCAAGCTGTAGAATTGGAGGGCACCTGAAGGTCATCAAGCTCAGCCCCTGGCACAGAAGCAAGACTGTCCACAGCCAAATGTAATTAAACAACTAGCACATTAAAGCATCATCTAGTGTACAGCATTGCCCTGTGACTAGAAGCCTGCTCTCAAAGCTTGGGCAGTTTATTTCAGATCAGTAATTCACTTCTGCAGTTCCTAGCTACATCTCTCATGCCTGCCCAGGGCTGTCCTTAAGGCATAGCAAGCAGGGTGACCGCCCTGGGCCCCGCTCTTTTAACCCCCATTAGAATTAGCTGGAAGGGGGCCCCACACTGGCTGATTTGCCCCGGGCCCCGCACCCCACCAGGGCTCTCTAAGGACAGCCCTGTGCTTGCCCATTCTCTCTCCCAGTTTCCCATATCTTATCAGTCTCTTCCCCTGATCTTTATCTCACCATCATTCTTCTGGACCACTTCCAGAAAAGGGAAATGGACCAATTGTCCTTTCCTAGGCCTTCTGCTTTCTTTGGACTTCTGCTTTCTCGGGAACCTGCTGCTCTTTAACTAGCTTCAGCCTCCGCTGCCCCCTCTTTATGATCTGAACTCAACCAATGACAACCTTCTACTCCTCCTGACATCTGTGATATAAGGGACAGCTCAGACAATCGCTGTCAAAGAATTTTTAGCTTAATTTCCTCATGGAAAGTACCCTTATGGGATTGCCTTGCTATCCATGAACGGCATGGTTTGTGATGACATCATGCACCCCAATCCAAGATGGTAGCCACTTGGAAAGTAGTTGTATTAGTTCTTACCTGAACTGTTGTTGTTTTTAATCATTGCCGCTGCTGCCGCCACCACAGTGGTGACCATAATATATTGAAGACTATGATATAGCTTGCTAGGGGCGAATTACTTATTCTATAGGGCATAGGATAAATTTAGTAAAATAAATCCAAATTGGTCCTGCAAGTGATCTCTGAAAGAAATTTTAAAGGCCAGTTTGCTCAGAAGGAAAACAATAAATCTTTTGGCCCCTACTTGCCTTTCTCTAGGACACGGGTTATCAACCTTTGGTACTCCAGATGTTGCTGAATGACAACTCCCATCACCCCAAGCTAAATTTTGTTGTGGCTCAGGTACTGGGAACTGTCGTTCAGCATCTGGACTACCAAAGGCTGGGAACCTCTGTCCTACAGAAAGGCAAGTACATTTGCAATATAGGAACATAGGAAGCTGCCATATACTGAGTAAGACCATTGGTCTATCTAGCTCAGTATTGTCTTCACAGACTGGCGGTGGCTTCTCCAAGGTTGCAGGCAGGAGTCTCTCTCAGCCCTATCTTGGAGAAGCCAGGGAGGGAACTTGGAACCTTCTGCTCTTCCCAGAGTGGCTCTATCCCCTGAGGGGGATATCTTACAGTGCTCACACTTCTAGTCTCCCACTCATATGCAACCAGGGTGAACCCTGCTTAGCTAAGGGGGCCAGTCATGCTTGCTACCACAAGACCAGCTCTCCTCTTCCCTCTATAATGTTCTGTGGAATATTCCTGTCCCACAAACAAACAAACAAACAAACAAACCTCTAGAATCCTAAATAGCTTAGGCCCCTGGTTTTTAAGAGAATGTCTTATTTGCCATGAACCCCATTGCCCATTGAGGTCTTTTGAAGAGGTACATCTACAGTTGCCACCGACTCATCTGGTGGCTAATTTGGGACAGGCCATCTCCATTGCTGCCCCTGGGCTTTGGAATGCGCTCCCTGTTGAGATAAGAGCCTCCCCATATCTGGCAACTTCTAAGAAGGCACTGAAGACATATTTGTTCACCCAAGCTTTTAATTAGATTTATGTAACGTTGATACTTGTAACGTTGCGATTTCAATGATTTTCATGTTAATGGCTTTAATGATAATGTGGTTTTAATTGTAAACCATCCAGAGACTCAAGTTTTGGGCAGTATAGAAATATGTTCAATAAACAAATAAACAAAACAAACAGACCCTGCCAGTGAATAGGAATATCTGCACACCTGCTAATGAAATGGTCGGAGAGGCAGATGGATGGAGGTGGCAGCCTGGATGGGGTGAACAGAGAGCAGGCAATGGAGGATGGCACCACCAGGGGGTGGTTCGCTTCAACCCCAATCTGTCGAACTGAACCGCACATCCCTCCTCCAAATCTGGGCCATTGGGATGGGGAGCTCTGAATTTTTTCACCTGGACCCCAGAATTAGATCCATTTGGATATGCCCTCTCCCTTACCATTGCCCTACCCTTGCTCCCAAATCCTATTATTACTTCCAAAACAGAAACAAAGCTAAGAGATCAAAAAGGTTCATTCAATCCGACACATTTTTGTTCAAAGCGACAGTCTTTAAAAGTGAAGCAATGCGATACAACAAAGGGGTCCCACAAAGCCAAACAAGTCAGACCTCAAGGAATTGCCTTGAAGCAAAGAGACCTGTAGCATTCTGAGAGATAAACAAGTAGGTAAAGGTAAAAGCAAGAGCTAGGAGGCAAATAATGCAGTCATGTGATAGAACCAACTTTTAAAATGGCTTTCACTGAGAATTATTTGCCATGTTTTGAGGCTGGTAGGTTTGATCTGGTTTTTCTTATCACACTAGTATGGCAGCCAGTTAGTGTCATGCTTATAGTTTATAGAGGAGCTGCCTTCCACGTGGTCCTATATTACATCCTGCAAAATTTGATTGAGAAGTATTATTAAGAAGATATAGATAGATAGATAGATAGATAGATAGATAGATAGATAGATAGATAGATAGATAGATAGATAGATATGGATTGTGGTTAAATCCCCCACATAAAGGTTGTGCTGTTAAGTTGGTGTCGACTCCTGGCAACCACAGAGCCATGTGGTTTTCTTGGTAGAATACAGGATTAGTTTACCATTGCTTTTTCTCACGCAGTATGAGATGATGCCTTTCAGCATCTTCCTATATCGCTGCTGCCCGATATAGGAGTTTCCCATATTCTGGGAAACACACCAGCTTGGATTTGAACCAATAGCCTCCTGCTCTCTAGGCAGATTGCTTCCCCACTGTGCCATTATGCACATAGCTTTGTATAATTCCCTGCAGCTTGCTTTATTTATTTATTTGATTGATTGATTGATTGATATACCGCCCTTCCAAAAATGACTCAGGGCAGTTTACAACAGAAAAAAAACAATTAAAACCAATTAAACATTCAACAGTTAAAAACCCTGGAAAACCAGGGCAAACATTTAAAACAATTTAAAAACAGTTTACAGCAATTTAAAAACACTGGAAGGCCAGGCCAAACAGAAAGGTTTTAAGGGCTCTCCTGAAAGACAATAAAGAGTTTAAATTACGGATTTCTGCAGGGAGTGCATTCCACAGTCCAGGAGCAGCCGCAGAGAAGGCCCACCTCTGAGTCGCCACCAGACGAACCGGTGGTAACTGGAGATGGACCTTCTCAGATGATCTTAATGTGCGGTGGGGATCATGCAGAAGGCAGCGCTCTCTAAGATAACTCTATGAAGAGGTTTCACAGCAGGGGGTGCACCACAGATTGTGCAAGTGCATCTGTTGCACCAGTGCCACACAAGTCTGAAATGCAATCAGCCAGCTTAGGAACTTGTTAGCACAACATCCTTGCACTAGTGCAACATATCTGCACTAGTGCAGGATTCATCTGGTTGCCAGCCACCATTTCTAACAGTGGCTGAGGAGACACCTCCAAGAAGCATACAAGTAGGCTGGAAAGCTAGAGCCCTCTCCTGTTTGTTCCTGATACCTGATATGGAAAGCTATACTGCCCCTAAGCATAGGGTTTCTATTTCCAACGCACAGAGCAATGGCTGTTTCCCCTTCCTTTAACAGGGAGAAGGAGCAACTGTAGGGACAACAATGTCAACAGATTGCTGACAATGACAGGCAAGTAAATATGGAGTCAGCTGGCAAATAAATGTCATTAATATCAACCAGCTTTTTAAGCAAACAGATGAAGCCAGCAGACATGTATCGAAACAGTGCCAGAAATATTCATAAACGTTGCCTTTCAGATCCAAGACTACAAGACGTAAAATATTCATGCCAAGTGACTCATGGAGACATAAAAATATCTTTTGGTCAATGATTAAGCCAGTTTAGTCCATTAAACCTATTTAGGGTACAGAGCTATCACTGAAATTGTTTGCAGATTTGATCAACCTGCCAGTAAGTGAAGAATTAAGTGCACAAAATTTGTTTTCCCATTTTTTAAAAGCATAATCTAACATCTTGCTGAAATAAGTGGCAAAAAGTGCCATTGATTTTATTACTGGAATGGGATAGCATCTTCAATACACCAATTACAAGTGGCCCTTATTTACCAATCTTTCAAGTATGCAAGGGCTTTTTTGTGTTATTGTGATATGATTAGTTGCTTGATTTCATTCTTTTCAGATATTGTTAGGTGCCGTCCTACCAGCACTTGTGCCCAGGGGAAAAAGTCATCCTTCCTGGCTCACAGACAATCACTCTCCTCCTCCTGCCTAGCTTTTTGCTAGCACACAACTGAAAATCGGGAGCACACACAACTCCTACTCCTGGGTAGGATGCTTGTCCTACCCAGTTTATGATCATGTGAACCGGCTCACTCTTTTTTTTTTTTTTAAGACCTCCCAGGAACTCTGCAGAAGAGATACTTCCTGGTTCCTGTAGCAAGCAACATAAAGTCAAACTGTAGTTCTCCCAAGGACTTTTGCCACTGTGGAGAGCTGGTGTTTCTGTTTGGGGACACAGTTATAGCAAGCAGCCAGTAGGAGAAACTTTGCTGTCCTGGTAGATGTGCCCCTGACAGCTGCAGAGCTAGAGGGCAAGCAGTCCTCACTCCTGCCCTTGCTACCAAACGACACCATAATGCCATTTTTTAAAAGGTAAGCTGCCACCTATGTGCCGGCATTCCTAGTTGCATGGGATATTTGTATCTGACAGCTGCCACAGAAATAGGCAGTTAATTGTCTGCCTATTAATTTAAGTTTAATTTAAATTTATCATCAAAATTTTGATTTTGATTTTAAAATTAATCTTACAAGAGTTTTTAAATTGCCCCATCACAGCATCCCTCCAGTGGCTGTTGCTGGTGTCTGTCTTATATTTCATTTTCTTTACTCTGAGCCCTTTGGGGGACAGGATACATTTTATTTATTTATATCTATGTAAACTGCTTTGGGGACTTTGGCTGAAAAGTGGTGTATAAATATTCTTTGTCATCTATATTGTATTTTCTATTTTCTCCCCTCCCCCACCTTTGGTCTGGTTATGATTTAATGTGTTTTGCGTTTTTATTTTATGTGTTAATGCTGTGTTGTGAGTCACCCAGAGAACAATTTGTTATGGGGCAGCTAACAAATAAAGTGTATTAATTTATTATTTTTATTTTATTTTATTTTATTATCCAGTATACTGCTAGGGGCAAATTGTGTCTCAAAGAGTCAGAAGTGGTTCCAGGTACACACTCATTTCTTGGTTATCTCTGGTCAAATAGGCTGGGCAGGTTTTTGAAGCACTACAAAAGCCTTCAAAAACAGGGATGACTGTAGAAAGAGGATGCACTCCATAGGCAGTGATGCCTGTATCATAGCCAAGGGGTGGCCCAAGGTATGGCAGTACCTAATGCCAGGTGCAAATGGTGCCTTGCCCCATACTCCTGGAGGGGTACAGTCCCCTTTAAAAACCAACTTGCAAGTCTAACACTTTCTACCTGCTGTGGATAGGTTCTTCTATAGTGGCAGTGTAATCCTGCCTTGTGGGATGTCTATTTCCTCTCATTTTCTGTAGAAATGAACTCACCTGTAACAGCTATTAAATCATGGCCTGGTTCATATGTAATGGGAAACCAGAGATCCCTTCACCTCCAGTTCCCAAACCTGAATGTATGAACCAGGAATTGGAATTACCCCCCAAAAAAATTACAACCCCCTCCCCACAAACAAACAAACAAACAAAAACCCAAGGAAATTACAGTTTTAACAAAATGGACCTGTGGTTTCCTTCCCCAAACTGTGTTTTGTCATTTTTGGTTCTCTCAAAATTCAGTTTGCCCAGCCGTGCCAGCATTATGTACAAACACTGGCACACAGTTTAACCACTCTAAAACTGGAGTTAACGGAGGAAGCTGCTCCCTCACTTCAGCTCCTATTGGCTGTGCCAGCTGTTCTTCAAGAAAGACAGGAAGCCCACACAGCCAGCTCCCCCACCTCTCTACAGTCTCTCTGACTACAGAGAGACTGCTCTCCCAAATGTATGAATGTATATGGGAGAGAACAGGGAGGGGTACAGTACCACAGATCCACTGAACCACGGTTCTGTTACATATGATCCAGGCCACTGAATTTGTACTTCAAAGTTTAGCTCCTCTTAATACAATCAGATAACACAATTGCAGGCTGGTTAGGTGAATGACTGTTGCGGACAAATTGATGGAAAGTAGGGATGTGCAAACTGGTTCAACAGTTTGAGGTTGAACCGAACCACCCCCTGGAAATCCGAACTGAACCGGAGGAGGTTCAAGGGAGTGTCGGACCGAAGTCCGGTTCAGGCCCATGTTGCGCTTGAACCAAAATGGACTAGCGGATTTCATGCACACCCCTAATGAAAAGCATTCTCAAGGATAAAATTGTTAAGCATATAAAACGGGCCCTGCTGAAGGAGAGCCAGCATGGCTTCTGCAAAGATAAACCTTGCCTCACCAACCTTTTGGAGTTCTTTGAGAGTGTCAACAGGTGTGTGGATAAAGGTGATCCAGTTGACATAGTATACCTGGACTTTCATAAAGCTTTTTGGAGTTCTTTGAAAATGTCAACCAGTATGTGGATAAAGGTGATGCAGTTGACATTGTATACCTGGACTTTCACAAAGCTTTTTGAACTTTTTTCACAAAGTTCCTCATCAAAAACATTTGAATAAGCCTAGCAGTCATGGGAAAGGGACAGGAAAAAGAGATTGGAAACTGGTTAAAGAAGAGTAAGCAGTGTAGTGGGCATATTTGCAGATGACACCAAACTATTCAGGGTAGTGAAATCTAAAAGAGATTGTGAGGAGTTCCAAAATGATCTCTCCAAACTGGAGAGTGGGCAACAAGATGGCAAATGGTTCAGTGTTAACAAGTGTTAACAAACATATTGGGGCCAAAATCCCAACGTCACATATATGCTGATGGGGTCTGAGCTGTCAGTGACTGACCAGGAGAGGGATCTTGGGGTCAGGAGGACAACTCACTGAAAGTGTTGACTCAATGTGCGGCAGATGTGAAAAAGGCTAATTCCATGCTTGGAATCATTAGGAAAGGAATTGAAAATAAAACTGCTAATATTGTAATGCCCTTATACAAATGTGGCTGCACCATAGTTTTGGAGTAATGTGTGCAGTTCTGGTCACCATATCTGAAGAAGGACATTGCAGAACTGGCAAAGGTGCAGAAGAGGGCAACCAAGATGATCAGGGGCCTAGAACATCTTCCTTACGAGGCAAGGCTACAACAGCTGGGACTTTTCAGTTTAGAAAAAAAGACGTCGGAGAGTACACATGATAGAGGTCTATAAAATCATACATGCTGTGGAGAAAGTTGATAGAGGGAAATTTTTCTCCCTCTCTCATTACTCTAGAACCATGGGTCATCCCATGAAACTGAATTTAGGGAAATTTAGGACCAACAAAAGGAAGTACTTTTTCACACAACGCGTAATTAGTCTATGGAATTCTCTGCCACAAGATGTGGTGACAGCCACCAGTATGGGTGGCTTTAAGAGGGTTTTAGATAAATTCATTCAAAGACAAAATGCTTCTAAATACCAGTGGCAAGGGAGTAGCAGAAGGAGAGAGGGCATGCCCTCAGCCCTTGCCTGTGGGCTTCCCAGAGGCATCTGGTGGTCCACTGTGTGGAACAGGATGTTGGACTGGATGGGCCTTGGGCCTGATCCAGCAGGATGTTTATTATGTTCTTATGCCTCACTTCGCCTCATGCAAGGGCTAGGGATGTGCATGAAACCGGGAGGGGGGGCCTCGAAGGCGAGGGTATACCTTTAAGGGCAGGGGAGGGTGCTCTTACCCCTCCTGCCGCTTTCCCCCCACAGGCACTGCATGTTAAACCGGTCCGGTGGGGCAGCAGCATACGTTGCCTCGTCGGAATTGAAGTAACAGGAAGCACTTGCTGCGCATGTGCATGTTGGGCATGTGTGCACACACGGCACACTCGCTCTCGTGCATGCCAGGTGCTCGCGACGTGTGCATGCACTCACCAACGTGTGCATGCACACCGGATACTTCCTGTTACTTCTGGTCCAACAAGGGAACGGGGTGGCAGGGGAGGCACGCTGCCACCCTGCTGGATGGCTTAAAATGCAGCGTTTGGCAGGGGAAAAGCGGGGAGAGGGGTAAGAGCCCTCTCCCCTGCCCTTAAAGGCACCCCCCCTCTTCGAACTGGCCAAACTGCTTGTCTTTCAAACCGGTTCAGTAGGGCCTCTGAAAGGTTCATGCACATCCCTAGAAAGGGATAGCTCAGATCTCTGACTCCAAAAGCAAGCGGTCCATGCCGCTCCCAACAGCATTAATCAACACTATCAGAGCAACCAACAGTCTATTCAACAACTCACATTGCACTTTACGTTTGAATTAAGCCCCAAATCTAAATACTGTACTAAGAGTGTGTGTGTGTGTGTGTGTGTGTGTGTGTGTGTGTGTGTGTGTGTGTGTGTGTGTGTTTTCCCCAAGCCATGCTTCTAAAGGAATCTCCCTGGCAGATCTCTATATATTACACCAGCACGCATTCTCTGAGGGTATTGCATGCTGTCTGCGTGTCAAGAAAGTGATGGTGCTCTTTACAATAACAACAATAAAAAGGAAAGTTTAAAAAGCACCCAAAATCCACCCTTGTTCCAATCGGAGCTATGCACTACTTCATCAGAGCTGACAGTCCTTGGTTGGGTGTAACGCAGGCTCAGCATTACTGCTGTGATGAAGTACCAAAGAGCAAGGCCCATGGAGAAGCCCTTTGCAGCAAAGGGACTCATCACAAGAAATATGCTGAGGTTTCCCCAGCTCTCATTCCACACAGACCAGATCCCATTTGAAAATGGCATGAAAAATAGCCTTGGTAATATGGAGCAGGGCGGGGGGTGGAGAGAAGAGAGAGAGAGAGGTGAAGGAGGGAGATGCCCCCAACCTTTCTGAAAAATTGCCTTTTGGTGTACAGGGTCCTAAGATAATGCCGGGTGTTTCTTTTCTTTTTGCTGTGTAATTTATATAGGTGATCTATTTTTTTTTTAAAAAAAAAAATCTCTCCACGGGCAGCCAGAGGGATGGGGAGCAGGATTATCAAAGAGAAAAAGGAAGCTTGTAAATTGTCTTGGTCTTTCTTTTGCCCTTTTATAATGCTTAGCATTTATATATCACTGTACAAAGCTTGTCACGTACGTTATATTTATTGAAATCCAGCGGTTCCCCCAGATGTTGTTGGACTCCCCACTTTCTTTTTACCATTGTGGCTGTGGATTATGGGAGTTGTAGTCCAACACCATCTGGGGAGCCAGGATATATTGGAAATATATCTCTTGTAATCTGTATAGTAACCCTTTAAGACAGGTCTGTGTTAATCCTGCAATATTACAGATGGAAAGAAATGAAGGTGAGAGTGTCCAGGGGCCATTGAGAACACTCAAGCAAAGGCAACATTCAAAGTGAGGACTTTCTTATTCAGAGCTCAGTCTCTTAGCAACACCAGCTCCCAAAAGCAACAAAATACCATCGCATGGACTTGCTGCTACAGGACAATACCACCAAAGAAGCAACAAGCAACACATATTTAGATAACTCTTTTCAATGAAACTTTCCAAAGCAGTTTACATAGAGAAAGAAAAAATTAAACAAGTAAGTAAGTAAGGTAGATCCCTATCCCAAAGGGCTCACAATCTAAAAACTGATCCAACCACCAAAAGATCAATGTACACCGTCCAAACAATCATATGCCACAAGCAAGGCCGTTTCATAAATGTTCTTTCAGAAGAAGAGCAAATACTCTTCTTTGAGCAGAGCAAATACCTTCTGCAAATACCTCTGCAAATGTATGGGACTAGACTAGAAGAACTCCAAGCTTCTTCACCAATGCTATCATCCTTTAAGAACATAAGAACGGCCCTTCTGGATCAGGCCCAAGGCCCATCTAGTCCAGGATCCTGTTTCACACAGTGGCCCACCAGATGCCGCTGGAAGCCACAGGCAGGAGTTGAGGGCATGCCCTCTCTCCTGCTGTTACTCCCCCACAACTGGTACTCAGAGGCATCCTGCCTTTGAGGCTGGAGGTGGCCTTTAACCCTCCAACTAGATAAGAACATAAGAACAGCGTTCTATCCCTTCAGCATTCTATCCCTTCTATCCTGATTCTATCCCTTCACACAATTCATGCAAGTGAACCAAGCCGCAGAGGTGGAGCAAAGCCCTGCAATGGATCTCCCATTCTGCAATCCCCTACAAGTCCCCCACCACTACAACTTACCTGAATGGCAGAATGTGGTAAGGAAAATGTGGTGGTGTCTCAGTGCGTGGATGGCAGTGATGGGCCAACCGGTAGAACGGTGGAAAATTGGCCCCTCCCCTCTTGGCTTAACACATTCCGCTCTCCCTCTTTCTGGCACATGTTCCCCTTCTTCTAACCACAATCTTGTATTTAGATACTTATTTCCTGATAGTTGGGTTTTCTCCCTGTTCTGGGAAATCAGCAACATGCAACTAATAACAAGAGGCAAGCTGATTATTTCTGTGTCATGCATGCATCTACCTCAGGGATTCTCAACACTGGGTTCCCCAAATGTTATTGGACTTCATATCCCATAATCCTCAACCAAAGGGGCCACACTGGGGCTGGGGATTATGGGAATTAGTCCAGTAACCTCAGGGGACCCAGTGTTGAGAATCCCTGATTTTCTAGTTCATATATCAGTAATCCTTTCCACATGGAGAAAGTGGGTCCATTTATTAAACGTACACCAGACAAGACAATGACTGGTCGATCCGTGATTGGATTTCCTGTGGTTGTGGTTTTAAGTTAAAAGAGAGAATGATATTGGGGGAGGGGTGCTTAATTCTTTGCTCCACACAGTTTTCCTGATCTCTCCCAATGCTGCTGTTTCCCTTCAGGGGAAGACATGGTCCCCTGTTCCATGCTAAGTCCATTTCAGCAGTTGGCATCATCAGGTCCAGAAACCCAGAAGGATGCAGATCCCCCCCAAAGCATTTTAAGAGTCCCTCCATCCTCAATCTTCTGAACTTACCCCAGCAAACCCCAAACATTTTTCTCCCCCTCCCCAAAAGAGTTTTTAGGAAAACAGGAACATCAGAATCAGCCTTATACCGAGTCAGACCATTGGTCCATCTAGCTCAGTATTGTCTACCCAGACAATAATTGACTACCCAGAAGCAGCAGCTTCTCCAGGGTTACGGGCAAGAGTCTCTCTCAGCCTTATCTAGAGATGCCAGGGAGGGAACTTGGAACCTTCTGCATACAAACATGCAGATGCTCTTCCCAGAGCAGCCCCATCCCCTAAAGGGCATATATTTCAGTGCTCACATATAGTTTCCTGTTCAAATGCAAACCAGGGTGGGCCCTGCTTAGCAAAGGTGGCAAGTCATGTTTGCAAACCCAAAACCAGCTCCCCCCAAAAAAACTCCCCACAAAATGGTTTCTTCTCCCCACAAAAATTAAGCAAGAAGTTGCTCCTCAAGCTTTCCACTTGTCTGCACCCCAGCCCAGCAGGACCAACCACCAGATGCCTCTAGGAAGCCCATAAGCAGGAGATGAAGCACACCTCCTCTCCTTTGGTTGCTCCCCTGCAGCTAATATTCAGAGGGCATTACGTCTCTACAACTAGTCTTCAGAATCTTTTTATTATTATTCTGTCCAGAAAGCCAATCTGAAAAATTATTTGATTGGGTTGGTTATTTCTATTCAGTTTGAGTGAAGAGAACATTGAGTTCTGGATTTGACTCTGTTCTGACCAGCGGCAGGGGTATTAAACTGTATTGTATTGGGTCAAGCTGAAAAGAGTTTGAGAATGTACACTTTAATTAACTCAGCTTGTAACTTTTAAGAATGCAGGTCAGCAACTTCCCCTGCATGAACCCATTGAAATGCAAAGGTTGTCCTCAAGAGGACAGATATGTTTTTCATGCACCTCACATTTGTTTCAGTGAGGTATGTGTGATCCATCACACTCTGGCATGACAAGGAAATGGAGCCCCATAGTTATGCAGGTATGGGCTGGTTCAGTTCTCAGAAGCTCCTGTTACACTACAGGAGACAAAGCAAACAGAAACCTCTCCAATACTCTACTGCCCGTTCCTCATTTCCTCTTCTGCTTCTTCCCCCTTTGTATAAACAGTCCAGCAGTGGATGGGGGAGAAGGCAGAAGAGATGGAGAAGGGTGCATTCACCCCACATTGAGGCAGGCAGGGAGGGAGTGGTAAAATGGAAGGGGAGGAGAAGGAGAGGTGTGGCTCTTTGCCAAGCAGTGGCCAGGGCTGCTCTGATGAGAGGGGGATGACACAGGCAGGCAGGTGAAATGTCAGAAGGCATTTTATCTATCTATCTATCTATCTATCTATCTATTGTTCAATTTGTATACCGCCTTTCATTAAAACAATCCCAAGGTGGTTCACCCAAAAATTAAAAACAAGACTATAAAAATGACACAATTAAAATATTAAGCTAAAATATAAACACCAATCTGACTAAAAAGATTTAAAATACAAGCAAAAGAGCTGTACAAAATACAAACAAGCAGCAGTAGAGACAATCATATAAAAGCCTGGGTAAAAAGTCAAGATTTAACACGCTTTTTAAAAAACTGTGATGGAGACCGAGGAGCGAATAGCCACTGGGAGAGCATTCCAGAGTTTGGGGGCAGGAACAGAGAAGGCCCTGTCCCACATGCACGATAGCTGAGCCTCCCTCATTGTCGGCACCCAGAGCAGAGCCCCCTCAGATGACCTTGTCAAGCAGGCAGCAACCATTGGGAGCAGGCGGTCCCTCAGGTATCTCGGGCCCAAACCGTTAAGGGCTTTAAAGATCAAAACCAGCACCTTGAATTGGACCCGGAAACAAACTGGTAGCCAGTGCAGCTCTTTCAAAATGGATGTGATGTGATCCCAGTGGGCAGCTCTAGATAAAATCCTAGTTGCCGCATTTTGCACAGCTAAAGTTTCTGAATATTCTTCAAGGTCAGCCCCATGTAGAGCACGTTAGAGTAATCCAGCTGGGACTAAGGCGTGGGTAACTGTGGCCAGATCTACCTTCTCGAGACTGGGATCTTGCCATTCCGCTGGTGCTTCAATAATCCTTCACTTGAGACAACCACCTCATCTTGCCTCATGGAAAGACTGCCCCTGCTATGACGAAAGGTAGTAGCATGCTTAGGGGAAATGTTTCAGTGGAGAGAAAATCCACACATCACCCCTGGCATGGGGTGGCCCAACTGCCACCAAAAGAGACACTCCTAGGCCAAGTTCAGATGTATTAACTGGAGTTAAGCATGACCAAGGTTTCCGTTCCTTACTCCAAATCTCACTGCAGATATTCACCAAACCATACCAAACTCCAGTTGAAGGAGAGGGGAGCCCCTCCCTGCTGCCTGGCTGCCAAGGCACATCCCTGCTGCCTCTATGATTGTAGTTTAGAATAGGCATGAAACCATGGTTATAGGTGAGTCAGCATTTGGGAGTAATGCTTCGGCAGCAAAACCTCAGTTGTTGGTGGCAGAACTTAGAGATAACCGAAGGTTCCAACTGGAGTTTGGCAAGGCAAACTGGAGTGAACTTTTGGCCCGTAACCGCTGTTTCGCACATTCGGGCATACTGCAGTTACAACCTCGGCCAGCTACTACTGTGGTTATCCTGTATGTCTGAACTCGGCCTCAGAATTCATAGAGCTCACACCAACATATTACGCCTCCCCCTACCTTTGGGCACTGCAATATACACATCCTCCACATTTTCTCCCTCCTCGTATATCCAGCAGCCTGCCATGGTGATGAGCATTTCACTCAGAAGCATTCCACTGACAAAAGATGACCCATCAATATGACTGGCTTCCCAATCCTATGCAGTCATCCTATTGATTTTCACAGAGACATCCCAACACCTCTGTAATGCTCCTTATTTTTCTCAGTTTCCGCTCTGTCTCTGAGGCAAAGACCAGCATGTCATTGTCTGCAAAATGCCAAACCTTCTGGTGCTGGCTTTTTCAGTGCTTTTGCACAGTACCCTGGTGCAGTTTTAAGTGTTTGTTACTTAATTAACTATGCATAAAATAATATAGAAAGCTGTTGACATATCACTGCATCTGTTCATTACCAAGGTAATAATGCCCTGTGCCTTTTAATGAGTAATTAAAATTATCCAAAGTAATAAGAGCTGTATTATCATATTGCTTATTAACATGATAATCCAATTAGCCTTGTGTTGAAACAATGATTATCTGGCTGTTAACTGGTGGCACCTGACCTAATTATTGTGAGACCATTTGGAGTAGTCCTGTTTACAGATCTGGGCCTTTATTTTACCTTATGCAGTAGGAGGCACCAGCCTGTCAAGGACCAAATACTTAAAGTGTTGCTTGGGGGTTATTTATTATTGTTCTTACTTTGGGGTAAACCTCAATAAGGTGCAAATTTGGGGAGGTATACAAATGGGTTAAATAAATAAATAAATAAATAAATAAATAAATTTGGGGCTTTAGATAGGATTGCATTTTACCACCTTCAGCTGGTATGCCAACTGCAAACCTACTTGGAGAAGTCACTCTGACCTCAGTCACCCATAAGAACATAAGAACAGCCCTGCTGGATCAGGCCCAAGGCCCATCTAGTCCAGCATCCTGTTTCACACAGTGGCCCACCAGATGCCTCTGGGAAGCCCACAGGCAAGAGGTGAGGGCATGCCCTCTGTCCTGCTGTTACTCCCCTGCAACTGGTATTGGGAGTCACTGTGCCTCTGAGGCCTCAGTGCCATGCATTGGTCCATCCAGATTGTATTTATTTATTACATTTCTCTACCACCCTATCCATCCAAAGGCTCTGGGTGGTGTACAACAACCAACCAAACAAACAACCATTTAAAACAATCAGCTTAACATGGTATAAAAACAAATGTAAAAACAGTTTAAAACCAGTTTTAAAAAATTGAAAATAATTTTGTTGGACTCTTTCCTTTCCTTTGCCCCCCTTCTCTCTCTCTCTCTCTCTCTCTCTCTCTCTCTCTCTCTCTCTCTCTCACACACACACACACACACACACACTTCTATAAACCACCTCACATAGAAATCTCGAGGTGCTGCCCAACAGCTTAAAACACAGCAGACATAAAACAGATTAAAAACAATTCAGTTTAAAAATAGTTACAATGGAAGACTGCTGCAATGCGCTCTCTTTGGGGTTGCCCTTGAAGACAGTTGGGAAGCTCTTCCTGGTCCAGAATTCTTCCACAGGGATGCTTGTGGGTGTGCTAGTTATTTCATGAGTATCACACGCATCCTATAGCAGCTGCACTGGTTATCAGTTGGCTTCTGGACTAGATTCAAAGTGCGGCTAGTTATGACCTTTAAAACCCTACATGGATTGGAGCCACATTCACCTATAACTCAGGAGCCAGTGACATTTTCAATCTGTGTCAAGTCTTGAGGTGATGCTCAGATGCAGCCAGCCATGCCCCCCATGCTGATGTCAGGGGAAGGGTCAGTCTGCCTTTTCCCCAAGCACTTCCTCAGTCTCTCCAGGAGTGTTTCCACATAGCGAATCTCCTTCGGAAGAGAGTGTGTGCATTTACACACCAGCCAAACTTTCCTCAAAGTCCATTCGAAGTCTTTGGAAGCACCCCCACCTCCCCACCCCCACACACAAATTGGGCTTTGTCTTCCAAATTCTAGCTTATCTCAATGTATTTCCAGGGTTTTAAAATCCTGGTTTTAAGCAGGTTTTCCTGAAAACACCAGGGCAAATAGAGAGAGGCACTGACAGAGTCATTAACATGATAAGAGCTGCCTTGCCTAGGTGTGAGAAGAGTGGAAAAACCAGTTTTCAGGAAGCAAACTCTTTGAAAGCTGTAGTTACAAAACCTCTGTCTCTGCGTATGCTCAAGTCAACCTTTTTTGAACAATATTAGTCTGCTTGCTTAAGGTTTTCGCTGGTTTAAAAAGAGGTTTTATTAACAAACTGATGTAAAGCACACCATGTCTGTGTGTGAAAAAAGGGAAGACATCTGTTCTCTCAGAGAGGAGAGCTGGTCTTGTGATGGCAAGCATGACTTGTCCCCTTAGCTAAGCAGGGTCTGGTTGCATATGAATGGGAGACTAGAAGTGTGAGCACTGTAAGATATTCCCCTCAGGGGATGGAGCCACTCTGGGAAGAGCAGAAGGTTCCAAGTGCTCTCCCTGGCTTCTCCAAGATAGGACAATATATTTTTTTAAAAAATAGGACAATATTTTTTTTAGGGCTGAGAGAGATTCCTGCCTGCTATGCTGGAGAAGCCATTGCCAGTCTGTGTAGACAATACTGAGCTAGATAGACCAATGGTCTGACTCAGTATTTGGCAGCTTCCTATGTTCCTATATGCTCATACCCCTGGACCTCTGGGCCAAAGTCCAGTGCCTCCACAACACCTGGGGGCCCCCAAATTCTCTTTTGTCTGTTCCGGGTGGTGTGGTTGCCCAACTGAGCAAGATGATGCTTAAGTTGCAGGGGACGGGGTGCCTCCAAAGCCTAGTTTAGATCCAGGCTCCAAAATTACCTAGGTGCACCTTTGCACTCACTCTCTCAGAGGCTTCTATTGGCTAGAAGGAAAACATGAAGGTGTGCAATGTGAACCTGCACAAAAGGAAAACCCAAGAACAGAGGGGAGGGGCTGCTTCCCTCATGCCATGAGTGTAATTCGAAGTGGCTTCACTCAACATTTACCACGAGAGCTGGAAGCTGTGTGGGAAAGCTCCAGGCCGGCTTGCTTGCTTGTTTATTTATTTACTGTTGCATTTATTTTAGCCCCTGGTGGTGCAGTGGTAAAACTGCCACCTTGTAACCAGAAGGTTACAAGTTCGATCCTGACCAGGGGCTCAAGGTTGACTCAGCCTTCCATCCTTCCGAGGTCGGTAAAATGAGTACCCAGAATGTTGGGGGCAATATGCTAAATCATTGTAAACCGCTTAGAGAGCTTCCAGCTATAGAGCGGTATATAAATGTAAGTGCTATTGCTATTGCTATTGCTATTGCTATATACCGTCTTTCATTAAAAACAATCAGAAAGTGGTTTACAAAAGTTAAAAAACATACAACAAAATGACAATAAAAGTATTAAGCTAAAAATATAAAAACAAAAAAAAATTTAAAATCTATAAAATACAAGCATAAAAACGATACACAGATAAAAACACATAGAAGCCGCAATGAAACAATTATGTAAAAGCCTGGATAAAAAGCCACGATTTAACAAGCTTTCTAAAAGCTGTAATGGAGTCCGAGGAGCGAACAGCCACTGGGAGAGCATTCCAAAGTCTGGGGGCTTGCAACCATTTCGCTAGCTGGAAGGCTTTCTTTCTGGCCAAGAGAAGCTGAGATAGCATGCAAAAAGGAGGCAGACTGGCCTGATTCCTGAAGTCAGACTGAGGAACACAAGAACATAAAAACAGTCCTGCTGGATCAGGCCCAAAGCCTATCTAGTCCAGCTTCCTGATTCCAAAGGTGGCCCATGAGGTGGCTCTGAGAAGCCCACAGGCAAGAGGTGAGGGCACGGCCTCTCTCCTGCAGTTGTTACCCTGCAACTGGTATAGAGAAATTCTGCCTCTGAGGCTGGAGGCGGCCTATAGGCCTCAGACTAGTAGCCATTGATAGACCTGTCTTCCATTCCTGGGTGCTTCCTTTACCTCTCTGAACACCAATCGCCACACTAACTATCAGCCAGTTGGAGTGCGACACAGAACCACCTGCTAACTGGACAAAAGAGGCACCTTTAAAAAGTGGCAATTATCTTTATTTTGCAGGGAGAGAGCCACTGGCCCTATCCAACACCAGCACAGCATCAGAGAGGAGAGCTGGTCTTGTGGCAGCAAGCATGACTTGTCCCCATAGCTAAGCAGGGTCTGCCCTGGTTGCATATGAATGGGAGACTACATGTGTGAGCACTGCAAGATATTCCCCTCAGGGGATGGAGCCACTCTGGGAAGAGCATCTAGGTTCCAAGTTCTCTCCTTGGCATCTCATAGGAACATAGGAAGCTGCCATATACTGAGTCAGACCATTGGTCCATCTAACTCAGTATTGTCTTCACAGACTTGTAGGAATCTTGCAGGTAGGAATCTCTCTCAGCCATATCTTGAAGCAGCCACAGAGGGAACTTGAAACCTTCTGCTCTTCCCAGAGTGGTTCCATCCCCTGAGGGGGATATCTTCCAGTGCTCACACTTCTCCAAGACAGGACTGAGAGAGATTCCTGCCTGCAACCTTGGAGAAGCCACTGCCTGTCTGTGTAGACAATACTGAGCTAGATGGACTCGAAATATAGCAGCTTCCTATGTTCCTACTGACTGTCTTTTCCCCCAGGGTACAAGTAGGATAGTAGTAGAGCTGCTGTACTTACTGTCAGTAAGTACAGAGCTAGATGGAGCAATGGTCTGATTCAGCAGAAGGCAGCTTCATACGTTCAGCCTTCATTAATTACGGACTGCAGTAGACTATGGCGAGAGGCAGTCAGTGCTATAGCTTCCTAAGCTTAAAGCAAAAAGATTTGACTCACTGAAGGCTAACCGTTCCGTTTCAACAGAAAGCTGTTTTAGAGACACATTCATTCAGAATGAAAGAGCCAGTGTGGTGTAGTGGTTAGAGTGCTGGACTAGGCCCGGGGAGACCTGAGTTCAAATCCTCATTCAGTCATGATGCTTGCTGGGTGACTCTGGGCCAGTCACTTCTCTCTCAGCCTAACCTACTTCACAGGGCTGTTGTGAGGAGAAACTCAAGTATGTAGTACACTGCTCTGGGCTCCTTGGAGGAAGAGTGGGATATAAAATGTAATAAATAAATAAATAAATATTCATGTCCCTTGCTAACTGAGCAAAGAGGCATCTTTTAAATGTGGTGATTCTCTTTACTGAGCAGGGGGAGAGAAACTGGTCCCATCCATCCCCAGCACAGCATCCCTCCAGTGGCTGTTGCTGGTGTCCATCCTATGTTTCATTTTGAGATTGTGAGCCCTTTGGGGACAGGGAGCCATTTAATTTAGCTTATTTATTTACATCTATGTAGACCACTTTGGGAACTTTTGTTGAAAAGCGGTATATAAATATCCAACCTATATGCCTGTAGAGCCTATGTGAACCTGTCAGGGTCCTTCATTCTACATCTCAGGCCCTGCTCACAGCCCCCCCCCCCATTGACTGAGATTCGGTTAGTGGGGATTAGAGATGGGGCCTTTTCGGTTGTGGCCCCTCAACTCTGGAATACCCTCCCTAAAAAGCTCCGTCTCTCAGAGTTGTTAAGAGACATTTGGAGACTAATATATTTAGAGAGGCTTAAAAAAAATTTATTTGCTGTTTGTATCAAGTGGGTTTTTTTAAAAAAATAATAGATCTCATTTTAACTGGGTCTCCCTTTAAATTGGCATTTCATTAATTTATATTTTATCTGTTTCATACTTTATTATTTTTGCAAGCCACCCCAAAGACTAATGTACTGGAAGGGCATATTGAACTGGAGGGGGGATGTATTTTAATAAAATAAATTTTAAAAATAGATAAAAGCTTCCATGCCACAATCCTGCAAAGAGGTAAAGGAAGCCACATAGCATATTGGTGACCTTCAAGGCCAGATTTAGGGACAGGCACCCAGGAATCTTCCTGGGGTCCGAGACTTGGGAAGTACATTTCAGTTATTATTAAACTTTAAAAGCTTGTATCATATCAAAGAAAATGAATTTGTTTGCATTTGCTTATGCATGGCATGAACGAATACAGATTTGCAAGTCCACATGTCCAGACTGGTTGTCTTTTATCAGAGGTTCTGAAACTTAGATTCTCAGATATTGTTAGACTACAAATCCCATCAGCTTGAACCGCAATGGCCAAAAGCCACTGATCATGGGGGCTGTAGTCCAAGAACATCTGGGAACCTGTTTGAGAAACTCATTCATACATGACAGAGAGAAATCATGCATGTGAACTGTGCATCAACACAAAATCACCCCTAGAAACCACCGTGTGGAAATAACAATATTCTCTGAATGCAACTAGCACTCCAAAGACAGAGATCAAGGGTAGAACAGACCACGTCGGCCCTCCAGCTGTGTTTAGACTATAACTCCCATGATCCCCAGCCACAGCGGCCAATAGTCAGGAATTATGGGAGTTGTAGTCCAGCATCCGAAGGCGAGCCAAAGTTGTGCCGCTCTGGGGTAGGAACATAGGAAGCAGCCTTATACAGCAGACAATTGGTCCATCTAGCTGACTATTGTCTACCCTGCCTGATCGCAGTGCTCCAAGGTTTCAGGCAAGAGTCTTTCCAGCCCTGCCTGGAGATGGTAGGGAGTCAGGACTGAACCTGAGACCTTTTGCATACAGGCAGATGCTCTACCACTGAGATATGCTCCCATCCCCTAAGGGGAATATCTTACAGCACACAGAATTCACATACAAACATAGAAAGCTGCCTTATACTACCCAGTCAGACCATTGGTCCATCTAGCACAGCAATGTCTACACCAGGGGTTAGATAGGAAGATGCCTTATACTGAGTCAGACCACTAGCTCAGTATTGTCTACATAGACTGGCAGCGGTTTCTCCAAGGTTCAAGGCAGGAGTCTCTCTCAGCCCTATCGTGGAGATGTCAGAGAGGGAACTTGGAATCTAGATGCTCTTCCCATAGCGGCCCCATCCCCTAAGGGGAATATCTTACAGTGCTCACACTTCTAGTCTCCCATTCAAATGCAAACCAGGGTGGACCCTGTTCAGCAAAGGGGATAATCCATGCTCACTGCCACAAGACTGGCTCTCCAGCCTATGACTACACTGCATGCTCTTGAATGCTTCGCCGTAGTTAAGATTTTAGCAGCACAAAATCTGCACCGGATCTATGAGAAAAGTCATAATGACAGGGGAGTCACGGGAGTCACCTCTTCTTTCTAGGCTGACAAAGGCCTTGGATAATCCAACCAGCAGTAATGAAGCTAGGACTTTGTCATCCGCTGGAATCACAGAGAGAGAGAGAGAGAGAGAGAGAGAGAGTTTGCTGTGACTTGGTGCTTCTCTTTCTGACGCTAGTGGCAAGCAATTTCCTCTGAGTTGTTTGATCATTATTTTTTTGCTCAGTTGGACCAAGCACTTTAGCAGCTGCTGCCAAATATTTTGACAAAGTGTCCATTGCCTACTAGGCAGGCAGTATAATTCCGTGGCTGAAATGGCCCTTCTTCAAAAGATCTCATGACATTTCACCAATATTCACAGTCCATCTGGCTTATGAGCATCGTGTCAATGTACATACCCAGATGTGGAAGAGTTATTGGCTAGCTCAGTGCTTGATTTTCAGCAGCTTGTTCTCTGTATGCTTCCTTTGTGTGATATTAAGTACTCGTCTCATTCGGGATCCTGTCAGATTTAGACCGGATTGCCACAATCCAACATGGGTCATCTGCATACACATCTGATGTGGATGGGCATCCAGATGTGAATGTATGCTCCCATTCTTGGCTGGTCCCCACGGAACTAAGACTCGATCTATTCATGCAGCAGAATGGGGTGATGGAGCTTTGAGACATTAGAAAGGACTGCATCACTTCACACAGCAGGTGGGTGATGCCATTTTGGAATGTCCACCTATGGGGAAAGCTCCCTGCAAGTAGAAAGGTAGCACATGAGGGTATGGGCTGGCCTAGAACCTTTCTCCCTGATTGTTTTTTAACCAGGGCGCTTTCCAAACTAGACCCTACAACAGCCCAAAGTGGTACAGCCACTTGTCCACCTCAGGATTCTATCACCTCATTCTTTCACTTGTGTAGACCATAGGAAGCTGCCTTTTACTGAGTCAGACCCTTGGTCCATCTAGCTCAGAACTGTCTACACTGACTGGCAGCAGCTTCTCCAGGGTTTCAGACAAGGGTCTTTCCCAGTCCTACCTGGAAATCCCAGAGAGTGAGCCTAGGACCTTATGCATGCGGACTCATCCCCTAATTCAAGGCTTTAATAGGTTTGTCTGGTGCAGAAGTGGACACAAATCCCTACCTGGAAGTACCGCTCAGATGCAACAAAGTATGACTAGAGTTGGATCAGAACCTAGGTGTTCAAAGTACTTCACAAACATTCTTTCAGCAATTCATTACAATGCTGTAAGACAGGCCAGAATTATTAACCTTTTATTGTAGAAGGGCTACTGATACAGTACTGATTTGTCCAAGGCCAGCTAGCAAGTTTAGCTCAAGCCCTATTTACACATTCTGTTCAACACATGTGCAATTGGTGCGCAGCATAAACCAGGCTTGAATAACTTGATGGTCATGGACTACAACTTCCATCATCTCCAGCCACAGTAGTTGAAGGTTGGGGATGGTAGGCATTGCTGTCCAAAAACAACAAGTTACCCAAGAATAGTGCATATAGTTATTCATTCATTCATTCATTCATTCGATTTCTATACCGCCCTTCCAAAAATGGCTCAGGGCGGTTTACACAAAGATATAACAAACAAATAAGATGGAATAAGGGGAGATCTGCAAAAGTTAGTCCTTCCCCCATCAGCAAGCATGAAGCCCTGAGCCCGATTCAGACAATGGGCGCGTCCACACATAATGTGGAAGCACAGTTGAATTGGCCAGCGGCTCCACAGATGTTATGCCTCAATGTGGGAAATTCCCCTGGTGCAGCGATGAAACTGAGAGTTCTGATTTGGAACTCCAATCTGAACCCTCGGATTGTAGTGAGTTTCATTGCTGCAAACTGAGGTTGGACGCAGCCTGCAGTATGTCTGAATGGGGAATCAGTGTTCCCTCTAACAGGGATTCCAGATGTTGTTGAATACAACTCCCAGAAAGAATCCCCAGGCAAAAGCCATTGCAGATGGGGTTTCTGGGAGTTGTAGTCAACAACAGCTGGGAATCCCTGTTAGAGGGAACACTGTGTGGAACCGCAGGCTGTGTCTCCTGGAATCAGAGTTGAGGGAGGATACTCCTCCCTCAACTCTGGCATGATTGGCTGTGTGGGCTGTCTTTCAGTCAAGAAGGAAGCTCCTCCTTCTCCTCTCTGCAGTCTTGCTGTCTGCAGAGAGGACACTCTTCATTACAGCCAAATTAGGATGGGAGAGTGGGATAAGTGGGGCATGAAACTGTGGGTACATTGGATGGTACACGTTACATGTAAATGTGGCCATTATACTGTACGAGTGTACAGATGTCTGTACACTTGTACATGTGTTTGTGTGAATGTCTGTACCGGTGTTCATTTTAAAAGTAAACCTGGATATAGGCCCTTCAAATGCATGGTGCAGATGGGAAGTGTACTTCTGTGCCTACACTCAACACAATGTGTGAATGACCATACCTGTGTACAGAACTGTACACTTGTACGAGTGTTGAACATAGCATGTGAATAGACCTCTAGTGCTTCATTAGTCTACACGTCAGCCAATGTGTTCAGCATACATACAGCAGTCCTAGCGGCACCCTGCATTTGAGATGGCCTCTACCCAGGTTCACTTTCAAAGTGTATGCAAATACAATCATTCACACAAAAAATGAATCTATGTGCAGACATCTGTATGCATCTACAGCATAATATCCGGACAGGGCTTCAATTGAGATGCCATTTGGACTTGACGGTTCATATTCTTAGCCATATATCCTTAGCCATTAGACCAGCTCCCCTAACTCTCACACCTGACAATTCTTGCCAGCCCATCAGAGCTGTAGCCTCTGCTGGCATTGTGAGCAGGGGGTCCCTGCACTGCCAACACTCTGGCAAAGTAAAAGTAAAGTGTGTCATCAAGTCTATTTCAACTCCTGGCACCCACAGAGCCCTGTGGTTGTCTTTGGTAGAATACAGGAGGGATTTACTATTGCCTTCTCCCGCGCAGTATGAGACGATGCCTTTCAGCATCTTCCTATATCACTGCTGCCCGATATAGGTGTCTCCCATAGTTGGGAAACATAACAGCAGGGATTCAAACCAGCAACCTTCTGCTTGTTAGTCTCACTCTGGTGGAGCACAGCAAACCTGGCTGCCACCGTGCTAAAAGCTCTCTCATCTGACCTGCCTGTCTGAGTAAATAATTCATCTTGGCATCTCCTCCAGATGCCTGCGGGAGTTCATATCGTAACCCTACCTGTGAAGTGCAGGTCAGTCCTCTTGATGTCAGTGGCATGTCCTTCTGAGTGTACTTAGGATGACATCTTTTGCAGTTACAGCCCAACATCCCCATTGGGCCCTGGCTGATTGCCACAGAAAGAGCAGCCCTATGTTTCCACCTCCTCCCGGCTTCCCCAGTAGCATTTAGTGCTACAAAATATCTGACATGAGGACACAGCATTGTGAATTTCTGTTCCCTACTCCTAGGCTGCTGGTAAAGGAGTAGGGACACTCACAGTGCAGTGATATCACGTGTTCTGCAGCTTTTTACATTACAGACAGGTTACCCCTGCTAACTGAGCAAACAGGCAGCTTTCCAAGTGGTGATTCTCAGGGGGAAGCAACTGTGCCCATCCATCCCCAGTACAGCATCCCTCCAGTGGCTGTTGTTTTTGCCTACTAGGCCTGTGCAAAATTGGATCGGTAAAATTGGACCATGTCATTCAGAGAGTATCTGAACCCAGACTTAAAAACCCCAGTTCAGATTGAACTTCTCCGACTCCCTTCGGAAAAACTTCCAGAATTCCAAATGGTGGCAAGAGGTTTTTCTTTTTCTTTTTAAGCAATCACGGCTGGCAGGGCAGAACCAATCTTCTGCCCTCTATCTGTCCACCTGCCTGCCTGTCTGTCCATATCACATCTTTTTAAGCCCATT
Source organism: Hemicordylus capensis (assembly GCF_027244095.1). Taxonomy (NCBI): domain Eukaryota; kingdom Metazoa; phylum Chordata; class Lepidosauria; order Squamata; family Cordylidae; genus Hemicordylus; species Hemicordylus capensis. The sequence goes on along the minus strand of NC_069660.1, from coordinate 23,453,106 downwards.
TCCCATTCACATTTGCAGCCACCAGCCATTTCTGAGTTTCTCTTGCGATTCTCTTGTGTGAGGTAACTTCCCTTTAGACTCTCTGATGGCACCTCATTTCCCCTACAGCTCTCTTTTCTTCCGGGTTCACAATGAATATCCATGGTTACTTTTTAAATTTTTGAAATACTTTTGTCTGACCCCAATCCAGGATTTTGAAGGGGTCCAAAGGACCCTGAACTGACATTTTGGGGATCAGATGAGATCAGGTCAGACCTGATCCTGACTTTTGCATGCATGAGCAGGCCTAGTCTACTTTCTGTTTTATTTTAGATGCTGAGCCCTTTGGGGACAGGGAATTATCGTGTGTGTGTGTGTGTGTGTGTGTGTGTGTGTGTGTGTGTGTGTGTGTGTGTAAACCGCTTTGAGAACTTTTGTTGAAAAGTGGTACGTAATTATTCATAGTAGCAGTAGAGAGAGGAAGAAAGCAATAAATAGAGTGAAGTTGTTTTGGACAGCAGCCCCCCCACTCCCCCACATCACACATAATTCCAGTTTCATCCTCACAATTACTGTTGCTTTTGCTGTTAAGAAAATAAGAACTATGCTGGATCAGTCCAAAGTTTATCTAGTGCAGCATCTTACTGCCCACAGGAGCCCACTGGAGGCCTTCAGGAACCCAGCAAGCAAGGTTGCTGCTCTCTAGAAACTGGTATTCAGAGATATATAATCTCTGAACATGGAGACTCCATGTAGCAGTCATGAATAGCCAGGGGCGGATTAAGCTTCTTGCCACCCTTTTACCTTAAACAAAAAAAGGTTTGCCTTTTTAAAATATAAGGTAAAAGGGGGGACTTTCTCCTCATCCGCTCCACCCTTGCTGCAACTGCCGCTGCCCACAGAGAAGGGCAGCAAAATTTGAGGAGGGGCCTATTTACCAGCATCCTGTTCCCACAGCAGTCTTCCAGGTACCTCCAGGATGTCCACAAGCAGGAGAATATAAGAACAGCCCTGCTGGATCAGGACCAAGGCCTATCTAGTCGAATATCCTGTTTTCCATAGTGGCCCACCAGTAGGGGTGTACATGAACTGTTCGCATCAAACTGAGCTGGTTCACATCGAACTGAGCCAGTTCAGAGGCTTAATAGTGAACTGAACTGGAGCTGGTTCAGTCCATGATCAAACCAGACCAAACCCAGTTTGATGTGAACCAGTTCAGCATCAAAGGGCAGGGGGCCAGTGGTGGGGGAGCGGCGAGGAGGGTTGCATAATTTTCTTACTAGCTCCCTGCCACTTACCACTCATCACTCCCACCGCCTGCCACCACCCAGTATACCCCAATCCCCTACAGAATAGCCTGTTAAACAGGACCCCCGCGCAGCAGCAACGTGGTTCCGTTCTCTGTGGATGTGCGGAGTCCATTTGTGTGGCCACGCAAATGCACAGAAACCACACAAATGGCCTCCGAGGCCAGAACCACACTGCCGTCATGCGGGGGCTTTGCTTAAAGGGCTATTCCAGAGGTATGACCTCGAAGGGTGGGAGGTCAGTGGCAGGCAAGTAGCAAGAAAGGTTGTTTATCAAGGCCATTGATGTGGTCTCCATATATTTCCATGGCCACGCCAATGGATTCTGCGCACCCACAGAGGCCAGAACCACACTGCCGCTGCACAGGCTGCCTGTTTAAAAGGCTATTCCAGAGGCAATTGGGGTGTACTGGGGGGCAGCAAGTGGCAGTGAGCTGGTAAGAACATTAAACAACCTTTCTTGCCTCTGTACAAGCCTCTTCCAAGCCATGCAAACTAGTGGCCATCACCACATTCCATGGCAGAGAATTCTATGGATTAATCATGCACTGTATGAAACAATACTTTCTTTTTCATCCTAACTTTCTTGGCCATCAGTTTCATGGGATGACCCTGGTTCTAGTGTTGTGTGTGAGAGAGAGAGAAATATGATCCCTCTCTGCTGTTGCTCCTCTGCAACCGGTATTCAGAGGCCTCCTTTTCTTTGAACATGGATGTAGACTGTAGCCACTTGTCCTCCATTCTCTTATTTCACTTTCTTCTACCAGTCCTGAATCTACTGTCAACCAAATATGTTAGATGACCCCAAATTCTAATATCATGAAGAGTATTCTTCTGTATCAGGCCTGCTCAACTTAGGGCCCCTAGCTGTTTTTGGACTGCAACTCCCACAATCCCCAGCCACAGTGGCCAATAGCCAGGGATTATGGGAGTTGTAGTCCAACATCTGCAGGAGGGCCAGAGTTGAGCAGCCCTGTTCTATATACTTCCTCTGCACCACATATCCTTTTATAAGCCTCTATTATGCCACCCCGTCATCTTTTTAATAAACTTTAAAAAAAAAACCCAAATACTTTTTGCCTGTCCCACTAAAGAGTTGTTCTAAGTTCTTGATCTTCTTGGATGACCATTCCCTGCATCTTTCCCAGCTCTACAAGTAGTTGCTTCCATGCAGCTCTGGTATCACATAAAGCTTCCACTGCTATGGTTGCAACAGATTTCATGGTCATGGACTAAAAATTACACCGATATTTCCTTCTAAGTCTCCTTTGCTGATCTCCCATTGCCATTTTTTTAAAAAAATAATCTCTGGTTCTATGAACCTTGCAAATGCTGGCAAGATCTCAGTTCCTGGTATCAAGGCAGTGGGCCACATGTCCTCCTCCTACTTTTATAGCTCACTTTGTTTTAATCAACCACTTTACAACAACATATTCCCCAGGCTTCTTATCAATTTTGTTAGACTTTTAGTTAAAGGCCACCTCTCCCATGCAATTGATTTTTTCTCAGTTCTTTGCAAGGTTGTCTGAGGCTGATTTTTCACTGTATATAAACATCAAGTGATCAATTGAATTTAAATAAGGCAACATTAATTAATTTTTCTCTCTCCTGGCATGTGTATTCATGGACCAAAGGGATTTTTGCAGCTCAAATCCTAGTCTCTTTTGCATAAATGTTGCATTTTGATGTCCTCTTGATCAGAACTGAAGCAAATTTGGAATGAGACCTGCCCAGAAAGAGTTCAGTAAGTGGGAAGATAGTGTGATATACTTTTAGAGATGTTTTCCAGCTTCTCGGGAAAGCCAGCGGTTATGAACAAAAGAATAGGAATGGTGTTTATTTGAAATAACACACAAGTTAAGCCCAGGGGGCTCTGACTTTTACAACTCAGACAGCCACCTTAAAACAGCTCCAGCAAGCTCTCTTTCCCAGACACAACTAGGAGGCAGATGGCTCTCCTATGACAACCACCCCCAGACAGACAGTTTTGCTTGCACTTTACTAATGAAGGGAAACCGTCTTCTGCCTTGATCCAGCAAAGGGATCCATGTACAAAAGCAGACTGACATAGGCACAGCTGATGCTAGGGCTGTGCATCACATCGAACTGATAATCATCTCTGAGGTGATGCAAGTCCTATCAGATAGAGCTGGTCTTGTGGTAGCAAACATGAATTGCCCCCTTCGGTGTTCCGTCTAAGGCATGCACGTGTGCACGTGCTCACATGTTTTTTGATGTCCACTTAGTTAATTTTAGATCCCGCTCAGGTTGAATCAGGAAGGCCCCATTCTGAATACATGTGTGCACACACTGCCTTGATACTGCCGCCCCGAACAAAATTCATTCCAAACACATGAAAAAAATTAGAGAGAACACTGGCCCACTTTGCTAAGCAGGGTCCACCCTGCTTTGCATTTCCATGGGAGACTACATGTGAGCACTGTAAGATATTCCCCTTAGGGGATATGGCCGCTCTGGGAAGAGCAGAAGGTTCCAAGTTCCCTCCCTGGCTTCTCCAAGATAGGGCTGAGAGAGATTCCTGCTTGCAACCTTGGAGAAGCCACTGCCAGTCTGTGTAGTGCAGGCGATACTGAGCTTGATGGACCAATGGTCTGACTCAGTATATGGCAGCTTCCAATGTCCCTATGATCCATTTCTGTCTGGAAACTATTCTGGATAAACATTCCTTTGATATCGGGAGCCAATTTGATGTCATACTGATTTGTAAAGATTGGAGGTTGGGGTCGTTCTTACCTTAAGTGAAGAACTGGCTTCTGCAAAGAAAGCAGTTGCTTTTTGGTGGCAGAAGCGCTTCAGAATGCTGCCTTTCCTCCTATAGTACCATCTAAAATGCATCAAGACAGGAATTAATATCATGATATGGCATCCTTTTCCTGGTGCATTACTGGGGGGAAATGGCACGCCCTATAACTATATGGTGCTGCGCGGCCATTTCTTTTCTCTATAATGCATCAGGGAAAGGATGCAGTGTCGTGATATGTTGCATTTTAGGGTGGTACAGTGCTGCCTGGTGCATTTTAGGGTGGTACAGTGGAGGAGAAATTGAAATGCTGCTGCTGTGTCTGCTGGAAGACAGCCACTTTCTTTGCGAAAGATCAGGCCTTCGTTTAAGTTAAGCACCCCTCCCATCCTGACGCATGAAGCTGATAACGATCATCAGCTCACCGCTGTTGTTGTTGTTGTTGTTAATAATAATATTTCGATTTCTATACCACCCTTCCAAAAATGGCTCAGGGCGGTTTACACAGAGATATAATAAATAAATAAAATGGATGATTATCAGCTCAATGTAATCCTCCTGACCAGCATCTGCAACTTGCGCGATGTAAGAATGGCCAGGATTGGGACTGGGCTGATAATATGGCCCATGCACAGCCCTCACTGATGCATGTATGCATGCAAATCCCCATTCAGATTGCAAAGCTCATTTGGACCCCACTGAACAGCTGGATGCTTCTGTTGTTATTGCTTAATTCTGTAAAATTGAATATCGTTTAATTTTATATTGGTTAATGTTATTATTTATAACTGAGGAGGAGGAGGATGAGGAGGAGGATGAGAAGTTGGCATTGTCCATTGCCAACCAATAATAAGTGGTTGGCAATGTTCTGCTTGTGTCCTAGTGAAAGGAGATCACATAGCCATGCAACATCATGGGGATTTTTGGAATTACGCTAATATGCTATTGCAGTATTTCATCAAAATTCCCTTCAGAATGTAGGATGTGTGCCATAGCTTGTACCAGCATAATGCTTGTCTGGGTGCAAGCCTCAGACTTTGCACAAACAGCTAGCTCAACAGATTGTCCCCAACGCAACGGACTTGTACATGGGCACTGCAGTTTAGGACACAGATCATTATTATTTGTTTCTCGTACAAAAGATGAGAAAAGACACAAAACGGTAACAGGCAGTGCAATTTCAAGCAGTTAGATACCTAAACTGACTTCCATAACTTCAGTACAATTATTCACTGTCTAATTACAACTCCTCAGATACCTGTTATTGACACATATCCTGATTAACACACTGAAAGAGTTGCTTTTAAAAGTTCACCAAATAGCTACAATACATGAGAGTCGCCAGCTCAAATCCGTCAACAGTGATACTGGAAGCCTCCTTTGATGTGAATAAGGGTGTGGTCTCATCTGGAGCCACCAGAGGATGAGCTGTGCATAATTTAAAGTGGATCTAGGGCTCGCAATGCACAGTGTAGATTCCAAGGACCATGCTTTCAGACATTTGCACATGAACAAGCAGTTATAACTCAAAACATTGAATCCATTCAATTAATTAATCACATATTCCCAAAACATCAATACAGCTAATTTTCAAAGAAAGCAAGAGATAACTACAATTTAAACAAAACAAATCCTGTCCCCAGGTTATGCCAGCTCAGTGGGATAGGATCACTCCTACATTTTCTTGCACTCACAGAGCACAACACTACACTGGGTGGGGGCAGAGATTCACAAGCACAGCAATACCCTTGTGCCAATGTGAGATTACTGTCAGCATAACCCTTATGCTGCTAGGACCCTGCCAGACTCTGTTGCAGCCACTTTCACTCAAACAGATGTGGCACTTTTAGCTAAAAGAAGGAGGATATTGCCACTGCCTGAAATATCAATAACTTGCCCCTCACCCCCATGCCAAAACTTTTGATGAAGTATATGCCCCCCCCCATTAACTTTCCCAACCCTCCTTCATTTTCACTGCCTGCAAGAGGCATGATAAGCATGCTGGAATTTGGGTTGGCAGTAGTGTGTATCATTGCAATCACCACATTTTCTTTCCCAACAGATGAAGTTCTTCCCAAGATTGGCATCCAGGGGACTATACTGTCAGTAGGAGAGTGGAGAGGTTTGTGGAGGATAGATTTAGAATGGATCACCTAAGGGTTTTTCAGAAGGCAATAAGCTCTTTTGAGAAGAGCTTGCAAGTCTGGTGAGTCTGTCATCTTTTTCAGCAGGCAGATGGACAGCAGGGAACCCCTGAAATTTTCACACTGCCCTCTCTGCCAGTCTTTCTGAGATTAACTCACCCTTTTCCCCATTGACCAGAAAAGTTGTATTGAAAAGTAGAATTGAAAAGAAGTGAGTTCATCTCACAAAGCAAGAGCTGGCTGGCAGGTGGCACTGCGGAGATCATTTGAGGTCCCACTAGGGATGCGAGTGAAACACAATTCGGAAAATGATTCACGACACATCCCTTTAAAATTGAGGGATTACACATCCCCTCTAACACGGGGGAGAGAAGGTTGATACCTGCTTCTCCTCTGCTCGCCACCACTTCTAATTGTGGAACTCGCCCCAGCTATGCTCGCATGCTGGTGGGGCATCTTCCAGCTGCCCCCACACAATGCCAGCATGCACATGGGCTCTGTGCATGTGTGGCAGCCATGTGCATGTGGACATCATGCAAGGGCAGCTGGGAGATGCCCTGCCAGTGTGTGAGCACTGGGGGGAGCACCATGATTACAGAAGTGGTGGCAAGTGGAGGAGGAGCAGGTATGGACTTGGTCTGCATGTTAAAGGGGATGTGTAATCCCTCCATTTTAAAGGGATGTGCCATGATTTGGTGTCTAAATCTTACTTCATTCACATCCCTAGATCCCACTGGCCATCTGACCTGTGCATAAGATCCAACTGGAAAAGACGTCTGGAAGTCTGTGGGAGTGTCTGGATGCTAAGCTAAGTAAGCTCCCACCTAGAACTTCCTCAGAAGCTCTTCTGACCCATCTTATTGCCATATGGGACAACCCTATATCAGGGTGTCCAGCCAGAGACTCTATAGTCTCTGAGTCTATAAAGCTATAGACTCTATATAGCTTGGACCCACAACTTGTATCATTCCCAGCCACAATGTCCAATAGCCAAGGGTGACTGGAGCAGGTGAAAGGCCACAGGTTGACCAACCCTAACCGAAGTCATAGCAATGTTTGTCAGTTTTACCTCAAATGTCCCCATGATGGGAGGACAATGGGTTGTGCATCCCCACCAGGGATGACGGACTGTCTTTCACCTGTGTGGCCTTGCCACTGGAATGGCAAAGGTAAATAGGGAACAGTCCCAGTAACTCACTGTTTTCCTGGCTGTTCCCTCCCCCATGTACCATGTACTGTAACGTGGAGACAAACACAGCAGTTGGGCCACATGAAAAAAAGCATGGAAGGGGGCAGATAACAAAATCTTCAGGAACAACATACAGTACCTCATGTCTGGGTGAAGGGGCGGGGTGGACAAAAGGCATCCTGGAGCACAACTGAGCCAGACAGTAGCCCTGTTCAGACATTATGTTGTACAAGTGTACAGATGTCTGCACAGTTGTATGTGATTATGTGTGAATGGTTCTACTTGTGCTCAGTTTAAAGTGAACTTGAGTACAGGCCCCTCAAATGCATGGCACAGATAGAAAATGTACTGCTATACCTGTGTTTAACTTGATGTGTAGATAACTGTACTGTGTATAGATCTGTACCTGTGTACACTGTACACTCATTGTACAAGTGTTTAATGCAATGTGTGAATAGGCCTAATAAGGACAAGGATAGTGTTGCGAGGCGCAATCAGACATGAGAGGCGAAGCCAGACTACCTACAAAGCTTACCTTTTCCCACTGTGACGTGCAGTGACTGCAGGACTTGCCTCAGTAATCAGATGCAAGGAGACTTAATTGCATCATCAAGACTCATCACTGATAGACACAGCAGGATTTCTGAGTCCTGCCCCTTGCCCTGCCCCACATTTGCCCTAGCAACAACCACCCAGCCAAGTAAGTGTGGGAGATGGAGAGTGTGGTGAGGAGCATGTATTTGGGGCTAGTCAGGTTAGTGTCTGTGTGGTGTGAGTGTGTGCATACAAAAGAGAGAGAGAGAGAGAGAGAGAGAGAGAGAGACTGATGGGAAGAGAGGGCCATAGGGCTGTTCGCACAACCCTGAACATGGTCAGAGTAGAACCCAGCCAGGGAAGGAGAGCTGTGCGCACCCCTGATCAGCGGTTGTGTGAACTCAAAAAACAAGGTAAGGGTGGAGAGTGATCATGCAGGAGGTAGGAGTTGGGTGGGGAGGATTTTCATCCACCCTTAGTAAAACGCCAGGGAGAGAATGTGAATATGGCACACCCATCCTACCTGGCTCCCACCTCCCACACAATCACATTCCCCTCCTCTTACCTTAATTTTTGAGTTCACATGAGCACCAATTCGGAGTGTGCCCAGCTCTCCTACCCTGGTTGGGTGTTCCTGCGACCCTATATAGGGTCATGCGGACAGCCCTCCTAATTCTGTGCATATTTACTTCAAAGTAGGTCTCGCAGGCCAGCTTCACATGTACACCTTAACAGCAGTTAATACCAACTGGAGTTAAAATTCCAAACTCCCAATTCGCCCCAGAGACGTACAGCTAACAAAACACCAGTTCCAGGATATCCCAGCAAGCGACGCAGCCCAGCTGCGGGCAAAGCATCACAACAACGGCAAAGTGGCTGTGACTGGCCACAATCTCAAAGGGGGCGTGTCCTTCATGCTCCACTAGTTTCCTCGGGCAGATGACAGCTTAGCCCTTTCCTCATTTTGCTCCTAGTTATGTTATCCTCATTTTTTAAAAAACTATTTAATGTTTTTTGACATTTTGTACTTTACAAACATCTTTCCCAGTTCATTTTCCATCTCTTCTCCACCCCCAAGCCAGACCTTTCGCACTGCGCATGCTGGGGGGGAGGTGAGAGAAGAACAGAGGGAAAGGGAAAGAGGGAGAAGGGGAGGGAGGGAAGAAGAGAAGGAATACACACTGTTGAAACAATAGATGTGGGTAAATCAAAAGGGTTTTTATGCGGTGCTAGGGCAGATAACACATGCATCCAGGACTGCTTCCTCCATGAAGTGCAGAGAGGAGGAGAGGGGTGGTGAACATGGCATGCAAGGTCCCCTCTTTATTCTCTATAAAGCAGTTAACTTTTCCTCTCCTCTTTTCCCCATCTTCCTCTATTTTGTGTTTTTTATTAAGGAAACATAGCAGCAGAGAGAGGTGTTCAATGCAGTCCTTTTCCCCACCCCTTTTGTATTCTCCTCTCTCCCCTTCCAAGCAAGCAAGCAAGCAATGGAGCAGTCCAGGGCAGGGAGAGGGAACTGTTCCTCTTACTTAAGAGGAAGTCCATTGAATGAAATCATTTACTTCTGCATAATCCCAGAACAGTTTGCAGGCTTGTTGGGATTACTCAGAAGTAAATGGTTTAGTTCAATGGGCTTCCTCTTAAGTAAGAAAGAGTGCATAGGATTTCAGAAGTGTGACTTGCTTTTAGAGGGTGTGTGTGTGTGTGTGTGTGTGTGTGTGTGTGTGTGTGTGTGTGACTTCTAATTGCAAGAAACACACTGGATATAGAAAGAATGATTTTACTTTACTGGGAAACAAAATACTTTACAGCACCCTGTAGCAGGAATTAGTAAGAGGTTTGTGTCTCTTTAAATTTCATGAAAGAATAGAGAAGAAAGAGAAAGATGTGGGGGCAGTACTGAATCTTTGAGAGGTAATTGCTGTCAGACAGAAGTGCTTAACTGCAGTTATGGGCGAGTCAGCATTCGGGTGTAACTCTTCTGCAGCAAAACCGCAGTTATCAGCAGCGAACCATTGAGAAAACCTCAGGTCCCGATTGGAGTTTGTCGGAGCAAACTGGAGTTAATCTTTGATCCTTAATAGGGGTCTTGTGTGTTCAGGCATACTAGAGTTAAAAGCTCTGGCAGTTTTTACTGTGGTTAAAGTGTACATGTGAACCAGCCCACTGTTTTTTGGAGCTTACTCTCCGTGAATTGTGCCTATGACTGTAGCCAAATAAAGGAAGTGTGAAGACTGAATACGTTAGTGTCATGCTATAGTTTCCTGCACCTGCATATGATTTCTAAACGCTGATATGCTCCAAATTGCTTCCAGATAATATTTGATATCTTAAGTGCACTGAGTTTACCTAGGAAAACATTTCTGTTGTTGAATCAGTACTGAAATGCTACCATTTGTGTGCCCACAGATATCTTTAGTCAGAGGAGAAACGTAAATTTTTACTTATTAGACACACACGGCAGACAGAAGTCAGTCAAAACCTACCTTTGGTTCAATCTAATTGCACACAAGAAAATTTCATTTACTTCATTTCTGCATCTCCATGTTTCCATCTGAAGTTATTGCACTCCAGGAGCAAGATATACCACAACTTAGGTGCCATCAACAAAAAGGCCCTGTCCAAGGCCACTTCCAGGGTTCTGCACTGTCCCATGTACCACACTTCCTGGGGTAGTAGAACCCAAAACAGAGTCCCTCCAGCCCAAGGTTCTCAGTGTTTGGGCAGGTCCATATGGGAGAAAGAGGTCTTTCCGTATCCTGGTCCTAACCTATTAAGCTACCATGTAGTTACAAGAAAAAGCAATCTGGCATATTTCCCTTTAAATGTTGTACTACAAGTCACTGGAGCCAAAACAGCCTTTTAAAAAAATGAACAGTGTACTCTGATCCCTTAACTCTCAGCCACACCAATTAAAACTTGCAATTAACATTCTCACCATTTAAAATTGGATTCCATTTTAGAAGACAAACCATAAGGGAGGCAAACACAACAGACTGGATGTTAGCACACTACAGCTTTATTTTGGGCTTTGAAGAAAGGTTAAGTGGATAAGTGCAGGTTAGGCCAACAATACAGAAAGCCCAAACTGAGAGCAATATTTTCCCCAATTATTGACAGCAATTCAAGCCAGCATGCAAGTGAGATGAGTCCTGTGATCCCTGTTCTCACCACCCAAAATTACTGTGAGTGTAGAGGGATCTTTTATAAATTTTGAAAGGGATCTAAGAAGATAGCAAGCAGCCAGCCTCAAACAAAGACAATAAGAAAGGAATCAATACTTCAGGGAAACCCTTGACTTCTGATAGCCCATTAAACAGATTATATAGTCCTCCTCAGAACAAGGGATGTGTGCACTGGTTTGACCTCAAGCCAGTTCAACATCAAGGACTTGCCCTCGAGCCCGACTGGGCCTGGTTCAGCTCGAGGTTGAGCAGAACGCCTCGGACCAACTCGGGGCCAGTTCAAGGGTCCTATGATGGGAATTTTTTTTATTTAAAAAAACTTACCATCTCTGGCAGCCTCTGGAGGTGCTCGAAACAGGGGTTCCTCTATGCTTTCCTGGGATCTACCCTCAGTAGATCCATTGCTCTGATCCCAAATCTAGGAGCATGCCACACCTTCAAGGTAGGCTGCCTCGAGCTGAAGACTGATCTAAAGCCACTGATGAGGCTTAGACATGGCTTCTACAACCTAAAACTGTCTGACTTGGGACTTACAGGCACTGCACAGCCAGAGTCCACACAACACAGCTCTAGACAAGATATTATTCTGAAATCAGCTCAACAGTAGTGAATGACCTTATGAGGCGCATGGGGAAGAGTTTTGCAAGTAACCCAGTGAAATCAGACTGAAGCCACTTCTAAATATATTAACTTTATTATATAACAAGGGTTGCACACAGAATAAGGAATGGGGGGAAATAGAGGAAACTGGTAGCAAATAAGGCACACCGGAATTCAAAAGAAAATACAAAAACATTAACTACCTAGCACTGAATTTTGCATTAGTCTATCAGTAGGCAGGTCATAGGAACATAGGAAGCTGCCATAAAATGAGTCAGACCATTGGTCTATCTAGCTCACTATTGTCTACACAGACTGGCAGTGGCTTCTCCAAGGTTGCAGGCAGGAATCTCTCTCAGCCCTATCTTGGAGATGCCAGGGAGGGAGATTGAAACCTTCTGTGCAATCCTGGCAGCCCAGAGTGACTCCATCCCCTTAGGGGAATATGTTACAGTGCTCACGCATGTAGTCCCCCATTCATATGCAACCAGGGCAGACTCTGCTTAGCTAAGGGGATAAGTCATGCTTACTACCACAAGACCAGCTCTCTCTACAGCTTCTTCCCTCGAACACCCACTTGCAGATGGAAAAGTGTCACAACCCGGCCACACAAATGGCTGGTGCGCATGCCAAAAAGGCCCCAGAACAGGCCCAAACAGCCCTTTTAAAATGGGGGGAGGCTGACGAGTGGAGGGGGAACCACCGGAGACCTCCCTCATGTGGCCACGGAGCACCCCCAGAGGGTGTAAGCTTTTTAAAAAAAATTCACACACACATCCTCAAGCCAGGGCAAACCAGTTTCGACTTGAGCCAGACCAGGGCCTGGCTCAACGTGCAGAAAACTGGACCCAGTTTGGTTTGAGTCTGGTTGTACTTGAACCGAGTTTCCCAGTTTTGTGCAAACCCTTACTCAGAACCCCTTTCCATGCATTCAGGGATCATGCCTGATTGTTTAAACAAGTGTTTAAAGGATGTATGAAGAGCCATTCGGATGAACAGCCCCCACATGTGATCAGGGGACATGCCGGAAGGGCAAAGGAACATCCACTGAGGACGTCCCGGCAGCAGCACCTTAGCATGCCCCCTCCTTCTTCATGTGTGCTGCCATGAGAATTGTTTGAAGCAGCCCATTGAAATAACTCTGAAGCCCTCTTCTGACTTGCAAAGAGAGAAGGGGCACAATACTTGTGTACAGCATCCTGAGACTGTGCTGGCAAGCCCTGTACCACTCCAGTGCTGATGTACCAAGTAATCTCATGCTGCCACCTTATCCAAACTTATGGCATTTGTCTGATGAGGCAAACACCGTATCTGTGATGGAGGTCATTTCCTTGATTGGAAGGTGCCCCCGCCTTCTGATCATGGAAGGAGCCCCCATCACACTGGAGGTATCTGCCTCTTTGGGCAAACACCATAATAATGGAGAGCAGAGGAAAGAAGGTTGATACTTCTCAGTGCATCAGGCTTCCAGACGTGCTCTTGGCATGCTGTACCTGAGTACATCATCCCTTTTATTTTATGCAAGTCTGAAGAGTGCTAAAGAAGAACAAGTACGGAAGGAACCCGACTCCAGATAGCTGACTCTACAACTTTAGCACTCAGGAAAAGTCACTTCTCAGCCCTGCACTGTCATCTCAGTGACTAGCTGAGGCCCACCAGACCATGCTTTAGGGATGTGCATAAAACCGGTTCTCCTGGTTCGGTTCGGATCCGAACCGGGTCCGAACCGGACCAGGGTGGTTCGGTTTTGGTTTTGCCGAACCACCGCCCCGGTTCGGATCTGAACCGAACTGGTTCGGATCTCAAAAAATAGCTGGTTTGAAAGGGGACCTTGTGTTCTACCTGCCACCCAAATTTCAAGTCGATTGGACCTTCCTCTGATATTTGGCGATTTTTTAAAGTTTTAGTGACTTTGGGGCAGCTCGGGGGCATAGCATGGGATCTGGGCAAAAGGAGTGGGGTGGGGTGGTAGGGCCTAATGGGTGCAGGCTACCACCCCAATTTCAGGGGGATTGGGCAAAGGGCTGATTTTTGGTAAATTTCTGAAAATTTCATGTCTTTGGGGCAGATTGGGGCATATTGGGGCAGAAAGTGGGGGCTGGGGCAGAATAGTGGGGTGTGGTGGTAGTGCCTAATGGGTGGAGGCTACCACCCCAATTTCAGGGGGTTTGGACAAAGGGGTGATTTTTTGAGAATTTTTGAAGTTTTAGTGACTTTGGGGCAGTTTGGGGGCAGAAAGTGGATCTGCCCCAAAATAGTGGGGTGGGGTGGTAGTGCCTAATGGGTGGAGGCTACCACCCATCCCCAATTTAAGAGTGATTGGGCAGAGGGGTGAATTATGGTGAATAGAAAAGGTGTGAATTCTCATTCTATCATAGCAAATGAGATATTTTTCAAATAAACAACTCTCATGACCCCACTTTTACTTTTTCACACTTTCCTTTACTATGAATAATATGAGGAAGTAATCAATTTAGCACACTTCACCTTATGAAGACAAACCTCATACAAATAAATTCACCATAATTCACCCCTCTGCCCAATCACTCTTAAATTGGGGATGGGTGGTAGCCTCCACCCATTAGGCACTATCTACCAGCCCACCCCACTCCTTTGGGGCAGATCCACTTTCTGCCCCCAATCTGCCCCAAAGACACCCAAACTTCAAAAATTCTCAAAAAATCAGCCCTCTGCCCAATCCCCCTGAAATTGGGGTGGTAGCCTCCACCCATTAGGCACTACCACCCCACCCCACTATTTTGGGGCAGATCCACTTTCTGCCCCCAAACTGCCCCAAAGTCACTAAAACTTCAAAAATTCTCAAAAAAATCACCCCTTTGTCCAAACCCCCTGAAATTGGGGTGGTAGCCTCCACCCATTAGGCACTACCATCACACCCCACTATTCTGCCCCAGGCCCCACTTTCTGCCCCAATATGCCCCAATATGCCCCAAAGATATGAAATTTTCAGAAATTTACCAAAAATCAGCCCTTTGCCCAATCCCCCTGAAATTGGGGTGGTAGCCTGCACCCATTAGGCACTACCACCCCACCCCACTCCTTTTGCCCAGATCCCATGCTATGCCCCCGAACTGCCCCAAAGTCACTAAAACTTTAAAAATTCACCAAAAATCAGCCCTTTGCCCAATCCCCCTGAAATTGGGGTGATAGACTCTACCCATTGGGCACTACCACCCCACCCCAAAATTTTGCCCCTGGGCCCCTTTTTACCCCCCCAAATCGATTCGGATTCAGATTCAGATTAAATCCGAATCCGAACCAAATCAAGGGTGATTCGGGTGACCCAGATTCGGGCACAAAACAGAACAGGGGTGATTCGGTTCGGGTCCGAGCCAAATCACCCGAAATCCCAAATTGCACACCCCTACTAAGCACACACACAGAGAAGAAGCAGGAGGCGGAGTGTGGATTCTATGATAGCATATTAGAGTGGATTGATGGTGTCTCATTGAAAATCTCATTTGCTATCATAGAATCCACACTCAATACCTCAGAAACAAGAGAACCCTGTACCCATGGGGGTGCCCCTACCAGAGATCCCTGTACCCCATGGGTTAGAAACCCATGGGGGTGGTTGGCACCCTATGTGCACTACACCACCACTTGCTCTGGGCCACCCCAGCACCCCCATGTGCACTTATAGGGCTGCTGAAAGCTCCATTATAACTTATTATGAGGAAAAACCTTAAAGACGCGTAAACTTCAAAAATCACTTAAAAATCACCTCTTTGCCCAATTCCTTTCAAATAATTCTGATAGCTTCCTTGCCCACCCTAGGAACTACCACCCACCACACTGCACTCTACGACACCCCTTTCCCCCCGATGTGAAGCTATACATTTGCTGCAATCCTAATTATTCTCTATGAGGAATTCAAAAACACTTAACAATTCACCAATAATCAGAGGAGTGTCCAATTGCCTTGAGATTTTTTGGGTGGTAGGCACCCATGCCTGTCTACCACCCACCCTGCTTTTGTGCTCCTAGGTCCTCCACAACAGGGGATATGGACTGGTTCGGGTCCCATTATACTCAATGAGAAAAATAATTAAAAATATTTCAAATATTCATAAAAAATAATAGGGGTGTCTGATTGCTTCAGGGTTTGCATGGTTGTTGGCACCCATGAGTGCTCCACAATAAGAAATAATGGCCTGGTTCGGGTCCCATTATATCCTATGAGAGAAAAATAAAAATATTTTTCAAAAATTCATAAAAAATCGTACGAGTGTCCGATTGCTTTGGGGTTTGGGTGACAGGTACCCCTGGGTGCCAGCTACCATCTGACCAATTTTCAGCTTTCCGAACCGATCCGAACCGGTCCGAACCGGTTCGAAACGAACCACCCCCAGTTCGGTTCGGATTCGAACCGAACCAGGGGTGGTTCGGTTCGATCCGAACCTCCGAACCGGAACCGCTTCGGACCCGAACCGGTTCGGATCCGAACCGGTTCGCACATCCCTACCATGCTTAAGGGTGGAAGGAGTGAGAAGCTCCACAGACAAGCTCCAACTGACAGAAAGGAGGCACAAAGGGACATAATGGATATCACGTCCCACCTCCCCTGAACTGAATAATTGACTAGCTGGAAGATGAATTTCCCCACTGGACAATCGAGTGTCCGCATGACATTTAAATCTCTTGCCAAATCACTCGGCCATCGTCAATTCCAAGAAGGGTCATTCTCTCTCTCCCTCACTTGGAGTGAGGGAGAGAAGGAAAACACTCAGCTGGCAAATAAAGTGTAGGTGGGGAACTGTGGGTCCTTCCCAGCTGGTGCTTTGCTCACTTGCTGGCTGCTTTCTTTCTCTCCCTAGCTTAGAACAAGCAGAGTTGCAAACTGATTAAAGTTGCAGCTCTACTTATAACCAAGAGGAATGATCACTCTGGGTGACCAGGGAATAGAAGGAGAGCTATTTGCTAAGCAATAGCATGCAAAAAATGTTTCAGTGGTTATTTCCCTATGCAATAAATTCTGGTGATTTGAATTAGTCCACCTGACAGCAATCAACTGTATTTTGTTATTCAGTTAGTTAATCTGTGCAAATATATATTGCACCATACTAGTATAGTACTTTAACACAAACTTACTAATTCTCTGGAAAACCATCTAAAGTCCATTGCCTTAGTCCTGTGATCCCTGGTCTCATCACCCAAAATTACTGTGGGTGCAGAGGGATCTTTTATAAATTTTGAAAGAGATCTAAGAAGATAGCAAGCAGCCAGCCTCAAATAAAGACAATAAGAAAGAAATCAATACTTCAGGGAAACCCTTGGCTTCTGAAAGCCCAATAAACAGATTATGTACTCCTCCTCAGAACTAGGGATGTGTGAACTGGCATATGGGTGATCATATGGATGAGTGATCATGAATATGCCCTAAAAGAACTTGCTGGCTTCTTATGCCAAATAAGAAGCCAGAAAGTTATTTTAGGGCATATGCCTGAATTTTTGAGTCCAAACTGCTCTTCAAATAATAGCAGAAGTGGCTTTCCATGTGGGTGTGGTGTATGTAGAGAAGGAACGGATTCTGTTCTAAGGAAAATAACTTTAAAAATCAATTTGCTATGCAGAGAGCTAACCAGGTATTTCTCTGGATTGTGGCCAGTATCTGTAACATAAATATGTTCACTGGGGTGATGGTTCATTGGGCAAGGATTAAGGAAGTGATCTCTCTTTTATATTTAAAAAATGCTGCCTGCTTTGATGGACACTCAGGCTAAGTAATGGGCATTCAAGGCAAGCAGAGAGTGGCACCCAGCTGTTCAGCAGGCATGGAGTAGGGAGAGGATGTCCACATGCATCTTTGCTTCCCATAGTTTCCTCTAAGTTACAGGACATGGTTCATAGCTGCAGCAAGCATCAGTGAAAAACATGTGATTTCTCTATTATTTACATATGCATTTTTGAAATGGGCAGACAAAACTGCCTTTGTAACTTCAGAATGCATTTGTTCTCCACTTTTGTAGCTGGTCTCTGCTTTTCCTGTGGCTTCTGTAGATTTATTTACTTTTACATGCATAGCCTGTGCTGCCTCCAAGAAGCCCAGAGTGGTGCACATGGTTACAGTTATCCTCCAAAAGCCCTATGAGGAAGGTTATGCTTAGAGATAAGTGTCCCAGAGTCACCCAATGAGTTTCATGACTGAATATAGATTTGAACTTGGATTGAATGGAGATTTGAACTTGGATTACTAACCGCTGTACCACTCTGGCTCAGAGTTCTTTCTTGATGTTGTTATTTATTATTGTTGATGATGTTATTTATTATTATCCTTAGTATTCTCTTTTAAATAGTCAGGCACACAGCCCTGGTGACTTTGGAATGCATTTACTCTCCATAGAAGCAGTCTTTTCTGGCTGGTCTGTGTTTTACTTGTGGCATGTATAGTTCTTTTCCCGAGTGTGGTTATACTGCTGTATTAGATACAAATCTACACACTACTGTAGTCCTGTTAAACACCATAAAGCAACTGATATTTTCCATATTTCTCTGTATCTCTGCTGATGAGCCATTGATATGTGTGTGCTTCTCTGTGTGTGTTTGTATTTTGATCCCACCCATTAGCTACAAATCTGCACTTTGCCAGTTATTGCTAAGGCACCTGCCTAGTCCTGGCTCCACCTCCACAGCTGCCCACTAGGGGTGTGCACAAAACCAGAAAACCCTGTTCAGTTTGACCCAGCCATGCAAATGGCCAGTGCACATGTGTAAAGGCCTCCAAAATGGCTACCACCAGTGCAGAAAGGGCCAAAAAGGCCCTGAAACCGGCCAAAAGGGCCCTTATAAGACCGGGGGGAGGCTGGCGGGGGAGGGGGAACCACCAGACCCCCTCTGTGGCTGCAGAAGCACCCCCCGAGGTCACTGGAGATGGTAAGCTAAGAAACATTGCCACACAGAATCCCTGAACCAGTCCCGAGCCAGTCAGGGGGATTTGGCTCACCCTCGAGCTGGGCCAGCTCAATGACAAACCGGCTTGAGGGCAAGCCGGTTCACACATCCCTACTGCCCAAAACTGGCTACACCTCTCACTAACCCCACCCATCATCTACTCTGCCTAGTGCCCCCGACCAGTCCCAGGAACCACCAGCCACCACTGGACACTATTACAGCCCTGCCGTTGCTGGGACCTACAAGTAGGTCACCACCTGACCTAAGGTGGTTGCACCAATGCACTAACATCATACATCATTTTAGACTGTGAACTGCCCAGGGACATTTTTTGTTTAGGGTGGCATCAGTAACCCACCCTGATTTCCTTCTCAAGTCCAGGGAAGTGATTTGTTTTTATATTGTTTTATAACAACTTAGTCTCGTGGTACTGGGAATTTATTCAGTTTTTACTTTCTTTCACTGCCACCATATGATCACTTATTACCCTGATCTCAGTACTCAACATCTTGGTTATGTAGCCTCGTGAGTGCAGGATAGGCGTATATGTTCAGTGTACAAATGAAACAAAACTTGAGATGTAGAACAAATAGGAATAAGTTTATTATTTCCAACTGATTGGAATAAAGATCTCTGTGAGGCAGGGCATATAAACGTATCTACAAAGTTGCTAAATACATCAGCTGTTTCTCTGAGTGGTTTTTCCTTCTTGATAGCATGAAAAGTTTAAGGAGGTGATATAACTGGAAGAGAGGTAAATACAACATGGTTTGTAGACTCAGTGAATTTCCCCAGAATTCCTTGTCTGCTACTAGGAGGTTTCACCTCTGGGCACCTTTTACAGCCAGGATTTCTTTCCCAGGCTTAACACTCCCCCACTTTTAGATCATCATCATCATCATCATTATTAACATCTTATATCCCACTCTTCCTCCAAGGAGCCTAGAGCGGTGTACTACATACTTAAGTTTCTCCTCACAACAACCCTGTGAAATAGGTTATGCTGAGAGAGAAATGACTGGCCCAGAGCCACCCAGCTAGTATCGTGGCTGAATGGGGATTTGAACTCGGGTCTCTGGTTCCACAGTCTCCACACATTCTTATGTTTCTTTTTAGATTGTGAGCCCTTTGGGGACAGGGATCCATTTTAAAAATTGATTATTCCTCTATTTAAACTGCTTTGGAAACTTTTGTTGGAAAAAAAACAAAAATATTTTGGTTGAAAATATTTTTGTTAAAAAAATATTTACAAATATAAATATTTGTAAATTAGTAAATAAATCCACCAATCAAGTTTCACATAAACCCCTGAACAATCTCTCAGCTATGCTCTGTCCAACCTTTCACTGCTAACCCTTAGCTCCCACAACTGTCCTTATTTAAATCCATCCCCCAGAACATTCTGTGCCTGGTTACTATGGCAACACGCATTCTCACGCACTCACTCTCCAGCTCCTATATGTACGTTCCATTACAGGCAGTATAGAAATGTACTAAATAAAATAATAAATAACTAGCTTAACCATCTGGGCGCTAGTATTTGATTGCTCCCCTCATCCCCCGCCACAGCCCCCCTGACCTCAGAGATCTCTCCAACCTCACTCCTGATCCTCCTTCTCCATCTGGTTGCTTCCATCCCCCTTATCCCTCTTGGTCACTCCTCCTTGGTCCCTCACTCCTGTACTCCATCTCCCTCGCCCCTCTTGGTCGCGGCTGCAGCGTTGCTGGTGCCTATTGGCCAAGCTGCAGCCCCCTATCCCCAGAGACCTCCCCACCCTCACCCGAGCCCTGCTCCTCCTCCTCCCCACAGGAGCAGCAGCAGCAGTGGTTGACTGGGCCCTTCCTTAAGTATTTAAAAAGAGAGCGAGAGAGAGAGAATTGGTTCTTGTAATGCATGTTCAAGCTAAAGATAGCTCATGGGTCTTAAAATTAAAATGTTGACTATTGGTCTACAAGATTGTTCTATAAAGAGCAGATCCCTCAAATGGATATTTGTTACATTGTAGAAAAGTTGCATGCTACCCTTCCTGGAGAGGAAGCTGAACCCTACAGAAAGACAACCTGAATTCAAGAAAACTTTAACAAGGAATTCCCAAAAGGTAAACCCAGGGATAAAATGGAAACAATGATTTACCAGGGACAGATATCAAAAAAAGCAGGGACATTTAAAGCATGTGCTACCATCAGACACATCACTTCTGTCTAGCAAATTCACTTTGTATCTAAGCAAAAAGAAAGCCTTCTTTTACCTGGGGAACCATATCCAGTGCCTTTGCATTCTCCATAGCTTCTCTTGACTTCTCCAGGATCCCTTAAGGTTCCATGTGCTTGTTTATTCATGAAGAACACCTGCTTTCCTGCAGCCTTGCTCTCTCTGTTTCCCCCTTTGCCTGGGAATCTTTCAACAGCGCGATTATTAATTAATTGACTGTAACTTCCTTGTATGCTCACAACTCAAACAGAAAGGAAAGTTGACCAGCCTCCTTCTGGCAACCAGTCTCCAGAGGGAGGGAAGGACAAAAGTTGTTTGCATTTTCTTGAACACAATATTTTTATTTCAGTTACTTCCTTTAATTGGTTAATCAAAGCTACAATTTAGTAGGCCTGTGCACATTCAGAACATTTGTATTCTGATTCAACCCGATCTGACTTTGACAATTTTGGATTTGGATAATGTGGGCTCTGGTGATGTCCGATATCAAAGAGGGTCCACTGGCACTAGAAATGTGAGGAATGGTGTGGAAATTAGGGAAATCAGTGCTCCATTCTAGGAGTGCTGAACTGTTCTGTCAACCAGTGTTCGAGCCAGTTCGACATGTGCACGTCGGCCATTTGCATAGCAATGCTGACCAGGGCTGCAGGGAGGCACACTGAAGCCCTGTGCACCCACTTTTTGTAAGAGCGCCGGTGGGGGAGGAGGGGAGTGGCAGGACAGGGGCTGGCAGGTAGGCAGTGCCTCCCCTGCCCCTTAAAGAAACCCCCCATCCTCCCAAGATTGCACGAACCATTTTTGTGTACATCCCTAGTGGAAATGACTGTGCTGGAAGTGGTTGCCTCTGCACAGTAGCAACAGGGCACTGCAAATTATCAGAGCATACGACGCACAGCCCTAATATTTGCTAGAACCTACTGATCCACTGTGTTCTCTGTGGAGGTAACTCCTTCCAGATAAATGTATAAGTTCACTTGTGCCTTAGTTCATGCAGCTAAAAGACTACATTCAATACTATCTTTCTAAATGTTTTCTTCAGGTCATGATGAAAGAAACAGCCCAGCAGAACATGGAGAACCACCCTGTTATTAGGACTCTTTATGATCATGTGGATGAGGTGATGTGTTTAGCTCTCCATCCAACAGAACAGATTCTTGCCTCTGGCTCAAGGGATTACACAGTTAAATTGTTTGACTACTCGAAACCATCTGCAAAAAGAGCCTTCAGATATATCCCAGTTAGACCCTGTAATCATTACTTTCTACATACAAATAACTAGTTTTGGCTTAGAAAGCATTTGGCTTAGAAGTTTTGTTCATTTCACTGAACTGTGTAAATGAGTATCTGTGAAGTTAAGACCATCCTAGTATTAAGAAAACCACAGGTTGTAACATTCGATTACATTGTACTTGTGGATGTTGCCATTCAACTGCTATGTATTAAGCCTAAGGACTCAACTAGATGGAACACAGTGTTCTGTGACGTTTTGTCAGACTCTTAAAACAAAAAAACAGAAAAGCAGCATTGCAGATTGCTTCCCACTCACAAGGGAAAAAATGAGTCTCCATATATTTTCCCCACAGGTTAGTTGGGCTGAAAAGGGACCAGAGGGGGGAAATTGGGCAGCCACTCTCTTCTCAGACAGACCACCTACCAAAGTTGCTTATGTTTTTGTTTGGGTTTGGTTCGAGGTTTTATTTTATTTTTAACCAGGAGGAAAGTAAGACAGAATTTGTGTAACATCAAGTTTGGATCTAATTTTTCAGATCATTGATAACATTGAAATCTTATTTTTCAGTTAAATACTGAAGAATTGCATATCCCCATTTTGCACAATTGGCACAAAGATAGACCTCGGCAAACTCAACAGGAGCCACGTAATATACTGAACGAAATAAATGAAATACACAACGTGACTTAATGATCTAGAAAAGGGATGCTTGAAAACTCAATCCCAATTTTATGTATGTGTCCATACATCCAATTACTTACAAATAGCAGATCCTGAACTCTAAATCCACAACTTATTACAGGTCATTACACTTCAAAAACCTGCTAATAAATATGTCTAAACAGGACTAACACACCAACAGAATACATTTAGATGACCCTAAAGATGTTACACATCATATATAATATACTGTATTGCACTTGGTATGGTGAAAACAACTCTGTACATTTGTGATCCATCCACTTGACACGACAAATTCAGCTCAAATGAGGTAAGGTGAAAAAAAACTATTGAGTTTGGCTAGAAAGAATGGCTAGAAATGGACACAGAAGATATCATCCACAATTCTAGGGACCATGAACTATGGCCACCAACCTCCCAGTAGGACAAGGCACATGAAGAGGGAGAATACAAAGAAGCAGGAGCCATATGAACGTAAAGGAACAAATAAAATAAGAGGAAAAAACACATCCATACCTGTGATAGACTGCGACATTTTGTTGCAAGTCTATACTTGTAAGTAAATAATGTATCTGTTCAGCAAAAAATAAATAAAAAATCTTCTCTTAGATCCAGGAGAAACTAAGGGTGCAGTATGCAATCTTGCCCAAGAACATACTTCTGCTTTTGCACAGCTCTTATTTAAGCCACTGGAGCCCACACAAGATATTTTCCTAAGGTGGTGCATCAGCATGTCTCTTACCAATTCTATTTGGTACAGATACATTATTGCCAATTTGATTTTCTTATTGCTGGACCAGAATAAACAGCATCAAAGAGTGTATGTGCCATTTTGCTGTTTGGTAGGCCTGTGAACATTCAGAAAATTCAGATATGGATTTGACCCAATCTAAATTTGACAATATTAGATTTGGGATTTTATGGGCTCTGGCAATATCGGATTGGATTCACATTTAATTTCTTTTAAAATGGTTAAAAATTGGGAATTGTTTTGAGCCAGAACCATTAAAAAAAAATCAGAAACTGAAGCCACTCCTCCTTCTGAAACTGAAGAAGTTTACTCCTCTTAAGAAACTTTCAAAAATTCTCCATAAATCAGGGGATTAACCCATAGCTTTGAAAAAATACAGGATTAAAAAAGAATCCTGTACAATACAGATCCCTGTATTACCTACAAATATGTATAC
Source organism: Hemicordylus capensis (assembly GCF_027244095.1). Lineage (NCBI taxonomy): Eukaryota > Metazoa > Chordata > Lepidosauria > Squamata > Cordylidae > Hemicordylus > Hemicordylus capensis. Next base: position 23,429,181 of record NC_069660.1, on the reverse strand, counting down.
ATAATGTGGAACCCGAGCTGTGTTAAACCTCCCTTAGCCCAGGGTAAGTGTGCACCCTCCTCCTATCCCTGCAAGAGTACCTACTTCTTTTGTAGGTTAGGATATGCTGAGACTGCTCATGATGTCTGAACTCACCAATCATGGCATATCCCAACCGACTTGTTCCAGGGAACCCAAGATCTGAAACTAACTTCAACTCCTGGGTGCAGATCTCAGGTTCCCTGGAGAAGTAGGTTAGGATACACCTGGATTGGTGGATATGGACATTGCAACCAATCTTGGTGTATCACAGCCTACAAGTGACGTAGGCCACTCATGTGGGTTTGGAAACAGGGATCACATGCTCCTGGGACTGAGGGAGGTCACACAAACCTCAGATGCCACATTGTGGGAACTCACTAATATTTTGCACTTTAAGGTGTGACACTGAAGGGAATGTAAAATGTACATTCCTTTAAAATGTACATTTTAAATGTACATTTTAAAAATGTAAAATTTACATTCCTTAAAAATGTAAGGAATTTTTAAATTCCTTACATTTAAAAAGGAACATTTTTGGGAGTCCCACTAGTGGCACCACCAAATAAAATAGCTTTAGGAACTGCATGGACATGCCCATAGGCCACCCACTGGTCATTCATGGCATAAAGCACAGGTGATGCGTAAAAGCTTGCCAAAGAAATCAACACTCTTTGAAATACTCTGCTTTAAAACCTAAGCTGGATTAGAGTGTGTTAGTTGGTTCAGTTCAAACCAGGCTTAACGTCGAGCTGGCCTGGGACAGGTTCAGGGTCAAACCAGACTGGCCTCTGCCAATCTGAGTTTGAACTGAACTGGGCCCTGTCCTAACTGAGCCTTCTTGGAGCTCTACCGGTAAAGGAGAATCTGGATCGGATTCCCCCTTACCAGTAGAGCTCTAAGCCAGTTCAAGCCGGTTCGGTGGTCAAACTGGACTGGATCTGGTTTGACTGGTGCAAAAACTGAGCCAGGCCTGATCGGTTTAAATTTGGCCCAGATTCAAACTGAACTGAACTGACTCATTTTGTGCACATACCTAAGCTAGATGAGTTAATATACATGGATGTATATGAGCTAATATATGGCACAGCGGGGAAGCAAACTGCCTAGAGACCAGGAGGCTGTTGGTTCAAATCTCCACCAGTGTGTTTTCCAGAATATGGGAAACTCCTATATTGGACAGCAGCAATATAGGAAGGTGCTGAAAGGCATCATCTCATACTGTGTGGGAGAAAGCAATGGTAAACTACAAAAACCACATGGCTCTGTGGTTGCCAGGAGTCAACACCGACTTGACTGCACAACCTTAACCTTATATGAGTGAAAGATATTTCTTAGCTTAACTTTCCCTTCATGAATTTCTTGAAAAGGATTACATAATCCAGGTAAAGATCCCTTCCTGCAAAGGCAATCAAAGAAGTAATAACTGATTAACTCACTGAATTGTATGCATAACTCATAAGTAACTTACAGCACGTGTTCTCAAACTTGGGTCCCCAGACTCAATGACGCAAGGCCATTGTGGCTGAGGATGGTGGATTTTATTGTCTGACAACATATGGGGACCCAGGTTTGAGAATCGCTGACTTATGGAATTAGCTAACACAAGATGTGATGACAGCCACCAGTGTTGTTGGCTTTTTAAAAGAATTAAATACATTCATGGAAGAGACATCTATCAATGGTTATTCGCCATGGTTCTTAAAGAGGACTTCCATTAATATGCTTCTGAGTACCAGACGCTGGGGAGAAACAATGAGAGGTTATCATCACCTCCATGCCATTCTAGTGGCACCTGTCAAGAACAGTGATTTCCAACCTTGGGATTTCCAGATGTTTCTAGACTACAGCTTCCATCATCTCCAGCCACAATGGACTTGGCTGTTGTGGCTGAGAATGATGGGAGTTCTAGTCCAGCAACATTTGGGTACCAAAGGTTGCAAACCACTGCTATAGAGGACTAGTCACACATTATGTTGCATGTGTACACAAGTGTCTGTACACATGGGCAAGTTTCTGTGTGAATGACTGTCAATCTGTTCCTTTTAAAAGTCAACCTGGGCACTAGACTCCTCAAATGTAGGGTACAGACTGTGTGTACGGCTATACATGCATTGAACATCATAAAATGTCAGTAGCCCTCAGCTGTTTTTTGAATAAAACACTTTAATGACAAGATGAACCTTGGTTAAACCTAGCAAGACAACTTTTATTTTCTTAAACAGAACATTATATCACACGGTATCTGCATTCTAGCCTTATTCCTTTTTGTAAACACAACATGATGGCAAAGTCCGTGCGAACACACTAATAAATGTCACCCAGATCATTTCTGAATATGTGAATATATGAAGCTGTATACAGTATGTTTAGGCCTGATAGCTTTAACAGATTCTGCTGATATAATGTGCAGGACTTTGTACCAGAGATAGTTAATAATAAACAACATATCTCCTTTCCCCCCCGAGGCTTTAGCCTTGTTCCTCTTGTGTCTAAACAGCCATTCAAATGAAAAATGAGGAGTCTGAAAACACAGAATCTTTAGACATCTTCATAGGGGCATCATGAATCATTCGGATATCATCTTTCAATATAAACAAATGGTTCTATCAAAGCAAATCTTAAAATGGAGGTCAGTTTTAGGCATGAACATACTCTTTCGGGTCGATTCTATTAATGTTCCATACCTGAATCAGTCTGATCCATTTCTGTTTGGGCAAGATTTAGACTAAACTAGCTCAGCCACTTGGTGAAATGCCCTGCATGCCCCCTGCATTCTAGGGGGTGGAATCCAGAATTTTCAGAGCTCTTCTGAAAGATTACACAGAGCATACATGCAGCTGCAAAGGGGAAGAAGGAAAGGAGCAACACAAAATAAAATATGAAAATACCATCCTGGTCAGATCTTGATGACCAGGATGGTCAGCACACTATCAGGCTGAGGTTCCATGTAAAAAAAGAATGAGGTAGGTGTGAGGTAGAAGACTTTTGATGAGCTTGTATCATGACAGGCTGCAGGTAGGGAGGTTCTCTTTGGAAAGTCCCCCTATTACAGAAATCTTTATACATGAAAAACTAGTAGAGATCTATTCTAGATCCTTTCTCCCTAAAGCTAGGGTGTTGTTGTTTTTACTGGCAGGGATTTTTTCTTATAGGTAAGCAGCCAGAATTGTATCTCCACCCTGAACTCCAGAGGGACGTAATCCATGCTATCACTTCTGCTTTCTACCACGTCATTTTGCCTGTGTAGAACCAGCCTCATATTGAAAGCAAGGGAAGAGATAAAATGTTAATTAACCTAAGGTAGTGAAAAAAAATCCCCTGCTTGAGCTGGCCTTGCTCCATGGCCAGCTTTGGATTTCCCCTATTAAGGCAGTGATGGCTTGCTTTGTTTGTTTCCCCCTATTGAGCCTGTGTGTTTTCTTTGCCCTGTACAACAGCATTGCAGCGCCCGGAGGTTTTTCACACAGGGCTTTTAAAGCCCCTGAGCTTGCATCGCCTCTGGAACAGAGAGTGTGCATTCACATATCAGGCAGATTTACCCTGACGTCCCTGCAAGCTATAGGGGATCACTTCACACATAATTCAGTTTTTTCACTGTGCATTAGAAGGCAGCCTGATTTATATCTGGGGTAAAAAAAAATATCCACTTTTTGCATCAGCTTTTTGGGATAAGTTTGAGTTCTCAGTAAAGCCTCCCAGAAAACTCGCAGTAAAACCTGCTGTGTGGCGAACTCCCTGATGAATATATTTTCCGTATTTTACAGCTGCATTCCTAATATAACCTGATCTTTGCTCCAGGATGCAAAGCTAATCTTGGGGTGTGGTAAACCTTCAGGATGGGGCTGTATATAACCCCGCAAAATTCTTTGCCAATAAGAGGACTTTCTCTGGGCTTGTGCATACCAAATATTTCCAAAGTGCTTATTGTCAGCTGTAAGAGCCAATATGAACTAGAACAGGGAAGGCCCCAATTTCAATCACTACTCAGAGCTAAACTAAACATACTATACTATACTATACTATACTATACTATACTATACTATACTATACTATACTATACTATACTACTAATATTTCTATACTGCTTTTCAACAAAAGTTTGCAAAGTGGTTTACACAGAAAAAGAACTAAATAAGATGATTCCCTGTCCCAAAAGTCAACACAATCTAAAAAGAAACATAAGGCAGACACCAAGAACAGCCACTGGAGGAATGCTGTGCTGGGGTTGGATAGGGCCAGTTGCTCTCCCCCTGCTAAATATAAGAGAATTACCACTTTGAAAGGTGCCTCTTTGCTCAGTTAGCAGGGGTTTAACATTCCATTAAAGAGTTATCCATCTATTTAATTGCTTTCATTTTAAAATAGCAACCACATAGAGAGCCAGTGTGGTGTAGTGGTTAGAGTGCTGGACTAGGACCGGGGAGACCTGAGTTCAAATCCCCATTCAGCCATGATACTTGCTGGGTGACTATGAGCCAGTCACTTCTCTCTCAGCCTGGCCTACTTCACAGGGTTGTTGTGAGGAGAAACTTAAGTATGTAGTACACCGCTCTGGGCTCCTTGGAGGAAAAGCGGGATATAAAATGTAAATAATAATAACATGGGTGCTTTCCAGATTGCAAGCCTTTCACTGCAAAAAGCGGTGTAAACTGCAACATTTTGTGGCGCCGAATTCAAACCGCATTAGAGATCTGATGTAAGGGGGCAAGCCTCCTACAACGGGCAAATACAGATTTATTTATTTATTTTGGCAACACAGATGCAACATTATAGGGCTGTGACATGGCAATAAAATCCAAAAGAAGGCATCGGAAATATAAATGGCACCTTCCTTATAACACAGGGGCGGTGATGTCAAATCACAGGCAATACGGAAGCACACTTAAGGGACCTGTTGCGACACTGTGATAGCGTGCAATCTGGAAAGTGCCGTGGGGATCCCATCTAGATTAGAACCATGGCACAGAAATAGAGAGTATTTACTTTTGATACCAGTTTCCCACCAATAATCCTCCCTCCTCAAATGATGATTTAACATTATTTAACCCTGAAGGGGCTATTCCCTACTATGGCACTTTGGGGGTTAGATAACTTCCTGAGTGACTTTCAGCAGGGAAATGGCCCAGGTTAAACACCCCCTAATTCTGCATCACTGGCCTGATCTGTATCAGCCCCTGACACATTAGAGTAATACCGAGCCCTTAATTGAATGACAGTGCCATTCCTATCACATCTAGAGCCCTTTCTCACGATTGTCTGAGAGGGCTTGAGGACAGTTGTGCAGACAATCCAATGGGTGAGTCAGGGCGCATGGATCGTGCACCCAGATGGTCCACAGCTGCCCTAGGCAGTGCGGAAATGTGGGGGTCGGGATGTGTCTTCCCGGACCCTAGAAATCCCACAATGCACCATGTGAGTGCACATCCAGGAGCTCACACCTGTGCCAGCGCTGGCTGGGAGCCGCTGGCACTCACACATGAGCAGTTAGCCCGAGTTAAGGGTGCACTCCTGCCCTTAACTTCGGCTAGCCGGAGGGCTCCTTAGGTGGACTTGTTGCCGCGGTGCCACCAGAAGCCACGTAGCTCCCGCCGGTTCTCACAGGCAGCCAAGCCCAGGCTTAGCTGCCCTAGTCCGGTCTCAGCTGCTCATGAGAAAAGCCTCCTAGTTTGATCCTCGGTCCTGCAATTACATTGATGAATAAACAAGAACATACTTGTTTAATTGAGTTTTGCTGGCTGGTAGCTGCTAACTCCTGAACACACCCCAGCTGCTCACGTGGGGGCTGGAAAGAAACTGTGGAAATGTACTGAATAGGACAGAGGTCTGGGATTTTTTTGCTGTTGGTATTGGCCATGTTACGGTTCTCAAGCAGCAAAAAACAAATGGACCTTCAGGTTGGTGGAGTGGTGCTTTTCAGCCAATTCACCTCCCCAAAACAAGGGAAAGGGCTTCTTTCTTTCTTTCTTTCTTTCTTTCTTTCTTTCTTTCTTTCTTTCTTTCTTTCTTTCTTTCTTTCTTTCTTTCTTTCCTTCCTTCCTTCCTTCCTTCCTTCCTTCCTTCCTTCCTTCCTTCCTTCCTTCCTTCCTTCTTTCTTTCTTTCTTTCTTTCCTTCTTTTCTTTCTTTCCTTCCTTCTTTCTTTCTTTCCTTCCTTCCTTCCTTCCATCCTTCCTTCTTTCTTTCCTTCTTTCTTTCTTTCTTTCTTTCCTTCCTTCCTTCCTTCCTTCCTTCCTTCCTTCCTTCCTTCCTTCCTTCCTTCTTTCTTTCCTTCTTTCTTTCTTTCCTTCCTTCCTTCCTTTCCTTCCTTCCTTTCTTTCCCTGTGCACCTTAGGTGAAAATCCTGCCAAAATGACTGACTGTATCCTATGGACTGTATCCTGAGCTCTGCCCTCTTGACTCAGAAAGCTCAGCCCATCAGGCCTTGCCCAGATACTAGACTTTGTTATTTCAAGTGTTGGTACCCTAATCCGCATCTCTGTGTGACACCAGTGGCTAGAAGTCAGGATAAGCAGTGCCTGTCACTGGGGGCAGTAAAGATCACTGGAAGGGAACTGAAGGGTTTGCTGCTAGCTTGCACTATGGGGCACTGAAAACGCGAGGCCACCTGGGCACATGCCCTTGATCAGTTCTTTAGTGACTCAATCCTCTATGCTGCCCAACACTAGTGAATGCATTGGTGAGTAAAGGCTTAAAAAAAAAAACCTGGAAGAGTGCATTGCATTCCTTTAGAGAAAAAGATGTAATCATCAAAATGGAGAAGGTTGTGGGCCCAGGGCCCAGATTTTTTCAGCACTCAGCAATGCCCTGGTTGCTCTAGAAAAGAGCATTGTTGATTTTAGAGAGATATATTGTACATCTTTCATACACTTCCTCCTCCTTTGTCAGGTCTTCAGGAGCCACCAGTGCAGTAGTGAGGGAGGGTTGGTGAGAGGCACCTTTAAGGGTAAATTAATAGGTGCCTACCTCCACTCCAGCTACCTCTAATCCAGCCACATGGCGCAGTGGGGAAATGACCTGACTAGCAAGCCAGAGGTCGCCAGTTCAAATCCCCACGGGTATGTTTCCCAGACCATGAGAAACACCTATATCGGACAGCAGCAATGTAGGAAGATGCTGAAAGGCATCATCTCATACCGCACAGGAGGAGGCAATGGGAAACCCCTCCTGTATTCTACCAAAGACAACCACAGGGCTCTGTGGTTGCCAGAAGTTGATACCGACCAGGCCTATAGCCAACCTCAAGTCTATCTATCTGTTTGTTTGTTTGTTTGTTTGTTTGTTTGTTTGTTTATGGATGGGGGGATTGCAGAAGTCAGGGGAAGCAGGTTATAAAATGTTCCGTGAAAACAGTCAGTGAGGTGGGGGAGGAAAGAGAATTTTTTGGTGTGGCAGGTACACACCATACCCCCAGCTGGCTATGGGTCTGGCACCAACTCGATGGCACACTTTACCTTTGCCTCTGCTCCAGCCACACCTGAATGTTGCTCAGAGTGGCAGCAGCATTCCACCCAGCACCCCCTGTGGCAGGGATCACCTCCGCCACTCACCTGGCCTCCAGTGGGGGGTCGGCTCTGCGGGGGCCAGGTGTGTGTTGGAGGTGATCCCTGCCACAGGGGGTTCTGGGCAGCGCACTGCTGCTCTGAGCAGTGTTCAGGTGCAGCCGTAGCAGAGCTAAGCAGCTATTGATTTGCCCTTAGAGGTGCCTCTCACTACTGCACTGGTGATGCCTGCCCCAACCACTACTGCACTAGTGTAGACAGAGCCAAAGGGGAAACAAGTGGTAGAGCTGGAGAACTGAGAAATGTCTTCTCTGTTTTATTTCTGCCTGATGACATTGAGGAGAAAACAAAGCTCAGCTAATAAGGAGGAGGAGGAGGATGAAGAGGGGAGTCCTAGATGTACCAAAAGAAATGCATATTGCGCTTGAAAGAATCCATGACTCAGCCCAGGCTAATAGGTACTTGCTGAGATTCTGGATAACACGGCGGTGACACTGCGGGTCTCCAAGGACGGCAATATCACAAGGCAGGACTAGCATGCACGGCACACCAAAGAAAGCAGAGATTTTGCATTGAACTGCAACACACAAAGGAGAGGAAAGCAATCCATTTAGCGGTTATGGATCTCCAGGGCAAGATAAAGAGGCAGGTCAAGAAACATTTACAGGCAGAAGAGAGTCTGAAAATATATATACTGCTCTCTGGCCTCATTGTACTTAACTGCCAGAGAACAGCAGCTGGCTACAAATGGGGAGATCGTTGGCCGAGTTCTCAGTGAACTGGTAAACCGTTGAGTTATAGCACATCAGATGGCAGATGAAGGACTAATGGCTCCTCCATATAAAACATATTTCCCCGCATGTAGAAAACTAGGGTGCTAGGGAGAAGGCTAGACTAGAATCCAGTTCTCACTGACATATTTTTCAGTGTAGAGGGATTCCCTCCCCCCTCCCCGCCCCCCCGGATAGAGGAACATGCAGCTTGTGCATCTCCAGTATGAAGAGGAACAGCTGAGATAAATGAGCGATATTCAGATGATATGTCCAAGGGTTGGCCTCCTGGCCCCATTCCCACCCTTCATATGTTCATGTAAACAGAGTCTACATACAAACAAACTACACATGCATAGACTCTTTCCCTGCATGCACATAAGCTCTCTTCACAGCATCACAGGGCCAAGGCCATTGGACATGATTATTTATTTATTTATTTATTTATTGCCTTTTTCTACCGCCCCTCCCAATTTGGTCCAGGGCGGTTTACAAACAAAACAAAACCAGTCAAAATCAGTCAACAACAAAAACAAAAATCCTAAAATACCCCAAAACAATCAATTAAAAAACAATTTAAAAACCCTGATCCCACTACTCTGCATCCATGGATTCATATCCATAGGTATGTTTTTGAATATGGCTAGGTTGACCACCTCAGTGAGAACAAGGATTTTGTCTCCCACTGAAACTTCCATGGTCCAATGGGGGTTTGGGGGAAAGGTTAAAAATTTGTTAAATTTCTTTTGTGGATAGGGTGGTAGGTAGCACCCATCATGCCCTACCACACAAGCCACTTTGGTGTCCCTAGGAGCTACCCATGGGAATCAATGGGGTGTTTCAAGTTTCCTCATTGCTCCCTATGGCCAGAACAAGCTACACTCACAGAGTGCACTCACAGGTTTTGCACTGCAATTTGCAATGCATTTTGCAACCCTGCCTTGAAAAACACTACAGAAGCACACAGTAAAGGGGAATCTGTCCCTCCCAACACAGAACACACATTTCAAATGCAATCCAAAAATGGCCAAAAAGGAATCACTGAGCTACTCTAGTGACAACAGTGCCTGTGCTGCAGTAACATTACTGGCATTATTGGCACAAGTTGCTCTCTCACATACAAATATGACTCCTTACATCCTAGCATTGCAACAGCTGCCACAGCAGCACCCTTACTTAGCAGCAAGCATAGCCATTAGCTCAACTGGAGCAGCTTCAGCCAAATTTTGACTGAGTCTACCTTGCAATGCAGATTGCAGAGCAGACCAGAGTAGTGATTAAAACTCGTTAGTCTCAAGGCCAAACATGTATCTCATCACAGTAATAGACAAGAAATGTTACACAGAGAGAGCTGCAACTACTGTCCATTTCTCACCACAACACTAACTTACAAACAAAACAAAACACAACTCAAGGAAGGAAGGCACCCAGGTTCTGCCTTTGTCAATCTTATATCCAGCAAAACCAGATAGTTATAGCTTGAGCTGATATGCCTCCTGCATCCATTTCTTGAGATCAATGACCTCAAAACTGTGGTACATATGTGGTAACCCCCAGACTTGACTACTGCAATGTGCTCTATGTGGGACTACTTTTATATGTAGTCTAGAAACTGCAGTTGGTTCAGAACGCGGTGGCCAGGTTGGTCTCTGGGTCATCTCAGAGAGACCATATTACTCCTATACTAAAAGAACTACACTGGTTACCAATACGTTTCCAGGCAAAATACAAGGTGCTGGTTAAAACCTATAAAGCCCTAAACAGCTTAGGCCCAGGGTATTTAAGAGAACATTTTCTTCACCATGAACCTCACCGCCCATTGAGATAATGAGGAGAGGTTCGTATGCAGTTGCCACCAGCTCGTCTGGTGCCTATTCAGGGACGGGCCTTCTCCATTGCTGCCCCAAGGCTTTGGAATGCGCTCGCTGCTGAAATAAGAGCCTCCCCATCTCTGGCAACTTTTAAAAAGTCCTTAAAAATGCATCTGTTCACCCAGGCTTTTAATTAAATACTGTTTTTAAAATGCACATCAACAGCCTCTAAAACACAGTCTGGAAACTGCAGTTGTTACAGAATTTGGCAGCCAGCTTGGTCTCTGGATCTTCTCAAGGAGACCATATTACTCCTGTACTGAAAGAACTACACGGACTACCAATAAGTATCAGGGCAAAATACAAGGTGCTGGTTATAACCTATAACTCTAAGCACCTTAGGCCCTGGGTATTTAAGAGAATATCTTCTTCACCATGAGCCCCATCAACCATTGAGATCATCTGGAGAGGTTTGTCTGCAGTTGCAGGGACAGGGACACACCTTCTCTGTTGCTGCCCCAGGACTCTGGAATGTGCTCCCTGCTGAAAAAAGAGCCTCCTCTTCTCTGACAACTTTTTTCAACTAAGCTGTTTAACTACACTTGGGGTTTTAAATCATTTAAAGGTGTTTAAGTCTATTTTAATTTATTGTACAGGTGAAACTCAGAAAATTAGAATATCGTGCAAAAGTCCATTAATTTCAGTAATGCAAATTAAAAGGTGAAACTGATATATGAGACAGACACATTACATGCAAAGCGAGATAAGTCAAGCCTTAATTTGTTATAATTGTGATGATCATGGCGTACAGCTCATGAAAACCCCAAATCCACAATCTCAGAAAATTAGAATATTACATGGAACCAAGAAGACAAGGATTGAAAAATAGAACAATATCGGACCTCTGAAAAGTATACAGTGTACTGTGCTTGATTGGCCAGCAAACTCGCCTGACCTGACCCCATAGAGAATCTATGGGGCATTGCCAAGAGAAGGATGAGAGACACGAGACCAAACAATGCAGAATTGCTGAAGGCCGCTAATGAAGCATCCTGGCCTTCCATAATACCTCATCAGTGCCACAGGCTGATAGCATCCATGCCACGCTGCATTGAGGCAGTAATTGCTGCAAAAGGGGCCCAAACCAAGTACTGAATACATATGCATGCTTATACTTTTCAGAGGTCCGATATTGTTCTATTTTTCAATCCTTGTCTTCTTGGTTCCATGTAATATTCTCATTTTCTGGGATTGTGGATTTGGGGTTTTCATGAGCTGTACGCCATGATCATCACAATTATAACAAATTAAGGCTTGACTTATCTCGCTTTGCATGTAATGCGTCTGTCTCATATATCAGTTTCACCTTTTAATTTGCATTACTGAAATTAATGGACTTTTGCACGATATTCTAATTTTCCGAGTTTCACCTGTATGTTGTTGTAAACTTCCCAGAGATGGAAGTTTGGGGGATTGCACAAATATATCATCTCATACTGTCCAGGAGATAGGAACATAGGAAGCTGCCATATACTGAGTCAGACCATTGGTCTATCTAGCTCAGTATTGTCTACACAGACTGGCAGCGGCTTCTCCAAGGTTGCAGGCAGGAATCTCTCTCAGCCCTATCTTGGAGAAGCTGCCAGGGAGGGAACTTGGAACCTTCTGCTCTTCCCAGAGCACCTCCATCCCCTGAGGGGAATATCTTACAGTGCTCACATGTGGTCTCCCATTCAAATGCAACCAGGGCAGACCCTGCTTAGCTAATAGGACAAGTTATGCTTGCTACAGACAAGCTCTACTCTCAATGGTAAACCCCTCCTGTATTCTACCAAAAAAAACCACCCACATGGCTCTGTGGTCACCAGGAGTCGACACCGACGCAATGGCACAACTTGATTCATAGATAGATAGATAGATAGATAGATCAGCAACAGCACAGCATATTATTTTCAGTGCTGAGAAAAGAAAACCACAAAAATAAAACCTTCCTTCCTCCTTCTCTCCTGATGTATCCTCTTCAAGAGTGGAATAAGGGCTCTCTCTGCCTACTGGTCACTTTGAATACATTTTGAAATCCCCTCCCTCCTTCCTCCCCCCTCCGCCCCCAGCCAATAGGGGCACAGTTGCCCATGACAATTTTTGATTTGCTTGATAACAAGCCAACCAAGAAGCAAGGCAATCAGAAGCCAGTGCCAGAAGCCAATCAGCAAGGGGAAAACCGTCCTCTAAAATAGTGCTCAAAATGTCAAAAGGTTTCAGTTGAAACAGGGTTGTTCTGCTCCGAGCTCAAAACATGCCCTTTATTAAAAGGGTGTTTCGTTTCGAGCTTGAAACATTCAAAATAGTCCGTTTCAAGTTGAAACACTTTGACCTCAAAACTTTGACCTCAAAATGTTCTGCCATCCGTAATGTGGATACTGTTACATGCCCTCCACTCTCCACTTCTCCAAGGGCTTTGTACTGCTTGGTAGGTTTGTATAGTCAGAATGGTCTGACAGGCATGTCAGACCCATTATGCCCTATGGTGAGCTTTTTAAGAATGAGTTCTGTGATCACAAAAGGGAACTCCACCAGCACTCGGAACTCCAACAAAATCCCCTCCTGTCAATGTGAAACTGCCCGAGTTCTGACATGCCTATCAGAACTCGGCCTTCTCTCTCCTTACCCCTCCCTTACCTGGGACCTCAGCGGGTGAAGGAAACAGCACTCACAAAGTCCTCTTCTTTCTCCTTGGAACACTGGATCCACTCACAGCTTCAGGTTGAAAGGTGAATGATAGCAGGTGGCAGGGGCAAGCATCTGACTGAGTGTTGAAAAACGGTTGGATTTCTAACACAATCTGATCAAACCTGAACATTTGGCGGGTGTGTGTAGGGGGTCATGTCCTTCTGATTATTTCCCTGTCAGATCATTTCCAATTGTTTTCAGTATGCTCAGAGCTACTGCTTGGCTTATTTGAACATTAGACAGGGCTGGATTTGCAGAACACTCCTACACGTTAGCAACAGGTGATATCAGTTCCTCAAAGAGCCAGCCCAACACAGCTTTCTCCTGCTGGGCCTTTCCAGGCCAACCTCTCAAAAAAAATCCTGCCTCTCCCATCTTGTCAGCTCCCTTTTTACCAACCGCACAGACACCTCTGACTAGCAGGGGAAGAAGAAGAGAAAGGGTCATCTTACAGTCTTTCATCAACCTCTCTTATCAGGTGCTTGTAACCACCTGCAGTGCCATCCTGCAAGACTCCCTTAATGGCCTTCCAGGACCGTGAGGGGGGAAAGGCCATCAGTGCTTTATTCAGGAACATCTTCTCGCTTCCTGCACTGACAGCTAGAAATCTGCTCAACAAAAGAGCAGGCCAGCAAATTCACTACAATACATTTATATCAATACCTGAGGGTGGGGCTGGAGGGGTGTGTGCCTCTGAGCATGTGCAGAATGTATTTTGCTTCCTGGTTCCTGAGGTGCTCTTACCCCTGGACATCTGGGCCCAAGTCCAGGGCCTCCACAGCCCCTGGTGTCCCCCCAAATCCTCTTTAGTCTGTCCCGGTGGTGTGGTTGCTTGGCCGAGCATGATGATGCTTAATTGGGGGGGGGGGCTCAAAGGCCTTTAGGTCCAGGCTCCAAAATTACCTGCCTGGTCCAACTCATAAGTAAACCTGGTTTTCAGTTGTGGATAGAAAAGTCTAGCTCAGTAGTAGAGAATGTGCTTTGCATGCAGAAGGTACCAGGTTCCATCCCTGGCATCTCCAGGTAGCACTGGAAAGGACTCCGCAATGAAAACCTTACAGAACCAAATTGCCAGTCACTATAGACCGTAGATGGACCAGTGGTCCAACTCGGTGTACGGCAGCTTCCGATGTTCCTGTGGCCATCAGCATTATGTACAGTAAATCAATTTCCACCCAGTATTACTCTTCGCCACTCTTCTCCAGTGAAAAAGGTTGCTTAAAAAATGTGGAGAAGTTTTTAACTTCAGTTCTTAACGTCAAGCACTTCTGCACCCACCCACAAAAATCTTAGTCACATCAGGCCTCAAGAGGAAGTTTGCCAGAATTTGTATTTGCAGAAAATGCTTCATCCATCAACCGTTAGAGATGCTCAACACCAAATCGTCTGTCATTTGCAAGCAGAAATTATTATTGCAAATTATTCATTTGCAAGCATGCACATTATTCTTGATATAATTTTCAGGGAACCTGATGTCTCTTGAGAGTACCTAGGTGCCATAGGAAACTACATGTCCTAGGATCCTTAAGACTTGGGGTGCCACCATGTCAGTATTCCTGGTGCCAGGAAGCCTTGCAGAGAAGCTTTCCGCAAGCTTTTCACACAGGGTTTTAGAAGCCCTTTAACTCACATCTCCTCTAGAATGGAGGAGGTATGTTCACATATCGACTAGATTTACCCTGAGGTCCCTGCGAGTTATCAGGGAGCAGTTCACACACAATTTGGGATTTTCATTGTGCGTTAGAGTGTAGCCCGCTTTATATCCAGGGTTAAAAAAAATCCACTATTTGTGACAGTTTTTTGGGAGAACTTCAAGTTCTCATTAAGCCTCCTCATAAACTCGCGGTAAAACCTGCTGTGAGTAAAAGTCCCCAGTCATTTATCTTGCAGACAGATCATGTTGGGGATAAAATGAAGAAGTTGAAGGGGCAGGTGGCTGGGGTCCATGGGTGAGGGGCTTGGAACTCATTGGAGATTCTGGATGTTTCACGGGCTGTGGAGGATGTTCAGGCCTCATTGTGCTCTTAATGATGTCATTGGGAGCATTGCAGGAGCCCTATTCAGGTATTCTGTGAACTGCGTGGACTGGTTTTGCATACAGCATAGGAACAGAGAGACATAGGAAACTGATTTAGGCCGAATCAGACCACTGGTCCATCTAGCACATGCCTGCACAACGTAAGGCCTGAGGACCGGATCCAGCCCATGGAGACTTTCTTGCTGGCTCTTGCAGCAAGAGCAGGAGCCATGAAGAACTCTTAGCAGTTGGATGATTAAGACTAGATGAGAGGCATGTGGCAGCAATGGAATGGCAAGCGAGGGAGCCAGTTGTTGCTCAAGCAATACCTTCCCTAAATAGCATAACTTCCCTAAATGTTTACCTTGAGGCAGTAATGGGCTGGATGAGGGATAACAAACTGAGACTGAATCCAATCAAGACAGAGGTGCTTACTATACGAAGCTGCAGTTCGGAAAATGGGATAGATCTGCCAGTTCTGGGTGGGGTTACACTTCCCAGAAAGGAATAAGTCCGCAGTTTGGGAGTACTTCTGGACTCAACCCTCTCTCTGATACCTCAAGTGGAGGTGGTGGCCAGGAGTGTTTTCTATCAGCTTTGACTGGTTCGCCAACTGCACCCTTTCCTGGAAGTGAGTGATCTTAAGACAGTGCACATGCTGGTAACCTCCAGGCTTGTCTACTGCAGTGCACTCTACGTAGAGCTGCCTTGGTAAGTAGTCCAGAAACTGCAATTGGTGCAGAGTGCTGCTGCCAGATAGGTCTCCAGGGCGTCCTGAAGAGACCATATTACTCTGATTTTAAAAGGACTATACTGGCTACCAGTAGGTTTCTGGGGAAAATGCAAAGTGCTGATTATTACCTATAAAGCCTTTAACTGCTTGGGCCCATTGTATTTAAGAGAACGCCTTCTTCATTATGAACCCCACCACCTATTAAGATCTTCAAGGGAGGTTTGTCTGAGGTTGTCGCTGGCTCGTCTGGTGACAACTCAGAGGTGAGCCTTCTCTGTAGTTGCCCAAGAGCTGTGGAACGCACTCCCTGCTGAGATTAAAGCTGCTTCATCCCTGTTGACCTTTAGGAAACAGCTGAAGACACATCTCTTCAGCCAAGCTTTTTTAGTTTAGTGGGTTTTATGGGTAGTTATTTTAATTTGAACTTTTATATGTTTGAAATTGTTTTTAAAACTATTTGTTTGTTGTAATGTTGTAAACTGCCTAGAGACTTCGGTAGTGGGTGGTATACAAATATGCTCAATAAATAATAAAATAAATAAATAAATAAATAAATAAATACCTTGAGGTCAAGCTGAGCAAAGAGCTTGGCCATCAGAGCAGCAGCCAAAGGTCAAGAACATGCCAGAAGCCAACTTAAGCAGATGGTTCATCAAAGCAAGCAGGGAACAAGCAAAGCAGAACAAGTGGACCTTGTTTCCCAGACAAGGCCTGGCTCAGAAAGGAAGCCTCTTCTCTTTCCTGCTTCAGAGGAAGCCATTGGGTTATCACAAAGGGCAGGGCATGCCCGGGGCCTTTAAAAAAAACACCCTAAAACCCATGGCAGTGCAGAAAGCTGCCACAAGGGGGAGCAATCTGCAGAGCCTTAGATCAGAAAGAGCATGACACTCGCTGTGATTATCAGAAATGATCTGATGCATCGCAGTTCATCTTTTAATTTTAATTCCTGGGGTTTTTTTTCTGTGAGCATCTAATTCTCGGAATGAAGTCATAGGGAGCATCTAATTCGTGTGTGCAGCCTAATTTTGATCCCGTTTTTAAGCAAGAGAAATGTTGTTGCTCTGCAGCTTAAGGCTGATTGAATATTGGACGGGAGGGATTCTCTTGTGTGTTAACATGTCCAAAAAGAAAAAGAAAAGAAAAGAGGAAGTACAGAGAAAGAAACTGGCAATTAATTATTTAAATGTTTTTTAAAATGTAAAATAAACTTTTGGCAGAGTTTTTGAGAATGCATACAGAAAGCCGATAGAGACATCTAGTGGTGATGACATTTGATGCAGAGATTTACAGTTTTAAAAAGCTAACAGGGTGGGTGGGACGGCAGGAGATAGACCAGATTCCAAAGGGGATGTTTATGTATTTATTAAAGAGATGTTTATCTCACCTTCCATTCAAAAGATACTTCTTCAAGGTGGCTCACATCTAATTAAATATCTGTATCTATATCTATCTATATATGTCAAATCACAATCCAATAAAAATAAAATGTCAATAAAGAAAATCAGTGATGCAGGGTATGTAAGGAAATGTAGGCAGGAAACCTCTACATTTTGGTTGAATCAAGTGCATTTGGGCCAGTTTGATTTGGGTGTCAACGCTTCACATATCCCTGTAAATATTGGTCAGTTTTAGTTTGTTCTGGAAAATAACAAGGTGTGTGTTATTAAGAATTGCAATTTTTTTTTTTTACAAAATACACAATTATTTTTAAATTGAATACCTCTGAACAAAGTGATATAATACACAACACTTTTAGATCTTGGGAAAAGATGACTTGAAGGCACCAAATATAGTTCCATCTTGAAATTAAGCGACTCATAGAACTTGCCCTGCGCCAAACAGGAAGATGCCTTGGGAATATGGGCTGCTCTGAGCATCTTGAAGGAAGGGCAAGATACATATGCTAATAAAGTCGTACCTTAGACAGAATTATATAGGTTCATCAATTTGTAAGTACTGTCTTTTATCATGTGTATATGATGGAAATATGTCCCCATTTTATTTTTGTTTCTAAAAGTGACATTTTAGATAGATATCTATATCTATGCATCTCTCTCTCTCTCTCTCTCTCTCTCTCTCTCTCTCTCTCTCTCTCTCTCTCTCTCTCTCTCTGACTGGCAGGCATTGGCCAGAAATCAAATAGCCCCTGGCACCCACCTGAGGCACATAGGAACATATATGGGAACATAGGAAGCTGCCTTATACTGAGTCAGACCCATGGTCCTTCTTAGTTCAACATTGTCTGCACTGACTGGCAGCAGCTTTCCAAGGTTTCAGGCAGGAGTCTTTCTTGAGCTGTTTTGATTGGTTTAAAAAAAATTTGGAGGGGGAAAGTAGAATATAAGGAGGCTGCCTTCAGCATAGTTTTGGTGCAAGTTGGAGAGCTGAAGAGTTCAAGTGAAGGAGTTCAAGGCAGACAAGTTGCTGTCAGAGTCAGAAGCAGAGTCACAAGGAATCGGAGCTGGAGTTGGAAAGAAGAACTGAGAAAAGCTGCTGGAAAGACAGCTGAGAAATCATGGGGAGAGTGAGACTCTCTGGAGGACTGAATCACTCCCAAAGCAGCTGAAGGACCAGTTTGGGATTGAACCCCCAGAACTGGGAAGGAAGAGCAGGACTTGAGGCTGAGCAAGGGACAAGCCAGGCTTGTTGCAGAAGCTGACTAGGGGTGATTGAAGAGGACTCGTTGTAAGGGTTCTGTGTGAGGGCCCACAATCAGTGTAGGATAGATTGGATGCATTATAATAAAGTATCATATATATATATATTTAATTCTCTGAAACGTACCCATCGCTAAGCCCATGCATGGCAGCTCTCATGAGCATTCGGAGAGCTGCCGGATAGCGATGGAAATGGGGGGGAAGAGAAAATGGCAGCAGCCAGCCAGTGGACCCAGGAGTTAATGGCTGGCTCGTCAGCCGGCCGGGAAAACAACAATGGTGCTGGCGGGCAGGCGGAGAAGGCAGGGGAGGCCAGTGGGTGGTCGGAGGGAGGGAGGGTGAGCAGTCAAGAAGCAGCTAGCTAGAAAGCAGAAAGCCCTGTAGGCCGGGTGGGGGGAGAAGAAGCTGGCCGGCCATCCCACCAGCAAGAAAGCACTGGTGGGGAGAAGAAGGGGGCCGCTTGGCCGGCTGGAAAGTGGAGGGTGGTCGGTGGGGGGGGAGAAGTGGGCCAGTTGGCCTGCTGGCCAGAAAGTGGCGGGGGGGGGGAGTAGCAAGAGAGAGAAGAAGCGTGCAGGCCAGAAAGCCGTGGGTGGGGGAGAAAGGTGGTGTTGGGTGGGTGGGCCACTGGAGGTGCAGATGTTCCAGCTAGTTATATTTATTCCTTGCTGTTTTGTACTAAATTTTCCCGAAGGACTACTGATTTGAATGGAACTATTTTAAAGTGGCAGTGGTGACGCTTAAGATCACGGGTCTGGTTGAGACCAGGCTGTGACACGTGGTGGCAGGCATGGTGGGATCCATGACACTGTGTGTTGATGCTTCTAAATGCACAGCTACAGCTTCTAGACCACAGCTTGGAAATAAAATCCACCAGGTTCGAAATGCACACCTCTAAGGCAAAACCAGCACTGTGAACCAAGAGTTCTGCAGATCAGATTTTATTCTGAGTGGGAAAGGAATGCAAACCCTCTCTCCCTACCTCCTTCTTGCCCATGCATCCTCCCATCTACCCCTGCCTCCAAGCCCCCACCAACTTTCCCTTCCCTTTCTCTTACTTTACCCTCCTCATTCCCTTCTGAGTGCCTGGCATGCTGCGATGGCTGCATATCAGATGCAAAGTGTGCTGGGAATTGGAGTTTTACCAGCCATTCCTTCATTATCCTGTTGCCACCACTGGAACAAGAGGAAAGGTTAGTGGCGGGGAAGGAGTTTGGGGGTAGTCAGCTGAGTCAAGTGTTGGGCATTTACAGTGGGGGAGCAGATAGTGTTGAGCCCGATTGTATTCCCAAAGACATTATCAAGAAGACTGCAACAGGGTCTGACACAGGTTCAGAATCTGATTAGGAGAAATGAGCTATTTTCGGATGTCATTCTCCACACACACACACACACACACCTTTGATCTTCAAGCCTGGTTTCAAGGCTATTCTGTTGGTCCAAGCTGCTGTGCTCTGCCCCAGGAAGTGTCCCTTAAAATAATGGTCAAAGCCAGAAGGTGGCACCAGACTCTTCTCATTAGAACTAGTAGAAAAACTGAGTTGGCAGAAAAGGCTAGGAACAACGTCTGCTCCTCCTGCCTTTATTATAGGCATTTCAGACCACTGGCTGACATGATGACAAAAGTTTCTCAGAGCAGTCCCACCGAAATTAAAAGGAGAAGAATGCCTAACTTGTGCTTTTAATTTCAATAGTCTTACTGTGAGTAACTTTCCTCATCACGTAGGCCACTGTGTCTTAAGATGGATACAAATTCCTAAGGAAGAAGTTAAAACTCAGTGCTAGAGTACATGTTTTGCTTGCAGAGGATCCCAGCTGCATTCCCTGGTTTCTCCAATTAGGAAAAGACTTTTGCTGAAACCCTTGTCAGTCTGAGCAAACAATACTGGGTGAAATGGACCAGTGGTCTGTCTCAGTGTAAGGCAGCTTCATAGGTTCATAAACAACATGTCATGGAGATTCCATTCAAGTGCGTTTCACACAAATATATGCATTGGCCCGGTTCACACGTACAGTTTAACTGCAGTTAAAGCTACCAGAGCTAGTTGTAACTGTAGTACACCTGAACGTGCAAAACAGCAGTTAAGCCTCAAATGTAAACTCCAGTTTGCCCAACAAACTCCAATTGGGACCTGAGGTTTTCTTCACGCTTCGCTGCCAATAACCGCAGTTTTGCTGCTAAAGCGTTACGCCCAAAGGAAGACTCATCCCTAACTGCAGTTAAGCACCCATATCCAAACTCCAGGCATAGAGATGGCAGCGGAGACCCCCCCAAAGACGCGGTTGCTGCATGCTTTCAGCACTTCTTGCTGGCAGCCGCTTGGAAAACCAGCCCCTCCCCTCCTGTCCGCCGTTTAGCTATGAAGTTGCCAGGCTACAGGGATGCCAACACGCCCCAGCCCGGACCAGCCATCCTGTCACGCCACTCAGGGTGAGCAGTCATGGAGCAGGCAAGTTCTATCGTTCACAAAAGGAAAGGTGGGGAGGGGTGGCAGCCCCTTTTGCTCCCTAAGTCTTACTCATGAGAAGAACCATCCAGGGAAGTGATCAGAATGCTCCTGCGTTGCACCTAGAGGTTGCCCTGCCACTACAGACCAGGACTGCTCTCTCATGAGAGTGACAAGCCATAGAGGCACACATGCGGGCCGGAGGGCTGCAGATGCCCAGCTGGGATCAGAGGTGCTCTAAACCCCGGACCTTGGGGACCTGGCCCGTGGGCTCCAATGTCCGGGGGGGCTCCAAATGGCCAGGGGAGCTTTCTCCTGCGCCCACCCTGCCGCACTGAACATTCTTTTTTAAAAAAAATGTTCAACCTCCACACAGCTGAGGGGTGGCTGCCGGGGGGTAGGAGCGTGCACGGAACCACAGAGGCACGGTCCAGCACTGGGGGGAGTGTGGCTTTAAGGGAGTGGAGGGGTAGTACTTACCCCTCCCGCCGCTTTCCCCCCTCCGGCACTGCACTGTGGTGCAAAGTTTTTGGGGCGGCAGAGTTGTGACGTATGCGGCACTCTCAATGTGCGACGTATGCGGCGCGCACGCAATGGCAACAGCAACGGGCGCATGCGTGGCGGCCACTTCACTTTGTCCCAGAAAACAATGGGGGCAGGGGCGGCAGGGAGGAATTCTGCCACCCCAAAAACTTTGCACCACAGTGCAGCGCCGGAGGGGGGAAAGCGGCGGGAGGGGTAAGTACTACCCCACACACACACCCTTAAAGCCACTCACACACCCGCCGGACCACCAGACTGGCCAAATTCCGAACCGGTCCGGAGGCCTCTCACATGGCCCCAGACTGGTTCGTGCACATTCCTACCGGGAGGTGAGCCCAGTAGTCTTTCTTCCCCCACCCCCCGACGGTGACCGGAGTGAGTGCTGGGCCTGCCGTTCGGCCCAGCATCTTTGACTAACTGCGAGGCGCACTGAAAGCCCATGACATCAGGGGCTGGCGACAATGTCTCACAACTGAGCAGACACACCTTACAGTTAGAGATGGTGGGCCGAACAGCAGGCCCAGGGGTTGCTGCAGCTACCAGGGGTGGGGGGAGAAGGACTGCTGGGTTCAGCCCCCGGCAGTCGTCTCTCGGCCGTGCGGTGGCTGAAAATCTTTTTTAAAAGGAAAGTTTGGCAAATCAGTGCAGCAGGTGCAGGAGGCCCCCAAAATTGGTTGGGGGGCTTTGTGCTGGGGGGGGGCTTGTGCCAAGGGGGGGCCTTGTGCTGGGGGGCCTTCCACCAGGTGTGGTCCAGGCACCCAAATGACCTAGGTGCACCCATGGCTGGAATACTATGTCCCTGCAAGCCCCAGGGAAGCGTAGCCCAGCCACACCTTTCCTGATCTTGGTGGATGGTGGACTCCAGGATTACAAGCACTCACCTGGCCGTCAGGTCACCCCACAGCACATAGGCATGGATTTCTCTGCTGACTATGCCCACATGGCTTGGCAGGGATAGCTGGAATTGCCATCTCCCCTTGCCTGGGGTTCCCCACGGTGGCTCATTTACTACTTCACAGGGTTGTTGTGAAAGAGAAACTCAAGGATGTAGTACACTGCTCTGGGCTCCTTGGAGGAAGAGCGGGATATAAGGAAAAGAAATAGAAAAAAAATCACAAAATACAAAGATCTACAAATTGAAATTGAAAGGCTGTGGCAGAAACAGACCAAAATAATCCCAGTGGTAATTGGCACCCTAGGTGCAGTTCCAGAAGACCTTGAAGAGCACCTCAACACCATAGGGGCCACAGAAATCACCATCAGCCAATTACAAAAAGCAGCTTTATTGGGAACAGCCTATATTCTGCGACAATATCTATAACAATTGACAATAAAATTCAGCCATCCCAGGTCCTTGGGAAGGACTCAATGTCTGGATAAAACAAACCAGTCAATAACACCTGTCTGACTGTGTAAATAAATAAATAAATAAATAAATAAATAAATAAATAAATAAATAAATAATATGCTTCCATGATGGCCCTGGCCTGGGAATTGTGAATGGCTGGGAAGATTCACTCCACAGCCCAGCGCCTGCACCGTCCGTGCAAATGGTTTGCGTGGGGGTGCTATTGGCGGGGTCTGAAAGGCAGGCCCCCAGAAGGGATTCTAGAGTAGCCAAGTTCTATTTTTCACCCAGTAAACATGGGGAAGGGGGGCCCAGCCTCTTCACCAGAGAGAGGATGTTTGCTCCCTTAGTCTTACTCATGAAAAGAACTGTCTGTTGGGCACTAATTGAAAAATTTACACAACGCTATTCATGTTGTAGGCTGAAATGCCAGCCCATTACCCCACAGACCACTCTCTCGTGAGAGCGGCAGGCTAAGGGGAGTGAGGGAGGATGCTCCATGCAGGAAAGCTGTGGGGATGGGCACTCGGGCAAGTGATGCCAAGCCACTGTCAAACCCTGAGCCACTGGGGCTCTCTACTCCTGGGAATCTCTGTGCCTCTAGATCTATATGCACTGCAATGCTGGCCCTGGCCCCAGGGGCATAGCAAGGCTGGAGTGGGCCCAGAGACAAGATTTTAAAATCCCCCCCCCACCGAAGCTCAGCTCATGAAGTAAAGAAATCTTAAATGAGGCTGAATAGTGGTAACAAAAAGCATAGTAAAATTTATTTATATATATAACACCTATGTGCCACAATAGAACATCATCCTAAATTATTTTTTAAAAGCTTTTGTAAATTGTGGACGATGCAAATCATTTAATGGCACTAGAGAAAGATCTGCTGTACTGGTAGCTCCAGGTCTTAACACTCACGTCAATTTCAGAGGATGAATACAACTGAAGGAAGCCCGGGCGGGTTTGCGGCTAGGGGAGTCAGTCATGTGACTTGCCTCTGGGGGCCCCGCCAAGTAGGGATGTGCGATTCGGTTTGGATCCGAACCGATTCGGATCCAAACCAGCCTGGTTTGGCGGTTCGGATCCGAACCGAACCGGGGGTGTTTCAGATCCGAAACGTTTCGGATCCAAACCGAATCCAAACCGGTTCAGATCTGAACCAGTTCAGATTTTCCGAACCGGTTCAGATGCGCCATAGGTCTGTATAGGCCTTTAAATACAGTTTAAAGTGTGTCCTCCATTTTGTGGCTCCTTCCTGCAACTTTTGCTCCTGGCATCCATTTTGTGAGGCTATTTTTCAGGCATTGCATTGGCTGCGCTATTGATCCTTTGATTGGCCAGAATGAGTCTTGCACTCTGGCACCCTGTTGGCCGTGGGGGGAGTGCAAAGGTGGAGGCTCCCAAAGGAGGGACTTTCAAACCTACTATATAAACCAAGCCTCTTGCCTAGAAAATTCTCTTTGGCTGCAGTTGTGGGATTATCATCTGAGACCCTTGCTCTTTGCTGCTGGTGTCTGTGAGTCCCTGACTGTGTCCTATAGTGTGTGTCTCTGTGTCTCTCTCTCTCTCTCTCTGTGTTGTTGTGCCACCTTCTTTTGTCCATCTGCCCTCTGTGACTGTCTGTCTGTCTGTCCAAAGTTACCTTCTTTACTTTCCCCTCAACTTTTCCCAACTTTTCCTGTTGCTTTTCTGCTCCCCCCCCCTCCTTTCCTCATTCTCCTTTTTTCTCTCTCATTCTTCCTCCTCTGACTATTTGGCTTCCCCTCCCCCACCCATCTTCTGAATTGCTTTCATTTCTTGCTGTTATTATTTGTGCCTTGCCTTCCCTCCCCCCCAACTTTTGATTTTCATTCCATTGGGTTATTTATTCCTTCTGCTGTGTTAATTTATATATTTGCTGCTTTGTTTGGTTCAATTGTTAATTAATATGTGTGCTATTGCTTTACCTGTGCTGTGATTTTAATTGGTTTTCTTTGATTCGATTGCATTTGCATTATCTGATTGCTCCCCTCCACTCTGTGCACCTGCTCCTGCCCTCCCCTCTCCCATCCAGAACCCCAAACCCACCCCACCCCACCCCAGTTGCTCCCCATCCCCCCTCCCATCCAGCTTCCTCCCCATTGCTGCTGCCTGCCTGAGTTCAGCTTCCTTAGAGACTGAGGTTTTTAGTTTAGATTATTGTTGAAATTAGTTTATTGTCTTTTTGCTTCTCCTTTGGTGGTTGAGTGGGCCTTTTTGGTTTGTCCCCCCCCCCCCCCCGAGATCTTCTCCTGCCCAGTTCTGTTGCTGCTGGTTTTTCCATTGATTTAAATTGGGTGTTTTGATTCAAATCATTGGCTTGTCTCTCTGATTGTTATTAACTGATTTGTTCCCCTCTGTGTGGCCCTGCCTGCTCCCCCCACCCTCCCTCCTCCAAGACTCCCCACCCCAGTTGCTCCCCATCCCCCCTTCCATCCAGCTTCCTCCCCATTGCTGCTGCCTGCCTGAGTTCAGCTTTTTCGTTTGCTGTTTGTTGATGCCCCCTCCCCTTCCTCCCAACACCCCCCTGCCACATTGAAACACACACCCAGAAACACACCCTCTGGTCTCTCCTCTTCTTGCCCCCCTGACTCCCTTTACATACCCCAGACCCCTTGCCACACACTCACCCCCCCAAAAAACACACCCTCTGGTCTCTCCTCTTCTTGCCCCCTGACTCCCTTTACATACCCCAGACCCCTTGCCACACACTCACACACACCCCAGAAACACACCCTCTGGTCTCTCCTCTTCTTGCCCCCCTGACTCCCTTTACATACCCCAGACCCCTTGCCACACACTCACACACACCCCAGAAACACACCCTCTGGTCTCTCCTCTTCTTGCCCCCCTGACTCCCTTTACATACCCCAGACCCCTTGCCACACACTCACCCCCCCGAAACACACCCTCTGGTCTCTCCTCTTCTTGCCCCCCTGACTCCCTTTACATACCCCAGACCCCTTGCCACACACTCACCCCCCCCGAAACACACCCTCTGGTCTCTCCTCTTCTTGCCCCCTGACTCCCTTTACATACCCCAGACCCCTTGCCACACACTCACACACACCCCAGAAACACACCCTCTGGTCTCTCCTCTTCTTGCCCCCCGACTCCCTTTACATACCCCAGACCCCTTGCCACACTAACCCCCCTGAAACACACCCTCTGGTCCCTCCTCTTGGGACCGCTGCTGCTGCTTCCCCCCCAACACCTGAATCCCCCCTCCCTTCTGCTGCTACATCACAGCTCCCCCCTCCGTGCTCCTGCTCCTCTCTCTCTCTCTCTCTCTCTTCTCTCTCTCTCTCTCTCTCCTCCATCCCTTCACTTCTTCCCACAGCTGCAGCCACACAGTAGCCTACCACCTCCGACCTCACCTGGAGGTCCCTGCCATTGGATTTTTCTTTTCTTTTCTGAAAGTTGTTCATTTCATTTGTCTCTGCTTGATGGTGAGTTGAGCGACACAAATTAGTGTTGTCTCCTCACTTCTGCCCCTCCATCGTTTACCTACCCCGGCTGCCTGTGTGCCTCGTGTGGCCGCCCTGTCTGTGTCCCAGCCCAGGGGTGGCTGGCTGGCGGCGGCGCATCCGTGACCAGCAGTGAGGGGCAGGAGAAGGACCGGAAGAAGAGGGGTTAGTGCGTGTGCAATTGTGCACCTTTTGTTGCCCCCTTTCCCTCCCTAGTTGGCAGTTTTAAATAGGGACACCCCTATTTTGAAATGCATTTGAGTGTGAGGAGGAGGGACCCTTGGAGATCATGTACTGTTGTGTAACTTGTGTCTTGCTTGATGAAGAAATTGGTTGCTGCTGTGTGTGTTGCATTGCATGCAGGTGGTTTTTTAACAGGTTCCCCCCAACAACTCACCCCGCCCCACCCCAGATCATTATGTTTGGAAGATATATGATGATGTTCCATGGTGCCAAGTGTTTGCTGCTGCCTGCTTGCTTGCCTTGGGCAGTGGGTTCTCTCTGTGAAAGTGCAGTTGGTTTCTGGAAGTGCAATAATTTGGGCTTTGTGAAATTGAAAGTTCCTATAGGCTGCAAACACCAGCACACATTGCACTCACACTGGTGCCACCACCTGCCTTGGGCCTCTCTGTGTCCTTGAGCAAATATGTGGTGGACCAGAGAACCATTTCTTTCAAGTAAGGCAAAAGGCATGCACTCACTGAGCACACATGAAGAAGATGTGAAGACAAGAGACAACTTCTAGAACCAGCAGCAGGTGAGTGTTGTGTTGTGTTGCTTGACAATGCCATTGCCCATGCTCAATCCTCAGTCTGCTGTAACTAAACTAACTATCATCCTCACATGCAGCTCAGCTCAGCTGCACTCACTGCACTCACTAGACACTACAGCTGGTGGTAGAAGTCCTGAATTTTAACTTTCAAATCTGTGCTCGGATTGCCTTTCCTCCTTCTGCCAGTAATTGTGCCCTCTCCCCTTGCAGTTGCGTCGTGATGGGTTGGCGTGCGTGTGCCGTCTACTTAGCTCTCCTCATGTTGGCTTGGCTTGCTAGGCACTGGCTGGCAGCAGCTGTTGGCTGTGTGTGCTATGCTCAGGCTGTGGTGCGTGTGACTGGCAATGTTGGTGTAGCAACACTGGTTGTGGTGGTAGTAGTAGTAGTTGTTGTTGTTGCTGGGCTGGCTGCTGTCCTGTGCTGACTCTGCGCACTTGGTCTGGTTTGGATCGGTCCCTCTGGCCTGCCTGGACACAGATGTAGGGTGTGTGTGCATCATCCGTGGGGAGGAGGAGCAGCAGAGCAGAGCAGGTTGGCTGGCTTCTGTCTGTCGGGCCTAGTCAGTGGCAGGCACTGAGTGAGGCGGTGGTTTATTTGGGCATCACATCACCCATCATGCAGAGCAGCAGGTTTGCTGCTCTGCTCCGCCTCCTGCTTCTTCTCTGTGTGTGTGCTGTGCTGTGCTGCTCCACTGCTGCTACTGGCAGGCAGCGGCAGCAGTGGCCTTTTTGTTAGATCAGAGAGTTGATGTTGTCTCTCTGAGTGTCATCTTAGTTGCTTGGGTAGGTGGTAGGTAGGTATTAAGGTGGACTGACTGGGTGTTATGTGTTAGGGCGCCCAGAGAGAGGGGCAAAAAAGCTGGGGTGGCAATTGATGGGTGCCCCTAGCATTGTTGGTGGGTTTCTTGAAAAGGAAAGAAAAAATCCCATTGGCTAGAATGGGGATTTTGGGCAGCCCCGTACCCACCTCTGTGGGGTGGTAGCACCCCCAAAGTGGGTCTGGGGCCATGGCAAAAATGGCCTCAGTCCCTCCCGGCAATCCACGGATAGATAGGAGTGATGGGTTTTTTTATTAGAATTTCCTAAAGGTTTAAATAACTGTTTCTCTCTGAGCTTGCTGGCTTTACCTTTCACCCACTGACACACATTCTATTCTTTCCAATTAGATAGTTATTTAAAGCCTTGTGAAATTCTAATTAAAAAATCCATCACTCCTATCTATCCATGGATTGCCGGGAGGGACTGAGGCCATTTTTGCCATGGCCCCAGACCCACTTTAGGGGTGCTGCCGCCCCACAGAGGTGGGTACGGGGCTGCCCAAAATCCCCATTCTAGCCAATGGGAATTTTTCTTCTTCAAAAATTCACCAATAATGCTAGGAGCAACCAATTGCCTTGGGATTCTTGGGGTGAATGACACCCATGGGTGCCTACCAGCCACCCCAGCTTTTTGCCTCTAAGTGCTCCACATAGGGAGTTATGGGCAAAACTTGAAAATATTTTAAAAATTTGTGAAAAATCCGAGGAAGGTCCGATCGATTTGAGGTTTGGGTGGTAGGTGGAACACAAGGTCAGCTTTCATCCCAGCTACTTTTTGAGGTCTGAACCCATTCGGACAAAACCAAAACCGAACCGACCCCCCCGGTTCAGACCCAGTTTGGATCCAAACCGAACCGGGCAAACCGGTTTTATGCACATCCCTACCACCAAGGCAGTGGGTTCCCAGACAACTGTCTCCCCTTGCTCTATTATAGTTACGCCCCTGCTTGGTCCAGGAATTTCGAATGGCTGGAAGGGTCCACTCCACTGCCCACACCATCCTTGGTTTCTGTGGGGGTGCTCTGGCAGGGTCTGCAAGGCCCAGAAGGGATTCCAGAGCAGCCAAGTTCTGTTCTTCACATGTAAAGGGTGGGAAGGGGGGCCCAGCACCTTTCCCTTTGCAGGGTAGATGCCCAAAGAGGCTAGCTTGAGCAGGACAGGTCACTGAGGACAGTCTTGGGTCAGCTGAAATCCTTTTTCAAGGACACAGCTGGCCGGCCCAGGGCACAGTGGCTGGGCATGTGAGTGGCAGGCCATGGGGACACCTCAGACAGCTCATGAGAGGGATGAGAGGGGAGAGGAAAGAAGTAATGTGCCCAGAAAAGGCATATCTGATTCAAGAGGGCAATGTATCCCCTTCTCCACCAAACACCTCCCTCACAAGAGTGTCAGACCATGGGTGCTCTGCATAGACTGGGGGATCATGGGTAAGCTGTCACAGTACTCTGCCCCCTTCCTGCCTGCCCATCCATCTGCACAGTTGTGCCCTTTCCAGCGCCCTGGAGCAGCAACCCCATCCTCCAATGCTGTTCAGAGAGCAGAGGGGTCTCCTCTCCCATCTATCCCCATGCCTGCAGATCTTCATTTTTATTTATTTATTTATTTATTTATTTATTTGATTTGATTTGATTTATTTGATTTATATACTGCCCTTCCAAAATGGCTCAGGGCGGTTTCCAATTAAAACAAGCCACTAAAACAATGAAAAGCTAAAAAATATTAAAAACAATATATCAAAAATTAACAATTTAAAAACATTTTAAAACAACAATTAAACAGTTACAGTAATTAAAAGCCCCAAAATCAGGTTAGAATTTAAAAACCCTGGAAAGCCAGGCCAAACAAATACATTTTAAGGGCTCTCCTGAAGGCTAATAAAGAATTCAAATTACGGATTTCCGCAGGGAGTGCATTCCACAGCCCAGGAGCAGCCATAGAGAAGGCCCACCTCCGAGTCGCCACCAGACGAGCTGGTGGCAACTGGAGATGAACCTCCTCAGATGACCTTAATGTGCGGTGGGGATCATGCAGAAGAAGGCGCTCTCTAAGGTAACTCAGGCCTAAGCCGTTTAGGGCTTTAAAGGTAGTCACCAGCACTTTGTATTTTGCCCGGAAACATATCGGCAGCCAGTGCAATTGTTTCAAAATAGGCGTAATATGGTCTCTCTGGGTTGTCCCAGAGACCAATCTGGCTGCCGCATTCTGAACTAATTGAAGTTTTGAACTACGTACAAAGGCAGCCCCACGTAGAGCGCATTGCAATAGTCAAGCCAGGAGGTTACCAGCTGGTGCACCACTGTTTTGAGGTCATCCTCCTCAAGGAATGGACGCAGCTGTTGAATCAGCCGAAGCTGATAGAAAGCACTCCTGGCCATGGCCTCCACCTGAGAAACCAGGGTGAGGCAGGGGTCCAGGAGTACTCCCAAGCTGTGCACCTGCTCCTTCTGTGGGAGTGTAACCCCATCCAGAACAGGGATATCTAACTCACTCCACAGATTCTGAGCCCCCACAATGAGCACCTCCGTCTTGCCTGGATTCAGCTTCAATTTGTTCTCCCTCATCTAGCCCATTACTGCCTGTAGGCAGGCATTTAAAGAGTGAGTGCCATTTCCTGAAGATGAAAAGGAGAAGTAGATTTGGGTGTCATCAGCATACTGATAACACCCAGCACCAAATCTCCTGATGACCTCACCCAGCGGTTTCATGTAGATATTGAAAAGCATTGGTGACAGAATGGAGCCGTGAGGGACTCCATATAACAGCTCCTGCTTTGAGGAGCGACTGTCACCAAGCTCCACCATCTGGGATCTACCCGAGAGATAGGAACGGAACCACTGCAAAGCAGTGCCCCCTATTCCCAACTCCTCCAGGTGACCCAAAAGGATACCATGGTCGATGGTATCGAACGCCGCCAAGAGGACCAACAGAGTCACACTCCCTCTGTCGATTCCCCGGTAAAGGTCATCCATCAGGCCAACCAAGGCTGTCTCAACCCCATAGCCCATTCTAAAGCCAGTTTGAAATGGGTCTAGATAATCAGTTTCCTCCAAAACCGCCTGGAGCTGGTTAGCCACCACCCTCTCGATTACCTTGCCCAGCCAGGGGAGATTGGAGATTGGCCTATAACTATCCATCACTGAGGGATCCAGGGTAGGCTTCTTAAGAAGAGGTCTAACTATTGCCTCTTTCAAACAATGCAGTGGTAGGATGGACCAGGAACCAGGGGTCTTGAATGTTCAGAAAGTTTTGTGCCTGTGTCCATCCCTCCACAAAAAACTGCGCACATGCTAGTGAAAGGGAGTGTCTAGATGTCCTCTGGGTGATTGCATAGGGGACAAGTTTGGGCAGGTTTCATGGGGAACTGTTCTTTTTTTTTTTTTTTTTTTTTTTTACAAAGAAAGGGTGGGGACGTGGGGCCCAGCCACTTCCCAGAGTGGGGGTTACAACCCCTTTTTTACTCATGAGCAAAGCCTCGGTCACTCCTCATCCAAATATAATGATGGGTGTGGTGACTAAATGGCCACGCAGACTATGCCCACTCATGAGAGTGTCAGTCCATGGGTACTCTGAGTTGAGCTGTGTTGGGATCCGATGGGCAGGGGTGTCCCAGAGACTGCTTTCCTGCTCCTGGGGATGGCAGTTGAGGTGCCAGGGAAACCAGGCCCCTGCCCAACTGTCGGCACCTGTGCACAGGTGTGCCATTGCCAGCAGTCCCAGCGATCCACCCAGCTGCCCTGGGGCCAGGAGAACAGACGGAAGTGGCCTCTCCTGTGATTCCCTGTGCCCACTCATCTGCATATGGTGCACAGATGGAACTTTAAAACCAATCGCAGCTGAGCGGCTGACACAGTGATGCTTTGCCCACAGTCTGGCCGCAGAGCTGGCTGGGATTGGGCTGGGAGGCCGAGCGGCAGGGAATGGCTCCCCTCTCCATCTACTCCACTTAGGCTAAGAGAGGCAGGAGAGGAGAGCTGGTCTTGTGGTAGCAAGCATGACTTGTCCCCTTAGCTAAGCAGGGTCTGCCCTAGTTGCATCTGAATGGGAGACTTGATGTGTGGGCACTGCAAGATATTCCCCTCAGGGGATGAAGCCACTCTGGGAAGAGCAGAAGGTTCCAAGTTCCCTCTCTGGCTTCTCCAAGATAGGGCTGAGAGAGATTCCTGCCTGCAACCTTGGGGAAGCCGCTGCCAGTTTGTGAAGACAATACTGAGCTAGATAGACCAATGGTCTGGCTCAGTATATGGCAGCTTCCTATGTTCCTGTGTTCCTAAGAGCAGTTAGTTGTATGTCTGTGGCACGAATTGGAGTTTGTAATTTTAACTCTGGTTAGTATTAACTGCTGTTAATGTCTGAAGCCGGCCATTGTCTCAACAGACTTCCTTGAGTGGTGAATAGTTCCAGGACAGCAGCAGCAAGTTTCAATTCCTTTGAATGAGAGTGCAGTGGAGATTTACAGTTCTCTATATTCCCAATTATACAAGCAGAGCATCAGTCGAGGCAAACAGCAGGCACTCCTACAAGGCAACCGGTCTACTACCCTGATCAAATACTCACAGGCCCTGCACAGCAAGAAATCTTCAGCTCTCAGCAACCCACAGTGATCTCTCTGTGTCTCTTTCAAACTGCCAACTGCTGTTTCTTAACACACGCACAAAACACACACCTGACTTTTGCACCCTTTGGTACTTCATTCAAAAAAAGGGAAATGGAGTTAATTCCCCTCAGCCACCCATGCTGAGCTACTACAGCAGTCTGTGTGACAAAAGAATGGTCAGTTGGCAGCAGAACAAGATTAGAGTATAAGTACAGGTGTGTGCACAAATGGTTCGTGCTGAACCAGTTCACCTCGAACCAGGGCCGGTTCATTGGTTCGATCACAGACCGAACCAGGGGCAGTTTGGTTCATGATCGAACTGAACCATGCCTGGTTTGGGCAACTGGTTCTGCAAGATAAAGGGGCCGAGCAGGGACGGTGAGCAAGTAAACATGGCGTTGATTAAGCTTGTTTTTTTGGCAGTTCAGTAAAAGAGGGAGAAGCACATTGTTTGGGGCTGCTGGGAGGGTGAAGGGCTAACCTCTGCTAACTGGGCAAAGAGGCACCTTTTAATGTGGTGATTCTCTTTTATTTAGCAGGGGGAGAGTAACTGGCCCTATCCACCCCCAGCACAGTACCTCCATTGACTGTTGCTGGTGTCTATCTTATGTTTCTTTTAGATTGTGAGCCCTTTGGGGACAGGGATCCATCTTATTTATTTATTATTTCTCTGTGTAAACCACCCTGAGCCATTTTTGGAAGGGCGGTATAGAAATCGGATAAATAAACAAACGAACAAACAAATAAATAAGGGCTGCATTCGCAGCCGCACTGGCCAGTTAACAATTTACACACTTACTCTCTGCCCGCACCCGGCCTCTCCTTATCCCTGAAAGGGTCCCCCAGCCCCTGTACTTCTAAAGGGGAATCTTCACTGGAGTCCCCTTTACAATATATCCACCAAACCAGTTCGGCCCAGTTTGATGGCCGAACCAGACCGGACCCGGTTTGGGCAGACATGTTACTGGACCAGGTGAGGTCAGTTCAATTCCGGTTCAGACTGGAAACGAATCAGCCAAACCAGTTCTGTGTACACCCCTGGATAAGTCTAATGGGGGATGGTTTAACTAAGCACTACTCAATCCCTGTCACTGAGAGCCAGGCTACCAACTGTCCATTGTTTTCATCACTATAGCCCTATTGATACCTTATGTTCAAACAATCTGTGCATAGTATATACCTGTACATATTTGTACACATGAACAGTCATTAATTCATTATGCTCCACACACGTTCAGTAGTACAATTCCTATTCATTCCCTGCATTTGAGGGGAGCCTGTATTGAGGCTCAATTTTAAAATGAACACACATACAGTTGTTCATAGAAATACATATACATGTATACAAGCACCTGTACAAGCACCTGTACCTGTATATCTGAATAGGGCTAATGTTGTCCCTAAATAGCATGCTTTCTTATTCTCTATTAAGAACATTCATTCACACATCATATTCAACACTTATACAATCTGTGTACAGTAACTGATATACTGCACAATAGTACAGCAGTCTAGTAACTTTGCATGCATACAAGTTGTGCAAATGCAAAATTTGCATAAATGACATTGCACAAGAGTAAGCCCACTGGAAATAATGAGCTTACTTTCATGTAACAGCATTTGCATAACTTATACCACTTGTGTGCATGCAAAGTTACGAGACTGATATAGTGTTGTGCATTATACCAGCCACAGTATACGTGTACAGTTACTCACATGTTATGTTGAACAGAGGTACAATGGTGCACTTCCTATTTGTAGGGACCTGTATCCAGGTTCATTTAAAAAAATGAATGCAGGTACAGTCATTCACACAAAAACATGTACAAGTGTACAGACATCTGTACACTCATACAACATAATGGGCCAGTTCAAACAATATGGCCCATCAGCACATGTGTACAAGAACGAGAGCACCAAGAAGGACAAGAGGGAGCACCATTGGGACATCCTCCAGGTACATCCTGATGCCCTCCCAGCATGTCTCTTAATCCATGTGTGGGAGATGTTCATCTGAATGGACCCTAAACACATGCTCCCTATAACAAGTATTTGGAGTACATGTTTAAGGGCCATTCAGATGAATAGCCTGCACACATAATCAAGAAACACACTGGGAGAATGCTGAGGCATCTGTGGAGGATACCCCAACAGGCATCTTCTTGGTGAGCTCCGTCCTGTTCACATGCGCTGACGGCCCACATAATTTATTCATTATTTCTTGTATTTCTTTTTACATTTATATCCCACTCTTTGTCCAAGGAGCCCAGAGCAGTATGTGTGGTCATTTTTATCCTCGCAACAACCCTGTGAGATAGGTTAAGCTGAGAACTCACCCAGTGAGTTCCATGGCTAAATGGGGATTTGATCTCAAGTCTCCCCAGTCCTAATCCAGCACTCTAACTTCTACTGGCCATTGTCTGAATAAGGGTAAAGGTAAAGTGTGCCGTCGAGTTAATGTCGACTCCCGGCAACTATTTATATGGCAGAAAGTAAAGGGGTTCACCATTTGAGGGTTAAACTTACCCCTGGTACTACCAACCATTAAGAACCAAACTAGCATCTGTCGACATAGTGGAATCCTGGGATCTGTTTCAAGGTGATGCTAGAGTGTGGCAGAATGTTTGGAGAATGGGATGGCAGATTAGAAATAGCCTGAAAGGCAGATAAGATATTTGTGCTGGGTTTCTGAATCCGTTTTCAAACAACCTTTGTTTTGAAGGGCTAAGTATGGGTGTGGCAGCTACAACTGAGCTCCAAAAAGTGAGTATATTTGATGGTCCATGACGTTCATGCCATGAGGGCATGAGACTGGATGTCAAGCTGAGATAGTATACTGGCCTACAAAATCAGAACGATGGGAACACCATTGGGCTAGGTCCTCCATGCTCCAACCCAATAGGGCACTAGTAGGCTGGTGGCCTACTAGTAGGCTGGTGGCAACAGCAAAATAGCTCTTAGCCATCATCATCATCATCATTATTATTATTATTATTATTATTATTAATTTGATTTCTATACCGCCCTTCCAAAAATGGCTCAGGGCAGTTTACAAAGAGAAATAACAAACAAATAAGATGGATCCCTGTCCCCAAAGGGCTCACATTCTAAAAAGAAACATAAGACATACACCAGCAACAGTCACTGGAAGTACTGTGCTGGGGGTGGATACGGCCAGTTACTCTCCCCCTGCTAAATAAAGAGAATCAGCACGTTAAAAAGGTGCCTCTTTGCCCAGTTAGCAGGGGAAAGTGCATTCGCCATGAGCCCCACCGCCTGTTAAGATCGTCCGGAGAGGTTCGTCTGCGGGTGCTGTTAACTCATCTGGCAGCTACTCAGGAAGGGGCCTTCTCCATTGCTGCCCCTGGACTTTGGAATGCACTCCCTGTAGAAATAAGAGCCTCCCCATCTCTGGCAACGTTTTAAAAGGCACAGAAGACACATTTTAAAATTTGAAATTTGAGAATTTTTAATACTGGCTTTTAAATGTTTTAAATGTTTTATTGTTGTAAAAGATTTTGTTTGTTAATTGATTTGATGTTTTAAATTATTTTTCTTGTAAACCGCCCAGAGATGCAAGTTTGGGGCGGTACAGAAATATTTAAAATAAAATAAAATAAAATAAAATAAAATTTAAAAAAAAACTGGGGAGCAGTGGTATGTGTTATAGCAACCTTTAAGAAAAAAATGGAAACCTGCCTCTGAGCATATGGTAAGTGCTGTTTGATTATGTCTTTCCAGTGTTCTTTTTTAGATTTCATTTCATGCTGTCTAGAATTAAACATTTTGCACTTCCATTCTGAGGTTTACCTCTCTTTTGTAAAAACACTGTTGATGTTCTTTCTTTGACAATGTGTACATTTTATCGTTCCCAATCAAAAGAAAATGAGTCATGCCTAAGTCAAGTGGAAATCAATGGGACTTCTGTTAATTGTGACAAACATGTCTCCTTGATTGCAGCAAGATTTGAGGGCAAGTAGCCTCCTCCTCTGGATAAGGGCCATTGAATTTAATGAGGATCATTTCACAATTGATTGTTGCTTAAACATTATACTTTGACTGGAAACTGCATTACATCTTGATGGCAAACAGGATATTTTTGTGTGTACCTTTACGAGTTCCGTGCTCTCTGTTTTTATGAATGTTTAATCATTTAACACTTAAGATATACAGATTGCTGGTTTAAAAAAGACTAAGAATTAATAACTACTTATTTACATTTTGAAAAGGATGGCAAGCAGAGCAGACATGCTACAGACATTGAGACATTGAAGGGTATAGGGGCTTAAAGTAAGGGAGAAGAATGGTCTTGTGGTAGCAAGCTTGAATGGTCACCTTAGCTAAGCAGGGTCTGCCCTGGTTTGCATTTGAATGGGAGACTACATGTGAGCACTGTGAGATATTCCCCTTTAGAGGATGGGGCTGCTCTGGGAAGAGCAGAAGGTTTCAAGTTCCCTCCCTAGCTTCTCCAAGATAGGGCTGAGAGAGATTCCTGCCTGCAACCTTGGGGAAGCCGCTGCCAGTCTGTGAAGACAATACTGAGCTAGATAGACCAATGGTCTGACTCAGTATATGGCAGCTTCCTGTGTTCCTAAGGGCAGTTAGTTGTATGTCTGTGGCACGAATTGGAGTTTGTAATTTTAACTCTGGTTAGTATTAACTGCTGTTAATGTCTGAACATTAACAGGTCTGAGAGAGACCCCTGCCTGCAACCTTGGCAAAGCTGCTGCCAGTCTGTGTAGACAATACTGAGCTAGATGGACCAATGGTCCGACTCGGTATAAGGCAGCTTCCTATGTAAGTGCCTCAACCTTTATGTTCCCTCTAACTCCATTTGCCTTTCACCAGAATTCCATGGCTACTACGGATACTTATTATGTATACTTGAAATTAATGGGACATTTCTGAATAAACCTGATGAGGATCAGGTTCCTAGGCATACATCAGTTATGGCATTAAACATGAAAGTCATTCTTAACAAGGAAGCTGGAGTTTGATTCAAATGTAAATAAGCAATCCCTTGTCTGGAGTAAAACACTGTCATTCCATCAGCATCAATCAAGTGAAGACCATTTAGAGCGAGCAATCACTACCATACTCCAAATTCCAAGGTTGGACTATTGAAAAACCACTCAAATGATGGTTCACAGGGGCTAAATCAGCACAAGTGGCCTTGGAATGAAGGATACAAATACCATCTAGCATTTGTGGCAGTTTTTGGAGACATTTGAAGTGTGCAGGGGTCCAGAAATGCATTTGCCAGCAACAAGCTCATCTCTTAGTTTGGTGAGAGACAGATGAATGAGAGACAGGAGAGAGAGCTCAGTCTGATCTTGAGCTGGGCTTTGGAGGCACTCAGAAAGCAATGAGAAATCTGAGTGCTTCCAAGTGCCTCTGAAATTCATCACAATGTCAAAGAGCCCCTTTCCCAAGCCTCTCTTTGACCTCATCTTGGCTGAGTTCGGAGGCACAGAAGCACCCTTTCTGAAACTCAGTGAGATGTCAGGGACAAGACCATGCCCCTTCCCTAAGTTAGGAGAGGAGCAATGTCAATGGTGAGCACAACATTTGGCTTGCTACCATGGCCAGCCAAAATTGGTGGACCCCTGCACATTTGTATCCCATCATTCCTCCAAAGAGCTTCAGATGGTATCCATGGTTTTTCCCATTTTATATTCCCAGCAACCCTGTGAGGTAGGTTAGACTAGAGATAGTGGTTGGCCCAAGGTCAACCAGTGAACTCCATTTCTGAGTTAAGATTTCAACCCTATTGTTCCTTCTCTAGTCCAACACTCCGCTGCACCACAAATAGCCAAAAGGGGGCATGCAGGCTAGATCTGCCCCCCCACCAAAGACATTAGGACTACCACATTTTTCTCAATGTATGGGAAAATATTTTCTCATACTTTCATCGGTATGGAAAAGAAGCTATGATACAGTAGCCAAAATGACAAGCAGGCTTCCGTCAGCATTAAGGGCCCGCCGAGGCTGCGACGAAACTGGAGAGGCAGCCCTGATGGTGCTGTGACATTCAGAGAATGTGGGGATGGTGTATATATCTGAGAGTCCTTGGGTTTGGTGGAGTCCGATACATCCACCATCCCTATATGTGTATACATCTGACTCCAGTGTGGCTGCTGTCCTGAAGCCTTGACTAAGAAGTGTCGATTCCTTCTGGCCCTCATATATATTGGGGTCTGCAGTGGTCTTCTCACTGATGGGATCGCATCTGATTCAGATTCCAGAAACTGGGGGGTCCTGACTCCTGACACCATCTCATTGTGAACCATCTAGAGCCTTCGGAGTCAGGCGGTATATAAATTAATCAATAAATTAATCAAATAAATAAATAAAAATAATAATTTGTTGTTATTATTATTCATACTACTACTATCACTACTACTACTACTACTATCACTACTACTATCACTACTACTATAACAAAGAATATTTATATAGTGCTTTTCAACAAAAGTTGCCAAAGCAGTTTACATAGAGAAAAAGGAAGGAAGGAAAGAAGGAAGGAAGATGGATCCCTATCCTTAAAGGGCTCACAATCTAATGGTGTTGTGTTTTTTTTAAGCCCCCACCCCCAAAAAAACCCTACACACTACTGAGGCTCCTTCCTAAATTCCATCTGATGACCTCCTCATCATGCTACAGATCTATGAAGCCCCCACTGCTAGGTGATGCCAATTTTACTACAGAACTTGAGCGTCCATAAGGGGACCAGATTGTTCCAGCCTCCAAACTAGCATATGACAAATGTACTGGCTTGGCCCCCCAAACGATATATGCTCCTCTGTGTCCCTGCACTGCATTAAACTGAAGCTTGTTCCTGCAGCAAGCAACCGCTAGCATTTTTTTTTTAAATCAAAGATGAGGTACTTGAGATGCCTAAGTCTGTGCTAAGCAGTTCAGAAGCCCAATAATACGCATTTTAGTGCAGACACAAGAAATATGTGCAATATGTGAGCATCAGAAAGATGATTTCTACATACATTCTAAAAGTGCTTCTCCCTGGTTTCTTGCTCTACAAGTGAGTTCAAAAGAGATGAACACTGAACATTTATTACTCAGAAGCACTCAAGAGTCCATCATAATTTAAAAGAGAGTCTATATAGGCTACCAAGCATTTTTTCAATTAAGCCTGTCTGGCTTCGGTTTGAATATTATGATTGAAAGGGGAATTGGATTGGATCCAGAGGTTGTCAGCTGAGTCTGCTTGCTTCCCTTCTTTGGTTAGTTACAGGGTTGGTTATTCTTCCAACAACTAACTAACTCTCTCTCTCTCTCTCTGCCATCCTCCATGGGCACCACCCAACCACCTGCCTGCCCGCCCACCACCACTCCTCCCTTTCTCATCCCCTGTTCCTCATCCCCTCCCACTGCCAAGTGCCTCCCCTGTACATCCCCCAAACCACTGCTTCTGGTCTCTTCCTCCCAGGTAAGTGGGGAGTGGGGAATGATATGTGTAACTGAGGGAGTGAGGGCAAGGGGAGAATTGGAGAGCAGCACACTCGGCCCACCAAGAGCACGCAGGAGAAGGTTGGTGAGGAACATGCTCTGCATGCTGCTGGGGGGGGGGCGGGGTGTGTGGCGCCTTATCACGCTACCTCAGGTGGCGGTGTGGGGGACTTGGGCTGTCCCTGAGGGTCTATTTCCAGGTGGGGTGACCATATGTTGTATAGGCCTGATCTGATCAGAGCTGGATAAAATACCCTAAGGGCTTATTATTCACAACCATGCCGGATAAGCAAAGAACCTGAGATTAAAATTCCTGGTTTGTTCCCGGTTTCTGCTCGTGAGAACCCAGAAGTTCTAAGTGATCCCAAATTTGGGCCACAGCAAACTGGCATTTAACTGGGAACATCAAGCAGAGTTCAAATCCTGTAGAGGGGCATCTTTGCTGGTGCCAGGGACTCCCTCCTCCCCATCTTGATTTGGACCTCCAAGACCAAGGAGAAGTGTGGGTACATGGAGGGCAAGTTGGAAGCAACCACAATTTGTGACACTGCACAACATCATTACTGATCACATGGCACGTATATTCAGGCATAAGCCTTTGGTTCCAATTCACCGGCTTTGTGGAGCTTGCACAGCCAGAGGCACTTTCGAGGAACATTTTTAGTCTCCTCCTGCCCAACCTACTTTAGAGAAGCCCCCCTACACACCCCATTACCTTTTATGGGTAAAACAGAATCCTCACCGGATTCCCCTTTACCAGTACACCTCTGAACCCTTTTGAACTGGCTTGGTTTGAACCCGAACTGTGTCTGGTTCGATGGTGCATGGAACCAGAATGAGCCAGGTTGGCTCAAATCTCGGAATGTGCAAAACCTGTTAGATATCAAACCAGTTTGGTTTGATGGCTCAGTATCAGATCAACCCCTCCGCCAGTTCAATTTGATATTGAACCTCCCCCCCCCCCACTCCCGGCCTGTTTGGGGAGTTCTAAGTTTTTAAAAAAACAAAAAACAAAAAACCTTTACGGGGGAAAACTCATTGCCGCCACCAGTCATGACTTGGCCACGCAGAGTACCATTGGGCATGCGTGATGGCCTCCAAAATGACCACCACCATGGAGGGCATGGGCAAGCCTGGAATGGGCTGAAGACCACCCAAACTGGGCAATTTGGACAGTAATAGACGTCAGCGAGGGGAGGGGGGACCTCCGGAGAAGCCCCCTGGGGCAGTGCAGTGAGTTTTTTTCCTTTATTTTTTTTTTAATCATAAAGCCCCCAACTTGAACCCAACCTGGTGGTTTGGGGTGCACAAAACTGAACATGCCTGGTCCTGTTTTGGTCCAGACTCAAACCGAACCGGGCAACCCAGTTTTGTGCACAGCCCTACTCAAATCCGATTCAAGCTGAACTGGCTTTTCGGGTGGTGGTGGGGAGGGGGGTTGTTCCGGTGCACAATTGGTTTTGTGCACATTCCTAGCTGGCATCCAGAACATGGAAGCTCTGGTGCATGAAGGGGAGAAAACCAACAACTCTTCCTAACTGTTCTGGTGCTCCAGGAAAGGGGCAATTTTTGTTGGCACAGAGGGTTTCCTTGGGAATGAGGGGTTATCAAAAATCAACCCTTCCCCAGTGCCCCATTACAGTTAGTTGGGAAGTGTTAATAGTTGCTCCTCTCACTATTCCGGTGCTTCCTTCCTCTGGGTGCCAGCCAGTTTCCCTTATCATTTGGCAAGGCGATGGGCTTCAAACTGTGCTCCCAGGAACCCTTAGATTATTTGGAAGCTTATTAGAGGCTCCTCAATGAGAAGATCAATATGAATCATGGGAAACAAACTTACCAGAAAAACAACTTGTTCACAGGAATCCTCCCATGGAATGCACAGCTGAGAGGCATGTTAAATGTGTTTGAGAGTGCTCCCCAGTGTTCCCACTAACAGGGATTCTCAGATGTTGTTGACTACAACTCCCAGAATCCTCAACCAAAGGCCACTGCAGCTGGGGTGGTGGGAGTTGTAGTGAGCAACATCATCTGGGAATCCCTATCAGAGGGAACAATGGTGCTCACTCAGAGTCAGAGTGGGCTCAAATTTTCAAGGAGCCCTTGGCAAATTACCCTCCATGGTCCACTCCGAAGAGAGCCCAGATCAGGGATGAAGCTATAACAGGGCAGATGGGTTCAAAGAATCCATCTGTCTCCAGGAGCACCTCTGAGCATCCAGGAGCCACCAAATTCCCCTTTCCTCCCTCCTACTGGCTGGGGCTCCAGATGCTTCTGCCACCAGCCACCTGCTATCAGCTGCCTCCTTCAGCTGCTCGCTTGGCTCTCAGGCCCATTTATTTGTTTGTTTGTTTGTTTGTTTGTTTGTTTGTTTGTTTGTTTGTTTGTTTGAAATCTGCATACCCCACCCCTCCAGTACATTATTATTTGTGGGGCGGCTCACAACATTAATAAAATAGATACAGTATAATGTGTTAATAAAACTAAAGTTTAAAGACCAGGCTAAAACTATATTTAAAATTACAAATTTTTAAAGTTTC
This sequence comes from Hemicordylus capensis, assembly GCF_027244095.1. Taxonomy (NCBI): domain Eukaryota; kingdom Metazoa; phylum Chordata; class Lepidosauria; order Squamata; family Cordylidae; genus Hemicordylus; species Hemicordylus capensis. The sequence goes on along the minus strand of NC_069660.1, from coordinate 23,386,941 downwards.
AAATTAAAAGTTATTAATAAAAAACCTAAAAATTAAGAACGTAAAACAAAAAGACCTACCAGATATAAGGAGCAGATAAAACATTTAGAAGCCACTTTAAAACGGCTTAGGTCCAGGGTACTTAAGAGAGTGTCTCCTTTGTCATGAACCCTATTGCCTCTTAAAATCATCTGGGGAGGTCTGCTTATGGTTGCTGTCGGTTTATCTGGTGGCGACTTTGGCCCAGGCCTTCTTTGTGGCTGCCCCAGGGCTTTGGAATTCATTGCATCATTAAAAATTGCAAGAATGTCCAGTTGCTTTGGGGTTCAGTGGTGGTAGGCACCCCAGTTTTGTGCCCCTAGGTGCTCTGCATAGGGAATAATGGGTCAGCTCGAGTCCCCATTATACCCTATGTAGAACCTCTTAGAACCAGTTCAAGTTGGATTTGAATTTGACCAGGGGGGTTCAAGCAAAACCAAAACTGAACCTACCTGCTTTGGTTCGAAGCTGGTTCAAATTCGAACCAAACAAGCCAAGCCGGTTTTGAGCACACCCCTACATCTAGCCCACCCCCATATGGTTGTGAGAACAAGCCCCATATGTGGTGTGATGTTGTGCTGTGAATTGCCACACACCCCTAGTCAATAGTCAATTATGTGAGATGGATCGTGTTGAGGTCATGACACATTATGCCTTATAAAATTATAGAGAAGCGGAAAAGCACAGCAACTTTGTCTGTGAACTTCATTATTGTGAGGTGTTTCCACTGAGTATTGTGAAGGAATAGAACTGTTTCCACCATTTTGTTTTTTATATTCAACATGTGGAATGGTTGCTTTAAAAGGGTGGGTGGGGTGTGTGTGTGGGCTAGATATTGGAGCAAATCCATTTAGTCCCCAGAGGCACGTCGGCCCAGGAAACAAGAACTTAAGACGCTGGGCAAACAGAACTGCCGTTTTTGTTGGTCAATATCTTGTGATTGTTGTCAGACTCAGACAATTTAAGCCAGACAGAACAACAAAAGCCAGGATAAAAAGTGCTGGAAAAAAGGAGGAGCCTGGAGAAAAAAGGGGGACCAGCCATAGTCCTGAGTATCTGCTAGGTCCAGAATCTAGCCCTCCTATCTGTTTCTATTTGACACCCCTGTTTTAAATCATGTGTGAAGAGATGTAAAACAAACAAACACAGAATACTTGCTGGGAAGCTGCCAAAATGATTATAGCAAGCTAGAAAAGTAGTAACATATTGTCAGGGAATAATGTAAGAATACTTGGCATACTGTTTTAGTAGCTTACTGCCATTATACCACTGTGTTTAGGTAGGCAAATGTTGATGCATTATTATTCTTGAAATCTGGAAATCGTTCATAGTCTTTTAGAATGAAAATAATCCCATGGAAGGATCGTGCTCACAAATAGGCTATTATTTTCATTTATTATTCATATGTTCAGAAAATGTTCTTCTTATTCTATTGTAGATTGTTGTCATGTTTGTAACAGACAAATACTATTTTTAAAAGTGTGTTACATCTCTGATCTGCAGAGGGCACCAAATAGTTTTGTATTCAACTACTGAAGCTTAGAGCAAGGATGAATTCTACAGTGTGTGACTGTGGCTGTCAGTCAAAGAGGTGCTTGCTCTCCACTGGTCATTGCGAGGCACGAAAGATTAAGTAGGAGTATTTTCCCCCATACATGAACATATAAAATCCAATGCTTTTTACCATTCCCATCCTCCTCCTCACAAATGAAGCAGGCAAAGATGAAGTGCTTTTGAACCTTCAATCCAGCAACAGGACAAAGTAGCAGATCAGTCATTTTAAATCTATGGGTGAATTATAAAAAGGACTATAAGCACTACTTCATTCCATTTTCCTGTTGTAAAGCTGTAGAGTTTGCCGCTTCATCTGATTTCACAGAAGGAAAAAAAGATTTTTTGAAGAATGGATTTGGAACTCTGCTCTGAAGAGGACTTCATTTTCCAACCAACTTTTGCTTGATCTCACTCAATAAAGAGCACTGAGACATTTCTGAAAGTCCGAAAGTTGTTTCCATAATTGCCTAGAAACTTGAACATCTACTTCAACAATGAACACTACTATATACTGGGCTCTTACATTTCAGCCTGTGTTGATTAATGCCACTGAAGAGGTCAACGATTCAGTTCTTTTTCGCAGCAGGGGTGACAATGGATTCTGTGAACAAGTCTCTATTAAAGCAGAGGTGTTCTTGACACTGGGGATCATCAGCCTTCTGGAGAACATTCTCGTCATCCTTGCAGTGATCAAGAATGGAAACTTACATTCACCAATGTACTTTTTTCTTTGTAGCCTGGCAGCAGCAGACATACTTGTGAGTATGTCCAATGCTCTGGAAACCATCATGATAGCCATCTTGAGCAATGGATATTTAATCATTGATGATCGCTTCATTCAACACATGGACAATGTCTTTGACTCAATGATCTGTATCTCTTTGGTTGCCTCGATATGCAACCTTTTGGTCATAGCTATCGACAGGTACATTACAATTTTCTATGCACTCCGGTACCACAGCATCATGACTGTGAAGAAAGCCCTGGCTCTTATCGGGGTTATATGGATCGTGTGCATTATTTGTGGCATCATGTTCATTGTCTACTATGAGAGCAAAACTGTCATTGTCTGCCTCATCACCATGTTCTTTACCATGCTTTTTCTCATGGCCTCACTGTACGTTCACATGTTCTGGTTTGCACGCCTGCATGTCAAACGCATTGCTGCCCTCCCCGTGGATGGCGCCCCCCACCAGCGTAGCTGTATGAAAGGAGCAGTTACAATCACAATTCTCCTTGGGGTCTTCATTGTCTGCTGGGCACCTTTTTTCCTTCACCTCATTCTGATCATTTCTTGCCCAACAAATCCGCACTGTGTTTGCTACACTTCACACTTTAACACTTACTTAGTTCTCATTATGTGCAACTCGGTCATTGACCCTCTGATTTATGCTTTCCGGAGCATGGAGATGCGAAAGACATTTAAGGAAATTGTTTGCTGCTGTTATGGCATGAGCTCGGGACAGTGTGTATTCTAAAGCGTTAACCCTCTGTTGTCTGTGAAGTCATTAAATGGTTAACACTGAAACAAAAACTTTAACACTGTCTCAAAGTGTCATAGTGCTCATAAGCACCCAGGGGTTAAGGAAGAATAATGGCAAGGATCTGTGCTTTTTTTGTTCTTGTTCCCTTTCAGTAACAGGTTTGTGAAAAGGTAGATAATCATTTATGCAATTTTGTTCTATTTACCTAGTGATAACAGAAGCAAAATCATGCAGTTGGGGATAAGGTGATCTGTTGATTACAGGATTTGGAGAAATTGCTGTAAATATCAGTATTATGGCTCTCCTGCTCCTCATAGTTACATTGGAGAGATAATTTCAACTGGTGCACCTTCTCATATCAATTTGCTGCCAGTGTTTGAAAAGCTGCACCTGAAAGAGTTCTCTCATCTACACAATTATTAAAGGTAGAGGAAAACTTGGACATCCTAGATTACAGTTGCTTACTGTTGTGCTTACAGTTCAATCCTGTACATATTTACTTGGAAGGAAGTCCCACTGTGTTTAGGCAGGCTTAGTAAGCATCTTTAGCCTAGAAAAGAAGAAGTATGGAGCTCCAAATATACTTACTAGAGAGAAAGTTCTATTGAATTCAAGAGACTTACTTTTGAGTAAAAGTGTTTTGGACTGCACTGTAAGTAATATTCTTGTATTCTGGACTGCCAACCACTCTTTAAAAAAAAATCATGCAAATCATTAAGCCAGCCAGTATTGTTTTAAATGACATATCTTGAGCAATCTAAATATTGAAAAGACAAGCTAACAATTGCTTTTTAGAGAGCTTTGGTGTTTGTTCCTGTGTTTCCCAGAACACAGAACCATTACAGAAGCCAACTTTCACTGACTCTCTTTCCTAGCTGTTTAATATATATGGTATGGGCAAATCCCATCTCACAGGTGGGTTTACTAAAGAATGCACCATTGTTTTTCAATGAAATGTGAGTCCAGATCCTACTGCAGGCTAGACAAATTGGAGTTCAAGCCGTTCTCTGAAAAAAGATCAGAAACATCTTTCACATACTCATGCAAACATTTCTTCTTCAACTGGTATGGTAATTAATAATATTATGTAAGGTACATAATGATATTGAGAATTATAGAAATAATAGAAAGTACACAAGAAGTATGAGGGCATAAGAAGCCTGAAAAGGCATGAAAATCATAAAAGTGCATAAAAAGGATGGAGGGGCCATAAAAAGGGATGTAAAAAGATTAAAAGACATGAAAAGAAAAAAAATGCATAAAAGCCTAAGTAATAAAACTGGATAACGGCCAGACTATAAGGCTATAACGGGCAGTAAGAAAAAAGGAAGAAAGGAGCCATAGAGGAGTGTAAGTCTTTCTATTGAATCAGTATTGAGTGAGCAAAGTGTAGAGTCCACTGTGAGTCATCGAGGGTGGAGTTCCACAAGGCTCCATACTGTCTCCAATGATCTTTAACAACTACATGAAAGCGCTGGGAGAGATCATCAGGAGATTTGGTGCAGGGTGTTATCCATATGCTGATGACAACCAAATTTATTTTTCCCTATCAACTTCATCAGGAAATGGCATAACTTCCCTAAATCCCTGTCTGGAGGTGGTAATGGGCTGGATGAGGGATAATAAACTGAAGTTCAATCCAAATAAGACAGAGGTACTGATTCCTGGGGGGGGGGAGGGTCAAGCACTGAGAGAGATGAGGTTACATAGTGTGGGAGTGCTCCAGGATCCCAAACTCTCTGGTTTCTCAGGTTGAGGCAGTGGCCAGGAGCACTTTTTATCATCTTCGGCTGATACGTCAGCTACACCCATTTCTGTAGTTAAATGACATTAATACAGTAGTACATATGCCTATACCTCTATAGGGCCTAGGTCTAGAGTATTTAAGAGACTGCCTTCTTTGTCATGAATCCTGCCACCTCATCTGGGGAGGTCTGGTTATGGTTGTCACCGGCTTATCTGGAGACAACTCGGGTTGGGTCATCTCTGTGGTTGCCCCAGGGCTTTAGAATGCATTCCCTGTCAAAATAAGAGCTTTTCCATCTCTGATTTATTCTTAAAGGACCATTAAGACATACCTGTTTTCTCAGGCTTTTAATTAAAACTAATTAAAAACTGTTTGGTGGTTTTATTCTAGGAAATTATTTTAATTGTTTCATCCTGTGCATCGTTTTTAATAGTTTTTATTCTGTAAAAGTGTTCCAGTTGTTTGTTTTTATTTTTTATATTGTAATTTGGATTGTGTACACTGCCTGGAGCTGTATATATCAGGCAGTATATAAATATGATAGACAGATAAATAGATAGATAAATAAATAAATAAAAAGACCCTTAACACACACCTGTTTTCTCAGACTTTTAATTAAAGCTAATTTGAATCTGTTTAATTTTTTTACTCTCTGAAATTGTTTTAGTTGTTTCATTTTTTGTATTAAATTTTAATTGTTTTTCTTCCGTGAAAGTGTTTAATTGTTATAGCGGATTATGTATATATCAGGCTGTATATAAATGAAAGAATGAAAGAAAGAATGAAAGAAAGAATGAATGTGTTGACTAGGTCTAGAATTCCTCCTGTCCTTGGAAACACAGACATTTGGAGACATGTGTGTATCTCTACACTTCTTGGCCCATCTCCACCCTATCAGATAAGATTGCATCTGTTCTAACGCATCCCTCTAACCCAAGCTTTAATGGTTGGCATGAAGCACAGGGAAAGTGCTCATTATGTTAAAGTAATTCCAATCTTCCACCTGGAAAGTCTTCCTGACATGAGATAAGTTCTGAGTTTGTCTGTTCTGAGTCTGTCTAGGAGCCTAAATGACAACCTGCTTGTTCCTAGAGAGAGAAGCCCATAAGCATCTGCTGAGCAAGATGTCCGACACACCATCAGAAGGATTCAGGTATACTAACCAACCATGGTCCAAACTATACCGTACTATGCTTCAAACTATTTTGCTGACCTCCCGCTTTGCTCTCTCTCTCAAGTCTAAGGCTGTTCTCTAAAGGCCTGCTCCTCTGGCTAGCCTTGAGCTGATTTTTATTTGGATCTCAAGCTAAAATGCCTCAAGTCTCAATTTAGACTTGTTGTTGTTGTTGTTGTTGTTATTTCAATTTCTATACTACCCTTCCAAAAATGGCTCAGGGAAGTTTACACAGAGAAATAATAAATAAATAAAATGGCTCCCTGTCCTCAAAGGGCTCACAGTCTAAAAAGAAAGATAAGATAGACACCACCAGCAGTCACTGGAGGTACTGTGCTGGGGGTGGATAGGGCCAGTTACTCTCCCCCTGCTAAATAAAGAGAATCGCCATGTTAAAAGGTGCCTCTTTGCCAAGTTAGCAGGGGTCTTATTATCAGGTATATTAGTCTTATAATCAGGTATATTGTATTGCTTATTAATATTTTCCCATTCTGTACCCCTTATTATCCCTAGTACATCTGATTGTATTCTGACTCCAACTCTCTGTCAGTAATTTCAAAGACCAAACCTTTGCACAAATGTATCCTGTAATGAAAATTCACTCTAGATTCACTGATTCCCCACCTCAGTCCAAAGTTAGTCAGGAGTGCATAGCCAACACTCTAGAGCAGTTCATTAACATATGTGAACTGAGAGTACTTCTAAACACACTTTCCTGAGGCTAACCTTTGCAAGGAACGTTTGATGGTGGAGAAAGGAAGTTGTCCTTCACAGAAGTTTGGCATTACCTAGCTTCTGAAGGACCCCAGGATTTCCCAGAACAGAGTCTAAAAACCATCACTTCACTGTCCAACATTAAAATATGAAGCACAATTGAATAGGGTGGTAGGTAGGTGGCATGGGAGCCAGCTTGCTACGCCCAGGTGTTCAAAGTCCCACAACTTCTACAGAACACAATATCCCAGAGTTCACTTATCAGATAGTAGGGCAGTTCACATGACTGTAAACTGGAAGGAGATGATAGGATGATTTTCCCCACTCTCTCATTCAGAAACTGGGGGTGGGATTTTGGTAGGGCACACTTGTTCTATCCTGTTCAGGCTTGACAGATGATTGTCCCCCACTAGGGGTATGTGAGCCGGTTCAAGTCAAACCAGGTTCCATGTCAAACTGCCTGGTTTGACTGGTTTGGGGTTGAACTGGAATGGCCACTTAGAAATAAGGCTGTTTGTCCAAGTTTGAACACAACTGAACGTGGTTCAATTCAAACAGGTCTGAACCAGTTTGATGGTCCGGTGGCCATTTAGAGTTTCTTTAGAGTGTGTGGCGGCGATTTCAGAGCTGGTAGTGGCCATTTTAGGTCTGTTTTGACATTATTTTTTTAAAATGTTTGATTGGTTGTCCTGGCACTGGCTTCTGATTGGCTAGCAATGTCCTTTCCTTCAGTTAGTTTAAAAGTAAGGTGCGCCGTCAAGTCGATTTTGACTTCTGGTGCCCACAGAGCCCTGTGGTTTTCTTTGGTAGAATACAGGAGAGGTTTACCATTGCCTCCTCTGACACAGTGTGAGATGATGCCTTTCAGCATCTTCATATATCCCTTCTGCCCAATATATTACCAGCAGGGATTTAAACCAGCAACCTTCTGCTTGTTAGTCAAGCATTTCCCTGCTGTGCCACTTAAATCAGAGTGTTGTCGGGGCAACTCAGCCTTCATTGGCTAGGGAGGGAAGGATGAGAGGGAGAAAAAAGGAGGAGGATTCAAATGTATTTAAGGACAGTCCCTGGCCTGTCTAAAGCACTCTGCTTCTCTGAGTGGAGATCAGGAGACCTGACCTGACCGGAGTCTGCTCTGCTGTGAGACTGCTGCTTCTGCTGCCACCTGTGAGGAACTGCTCTGCTTTATTGGACTGCTGCTGTTTCCTGGCTGCCTGCTTTTATTTTTCAAGAATAGGAGAGGAGTGCTGCTGTGCCTGCTCCTGCTGCTGCCTGCCCAGTCAGCCAGGCTCTTTGCCCAGCCAGGCCCTGCTGCTGCAGTTCCCCTACCGGCCCCCCCGGCCCCTCCGGGGGCCCCGCCCCCACCCCTCTAAACTGCACTGGGCCTGAGACAGAGATCTGTCTTTTTTCTCTGTCTCCTTTTTTCTTTTTCTTTTTTGGCCTTTTGGCTTATTTTCATTCGGTGCAGCACTCAGTGGATTTCACTGGGTGCTGCGTTTTATTTTGTTTGTTTGGGTGGGTGGGTGGCCCTGCTTGTCCCCATCTGCCCTCCCCCACTGGCTGTGAGTGTGTGCTGGGCCTTCAGCCCCTCACCTGGACACTGGATAAAGACACCAACAGAAAACATCTGACACAGTAAGTGGATTGTTTTAACCCCTTGTGCCCTGCTAGATTTGTGCTAGATTTGTGTAGAGCTCGGACCAGAGTCACGGGCAGAGGGAGGGGTGTCATGGCTGGTCAGGGTGGGGGTCAGGGTGAGGCAGGCGGGATGGGCAGCCACCCACTCCCCAGGTTTTTTTTTAGCTCTAGTGAAGTGGTGGCAGGCAGGCTCTCTTATCTGGAAGAGCCTGGCCAGGCACTTCAGCTGCCACCTGGGGTGGGGGAGTGCTCCCTTGCCAGGGAAGCTGTTCCCATGGAGGAAGAGGAGTTGATGGCTGCTAGCCCAGCTACATGACCCCTCTCTCATCCTCCTCCCCACTGATCCTTCCTACCCCTCAGTGAGACCCCTGCCCAGGGGTACAGTCAAGGGGGGTGGGGGGTGGGACAGCAACCCGGTACTTCTCCCACTGATGGGACACTGCTGGGTTGCACCCCCGCACCACAGCCCCTGCACCTCCCCCTGCTCTAATTTGTGGTCATGGCCAGCAGCTTCCCCCTCTGTTGCTGCTGCCGCCGTCCGGCACAGGGCACCTCGCCTGGTACCTGGCCCCACCCCCAGGGCTCAGATGGCCTCCATGCATTTGTGAACTCCACACATGTGCAGAGGCCATCTGAACACAGGGACAGGGCAGACAGGGCCAGGTGAGGTTACCCGCGCTGGCCAGTGGCAGCAGCAATAGCGGGGGAAGCTGGCCGGAAATTAATGTGAGATGCCCTGTGCTGGGTGGCAGCAACAGTGGTACAGTAGGGAAGCTGGCCATATTAAGAAGCACACTGTAGCTTGTGCTTGCATGGAGAACTCTTCTCCTTTCCTCCTTCTGCCCTTCTCCATTATCCTCATGTGCTCCTCACCTACCAGGCGACGTGAAGAGTGCAGCGGAGGGTGCCAGATTCAACATTCTCCTTGCCACCGACTCCTACAGGTTTGGTGGGGGCGAAGAAAAGGGGAGGCAGGCAGGAAAAAGGTGAGTTCTTTGAGAGTGTCATAGGCATGTAGATACAGGTGATCCAGTTGACATAGTATTATTTCTTGTTTACACAGTCAGACAGGTGTTATTGACTGGTTTGTTTTATCCAGACATCGAGTCCTTCCCAAGGACCTGGGATGCCAGAATTTTATTGTTAATGTTGTTGTTGCTGTTATAGATATTGTCGCAGAATATAGGCTGTTCCCAGTAAAGCTGCTTTTTGCAATTGGCTGATGGTGACTTCTGTGGCCCCTATGGTGTTGAGGTGCTCTCCAAGGTTTTGGAACTGCACCCAGGGCACCAATTACCACTGGGATTATTTTGGTCTTTTTCTGCCACAGCCTTTCAATTTCAATTTGTAGATCTTTGTATTTGGTTATTATTTATTTATTTACACAGTCAGACAGGTGTTATTGACTGGTTAGTTTTATCCAGACATCGAGTCCTTCCCAAGGACCTGGGATGGCTGAATTTTATTGTCAATGTTGTTGTTGCTGTTGTTATAGATATCGTCGCAGAATATAGGCTGTTCCCAGTAAAGCTGCTTTTTGTAATTGGCTGATGGTGATTTCTGTGGCCCCTATGGTGTTGAGGTGCTCTTCAAGGTCTTTTGGAACTGCACCCAGGGCGCCAATTACCACTGGGATTATTTGGGTCTTTTTCTGCCACAGCCTTTCCATTTCAATTTGTAGATCTTTGTATTTGGTGATTTTTTCTATTTCTTTTTCTTCTATTCTGCTATCCCCTGGTATTGCTTTGTCAATTATTTTGACTTGTTTTTCTTTCTTCTCGAATACAGTTATATCTGGTGTGTTGTGTGGCAGATGTTTGTCTGTTTGTAGTTGGAAGTCCCATAATATTTTTACATTTTCATTTTCTTCAACTTTTTCAATTTTATGGTCCCACCAATTCTTGGCTACAGGTAGCTTGTATTTTTTGCAGATGTTCCAGTGTATCATCCCTGCTACCTTGTCATGCCTTTGTTTGTAGCTAGTCTGTGCAATCTTTTTACAACAGCTGATTAGGTGGTCCACTGTTTCATCTGCTTCTTTACAAAGGTGGCACTTGCTGTTTGTGGTGGATTTTTCTACTTTTGCTCTTATTGCATTTGTTCTTAGTGCCTGTTCTTGTGCAGCCAGTATTAAACCCTCTGTTTCTTTCTTCAAGTTGCCATTCTTAAGCCATTGCCAGGTCTTGGTGATGTCTGATTTTCCACTTATATTGTGCAAATATTGACTATGCAGGGGCTTATTTTTCCATTTTTCTGCTCGGTTCTTGACTTGTTCTTTCTTATAGGCCTGCTTTCTTTCATTGGTGTTGAATAGTTTCTCGTTCTTGACCATTTTAAGGGCATCTTCTTCACTGTCCCTTATAGGCCTCTTTTCTCCTCCTCTACTGTTTGATGGACTTGCAGCATTCCTCTTCCACCTGAGCTGCGAGGGAGGTATAGCCTATCGACATCACTGTGGGGGTGCAGAGCATGATTGATGGTCATGATTTTCCTGGTCTTACGATCTAGCGTCTCTAGCTCTTCCTGGGTCCAGTCTATTATTCCTGCAGTGTATCTGATAACAGGTATAGCCCAGGTGTTTATGGCCTGTATGGTGTTCCCGCCATTGAGTTTGGACTTGAGGATTTTTCTAACTCTCCTGATGTATTCACTTCCAATTTTTCTTTTAACTTCAGTGTGTGTGATGTTATCAGCCTGGAGAATGCCCAAGTATTTGTAAGATTCTTTCTCTTCCAGGTTCTTGATCTTGCTTCCATTGGGTAGTTCTGTTCCTTCTGTTTTTCTTATTTTTCCTCTTTTCATTATTAATGCAGCACACTTGTCTAGTCCAAACTCCATTGCTATATCGCTACTGAATATACGGACAGTGTTTAGCAGTGATTCGATTTCTGACTGGGACTTTCCATACAACTTCAGATCGTCCATGTACAGCAGATGGTTGATTTGACTTGATGTTTTAGATGTTTGGTATCTGAGGCCTGTTTTGTTTAGTATTCGTGGAAGTGGGGTCATGGCGATTACAAACAGAGGAGACAGTGAGTCCCCTTGGAAAATGCCTCTTCTAATGCTAACCTGTCCAAGTGTCTTGCCATTGATTGTTAACTGTGTACTCCACATGCTCATTGCTTTTTTTTAATAAATATCTGAATATTTTTGCTGACACCAGTTGTTTCTAAACATTTTAGTATCCATGTGTGAGGCAATGAATCGAAGGCTTTCTTGTAGTCAATCCATGCAACACTTATATTGGTTTTTCTTCTCTTGCAATTTTCAAAAATTGTTTTGTCAATCAGCATCTGGTCTTTTGTGCCTCTGGTGTTCAGGCAATTTCCTTTCTGTTCAACTGGAAGCTACTTTGTTAGTTAATAAGTGTTGCATCACTTCATCTGCTATTATTCCAGTTAATAATTTGAACATGTTTGGCAGGCAGGTTATTTTTATTTATTTATTTATTTATTTATTTATTTATTTATTTATTTATTTATTTCAATTTCTATACTGCCCTTCCCAAAATGGCTCAGGGCACTTTACACATAGAAATAATAAATAAATAAGTTGGATCCCTGTCCTCAAAGGACTCACAATCTAAAAAGAAACACAAGATAGACACCAGCAACAGTCACTGGAGGTACAGTGCTGGGGGTGGATAGGGCCAGTTACTCTCCCCCTGCTAAATAAAGACAATCACGACGTTAAAAGGTGCCTCTTTGCCAAGTTAGCAGGGGTTAACTTGGCAAAGAAGACTTGGACTTCCAAAAAGCTTCCAGAAAGTTCTCCACTAAAGGCTCTCACCAACTCTCTTGCCTCACCAACCTTTTGGACTTCTTTGAGAGTGTCAACAAGTATGTGGATAAAGGTGATCCAGTTGACATAGTCTACCTGGACTTCCAAGAAGCTTTTGACAAAGTTCCTCATCAAAGACTCCTGAGGAAACTTAGCTGTCATGGGATAAAGGGACAAGTACATGTGTGGATTGCTAACTGGTTGAAAGACAGGAAACAGAGGGTAGGTATAAATGGAGAGTTTTCACAATGGAGGGAAATAAGAAGTGCGGTCTCTCAGGGATCTGTACTCGGACCGGTGCTTTTTAATTTATTCATAAATTATCTAGAAGCAGGGGTAAGCAGCGATGTGGCCAAATTTGCAGATGATACCAAACTCTTCCGGGTAGTGAAATCCAAAACGGATTGTGAGCAGCTCCAAAAGGATCTCTCCAAACTGGGGGAGTGGGCAACAAAATGGCAAATGCGGTTCAATGTTAGCAAGTGTAAAGTGATGCACACTGGGACGAAAAACCCCAACTTCAAGTATATGCTGATGGGATCTGAGCTGTTGGTGACAGACCAGGAGAGGGATCTTGGGGTTGTGGTGGACAGCTCGTTGAAAGTGTCGATTCAATGTGCGGCAGCTGTGAAAAAGGCAAATTCCATGCTAGGGATCATTAGGAAGGGGATTGAAAATAAAATGGCTAACATTATAATGCCCTTATACAAAACTATGGTGCGACCACACTTGGAGTACTGCGTACAATTCTGGTCACCACATCTTAAAAAGGACATTGTTGAACTGGAGAAGGTACAGAAGAAGGCAACCAAGATGATCAGGGGCCTAGAGCACCTTTCTTATGAGGCAAGACTGCAACACCTGGGGCTTTTTAGTTTAGAAAAAAGACGACTGCGGGGAGACATGATAGAGGTCTATAAAATCATGCATGGTGTGGAGAAAATGGAGTGAGAGAGATTCTTTTCCCTCTCACACAATACTAGAACCAGGTGTCACTCCATGAAATTGATTGCCAGGAGGTCTAGGACCAAAAAATGGAAGTACTTTTTCATACAACGCGTGATCCACTTGTGGAACTCTCTGCCACAGGATGTAGTGACGGCCAACAACCTGGATGGCTTTAAGAGGGGTTTGGATGACTTCATGGAGGAGAGGTCTATCAATGGCTACTAGTCAGAGGGCTGTGGGCCACCTCCAGCCTCAAGGGCAGGGTGCCTCTGAGTACCAGTTGCAGGGGAGTAATGGCAGGAGAGAGGGCACGCCTTCAACTCCTGCCTGTGGCTTCCGGCGGCATCTGGTGGGCCACTGTGCGAAACAGGATGCTGGACTAGATGGGCCTTGAGCCTGATCCAGCAGGGCTGTTCTTATGTTCCTATGTTCTTATGTTCTCTTGAGTAAATTTAGCAGTCATGGAGTAAGGGGACTGGTTCATGTGTGGATCGGTAACTGGTTGAAGGACAGGAAACAGAGAGTAGGAATAAATGAACAATTTTCACGATGGAGATAGGTAAGAAATGGGGTCCCCCAGGGGTCAGTACTGGGACCAATGATCTTTAACTTGTTCATAAATGATCTAGCAGTTGGAGTGAACAGCGAAGTGGCCAAATTTGCAAATGACAGTAAACTATTCAGGGTAGTGAAATCCACAACAGATTGTGAGGAGCTCCAAGTGGATCTCTCCAAACAGGGAGTGGGCAACAAAATGGCAAATGTGATTCAGTGTAAGCAAGTGTAAAGTGATGCACATTGGGGCAAAAAACCTAACTTCACATATACACTGATGGGATCTGAGCTGTCGATGACTGGCCAGGAGAGAGATCTTGGGTTTGTGGTGAAAGTGAAACCCCAAGATCACTCTCTTGAGATATCAATGCTCATTGAAAATGTTGGTTCTGTGTGCAGCAACTGTGAAAAAGGCTAATTCCATGCTAGGAATCATTAGGAAAGGGATTGAAAATAAAAATGCTAATATTATAATGCCCTTCTACAAATCTATGGTGTGGTCACATCTGGAGTACTGCATACAGCTTTGGTCACCGTTATCTTAAGAAGGATGTTGTAGAATTGGAAAAGGTGCAGAAGAAGACAACCAAAATGATCAGGGGCCTGGGACATCTTCCTTATGAGGCTAGGCTACAGCATCTGGGGCTTTTTACCTTGGAGAAGAGGTGAGGTGACTAAGCGGAGACAGGATTGAAGTGTATAGAATTATGCATGGAGTGGAGAGGGTAGACAGAGAGAAATTTTTTTCCCTCTCTCACAACACTAGGACCAGGGGTCACCCCATGAAACTGAAGGGTGGGAAATTTAGGACCGACAAGAGGAAATACTTTTTCACACAGCACATAATTAATCTATGGAATGCTTTGCCATGGGATGTGGTGATGGCCACCAGCTGGGATGGCTTTAAAAGGGGTTTAATGACTGACTCCCCCAGCCGCTCACCCACCCGGGCTTCCTTCAGTTGTATTCATCCTCCAAAATTGATGTGAGTGTTAAGACCTGGAGCTACCAGAACAGCATATCTTTCTTTAGTACCATTAAATAACTTGCATCATCCACAGTTTATAAAACCTTTAAAAAAATAATTTAGGATGATGTTCTATTGTGGCACATAGGGTTTATATATATATAAATTTTACGTGTGTGTGTGTATATATATAACTGTGCTTTTTGTTACCGCTATTCAGCGTCATTTAAGATTTCTTTACTTCATGAGCTGAGCTTCAGTGGGGGGGGGCGGGGATTTTAAAATCTTGTCTCTGGGCCCACTCCAACCTTGCTACGCCCCTGGCAGGGGAGCAACAGCCGGGGAGAGGGAGTATGCACATACCTCTTGCCTGTGGAATCTAGTGGGCCATGGTGTGAAACAGGACGCTGGACAAGATGGGCCTTGTGCCTGATCCAGCAGTGCTGTTCTTTTGTTCTTATGTAATCTTTGAGGGGGGGGGGGCGATAATCTTTCCTGGGTTTTGCAATGTTAGTGCATGATGTGTGTAGATTCTTGGTTTTTGGCTTTCTGCCATAGGGAATAATGTGGATTCAAATCAGCCTATTATTCCCTGTGGACAGTGCCCTGGGACTCTGAAGCAGGTTGGGTGGCAGGGACCCATGTGTACTGCCTACCACCCAACCCGCAAAGCAATCAGGCAAACATGTGGTTTTTTAAAGAATTTGTTTGTAGTGTGTATTCTTGGTTTGTACTGACTTCATAGGGACTCTTCAGTATAAACTGAGAATCCACACTACAGAAAAATTAATTAAAAATCACCTGTTTGTCCAATTGGTTTGTGAATTGGATGGTAGTTGGTTCCCATGGGGTCCTACCACCAAACCTGCTTCAGTCCCTGCATCCCAACCCTAGGCCCTACCCACAGGGAATTATGGGCTGGTTCGAATCCCCATTATTCCCTATGGCAGAACCTTTTAGAACTGGTTCGAGCTTGAACTGGACAAGGGGTTGGTTTGACCTAAATAGTACTCAAACCAAGAGACCCAGTTTTAGTCCAGTTTGAATTTGAACTGAACCACAAAATCTGGTGTTGTGCACACCCCTACCTCCAACTTTGTTTTTATCTAACACACAATTGCAAAATGGGAGCATGCTCAGCTCCCGAAACTGGGGAGGACTTGTCTCCTAGTGAACTGCCCTAGTATTTCGCAACGTGTATCACCAAGGGAAGAAACACATCTTGTTTGAGAATCAAAGCAGTATATGCCACCAGTGTTAGGATTCTTTATTGTAATCCCACCCCTTGCTGCCTTGGAGAAGCCCCCCAGAGAGGGGAAGCCCCCCAGAGAGTACTACATTAAGTTAATTTTTTTTAATGACTTGTAAGCCAAACTGAACCTCAGGGCAGGGTTCGATAGGAGGCAAACCGATCTGGTTCAGTCCTGGTCCGGTCCGATTCAGATTCGAAGCAGGCCAGCCAGTTTTGTGCACACCCCTACTAAAAAGGCCTGGGAACAACAGCCGCTGCTTCTCCACTCTGCAGTGGTGGGGAAGGAGATGTTTTGCCAGGAAGAAGCAGTGTGTGGCATGGGTTTATAACATTTTCTCTTCCTAGGGTTGCCAACTAGGGACTTTTATAGTGGACATGTGTCAATTTGGGGGACCAAATGCCTTTTTTTCCCCATTAGGAGGAATAGAGGACCATAAAACCATTTTTCCTCATGTGTTATGGTATCCAAAGTTCTAGGGAGTAGCTGGGACATTTTGTTCACATGGAACACTCTGCTCTCATGAACAGCTTCTCTTACTCTGGCCACCTTCAGACGTAATGTGAAACTGCAGGTCCAATGGACCCATGGCTCCACACACACAGCCCACAATCCCATCTGCTTTTAGATTTGCAGAAGAGTTGCCTCTCTGCAGTCGGCGAGACTTTGCTGGTTCAAAGACCAGCAGTTTGGTTCAAATTAGAGCCAATCTGCCAAAACCAGTTCCATGCACACCCCTACAAACCTTCCTGCTTAGCAAGTCATCCGCCTTAAAAAAACATGATATGTAAACATCTGCAACATCATGTTCATATGTCAAATGAAATGGGTTCATTCAGCATAATGAAAGGAATATAAATAGGTTTGGTACAACTTGTTACAAAATGTTCTTTGTGACTGTAGATGAAGAGCCTTGGCAGCTCAGCTGCATTGCTGAACTCATCAATGTTCATTCAGTCCCTTACAATAACTGTATATCATTGGCCTTGTGTAGGTATTTCCCCTTTTCTTCTTCTTCTTTTCTTTTTTTACTATTAAAATTGTCTCTGCTTGCTTCAGTTGCAAACTGCCTTCAACTTCTTTAGATCCCAATTCTAAAGCTCTCTCAGAGCAAGTATGTTGATTCCAAGCTGCCATATTTGCTGCTAGTGGTGGGTGAACCCTCCCCTTTCTTGTCTTGAATTGCCTTGAATACAATCCGACCAGGGGCATAACTATAATAGGGCAAAGGGAGACAATTGTCTGGGGGCCCACTGCCTTGCCCCCCCCAGAGGCAAGTCACATGACTGACTCGCCCAGCCACGCACCCGCCTAGGCTTCCTTCAGTTGTATTCATCCTCCGAAATTGATGTGAGTGTTAAGACCCGGAGCTACCAGAACAGCATGTCTTTCTCTAGTACTATTAATTAAATGACTTGCATCGTCCACAATTTACAAAACCTTTTTAAAAATAATTTAGGATGATGTTCTATTGTGGCACATAGGTTATATGCACATAGGTTATATATATATAAATTTTACTATGCTTTGTTACCACTATTCAGCCTCATTTAAGATTTCTTTACTTCATGAGCTGAGCTTCGGGGGGGGTGATTTAAAATCTTGTCTCTGGGCCCACTCCAACCTTGTTGCACCCCTGAATCTGATTTCTTCTCCCCATTGCCAACCTGGAAAGAAATTGCATAATTTTCTGAACCAATTCAAAGTATGGAAAATGCCAATCCTCTCAATCTCAAAATACCTTTCCTGTCTCCAGCCCCCAGAATCCACACTTTCACTTCCCTTTTCTTACAGGGAAGGGAGAGTGTATGAAATTTTGGAGAATTCCACTTCCAATTGCCATTAAAAATGAACCAAAATTTGTCCTGATGTCTGAACCAACCCGTCATGGTTTATGTTAACCAAGTTGATTGAAAAAACCAATATCGGAAGCCTACTTCAGACTTTGGATCCAGATTTCAGTTTATCTCAAAGAAGTTGGTTAGAATGGGACAGATTGGTCAGTTCAGATGTCATGATCACTGTTGATTTATTTCTAACCACAATTGGATGAGGAATTATTCTGAGGCTCTCACAGGCAAAGGAGAAAGTGTGTGTGTTCCCAAGATTTGGGGACCTCGCATGGAAATGAGATTTAACCATGAACTCATAAGAACAGCCTTGATGGATCAAATCTATCTTATCCAGCACCCTTTTTCAAACAGTGGCCCACCAGATGCCTTGGAGAGCCATACAACCAGGAAATGAAGGCATACTCTCTCTTCTGCCACTGCAACTAGTATTTGGATGCATCCTGCCTCTGAACATAGAGGTCACCTATAGCCATTAGGACTAATAGCCACTGATAGACTTGTTCTCCATGTGTTTGTCTAAGCCTCGCTTAAACTCATCCAAACTGGTGGCCATCCCATGGCAGGGTTAGACTAACCATGACATCCCATGGCAGAGAATTTCACAGATTAATTATGTGCTATATAATGTACTGTTTCATAATGTGCTAGATGGGGGTCACACTTCCCCAGAAGGAACAGTATGGGGTTGCAGTCTGGGGGTGCTTCTGGATCCAAGCCTTTCCCTGGGATTCCAGGTTGAGGCAGTGGCCAGAAGTACCTTCTATCAGCTTCAGCTGATATGCCTGCTGCATCTGTTTCTTGAGTTAAATGACTTCAGAACTGTGGTAAATATACTGGTAACCTCCAGATTTGACTACTGCAATGTGCTCTATGTGGCTGCCTTTAAATGTAGTCCAGAAACTGCAGTTGGTTCAGAATGCAGTGGCCAGGTTGGTCATCTCAGAGAGACCATATTACTCCTATACTAAAAGAACTACACTGTCTAGGGATATGCAAAACGTTTCAGGTACAGAACTATCTGTACCCAAATCAGGCTGTTTTGGGCAATTTGTGCACAAAACAAATCGCCCGATTGCAAGTGCTGAAAGATTTGTGCACAAAACAAATCACCCAAATTTCAGATCCGAAAGTTTTGTTGTTTCGGACCTCCATTTTGTGGTGATCTCCATGTAGTCTACATTTTGTGTTTGACATGTATTTGAATTTCCCGCCCTTCCAAGCTTCAGATCAGTGAACGAAAACATGGGCTGATCTGCTGACAATGGTCTCCTTGTTTCTGGTTGGCTCTTTTGGCTCTTGCCACTCCTGACTGACCCCACATTGGCCAGGGGAAGGGTCGAAGAAGGGGCAAGGGTTGGGGGGAGTTCCAGGAGAGATTTTCAATCAGATTTAAAGTGGCAGCAGCCACCATTCTGCCTTTCTGCCTCATGGGAGAAGAGAGAGAGAGAGAGAGAGAGAGAGAGAGAGAGAGAGAGAGAGAGAGAGAGAGAGAGAGATATCTAGCTTTGCTTTGCTTTGCCTTGCCATACCATTGCCTATTGCCTTGCCAGCTTGAGCCCAGCCTGCCTTGCCATCCAGCCTACCTGCCCCTGCTGGCTACTGCATGCATGTCAGCCTGGGAATGGATTATCTGCTGCATTGCTTTTTTGTTCCTGAGAAGAATTCTTTGTTTCACCCCCTTGAGAGAATCACTGCCTGCCTGTGCCTGCTCTGTGTCTGTGCCAGCCACCAGCTCCTGTGGCCACTGGCCACCTGGCATGCCACTCCCTTTCCCCCCAGATTTTCCAGGGCTTTGCCCCCCCCTCCACCCTCCCCAATCTGAAGACTGAAGAAGGAGAAGAAGTCAAGAAGAAGAAAGAGTAGACTCAGAGACCAGACCACAGAAGTGGACAACTGGACACAATGTGAGTGAAGCCTTAGAGTGAGTGAGTGCCCATTTTAACACACACACACACATACACACACCCCTCTGGAATTGTGTATTATTGGGGGGGTTTCCTGTTTGGAGGAAAGTTTTTGGTTGCAATTGAATTTAAAAAGTTGTGTGCTATTTAGAAGAAGTTTAAACAGGGGTTCTGTGTGTGTGGGATCCCTGTTATCTAGTATTAGTAGGTGGTTAGAAGGGTAGCGTAGCCTCGTGGTTTTAAAAAACAATTCTGTCTTTTTCCCCATTCCAAATATTTGGGAGGGGGGCATTTTTAAAAAACAAAAGCCTGTCCTCCAGCCCTCTGTGCCCATAACATATCAGTATTAATATTCTCTGCCCAGCAGCCTACAGGATCTGAGTGGACAGGAAGGAAGGCACAGACTCTAGCCTCCTCCCTGCGCCCATTTACCCACCCACCCACCCACCCACTGCAGCATTCTGAGGCCATGGCAGAAATTAACCCTAAACTCATTAACCCTTTCGCAGAGCACACACGCATAGGTATACTATGCTTTCCCCCTACATAATCTCAAGTCTAGCAGTATATATATTATGTAGTTCAAATGCCTTGGATGGTTTCTTCTTGTGCCTGTATTTTGGGGACCTCATGGATGGGCACAGGAGTGTGTGTGTGTGTGTGTGTGTATTTCTTTGCAATGACGATTGGGTCATATTGTGACTTCTAGCATCATCATAATTTTTATTCAAACTAGATTGCTTGCATCTACAATAGGTTGTGCTGGTGCCACAGGCTCCGATCTGTTGCAGAAATGTCAAAAAATGCGCCAAAAAATTGTGTGCCTTTGTTGTCATCATCACTCTTTTACTTGTGTAGGTGGGATGGGGGACCAAACCTCACTGTTCCACTGGCAGAATGTTGTTTTGCACCCTTCCTTACTTAACCCACTTTTATGGCCAGGTGCCACAAATGTAGCTGTGTGTGTTGCTTGTGGATGAAAAATACTTGGGGTGGGGAGGGCAGGGCACATTTGATGCTGTTGTTGGCCCAAGCCTGCTGCCTTAGACGGCTGCATCTTTGATATCACACTTGCTTGCTTGCTTGCTGCTGGCTGCTGCTGTTACCCTGCATTGGGAGGGGGCATGTGGGGCAGTACATTTCATTGTTGTTGTTTCACACTGTTGTGTGTAGATCAATTGCATTTCTGGGGGGGGGCATGGTGGGACACAGTGGATGTGGTGTGTGTGTGTGACACAGTGGATGTGCATGACCTTTGGAAACCTTGTTCTTTGCCAAGCTCCTCTGTTGTTGATGATGTGTGCTGCATCCAACCTATGGGACAATGGGGACAGACAGTGCCCATTTCTACCCGTGGGTGCCTCCTAGGAGTGCCCCAATGGGTTGGGTGGTAGTGATCAGGCAAAGGGTTGATTTTTTAAGAATTTCTTGTTTGTGTGTCTTTGGGGCAGATTTGGGGCAGAAAGGGGGCGTTGGGGGCAGATAGTGGGTTCGGTGGTAGTGCCCCAATGGGTGCCTGCTACTATCCAGATTTCAAAGGAACTGGGCAAAGGGGTGGCTTTTAAAGAATTTGTGAAGTTTGAGCGTCTTTAAGCTTTTTCCCCATAGGGAATAATGGGGATTTCAGCAGCCCCCCCCCCATTCCACTTGAGGAGGACCGGGATGGCCTAGAGCGAGTGTTGGTGTAGTGCACATAGGGTGCCAACCACCCCCATACCCACAAGCCCATGGGGCACTGGGTTTTGTTGTTTCTGAGGTATTCTGAGTGTAGTAAATGAGAGTGGATTCATTGTTTGTAATAGAAAATGAATCCACTCTCATTTGCTACCAGAGAATCTACACTAACAATGTAGGGTGGCATCAGCACCACTCTGGTGCCACCTCCCCTGGGAGTTCTAACTAAGGCAGCTGAAACCCCCATTATTCTGCACTAGCAGAGGAATGATTCCTTCATGGTCGTGGTCTCCTCACATTATCCTGGGGGTGAATGAAGGAGTGATTCTGCCATGTCTCCTACATTGCTGAAGTGAAGTAACAACCCAGGTTTCTTGATGGCTTTTTAATTGTTGGAAGGACAACTGCCCACTGAGAAAAAGCAGTCAAATGCACACATTCTGAAGAAGAGTAAGATAAGTAAGCCTGATCTTACAAGATAAGCAAGATATGGCAAAATAAGTAAGCCTTAAAAAAAACAAAAACCACCAGGCTGTCTGCAGTATCCCAGTACACAAAACATTCAAAAGAAAACATGAATTGATTGCCTGGTGGTGGTGGTCGTCGTTTTTAATATTTTAAGCACGTATGTGTGCCCTTGCTAGGGGAAAAATTCAACCAGTAGGAGTTGGTTGCCTACACATGACACGAGACAAAGATGTGGACTGTTGATGTTGACATGAAACTGTGCTCCTGTCGTGTCTGAGGTGAGGAGTGAGATATAGCTTTGTCTGCTAAATCCCTGCTACTGAACCCTGTGGGAGTCTGCGTATTAATGTGTTACGGATTGTGGGCTTCTTCTGTTATAAGTCCTGGAATGTTATTAGTCAAGAACACAAAGGACTTTGATGAGACTCATACTGTCTTGGGTAGCAACCCAATCTGAAACCTAGTTGAAGCCACAAAAGAATACATCAACTTGAGCCAGTTTAGTCCAGCTAAAGTTGGTACGATTAAAATGCATATAATTCCATATGCTTGTCTTGAAAAGGAGTTGCTGTGAAGAGCAAGCCAAATCAACATCTTTTCAGCAATAATTTGATGAAATGAGGCAGAGAAAGGTGTGGTCCGGTTGACAGTGCATGAATTACCATCGTATAAGCAAAATGGTGTGTTGATATTCATCTCACTCATTTTGAATATTATTCTCGTTTGGATTCTGCATGCATGTCAGTGCTTATTTAAATGAATGTTACATTTTGTACACTCTGAAACGCACCCCTAGTCATAACCTGGAATGAGCTCATTTGGGGCACTTAAGTGCTGCTTCTTCATTAGCATGCAGCTGCGAATCCACTTGCTTTTATGCTGCTCCCTGTTCCTAGAACTGCCTCCTCGCTTCTTGCCACAAGCAATCTTCCTCTTGTCATGTTTTAACACTGCAAAGATAACAAGCAAAGGCAAATGTGTTGTATGGACGTGAATTAATGAATGTGAGTTAATTGTGCAGTATGCCCTTAGGGTCCATCCCAAGTCATTTATTTATTTATTTATTTATTTACCATATTCCTGTACCGCCTGATATAGACATCTGTAGGCGATGTACAAGGTTACAACATAGCAAATGTAAAACATTATAAAGCAGTTAAAATTCACAAAACAAGTTAAAAACAGGTAAAAAGAACCATCTCAAAAGATAAAGACATACTAGCTTTTTAAAAAAAATTCAGTTAAAAGCTTGAGAAAACAGGTACGTCTTGAGGTTCTTCCTTTTAAAAAAAAAAAACCCAAACCTGACCTCTTTGTCTCTTTCCTTGGACTGGAACATGGCTGCACAACTTCAACCCTCCAGCTGTTATTGGACCACAATTTCCATCAATACCAGCCACAATGGCCAATCAGTGCCTGTTTTCTGTGCACTGAGTGTAGCTACAGCAGCAGGGATGCACAGTCATGGCCCACCAGCTGTTTTTGGACTACAGCTCCCATCATCCTCAGCTTCAGTGGCCAATAGTGACGGGAAATGGGAGTTGTAGTCCAACATCTGCAGGAGGGCCAAAGTTGTGCAGCCCTGAGCTACAGCCTACTTCCACACCTGGCAGTCCACAACACAGCACTCTCCTTCAGCCCTTTCTCCCAGAAGCAGATGCCTCTGCCAACCTATCCAGACTTGTCCAAGGCGAGGGTGTCTCTAGCTTTTGTGGGGCCTCGGCAGTAATTGTTTGCAGGAGCCCCTATGATGACTCAAAATTGTTCCTGCTCAGCCAGAGTGTCACTGTTGCTGTGCTATAGTGTGCAGGGCTCCATAGGAATAGGCACCACAGGAGGACAGTTTCATGTCAACATCAATGCCCCACATTTTTGTCTCTTGACATCTGTAGGCAACTAATTCCTACTGGCTGAATTTTTAAATATCTCCATAAGAATAGGGCTCTGGGTGACATCCCCCTAGCCCCTCCCTTCAGACAGCCCTGGCCAAGGCTTCCCCTTTCTGCACATTATCCTATTCCAGAGGACGGGCAGGGTGGTCAAGCTCCCCCTCATAAAAATAGCTGTGCCCCCCAACTCTCCCCCATCCAATTTCTGATTCAGAAATGTGTAGGACACAGCTTGCAAACCCAGAAATGCACTTTGCCCCTTCTGTGCCCCTCTCATATGTTTTTTTTCTGATGCCCACACTGGTTGCTTCACATCCACCTACTTCTTTTCCAAACCTTGCCTAAAAAATTCAACATTAATCAACTGCTTCCCATCAACTCCTTTCAAAGAAAAAAGAACATTCAGAAAGGGAGTGAGCAGAAAGTGAACTTACCTACAAAACCCTCTCTAGCAGAGGTTTTAAGCCAAACAAAATGCCAATGAAACATGGAGCATAAAAAGAACATTTTGTGAAAATTTGATTGGCACAGAGACCATCAGACTTACTTAATGAGATTGCCTCCTCTTTTCCCTCCTTGTGATCCATCACTGGCTGCTACTGTAATTGCCTTCCTCAGACTATAGTAATCCTATGCAAATAGCACCTATTTGAAATATAGCCTAGAAATACTTATTGTTGCTGGCAGAATGATCTCAGCAACCTTTTTATCCTCTTCTTCTTCCATCAGCATCTCCTTGATTTTAGTACTAGCTATCAAATGAATAGCATGCATTCAAATAAAGAGGACTGTTGAAGATAGCCATTAACGGTTGTCGGGACATCACCAAAAGAATATATTGGTTCATCTTTGTGCACAAAGTCTATATCATGGGTAGCACTGAAGTCTCGGAACTCACCATTACCATCAATATATATAATTCTCTAAGGTGTGCCCATGGCTAATCCCATGTGTGGCAGCTCTCACGAGAGTTCGCGAGCAGAAGCACCATGGTGATTGGGCAGTGGGGATTCCATATGCAGATAGGGAGAAGGAACCTGTGATGGTTAAGGACAGTTGGAATGCAACTGTTACTGGTCAGAAGAGATGTTCTTGATTGTAGCGGAGAGGGATAGATAGATAGATAGATAGATAGATAGATAGATAGATAGATAGATAGATAGATAGATAGATAGAGTGGGCAGGGGTCTGCGAAGAGAGGGGTCCTGAGGGAGGAAAGAGCCCCTTCAGGAGAAGGAGGTTGCCATGGTGTGAATTAGATGAGGAAACAAGATGAACAAGATCTGTTAACTCAGGAAGGGATGGAGGGAAAGAGAGAAAGAAAGAGAAAAGAAGGGAGGGGAAGAAAGACAGAGGGGAAGAGTGAGTGGAGGAGAGAGAAAGAGAGAGAGAAAAAGAGAGGGGAAGAGAGAAAGAAGGAAGGGCGAGGGACGGGCCCAGGCCTGTCAGTGGCCTGAGGGGAACGAGTGGCCATGGCAGCACCTATTGGCAGCAAGGAAGGGCCCAGTCAACCACTGCTGCTGTTTTGGGTTACCGAGGCGATTGGTGGAGGCAGGCAGGCAAGGGACAGGCCCTCCTGTCAGTGGCCTGAGGGGAACAAGCGGCCATGGCAGCGTCGGCAGTGAGGAAGAGCCTGGTCAACTGCTGCTGCTGCTCCTGTAGGAAGGAGCAGGAGCGGAGCTTGGGTGAGGAGGTCTCTGGGGATAAAGGGCTGCAGCTTGGCCAATAGGCACCAGCTAAGCTGCAGCCGTGACCAGGAGGGATGTGGAGAATGAAGTAAAGGGATAGAGGAGTGACCAGGAGGGGTGAGGGGGATGGAAGCAACCTGAGGGAGGAGAAGGAGCAGGCGTGCAGCTCAGGTGAGGGTAGAGAGACCTCTGAGGTGAGGGGGGGCTGTGGCAAAGGGTGAGGGGAGCAATCAAGTACTAACTCGCAGATGCTCTGAGCGGGTTAAGCTAATATATTCTATTTTTTTAATTTAATAAAAACTTTATAAGAACAAAATTTACAGTGCAGAACATAATTGATCCAAACACAAACAGCAAAGCATCATACCGCGAATTCCGATTCATCAATCCAGCCACACTCTAATGATGTCTGAGGTAAGAAAACAACCATAATGCACACGTGGGCGGAGGTGAAATTTTTTTTTTAGAGCTCGTCTGCCACTCACCCAGCAGCGGGCTTTTATAGGTAATAGAAAGGGGGCACTCTCCCCTCCTTGCCCCCCCCCTGCAGCCAGATGCTGCCACTGAGCCCCAGATCACCACCCTCAGTGGTGATCTTTAGTGGATAAAAAGGGGAACTTTCCCCTTGCCCGGGTTACCCTCCCTCCCTGCAGCAACTACTGCCACCACTGTGACTATTTTAAAAATTAAAGTCAATGGAAGGGCACTTTCCTCTCACCCCCTGCTACCGCTGTCCCCAGACACAGAGAGGCGTGGCAAAATTTGAGGAACTTCTCCTCAAATTTTGCTGCCATAGGCAGATGCCTCCTCTGCCTCTCCATTAATCTGCACCTGGCCCCTTCTGCAGAGTAGTCTTGTGGGGTTAACAGGACTTTGTAGATTTGTGGCTTGTTTGCTTAGCCATTCAGATAAAGCTGAAGATTCTGGAATCCTCCCAGTAGTCATCTGTAGCTCAAGGTCATTCTGCCCAGGAGCTGCATTACTTCTAATTAGTGTTCAGCAGACCTTCACTTCTTTATAAACAGCAATTGGTGATATTTTAAATGACAGAAATATAAATATTTTCATTTTCAATAAGATTGAAGGGATCAGAGCTTGGCCAAAAGTTAGTAGGAGATGCATTCCCAGGAATGTATTTGGGAGTCTCTCCCAATTCAACAGGTCTATGGATGACTGTTCCAATCTTAAAAGCTGACCCAGTGAGTGCATAATCACTTTCCTTGAACCCCATCATCCCCTGCTAATCTCCGAGAAAGCAATTTGCAATGTGATACAATTTCTCGGGAGGAATTGCTTAGTCAGTGCTCCATTCTCTTTGGCTCTAGGAGGCATTAACTCCTGTGCTCTTGGGGCTACTGGCTCTGTTCCAAGGGGCTCTATTGGTTTTCTGTGTTCCACAACTCTGTCATTAATTTCACTTTTAGCCAGAGCAACCCCTATTTGTTTCTGTATTAATGCGTCAAACACTGGGGCTATTCTTACGATCACAAAAATCGGGCTAGGAAAATCCTAGTCCGATTTCTGTGATCGTTAGAACCTCCGGGCTCGCAGCCGAGTCCGGTGGTTCCGGAGCGGCTAACCCGCTCCTGTAGCCCACCTCTTAGCCTGAGTTTGCGGAGCAAGCACTCCGCAAACCCAGGCTAACTGCTTGCGAGTAGCCGCGCCACGGCTCCGCGCAGTGGCTACTCATGAGTAGACACCCGGCCGGGAGGCTTAAAAGCAGCCTCCCGGCTCGGGGGTCTCCCCAGTATGCCTCGCGCAGGGCATACTGGGGCTTCCAGGGGCCGCACAGCCACCGAGCTCCCCAGCCCCCGCCAGCTCCGTCTCGGAGCTGGCCATCGTGTGGGTGGCCGATCCGGCCGCCCAGGGCTCCCTGCCCGCTCACCAAATGAAACTGGGTCTCACGGATTGTGGGACCCGGCTCACTGTCTTGATGTGGTCCAGTTTGTTTGAAACACTTACTGAGGCTATTCCCACGATCACTGGAAAGCAGGTTAATGGAGCTTAGCCCACTTTAGAGGGATCGTGGGAACCACTGGGCTCGCAGGCAAGCCTGGCTAGCCCACCTAATTCCCCCTCTCCTTAAATGAGGTTAATAGAGTGAGTGCTCCGTTAACCTCATTTGGTTGCTCGTGAGTCGCCTTTTTTGCTTATGCATCGCCAATATGCTGATGACACCCAGCTCTACCTATCTTTTAAGTCAGCAGACTCCAGGGAGACGGTGGATGCTCTGAACCAGGGCTCGGAGGCTGTTCTGGACTGGATGGCGGCAAACAAGCTGAAACTTTATCCAGATAAGACAGAAGTGCTCTGGGTTGGTAGAACTGATCATCTAAGTAATGAGGTAAATCTGGTCTTGGACAGGGTCACACTACCTCTGAAAAGACAAAGTCGGCAGCTTGGGGGTACTTCTGGACCCGACATTGTCCTTGGAGGTGTAGGTACATGAGTGCCTTTTCCCAACTATGGCTGGTACACCAGCTGTGACCCTACATGGAGAAGTCGGACCTGACCTCAGTCACTCATGCATTGGTAACATCCAGATTGGACTACTGTAATGTGCTCTGCGTGGGGCTGCCCTTGAAGACTGGTTGGAAGCTTCAGCTGCTCCAGAATGCTACTGCAAAGATGTTAGTGGGCACGAGTCGCTTCATGAGTATCACACCCATCCTGCGGCAGCTTCATTGGTTACTGGACCGCTCCCGGGCTAGATTCAAGGTGCTGGTCTTGACCTTTAAAGCTCTACATGACTTGTGGCCGGGGTACCTGTTGGACTGCATTCGTCCATATGAACCTGCCAGAGCCCTCTTTTCATCATCTCAGGCACTGCTCATGGCCCCCCACTGACAGAGAACTGGTTGGTGGGGACTAGAGACAGGGCCTTTTTGGTTGTAGCCCCTCAACTTTGGAACACCTTCACTGAAGAGCTTTGCCATGCTCCCTCCCTCAGTGTTTTAAACAAACAACAACTAAAACCACACCTTTTAAAAGAGGCTTTTTAATGATCCATCTTTGGTTATATCTGGTAGGGTTTTTAGTTTTTATAATTCTCAATTTTTAGCTTTTAAAATAACTTTTATTTTAAAAATTAATAGTGATTGTGGTTTTTAACCTGACTTTTAACTTGCTTACTTAATTTGGTTAATTTTAATACTTTTGTTGTTTATTGTATCTGTTTTATTATTGTGAGACGCCCCGAGCAGTAGTGTACTGGAGAGGCAGGGAATAAATATTTTAAATAAAATAATAAATAAGTGCCATGGTATCATTCCCCCAACAGCCTGGCATGTGTGCCCTTTGTGGGAAAACAACCTAGTTATTCAATTTCTGGTGTTATCGGGGCTTAAAGTATTTGTGCACAAATCACAGCAGTCCTGAATTGCTGAAGACCTCTCTTCCTGTCCCCATCTTGTCCTCCCATCTTTTTAGTGCAGATGGCCAAGGGGGGCCCAATAAGACGCAGGGGAAAGCAGGCAATCACCAATGTGTTTCTTTCCCTTTAAATGCAGGAACCTCAGGGATGTGGTGTCCCTGTTGCTAAGCATCAGGAAGAGGAGAAAGGAGATGGGAGAAGGTGGGGCATCAGCTCTGAGAGGTGGCCACAAGAAATGCAGCTTTTCTAGAACTGATGTATATCTAGGCTGCTCTGAGCTGACCTCTTGATGGTAGCGGGAGGAGCTTGCACACAAAACCCAGGTTACAATGGTGGCAGAATTCAGATGACACAGTGCTGCCTTCTAACTCAGGTTTCAGCAGCAAAACTCACTGCAAACTGAAGGTTCAGATTCTGTTTTGGGAGCAAAAACGAGCCTACAGTTGGGTGACAAAACTGCAGTTTTATGTATTCAGAAGATCACAAACACCAACCTCTGGCATGTTTGCCTATGGTTTGGTGTTATCTCCAAACGTGGCTTCACTCCATATGAGTCAGCAGCAGCATTCTCCAACAGCTGCAGAACAAAAGACCATAACATAGTATGTTGAAAATGCATTAAAGCCTTTCATTTAATCTCATTAAAACAGACATAAGCATAGAAAACTTTCATACATCTGTGCCTATTTCCAACCCACGCTCTCCCAGTCCTCCTCCATGAAGCCTCGCAGTACATCTCTAATTAGTCCTGTTGATCAGGAGAGTTTGCTCCCCTGTACCAGGATGGCTTTGAGGAGCTTAATTGCAAATGACTATCCACTTCCCAATGCAGACTGATATAAACATTTATATGATGAAATTAATTACTAGCGCTCAATAGCAAGAAAGACGCACACAAGCATGCAGAAAGCTAAATATGCACAACAGAGGCTTAGAAAGCCAGGGTTCCACCCCTTTTTATTTGATGAATAGGGTTCCCCCCCCCATTAATATGATGAACTTTTGTACCTGTATTCCTTTTCTAATACATGCCTTTGTACCAGCTCTGGCATAAACAACAGTTCTAACCTTGATTTTATTCCTGTATTCCTTTTCTAATACATGCCTTTGTACCAGCTCTGGCATAAACAACAGTTCTAACCTTGATTTTATTTTTAGACACTGAGAGCTAAATGAAAAATAAACATAGAGGTATGCATTGCTTGATAAATGAAGGCTATCCTGTAATTGTCAACATATGTGGTTTTCAGATGTTTTAACCTCAAAGATCTCTTGCCACATCAGTTTGCCTCCTCTGTGTCTGCAGTAGAACTGCTGTTTGTTTCAGTAGATTCTGGGGTACACGCTAAAAGGGACACTCAGTCCATGCAAGGCATTGGCTCATGCAAGCCTGTTGGGTTATCTTGTATGTGCTGTGCCTTAAAACAGTGTTTCCCAACCATGCTGGCTTGCTCTGAGGTGACTTGACCCATAATGCAACAGGAAGGACATGTCCCTCCCAGTGCATAAGGAAGCAAGAGCTCCAAATCGGGGGCCTTTAAATTCCCTGCTTTTGAAGCAGACTTGCCCCATAATGCCCTGGGGAGGATGTTTCCTTCCCAGTGCATTATGGGGTGAGCCTGCTCCAAAAGTAGGGAGTTTAACATGCTTACTCTAAATAAACAAACCAAAGTGTGCAGTGATAAAGCCACAAAAATGTGTTGACTGACTTCCTTGGGAGGCAATGTGCCCCAAATATATCTCTGTGTGTGTGTATGTGTGTGTGTGTGTGTGCTCACACCCTTGCCTCAGGATAAAAATGGTTAGGAAACACTGCCCTAAAAAACCCACCGCATGTCGCCCCTTCTACAACTCTAGAAGCAGATCCCCCGCTCCCCATCACCAAAGACCAAAGAAATTCACAAAATAATGCTGCACAATATTTAGGCTGCAGAAAGGGAAAGAAACATATATTTTCCAGATCCTTGTCAAAGCGATGGCATTTAACACAAAATATGTCAAACAGACAACTGAAGGGAACTTTTAAGAATATCTGACCGGTTTAGCTGATCAAACCACCTAAGGGTTGTCAAGTGTCCTGATTTTATCTATCTATCTATCTGTCTGTCTGTTCATTCAATTTCTATACCACCCTTCCAGAATGGCTCAGGATGGTTTGCAATTAAAACAAAACCATTAAAATCAATTGACAGTTAAAACAGAAATTATAAAACAGCATAAAACAACAATTAAACAATTAAAACACCATAAAACAACAACCTGGAAAATCACCATCACCAGACCTTGAAGAACTATCACTTTCATGACAAGGACACATCTTTAAGTGTCAAGGTATAGGAAAGAGGCATTGCCACTTTTGGGTTCTAAAGAGAGTATTGTCTTCTACAAACTAGCTGGAATCTCCACTCTAGAACTGTCATCTTTTATCCATCTCATTGAGTGACTTTAACAGGGAGAATCCATAAGCCCAGGAGTAGTATCTGTGCTCTCTGGTAGGGATGTGTTAACTGGATCTAGATAGAACCAGTTCTAGATAGAACCACCCCGGTTTGACAATTCTAGGTTGAGCATGAACTTTAAAATAAAAATTAGAGCTGGTTCTAGATCAAACTGGACTGATTCTGGTTCTAACAGAGGCAGTTCGAACCAGCTCAAGCACCATTTTGTGTAAGAAAGATGCTATCCTCCATTTTGTGACACTTGTGTCACTTGGAGCGATTGGCTGTGCTGCAGATCCCCTGATTGGCTAGATGTGTCTGGCCCTTTGAGTGGCTTTGAAAGTGTGTCACTCAGGGACACCTGTCACCCCATTGGCCGGGGGGGAGGACAAGGGGAGGTGCTTCAAGAAGGGTTATTCAAAGTATATATAAAGACCATTTTGTGGCTTAGAATCTCTCTCTCTCTCTGCTGCTCATGTGCAGCTGGTCTGCCTGATGCCTGAAAGAGAGTGACGCTGCTGCTGCTGTTTTGGTTACCTTGCCTTGCGATCGGGATTGGTGGTCTCCAGAGAGAGATTTGACTGACTCCTGCTTTCCAATAAATTTTTCCAATATTTAAGTATTTTCCTGGCTGGCTGTAGTGTGCTTAAACTTGTGTGTGTGTGTAGTGAGTGAGTGCATGGTGGGGCCCTAATCCTCCCTCCTGCTTGTTGCCCAGCCAGCTAGCCTGGCTTCAGACCTCAGGCCCATTTCCCCCCAATTTTAACTCCCTTCGCTGGCGGCTTTTCTTTTTTAAAGGATTTTTAAAATTCATTTAAAATGTATTTCTGATTATTGATTATTATTTTTATTTTATTTAAAACATTATCTATAGCACCCAAAATGTCCATCTCGGGGCGGTTTACAATTAAAATAATTTAAAAGATTAAAAACATTTAAAACCCAATATTAAAATTATTTAAAACTATAAACCTAATTAAAAGCCCGGGTGAATAAATGTGTCTTCAGTGCCCTTTTAAAAGTTGCCAGAGATGGGGAGGCTCTTATTTCAACAGGGAGCGCATTCCAAAGTCTAGGGGCTTCAACGGAGAAGGCCCATTCCTGAGTAGCCACCAAACAAGTTGACAGCAGCCACAAGCAAACCTCGCCAGAGAGGAATTGATGCAGCTGCTTCCTTCCAATTTTTCTTTTGGAAGCTCGCTACCTGTCTGGAATTCTTTTTTTTTTGTTTGTTTTTGTTTTTAAAGAAATTAACAATTTTTAAGTATTTTATTTCCTGGCTGGCTGTAATGTGCTTAAAATTGGTGGGTGTGTAGTGAGTGAGTGCATGGTGGGGCCCTAATCCTCTCTCCTGCTTCTTGTCCAGCCAGCTAGCCTGGCTTCAGACCTCTGGCCATTTTTGTATCCCTTTGTAGAATCTATGTGCCACCAGAGAATCCAGCAAATGTGGATTCTCTGATGTCAATGGTGTTGAATTCTCTGATGGCACATAGATTCTACATAGGAATTCATTATGTAGAATCTATATGACATCAAATAACCTAATCTCCATTATTCCCTATGGGAAAAATAATAAAATTTTAAAATCTTTTTTTAAAAAAATCATTAAAAATCACCCCTCTGAACAACTGCTTTGGGATTGGGGTGGTAGTTGGCACCCATGGGGATCTACTACATACATCACTTTGGTACCCCTGGGTACTACCCATAGAGAATAATGGGCTGGTTCATGCCACATTATTCCCTATGGAGAACTTTTTAGAACCAGTTCTAGAGGGTTCTAATTTGAATCAAACTATGGTCTGGTTCTAACAGTTTAGAACCCAAACCAGTAGAGTAAGTTTGAGTTTGGTTCTAATTTTTTTAGAACCAGTGTACACAAAACACCAGTTTTGTGCACATCTCTGCTTTCTGGTACATAGACTGAAGTTCAATCCCTGGCATCTCTAGGGGTGTTTCCAGACAGAGACACACTCCCTTTGAAAATAAAGTTATTACTGCTTCTTCAGACGGCATTCAGATGACGTTCATGGTCATTGTGCAGTTTTGCAGCGCTAATTGCTGCTGTCCATTTGCTGTCAATCCATAATGAGAATCAGGTCTTTTGAGACTATCTTAAATGTACCAGGAAATAGCGTGATGGCCAATGGTCATCTGAATGTCCGGTGGAGAAGTGGTAAGAACTTCTGTTTTCAAACAGATTGTTATTCTGTCTAGAAAAAAAAGTAAATGAAGCATCTCAGCTCCAGTTTACACATGCAGCAGAAGTAAGTGTCAGCATGCTGAGGTGCTGTGGGTGGGGAATTATATTTTTGAATTATCCCCTATATCAGGTTTTCCCAACCTGCGGCCCTCCAGATGTTGCTGAACTACAATTCCCATAATCCCAGCCACAATGACTTGGAGCTGGGGGTGATGGGAATTGTAGTTCAGCAACATCTGGAGGGACACAGGTTGAGGAAGCCTGCCCTATATTAAAACAAATTCCTGCAGATTGAAACTCAGCACAGCAGGCTGAGCATACTAATTATCAGTTTGCAGTGGGGGGTGAGGGGTTGACATGAGAAAAGATTCTGGTCCATTCCACCCCCTGCAGCACTCTGACATCTGCTTCTGCAGAATATATAAACCCAGACTCAGAGAGCAGGGATAGCAAAACCACTGATACAGCAGACAGTAGAGGTTAGACTAGACCAGGCCTGCTCAGCTTAGGCCCCCCAGCTGTTTTTGAACTACAACTCCCATAATCACTAGCCACAGTGGCCAATAGGTAAGGATTATGGGACTTGTAGGCCAACATCTGCAAGAGGGCCGAAGTTGAGTAGCCCTGGACTAGACCAATGGTCCAGTTCAGTATTAGGCAGCTTCATACATTCCAGGGCAGCATATCAGGCAGAAATTCAACAGGTGAGCTTTACTAGTTTTGGGTGGATTGGTGAGGATGCCTCACCTGCCAGGTGTTTTTTTTTTTCTTGTGCAGAGATATCTGTCTGCCAGGAACAAAAATGACAGCAATCATACTCTATTGCCTTCCCTCACATCCTGCACAATTACACACACCCACATGTGTGTAATTACACACATCCTGCACAATTACACACATCCACATTTCTCACCCAGAGAGAAATACACACCTCCAAAGCATACTCCAGAGTTCTTAGTTACATATTTTGCTTGGAAATATTTGAAGAGAGAGACTAGTAAATGGCTGTATTCACATGTAATGTAGAACCACAGGTCCAATGGACCTGCAGTTCCACTCCCCACCCCTCCAACCCACCCCACTCTCCTGTCCAAAAAGAGAGCAGTCTCTCTGCAGTCAGGAAGACTGCAGAGAGGAGGATGATCTGGCTGTGCAATTTTCATTCTTGCATGAAGGACAGCCAACACAGCCAATCATGACCAGAGAAAGGAAGGAGCTTTCTCCCTCAACTGCAGCTACAGAGAATGCAGCTTCCAGTTCTGCATTCGCTTGTAACACTCTGGAACGTAAACCTCGGTTATGAGCAGCAAAACTCACTATAAGCTGAGGGTACAAATTGGAGTTTGCAGAGCAGCTCAGGACACTTTCCAAATGGAACCAGAGTTGCACACATTCAGACGTACAGGTTAGACAACCTCTGTCCCCTTCAACTCCAGTTGCCCATTACATGTGAATGCGGCCAGTGTTTTGACAAGTCAGGGGCAGAGAAACACTGACCAGAGTTTCTGTGGCCAATTTACAGGAGGGAATCATCTGACAATGAATGGGTGCAGAGAAGGAGAAAGGCTTCTGAAGCATAGAGAGCAAGATTTATTCTAATGTGCAGCTAAAAACATTTTGTTCAATGGGGAACATGGGGATTTAATAAGGAACAGAGTTGTAGAAATAGAGGAGGGGAAAATGCCTCAGTTCTCAACTATAGTTTGGGGTCCTTGGGGAGGAAGGAGTTGTGGGTAGTT
Source organism: Hemicordylus capensis (assembly GCF_027244095.1). NCBI lineage: Eukaryota > Metazoa > Chordata > Lepidosauria > Squamata > Cordylidae > Hemicordylus > Hemicordylus capensis. The sequence goes on along the minus strand of NC_069660.1, from coordinate 23,351,880 downwards.
GCACCAGCTTCTTGTGCAGTTCGGTGGGGTGGGGGTGAACTTAGCACAAACCCTGATGTCAAATGCCTCCCCTGCCCTGCCCTGCACTGCCCACCGTGCCCCACCCATGCAGCAAGGCTCATAAGAACATAAGAACAGCCCTGCTGGATCAGGCCCAAGGCCCATCTAGTCCAGCATCCCGTTTTGCACAGTGGCCCACCCTCAACAGCTGCCTAGAAAGATTACCTGCCTGCAAATGAGCCACACCTAGGTGCCAGAGCACATAGGAGGCTGGAGGTGGGCCTGCCACCCCTGCCTCCCCCTCCCCCTCCTATAAGAGGTAGAAGAGTGGGAAGAGGAGGAGAACACGCCCAGAGAGATTAGGAGGTAGAAGAGCAGATCTTTGCCATCAGGCTGTTGGGGAAAGGCTGGTGGCCTCCTGGAAAGTGGCTTGTGGAAGTAACAGAGGAAACCGCCATTATTCTCTGTGATGTGAACAGAGATTGGTGGGGAGATGGGGCCTGTTGATGTGAGGAAACATTTGGAGGGTGTTAGCTTGAAACTGGAAGAGAGGGGAGGTGAACTAACCTGATCCTGAAGCTGTAAAAAAGCATCTACATGTATCTAGTATTTGCTTCTTTATTGCCTTGTGTACTAAATCTATTGACTGAGTACACAACCTTTCTGATGTGGTACCCCAGCCCTTCTGATGTGGTGTTGTCCCCTGGGAGAGACACTAGAGTGCCATCTCTCTCTCTCTTTTTTTTCCCCTGGCAAGGTTGCTTTGTAACTGCTAGAAATTTAACAAGTGAAGCCATCTTGGGAAGAAACTATACTTGTTGAATTTGTTTTGTTCTTTAAAAGACACCAGAACCAGGCAGGAAAAAAGTGGCAACTCTATTAAGGTTTAGACATAACAGATGAAGAGCCTGGCTGGATGACACCAAACAAAGGTCAATCTGGTATAGCATCCTGTATCCTTCAGGAGCCAAACGGATGCTCCAGAAAGCCCACAAGTCGGGCTTGAACACACCAGCCCTCTCCCACTCTTGCTCCTCAGCATCCTAACATTTGGAGCTATTTCCCAGATACTTTCCACTGCATCAAAGCTAACCAAAAAAAAGTGTCTTGTGCATTTTCACATAAGAGATTCCAGAATATCCATGTGCAATTTAAGCAGCCCACAGTTAAGCAACTCATTTAGAATAATTCATTCCCTTGCTTTAAAAAAAATGCACAGAATAGCAATGGTATAGTTATAAAGCTAAAGGTTTAGCAGTTACCTCAGTAAGTAGCCTGTTCAATTGGGCACGAAGTGCTGCTGTTGAATGATGAGACAGCAGTAAGCAATACATGGTGTGCATGTTTTAATAGTTCAGGACAATGTTCAAGGATTTAAATACTGTCCCCACTTAAGTTACTTGTACTGGCAGTGCTGGATGTTTTTAAGTGTACTGTAATTATGGCTTTCACTTTTGCTTTTTTTACACTTTGGTTCCCTGAGAAGGCAAAATTCTCCAACCCTGCAAAGATCAAAAGCCAACTCTAGCAGCAGAGTGAAGTGGTAGAAAAGACTGAAGTTTTTCAGACTGCACTGCAGGTGGGGCTGCATTTTAGGAGACTCCTCTGCATGAAAAACTTCCTGAAAATAGAAAATCACCGCAACCACTACAAGGCTGGACTCAGGGGAGTGGTGGGGAGCAGGCCCTGGGACGTGAAGTCAAGATGAGCCCCTGTCTCCTTCTCCAGAGAGGCATTATGGAGAGAACAAAGAAGAAAGAGCAAGCTGTCACACAGCTACCTAAGTATTCCCCTCAGGGGCCCAGGAAAACAAACTCTGGCAAAAAAAATGCAAGCAGACAATGAGTCCTCCCCCCCCCTCCAAAAAAAAGACATTGAGGGGCCTATTAAACTGCCCAGAGATGCAAGTTTTGGGTGCTATAAAATATGTTAAATAAATAAATATGACTAAAAACATTAAGACCAACAAAGTTGTTGCTGTTGTTGCTGTTGTTATGCTGTTTACACACAGTCTACCAGATGTTATTGACTAGATTTGGTACTTTAGTTATCGGACCCTTTCCAAGGGTCTAGGATAACCAAAGAAAAATTAAAGATCGTGTCATAGTATTCATGCTGTCCCAAGTAGTGTGGCCTTCTGTAGCTGATGTGTTGTAATTTTATCGATGCCCAAGGTGTTGAGATGGAGTTCAGCTTCTTTTGGTACTGCACCAAGGGCACCAACGGCACCAAGAACTATTAGCACTGCTATTGTTTTCTTTTCCCAGAGCTGCTCAATTTCAATCTGAAAGTCCTTGTACTTAGTTATTTTCTCCCATTGTTTTTTGTTGACTCGTCTATCCCCTGGGATTGCAATATCAATTATCAGAACCCAATTCTTCTCGATGACTGTCAGATCTGACGTATTGTGCACTAAATGCCTATCAGTTTGTAGTCTAAAATCCCAAAGGATTTTTGCCTCCTCATTTTCTGTGACCTTCTCAATCAGATGATTCCACCAATTCTTGCTTGCTGGCAATTTGTAATTCTTGCAAAAGTTCCAGTGGATCATCACAGCAAGTTTATTGTGTCCTTCCTTATAATCAGTCTACATGATTTTCTTACAACAACATACAAGGTACTCAACCGTCTCATCTGCTTCCTTGCATAACCGACACTTACTGTCTTTCTGGGTCTTATCAATTTTTGCTTTTATAACATCTGTTTGTTGTGATTGTTCCTGGGCTGCAAAAATGAGACCTTCCATTTCTTTCTTCAGTGTCCCCTTCTTTAACCACGGCCATGTTGTGCTGTTGTTGACTTTCTATTGTATGTCATTAAAGAACTGACCATGGAATGGTTTGTTGTGCCATTTTTCTCGTTGATTCCTCATCTGCTGTTTTTTGTATTCGTCCTTTGATTCCTTTATTTTCAACTGTCCTGTCTTACTCACTTCCTGTAGCATTTCTTCTTGGCTTTCATTGATGTTTTCAGCCAATGCTAGTTTTTCTTCTTCAACAGACAGTCTGACTTGCAACATTCCATGTCCACCTTCATTTCTTAGCAGGTACAGCCTATCAGCATCACTTCTTGGGTGCAGGGCATGATTGATGGTCATTATTTTCCTGGTTTTCCAATCCAGCGCATCCAGTTCTGCTTGTGTCCAATCAACAATATCTGTTGTATATCAGATTACAGGAATTGCCCATGTGTTGATTGCTTTGATAGTGTTACCACCATTAAGTTTAGACTTCAGTGTCTTTCTTGCTCACCTGATATATTCCTTACTAACTTTGATCTTCACTTCAGCATGCTTGATCTTGTCACTTTGTTGTTTCCGTTTGGCATCTCAGTTCCTTCACTAGTTGTTATTTTTCCTCGATTTATTGCCAATATAACACATTTGTCTCATCCAAACTTCATTGCGATATCACAGCTATAAATTCTAACCATATTGAGTAATGACTTAATTTCGGATGCTGACTTTCTGTAAAGGTTTAGATCATCCATGAAAAGAAGGTGGGAAAGCTTAACTGATGTTTTTGAAGTTTGGTATCCATGGTTTGTTTTGTTCAAGATAATGGATAGTGGAATTAGGGAGATTACAAAAAGTAAAGGTGAAAATGAGTCTCCTTGAAATATTCCTCTCCAGATGTTAACTTCCCTCACTTCTTCTCCGTTTGCTAGCAAATGAGTCTTCCATGTGTTCATTGCCTTTTTTTTTTTTAACAAAGTTTTTAATATTATCATTCACTCCAGTCATATCCAGGCATTTTAAAATCCATTTATGTGGTAATGAGTCAAATGCTTTCTTATAATTAATCCAAACTACATTTAGATTCTTCTCCCTTCGTTTACAATTTTCCAAAACCATTTTGTCAATAAGAAGCTGATCTTTTGTGCCTTTTGTTTTCCGACGGTTTCCCTTCTATTCCATTGGTAACAAACTGTTCCTTTCTAGGTGGTCTTGCATGGCATTTGCTACAATTGCTGTCAAGAGCTTGAACATTGTTGGAAGGCAAGTTATTGGCCTATAGTTACTTGGTACTGCACCTTTTTCATAGTCTTTCAGAAGAAGACAAGTTTTGACAGTTGTCATCCAGTCATCAACTTCTCCACCTTCCAGGATATCATTCAATTGCTTGGCTAATCTTCTATGTAAGCTGGTCAGATGTTTGAGCCAAAAGCCATGTACTTCATCCATTCCTGGTGCTGACCAATTCTTAATCTTTTTTGTTCAGTTTTCAACCAGTTGGGGTGTTATTATCAAGTCATCCATTTTGGTTCCATCCAATTTCTCCTCAACCTTTTTTATCCATTCTGCATTCTTGTTGTAATCAACAGGGTTGTCCCAAATGTTTCTCCAAAACCTGAGTAGCTGTTCTCTGTCTGGCTGCAAAATGTTAATCCAATTTTTATCCATTAACACTCTGATAAAACCAATGTTGATTTGAACAGAAAAGGAAATTTTGTTGGTATTGCAGTACACGAGCATCATATTGGCTGATTTTCTTCTCTATTGCTGAAATTTGCTGTTTCACAATTTTGAGGGCTTCTTTGATCTTCCTGGTATCCAAGTGGTACATCTTTACTAAGTATTCATTGATCTTTTCATCTTTAAACTTTTTCTCTTTCATGTCCTTCAATTTGCTGGCATCTGCCCTTAACTTACTGATCTTATTTTCCAGTCTAACCTTCCATTTTGGTTTTCCCTTTTGTTGTATCTTTGGCTTGTTAAGTTCATATCCAAGCTCTTGTGTGATCACTGCTGCCGCGCTTACATGAGCTGGTTTGTTCCCTGTAATGTTTCAGTCTTTGGCTACAGCTTTGTTTAGGTCATTTAATGCTTGTGCCAGATCTTTTTTGGACACCAGCTTCAGTGAAGGCAGTCTTTTACAATCCTTTCTTACTTTCATATGTTCAACAATTTTTCCTTTCAGTTCTTTTTGCATCTCAGTTAGCTGATGATGTTGAGAATTTGGCACAATCAACAGAGGTGTTTCACTTCTTTCTTCGTATTCATTTTCACTATGCCTTGTTGCTCTACCACTATTCCTTCAGGATCTGCTGGAGAATTTCTTGGTGGTTCATGGTCAGTATCCTCACTCTGGATATTTCGCTGGAGTTCGTCCAATTCCACATCAGTAAATACTTTCTTTCGCATTATATATCAATGTTGATCCGCTAATCTAAGTTCCATAATTTCTGAGTTCGGATGTCTTTGTCTCCAAATTTCATACATTCTTTGCTGGAATCCAGACAGGGTTTGATTTAAAATAATAAATCATAATTTCTTAGATTAGAAAATTATCTAATCTATTTTAGATTAGACGTCCCCTCCGCCGAGAACTACCTTAATGAGGTGGAGTGGCTTGCGAGCTTCGAGGATGCAGAGGGCTATGCTGCAGGGTCACCCAAAGCAGACAGGTCTCTGCTGAAAAGTCAGACTAAATGTGCCTAATCTCATAACCATGGTGAGAACAAGAAAAATGAATTCTATACTGGATCGGTCATCGCCCAGGTCAACAAGGGCCGCATCACGTGCTGGGCACTTGTCGAAACCTGGGCACTTGTCAAAAAATGGGTTACAGGACTCAGGATCTTCAGCTGAGCAACCAGGGCTGGAGACTGTAGAGCTACTGGCAGAACAAACTCAACGTTGAAAGTATACAGTTGCAGAAAATCGAGAAATTATTATTTGTGACTTTAAATTGAACCCATCAAAACGTGGATTCCAGAAAAGAATGTATGAAATTTGGAGACAAAAACATCCAAACTTGGAAATTACAGAACTTAGATTAGTGGATCAACATTGATTTATAATGTGAAAGAAAGTATTTACAGATGTGGAACTGGACGAACTCCAGCAAAATATCCAGAGTGAGGATACGGACCATGAACCGCCGAGAAATTCTCCAGCAGATCTTGAAGGAACAGTGGTAGAGCAACAAGGCATAGCTGAAAATGAATATGAAAGAAGTGAAACACCTCAATTATTATTATTATCATCATCATCATCAACAACAACAACAGTTTAATTTGTTAGACGTCCCATAACAAATTGTTCTCTGGGAAGCTCACAACACAACATTAAAACATGAAATAAAAACACACAACACATTAAATCGTAACAGATTAAAAGGTAAAATAGATATTACTAAGGACTGGAAAGAGGCCATTGTAACTCCACTATTTTAAAAAAGGATCCAGAGGGGATGCAGGCAGTGTTCCTTTTAACAGGGATTCCCAGATGTTGCTGACTACAACTCCCATAATCCCCAAGCAGAAACCATTGCAGCGGGGGATTCTGGGAGTTGTAGTCAACAACATCTGGGAATCCCTGTTAGAGGGAACACTGGATCCAGTTGGTTTAATGGCTGTTTCATGTACTGTAAGTTGATAGAAAGCATTATTAAGCAGATGAGAAGGGGAAAATTTCACCTGCTATGTTTGAGGAGTAAAGCAGTTATAAAGGCAGGCAAGCTGCTTCTGTGCACAACCAACAGCTAAAAACTCTGTATTTCATGTACCAAGAAAATGGATCATCTTGAAATGTTCTGCAACAGTATTTTTCAACTTTCTGATAGCTGAGATGCACTTTTTGTTGAATTTCAAATTGACCTGAATTTAATTTAAGGGTCTCCAAGATACATTTAGACAGTGAAAAATAGAAATGGCTTGGGAATGCTCAAAAACGCTCTGTTATGGTAAACTAAAAGAAGAACGTGACTGTAAGCTTATTGGACAAATTTCCTTTCTGAAGAGTTTTCACACTAGTTATAATCCAGCCATTACCAAGAGCTGTTTTAGATGGAAGGTGAATGAAAATACCTTATTTCAACAGTAAGTGCATATGTGGTAGTGGGGAAGTTGAGGATATGAAGCATTATATGGTGTTCTGCAACTATAAAACACATACCAAATAATATTTGACGCCTCTTTCAGGAGGGGAGGCTTATTGGTCAGTTTTTCAGAAACTGAGCCTCTTATTAAGTTCAGATAATTATTATCAAGAAGGTGGCTGCTGTCCTATACATATGTAATATCTGTACACAAGTTCTTAAAAGACCATGCTGCTAGTTGCCAAGGGGATAATTGAATAATAAAGAGTAACAGCTGTGCAGTATAATTAATACTAAATCATTGATATTATGAACGTATATAATTTTGCTGAATTGTTAGGACTTGGTTGAATTTGGTTTTAATTATTTTGCTCATCACGTTAATATTTTTGTTATTACATTGTTACAACCTAACATCATACAATGTGCACGTATATAATTTTGCTGAATTGTTAGGACTTGGTTGAATTTGGTTTTAATTATTTTGTTCATCACATTAATATTTTCGTTATTACATTGTTACAACCTAACATCATACAATGTCTGCATTTGCACGTTAACGTGGAACTAGATTTGCAGGGGGTCAGAGTTTTCCCTACTGTTATGACCAAATGAATGCAACTCCAGTCCTGTTCATCCAGTGACCCAAGGTTGTGCTCCACAGACTCCAATTTGAACCTTCGGTTTGTAGTGAGCTTCACTGCTCATAACCAGGATTCAAGTTGTGGAGCGTTATGTGTGGATACAGCACTGGAGGCTGCATTCACTCCAACAGGAGTTGAGGGAGGAAGCTCCTCCCTCTCTCCGGATATGATTGGCTGTGCGGGCTGTCCTTCAAGCAAGAAGGAAGCCCACACAGCTAGTTCCCCCTCCTCTCTGTAAACAGTCTCCTTGTAAACACTGGCCAATTTCTGATGGGCCAGCTAGCACCAGCAGGTTCCTAGGATGCTTGCAAAGAATGCTGGACATGGATCTTGATCGGATTCAGCAAGGCACTTCGGCTCTTAAGAGAGAGAGCATACTCCTGGTCACTTAGCATAGATGAGATATGCCTTAACTGTTAAGAGCTTCTGAGTCTGCTGTGAGAACTAACCTGCGCACCGATGTGAGGACAATACAAAAGGGAGGAAACTAACTTCTAGTGCAAAATGCCAAACATTTATTGAATGACAATCAAAATATGTATGCTCATTTGGGGGAATCAATAAAATAGGTACCTAACTGTAATGCTAGCAAACCAAATTGTTTACGTATGGGGTTTCAATAGACTAAACTCATCTTATAGAAGACAGAAAAGTAAAGTTAAATAGCATTCATTCAAGTGAATGTATTTATTGTTCCATTTATATACCACATTTCATGAAACTCATCCCAAGGCAGTTTACAAAATGCAATAAAATTCCATAAAATCACATTAAAATATTAAAATGAATTAAAACTATAAAAACATAAAGCACCGAAAAGCGACAGCCATAAAAAGCAAAGACCGAGTGGCCAGAAAGAAGAGATTTGCAACCCCTAGGGGGTAAAAGCCTGAACAAATAAAATAGTTTTTAGTTGTTTTAAAGCAGTCACAGATGCCAGAGAATGGACACCCTCTACCAGAACATTCCAGAGCCTAGGGGAAACAACAGAGAAGGCTCTTTCTTGCATGCACGACAACTGAACTTCCCTCAGTGTCGGCACATGGAGTTTTAAAAGATGCAATTCCTAGAGAGTCTCCTTATTGTTAAACTAGCTGCTTAACATGGCAATGCTACCAGCAGATGGTTTCTGAGACAGGCAGAGGGTTAATTGACATGGGGAAAAACAAGTCAGAGACAGGTTAGAAAAGGAGAGGATAGGCAAAATACATTAATATAATGTAACTGCAAAGCATGGAGGTAGGCTAGACCTTGTGAGAAGATGAACGCAAGGGGGCTAGGCTCTCAGTTTCATGATGTAGCCATGGTGCTAGGTTTTAGTCACTGTTTCTAACCTGAAAAAAGTTGTTCTAGTTAGAACTAATCTGCCTACTTTCACTATCCCTACAACTGGACTAAATTTGGTCAAATCAGGCAGTTCACAAGTTAGTACACTTGTGCCTCAAATGTTCATGCATCCACCATCTTGAATTGGGGTGGATGACATCATCACAACTATGCATTTGAGGTATCCCTACAACTGTACAAAATTTAGTCCAAATTGATTCTCACTTTCACCTCAAACGTTCACATGTCTGCCACCTTGAATCAAGGTGGATGATGTCATTACAAACTACACCCTTGAGCCGTCCCTTTGTGTCCCTACACGTGCAGCAAATTTGGTTCAAATCAGTTAGGCAGTTCACAAGTTAGCCCAATTGCTCCTCAAATGTTCATGTGTCCACCATTTTGAATTTGGGTGGATGACATCATCACAAATCACACCATTGAGGTGTCCCTGTTTGTCACTCACTACAACGGTACCAAATTTTGTTCAGTTTGGTTAGGTGATCCACAGGTTAACACTCTTGTGCCTCAAATGTTCACGCAGCTGCCATCTTGGATCAGGGTATATGACATAATTACAAACTCCACCATTGAGCTGTCCCTATGTGCTATTCACTACAACTGTACCAAATTTGGTTCAAATCGGTTAGACAGTCCACAAGTTAGCCCACCTGCACCTCAAATGTTTACGCATCCATCATTTTGAATCGGGGTAGATGACATAATAAAAAACTATGCCACCAACAAAAGGAAGTACTTATTTACACATCATTATTATTAATTTTCGTAGATGTCCCTGTGCTGGATGTGTGGGGATGCGTCCCAGAAATGGCGGCGGGCCAGCGGGCAACAGGACCATCCACGGCGAAGAGGTGGCGGCGGGGAGCCCTGTGTGGCCGCTGGGGTCAGGACGCGGCTCTTATTGCATTTGATCTTAGTGCTTGTTCTTGTGCAGCCAGTATTAAACCCTCTGTTTCTTTCTTCAAGTTGCCATTCTTAAGCCATTGCCAGGTCTTGGTGATGTCTGATTTTCCACTTATATTGTGCAAATATTGACCATGCAGGGGCTTATTTTTCCATTTTTCTGCTCGCTTCTTGACTTGTTCTTTCTTGTAGGCCTGTTCTGTTTCATTGGTGTTTAATAGTTTCTCGTTATTGACCATTTTAAGTGCATCTTCTTCAATGTCCTTGATATATTCTTCAAGGCCTCTTTTCTCCTCCTCTACTGTTTGATGGACTTGGAGCATTCCTCTTCCACCTGAGCTGCGAGGGAGGTATAGCCTATCGACATCACTGCGGGGGTGCAGAGCATGATTGATGGTCATGATTTTCCTGGTCTTACGATCTAGCGTCTCTAGCTCTGCCTGGGTCCAGTCTATTATTCCTGCAGTGTATCTGATAACTGGTATAGCCCAGGTGTTTATGGCTTGTATGGTGTTCCCGCCATTGAGTTTGGACTTGAGGATTTTTCTAACTCTCCTGATGTATTCACTTCCAATTTTTCTTTTAACTTCAGTGTGTCCGATGTTATCAGCCTGGAGAATGCCCAAGTATTTGTAAGGTTCTTTCTCTTCCAGGTTCTTGATCTTGCTTCCATTGGGCAGTTCTATTCCTTCTGTTTTTGTTATTTTTCCTCTGTTCATTATTAATGCAGCACACTTGTGTAGTCCAAACTCCATTGCTATATCATCAACATCATCATCATTATTATTATTTCTTGTTTACATGGTCATACAGGTGTTATTGACTGGTTTGTTTTATCCAGACATCGAATCCTTCCCAAGGACCTGAGATGGCTGAATTTTATTATCAATATCATTGTTGTTGTTATTATTATAGATATCATCTATTATTATTATTACTTTATGTATTTATTGACATCAAGCATGGGGAGAGGAGCACTTCTGCCAAACTTTCTCTCACCTTCCATTGTCAAATACCATGTTCTGTTTGATCTTTGGTAATGTCAAGGTGGACCTGAAAAGTCCTGGTACTGCCTGGGAGACCCATAAGTATATTCTTTGGGCTGAGGAAGGGGTTACCCTTATCATTCTATTTTTAAGTAAATCCTAAGGATCTTACTTTATTTTAAAAAAAATAGGCTACAAAAGACTGAAATTAGCCCATCCTACTCTAAGACAATGTAAAAATCCCAGTACTTTGAAGATTTCCTACTCTGCATAAGACAGCAAAAGCAGCAAATACAGCCAAGTGTATATAAATACAGCCCAAGCTCAAGATGGCTCTTCATAAAAGAGGATGGCCAAAACCATTGGCAACTCCTTCCAGTGACTTCAGAACATAAAATCACCTCAGATTTCATGTCATCTTTAAAAAGAAAAACAGCAGGATGAACAGATGCAAAGCTTCCCCTACCTTTTCACTTGAAAGAGGGGGATTTGGGCAGGTGCAGATTGTCATACCGGTTGACATTCCCTCTTCTACATGTCTGGATACTTCAAAGGGAGAGGTGAGATAACAAAGGCCCTTCATCAGCCAAGCTGTCACCAACCACCATTCGCTTCTCCCCTCTCAGAACTGGCAACTGCACCAACCGTTCCATCTGTCATTATTTATTCATTTCAGCCTTGAGGTAGCGCACAATATATTTAAAGGTAAAGTAGTGCCCTCGAGTCAATTTCTACTCCTGGTGACCACAGAGCCCTGTGGTTGTCTTTGGTAGAATCCAGGAGGGGTTTACCATTGCCTCCTCCTGTGCAGTATGAGATGATGCCTTTCAGCATCTTCCTATATCGCTGCTGCCCAATATAGGTTTTTCCCATAGTCTGGGAAACATACCAGCGGGGATTCGAACCAGCAACCTCTTGCTCCCTAGGCAAGTTAGTTAGAAGCAGAAATAAAGTAAAAGCAATGAGGGCAGGATAATCACGTAGGAGCACAGCAGCACTAGAGCTTAAGGGAATTCCTAGCCTCACGCAGTTCCAAAAGCCAAGAAGAACAGCCATGTCTTGGCCAGCCATCAAGAAGTCAAAAGAAATGCAGTAGTACAAACGTCCTGCACCAGGGAGTTCCAAAGACTGGATGCAGCCACAGAGAAGGCCTTGTTTCATGTACTTGCCAGACAAGCCTATGAAGGCATCAGCATGCAGGTAGGAGACTCTCCCATAGATCTTAATAGGTAGGTAGATTCAAGTGAGAGCAGATGGTCCTGAAGATATTCTGGGTCTAAACTGTTCGGAACTTTATAAGTGATGAACAGCACCTTGGCAAGTAAAATAATAGAGTAATATGCAGCATATGTAAGGTCTCGAATACCAATCAGGCCACAGCCTTTTGCACCTGTTAACAGTTTCCAAATGCTTTTCAGAGGCAGCCCTACATAGACCACATTGCAGTAATCTAACTAGATGTGACAAAGGCATTGGTGACAGTGGTCAGATCTGATTTTTCCAGGAAGGGTCATAAACCACTGGTGTACAAAGTTGCAAAACTGAACAAAGGTGCTCCTGATCACAGCTGGCACTGAGTTGCTGGGAGCAAATTGGGTCCAAGTGCAACCCTCAGATAACATTTCCATCCTATGTAATATTTCCGTTCTATTATGTAAGAGCTGGTACTTGCATTTGCTTATTTTATCTTCCCTCCTTATACAGTATATTTGTACTAGTTGGACCATGTGCAGAGCATCTGCGCCTCTGCCGGCTCGCCTGGCCTGCTTCTCCCCCACACCCAGCCACGGTTTCTGGCCAGCTTTAAAGCCGGCACATCCCCTCCTCCTGCCCGCCGCCTGCTCCCGGAGGCCGAGCCGGCCTGCCGGCACCTCCTCATCCCGGTGGCTGGGCTGGTCTGCCACACCCGCTGCCTCCTCATCCCGGCGACTGGGCTGGGCCAGGCCCGCCGCCGCCTCCTCATCCCAGCAGCAGGGCCGGGGCAGCCCACCACCACCTCCTCATCCCAGCGGCTGTTTTCTCCCCATCCCCGTCATTAGTCCGGCAGCTGCTCACGAACTCTCGTGAGAGCTGCCACAAATGGGACTAGCGATAGGTATGCCTAGGAGAAATAAATGTATAATTGTGTCAATTAGATTGCAAGCCATTGTTTTGGGTTCTAAGCCACTTTGAGTTCATCCATGGGATATAAATGTGGCCAAAAAAACAACAACAACACTATGAAAAGTACAGAAACCTGGGACCTTTTCACATCTCATCACCCTAAGACAGCGGCTGCCAGCCTTGAGTCCCCAGATGTTATTGGACCACAACTCCCATCATCCCTCAACACAGTTGCCACTGTGTCTAAGGATGATGGAGTTGTAGTCCAACAAAATCTGGAGCCCAAGATTAAGAACATAGGAAACTGCCTTATACTGAGTCAGCCCATTGGTCCATCTGGTTCAATATTGTCTACATTGACTGGCAGGAGAGATATAGATATAGATATAGATATAGATATAGATATAGATATAGATATAGATATAGATATATTTATTTATAACAGAAAAGAAAATTACAGAAAAGAAAAACATAAAAAGAAAATTACAAAAATGCAGCAAATGACATCTCATATGTATCTTATACATCAACCCGGATTTCAACTCTCTATCGTATCGACACCCTATTCTATCTGCTTTCATTTCGATTTAGTCTATTGACCTCCAATTAAAAATGTCTTAGTAAATTTGGGATCAAAGTTAATCAATACTGACATTTAAAACGTTTCACTCACGAATTTATTGGCAGAGAAAATCCAAATCTCAGATGAGGTATCCGACTCTGTAGCAAATTGCATCATATAAATGGTTTCCAAGTAAGTTCAAATGAATCCACTAGTTTATTCTTTATGTATGAGGTAATCCTTGCCAGGACCTTTCCAGGGTTTTAGGCAGGAGACTTTCCCAGCCCTACCTGGAGATGCCAGAGAGTTAGCCTGAGACCTCAGAAGCTCCTCCAATGAGCTATGGCACTATCCTCTAAGGGGAACATCTCACAGCACTCACATGTGGCCACCCATCCAAATGCAAACCAAAGTGAACCCTACTTAGCAGGGCAGACAATTCATGCTCAGTACCACAAGATCAGCCCTTTTCCCCTACCCTAAGGATCTTGGAAAGACCTCTGGGGCAACCAATTGACATTCCTTCCCTTCCTTTTATTGCTGTTTAGTGCCCTGCTGTGTTTTGCTCTGTGTTGCCCAATAAAGCTATCATTGCTATCATTACTTGGATTATGAGCAGCTAGAAGGAATGTGCGTTGGTGGTGTAGAGGACAAGGAGTTCTTTGCATCCCTACCAACGTGTGCTCTTCCTCCATTATTACAGCGGCACATTATTATCATCAAGAAATAGCAGCAAAGAGCTTTTATCATGCACATACCTCCTCCTGGTCATTGTCTGTATTCACACAAGTAATTGCACAAGTAAAGGTTTGTGGCACCTTTGTAGCCTCATCTGAGAAAATTATGCCTGCATTTTCCTGCTCAGTAAAGCTGAGTAATAGAAAACACTCATCGCTATTTCACTTAGCAGTGGATCTGCTGCAGGTTTCGCTAATTAACTCACTACCTGAAAGGAATTTATTTGATAAACTTGGTCAGAACAAGTCTGTTGTGGTATATGTTCAGGAAGGGTTGATCTGCTGAAGTCTCCTTTTGCGCTCCCTGCCAAACAAACAAAAATCCAGAAGAAAAGTAATTTAAAAGTCTGAAAGAAGAGAGAATGAGGTCATTCACACAATAAAAACTGTATTCTACCTGGGTTTGGGAGCTGTGTGTGCTCCCAATTGTCGGTTGTGTGGAAGCAAGGTAAGAGGAAAACCTGGGTAGCTTTTCCTCCTGCCTTGCTTCCACACAATCACTTCTACCCAAGGTTTCCTCCTACCTTGCTTCCACACAACCGAAAACTGAGATCACATACAGCTCCCAAACGAAGGTAGAACCCAGTTTTTGATTGTGTGAATGACCGCAGTGTCGCTCAGAGAAACCCTTGTAGCTTTCTGACATGTGACTGCTAGATTCAGTAGCAGGCAGGGTCCCAATGTTAATGAAAGCAGGGGCGTTAATGGAAGTGGGAGATTTTGGCAGGTGCTACTTCTCACACGGTTATAAATGATAATGGGAGAAAGGGAATCTGCTGAAGCCATCCTTGCTTCTTCATTCTGAAAACTGATACAAAGCAAATATATGGACTGCTAGTGTATGCAATATGTTTCTCCAGGTAATGGGGGTGGGATTGTGTTGGGAAACCAGTCACTGTTTGGCTGTGTGAATGAGCTATAACCGGACTTCCTTGAAAATATAATCTGAGCTGTATTGAGCAATATTTACCTCCCAATCTGGCCAATCCTGTGGAGGGATGATCCAAAGAGAACCCAATTTTACTATAGTTACGTATTTGAATTACAAATTGTATCCAAATTAAACTATACAAGTTGGTTCTCACACATATTCTCATGAAATATAAAACCCATACATGAAAAATCTAAAATGATATGTATGGAAACCAATATAAACCCTTGTCTACGGGTAGCTTTGTCTTCATCAGAGTATAAATTTTACTCAAGTGATATATATATATAAGGGATGTATGAATTGATTTGGGTACAAAACAATTTGTACCCAAATCTACCTGTTTGGGGTGATTTGTGGACAAAAGAAATCGCCCCTGTGTTAGCTGGCCAGATTCGGGTCCAAAACAATTCGCCCAGATTTTGGACCTGAAAATTTTGTAGATTCGGACCTCCATTTTGTGGTGATCTCTTCTGCTGTCTCCATTTTGTGTCAAGAAATTTTTTTGAAAATCCCACCCTCCCAAGTTTGAGATTGTTGACTTACAGTGTGCAACGATTGGCTGGCGATTCCCCCGTTTCCAGATTGGTTTGTTTCCATTCAAATCTTGTGTTGCCGGGGTGACTGACCCCGCATTGGCTAGGATAAAGAAGGGTGGGGAGAGTTCAAAGGAGGGATTTTCAGATGAATTTAAGGAGGCAGGCAGCCACCATTCTGCCTTTCTGCCTTGTGGGAGGAGAGAAAGAGAGAGCCAGAGGAGCTTTGCTTTGCTTTGCCTGCCTGCTGCCTGGAGTGGATTCTCTGCTGTTTGTTCCTGCTTTCCTGATTGAGGAAAAGAGAAAAGAAAACATTTTCACCCCCTTCCTGCTGTTGAGAGAATCATTGCCTGTGCGAATCCATATGGGTACAAAACAATTTGTACCCGAATCTACCTGTTGCAGGAGATTTGTGGACAAAACAAATCACCCTGTGCTAACTGGCCAGATTCAGACCCAAAACAAATCATGGGTGATTCGATTTGTACCCAAATAAAAAAAATCAATTGATGCACATCATATGTACATATATACAAAGTTCATTAATCATGTGGAGGACTACAGATGCACACCAGGTTGATCAAGCTCCTGTCTCTTCCTTCTCCATCGAACCTTCTTTTTCTTCAATTTATATTCATATCGGACTGGTGGGGCGGGAATCTTGTTCAGTGGCCTCAGTCACACGTAACATGAAACGGGAGTGAAACAGGGCAGAGGTTGGATTCCATGTACGTCTGAATGTGGGAAACTATGGTTTTGCAGCAAAAGCAGCCCAAGGTTTCCCTTGCCAAACTCCAGTTTGAATTTTTGGTTTGTTGTGAGAATCGTTGCTCCAACCTGAGGTTTCAGGGCATTGGCATTACTTCCAAATGTGGATGGCACCATAACTGCAGTTTTGTGCTATTTCTGGAACTGAAATCACAGAGGGTGGTCCAGACCCACCCATAAATGTGCTCGATCCATGCCTGCCGCACTTCTTTCTGGCCACTTCTCTGAGCACTTGCCCCAGCCCTGTCTCCACGCTCCTCAATCTGTTGCCTAGCAACAGGGATGCTGCATTGTCCTATCCCGAGCTTCTAAGCCTGTCAAAGGGAAAGGTCACATTTGGGGATGCTCGCTTTCCACTGTGTCCCTTGTCTCCCCACCCCCGCCAGCAATTAGAAGAGAAAGGGAAGAGATGACATGACACACACAAAAGAATCAATAAAGAAGCATGTTCACAAGCACAGGCAGCTACAGTGGCACCATAAACTGGGCAACCCCATTAGATCACTGCAAAGATAACATATGGCAGGACAGTGATACCCGGGGTAGGATTTAAAAGGCTGCCCCACCCAGGAATTCTTGAATAGCTCTGTTGTATTTTTTGTACCAGCCCCTTCCACTTGGGTAGAAGCATGCAGTCCTTGGTGTTGCTCATCAGAAGAACTGTCCAG
Organism: Hemicordylus capensis; assembly: GCF_027244095.1. Classification (NCBI taxonomy): domain Eukaryota; kingdom Metazoa; phylum Chordata; class Lepidosauria; order Squamata; family Cordylidae; genus Hemicordylus; species Hemicordylus capensis. The sequence goes on along the minus strand of NC_069660.1, from coordinate 23,334,874 downwards.
CAGGAGCAGTATTGCCTCAAGTCAGAGGAGAGATTCCTCCTTTGTGACTATGACAGATGCTGCTCCAGAAAGGACTGCTCTCTGTGAGAGTGAAAGACCATGGAGACACACATGTGGGCTGGATAGCAGCTGCCACCCAGCCTGGCTGCTTGACACATGCAAGCTGCAGGGACGGGTATCCCAGCAACACCTTTCTCTGTCCTGGCGACTGCCGAGGAGAAGCAGTCCTTCTGCCTGTCCGGTCATTCATTGGCACATATCCATGTTTGGTTTTGCCTGGTATGCCCACCCTACTTTCCTGGGATTGTTGATAATGGGGGCTCCCTTCACCTGTGATTCCTCGTGGTGGCTGATCTGCATGTGACAGGGGTCAACCAATGGGGGAAGGAGGCGGGCCGATTCCAGGCAGTTGCTCTACAGCTCAGCACCCTCCCATCCACCCTGTATTCAGTGAGGGATAGCCAGTTGCCTGCGGGTTCCAAGTAGGAATTTTTTGGGTTGCACCAGATTGGCACTCGGTGTGGCCTTTTTTCACCTACTTCTTACTGAGTCCTTTGGGTTTGGGTCATAGGTAGGCACTGAAGGTAACCGGTCCCTTGGCAGGAGAGTGTGGGTGTTGGGTAGGTAGATTGATTAACTGTTTGGCTGGAGAGCCATTTGGGGTGGGGTGGGGGCAAGGAACAGCCTTTCAGGGTTTTTGCAGCCCAGAGGGTAGGGAATGGCCCCTGCTCGGGGGATGGTTCGATTCACCAACTAGAGCTTTGGTGGCTTGAGTTGGGGGTGGGCCGGGTTACTACCCCCTCAGTGGGGGAAAGCCTCATGGTGAGAGGAGGTCAGGACCTGGTGCCTGACCAAATCAGTACCCAGCCCTTCACCCTTGTATGGGGATAGCCCTCCCTAGGAGGCGGTCCCACACAGGAGTACCCACGCTCTGGTTAGTTAGGTACCTCATTGCAAGTCTTATTCTGCTGTACATTAATAAAGTGGCCCTATTCTACTCCAACTAAGCATGTCCTGTCTTCATTGGGGCTGGGGTTGCAATGTGGCCTTCTGTCTTAACAAGACAATTGTATCATCTTCTGGATCAGACTCAAATATGTATGATCTAATGTAGCTTCCTGGTTTAGAGATCATTTAGTTTTAGCCTTGCTGAGTTGTAGCTTTGTTTTCATTTACCTTGTTTTATGAGCCACAAGGTTGACTAGTGTGCATGTAGTTTTAATGGCAGACATGACCCGCAGCATATCATGGGCAGTTCTGCACCACCCATGCTGCTGTTGGGCATCGAAAACAACAGTGGTACTATTAAACAAGAGCACCCTTGTGCTAAAACTTAAAATTGTGAAAACACACTTGGATGACACAACAGCTATTGAAAATAATGGCATTGCACAACTGCACATTGGGACGAAAAACCCCAACTTCAAGTATATGCTGATGGGATCTGAGCTGTCGGCGACTGACCAATAGAGGGATCTTGGGGTCATGGTGGACAGCTCATTGAAAGTGTCGACTCAATGTGCAGCAGCTGTGAAAAAGGCCAAATCCATGCTAGGGCTCATTAGGAAGGGGATTGAAAATGAAACGGCTAATATTATAATGCCCTTATACAAAACTATGGTGCGACCACTATTGGAGTACTGCATACAATTCTGCTCACCACATCTTAAAAAGGACATTGTAGACTGGAAAAGGTACAGAAGAGGGCAACCAAGATGATCAGGGGCCTAGTGCACCTTTCTTATGAGGCAAGACAACAACACCTGGGGCTTTTTAGTTTAGAAAAATGACGACTGTGGGAAAACATGATAGAGGTCTATAAAATCATGCATGGTGTGGAGGAGGTGGAGAGAGAGAAATTCTTCTCCCTCTCACACAACACTAAAACCAGGGGTCACTCCATGAAATTGATTGCCAGAGGTCTAGGACCAACAAACGGAAGTACTTTTTCACACAACGCATGATCCACTTGTGGAACTCTCTGCCACAGGATGTGGTGACGGCCAACAACCTGGATGGCTTTAAGAGGGGTTTGGATCACTTCATGGAGGAGAGCTCTATCAATGGCTATCACTCGGAGGGCTGTGGGCTACCTCCAGCCTCAAAGTCAGGATGCCTCTGAGTACCAGTTGCAGTAGAATAATGGCAGGAGAGAGGGCACGCCCTCAATTTCTGCCTGTGGCTTCCAGCGGCATCTGGTGGGCCACTGTGGGAAACAGGATGCTGGACTAGATGGGCCTTGGGCCTGATCCAGCAGGGCTGTTCTTATGTACATATTAGCACAAGGGCTCCTGTGCAACATTACCACCATTGTTTTAGATACCTGCAACAGTGCAGGCAGTGCAGAACCACCTGTGCTATCAGCCAATTAAAGAACATAAGAACAGCCCTGCTGGATCAGGCCCAAGGCCCATCCACTCCAGCATCCTATTTCCCACAGAGACTGACCAGGTGCCTCTGGGAAGCCCAAAAGCAGGAGATGAAGGCATACCAACACTCCTGCTGTTGCTCCCCTGCAACTGTGATGACATACGGCTTTAAGCAAGTAAATTTGAATTGAACTAAACTGGTTCTTTTTTTGAAAATAACAACTTAAACATGAGAGAGAACTAGTTCATTTTATGAGAGATCATTTTATACAAACTGGAAATGTAAATGTAGTTTTTTGTTTTCCACTTTTCAAAATTGTACAGAGGTTACAATAACTGCAAAATAATATAGAGAGTGCAGAAGAAGATGATAATCATAGATAATCACTAGCTAAAGGTTTAGAACTGATTGAACCAGTTTCATCATAAGATATTTCTTGCAAGCCTTTTATGAAAGACAGAGTAAGAAAATCATTTTATATATATATAAGAGCAAGCGAAAGCGATCAGAGTACAGAAACCGAATTAGACTCACAAAATGAGTTACAATTTCAAAATCCCTGCAGGCCAAGTGAGAAGCATGGGGGAAAGATGCCAATCAAGTTAACCATACAACTGAGGTCAAATCCATTACAAGGTTCCTTAATGGAAAGTTAGAGAGGTCATTCACACAATCAAGGGAGGTATTCACGCAACTGATCGGCAGGGCAGGAGAGTGGGCAGCAGGGGGGAGGCTGCAAAACCTTACCTTCCCCCCAGATGATCCTTCGAATGTTGCTGGGAGCACGGACCACACTTGCAGAAGAACAGCGCTTTTGCCAGGCAGCACAGAGCTCCACAGGCCAGGACAAAGTGTCCCAGCCTCTGGGCATCCACCATGCCCACAGTGCATCCCACAAAGTCCTTACCTTGCTTCCACGCAACAAAAACTGGGAATACACACAGTTCCCAAACCCTGGTAGAACACAGTTTTTGAGATCATTCACACAATGAGGTCATTCACACGGGAGGGATGGCAGGCGGGCGGGGGGTGGCAGAAGGCTGTGCTTCACTCACCTTCTCCCCAGATAAAAGGAGGGATGCCGCGCTCCCTGCCCGACTCCACAGGGTCATGCAGGCAACCAGGTAACGCAGCATCCTGACAGTTCTACCCAGGTTTGGGAGCTGTGTGTGCTCCCATTTTTTTGGTTGGGTGGAAGCAAGGAAAGAGGAAAACCTGGGTAGAAGTGACTGGAAGCAAGGCAGGAGGAAAAGCTACCCAGGTTTTCCTCCTACTTTGCTTCCACGACCAAAAATGGGAAGCACACACATCTCCTAAACCTGGGTAGAACACAGTTCTTGATTGTGTAAATGACCTCAGTTTTTGATTGTGTGAATGACCTCTTTGGTTGTGTGAATGACCTCAGCGTGCATTAATTATTATCCTTTCACTTCTTTAGGTCCCTTTCTTTAAGCTCTTTACATTGCTGGCTGCCTGATCTGTATTTATAGCCATTCATCCATAGCTTAGTAGCGATGTGCACAGAACCGGGTGGGGGAAGTTCAAGGAGGGGGGTTGACTTTAAGGGTGGCGGAGGGTGCAGTTACCCCTCCCTCCACTAAGTGCACCCTCCCCCACCCTTAAAGTCAACCCCCCGCCTTCGATCTGGCAGAACTGCCAGTCATTCGAACCAGTTTGGAAGCCCATAAAGGGCCTCTGAACCAGTTCTATGCACATCCCTATAGCTTAGTGGTAGAGCATCCGCTTTGCATGCAGAAGGTCCCAGGCTCAATCCCTGGCATCTACAGAAAGAGCTGGGAGAGACGCCTGCCTGTAACCTTGGAGAGCTGCTGACAGTCTCTGTAGAGTAGACATTAGTGAGCTAGATGGACCAATGGTCTGACTCAGTGTAAGGCAGCTTCCTTTGTTCCTATGTATGTATCTTAATTATATACAAGAGACAAAGCCCTTCAGACATTCTCCTTCCATTATCAATTCTCCTGTGCATTCTGAACTTACATCCTGTGCAGCTCTCTGCCAATCCAAAAGCAGGAGGTGTGTGCTGGTTTGATGCAAGCCCAAACCCCAATCACACTAGCTAGTGTAGAGATGCTCTAGGGCGACTAAGAATTGCATCAAGAGATGATGCTTCTTCCATTGGGAATGATGAGGGGATCATCACTACTGCTGCCATTCTTAGTGGCCACAGAGCTTCTCCAAGCTCACTGGCAGTGTGGACAAGGTTGGGACTAGTCTTGGATCAGTGGGGCACTGCACACATGCACATCTGGGGCGTGGGGGAGCAAGGGGGCATCCTCCCTGGATGGAGAAAACACCAGTTGCAGAGTAGCAGCTAATACAAACATAGACAGGTATGGGATTTTAACATCAAACCCTGCCCACTAGAATTCTAGGAGAAATTTTATGCAGGACAGGAAAGGAGCAAGGGAGGATGCTTTGATGGGGAAGAAGCTGGAGATGAATTAATGGGAGAGAAAGTAAAAGCAACCCTGAACTCCCGGGGAGAGAAAGAGAAATTATAAATGGCACAGTGATGCCCGTCCACTCAGCCAGCCAATCAGATCTACAGAATGGAGGGAGTGGAAGGGAAGGGAGGGAGAAGCATGACCAATGGAGACCTACTTCAGAAAAGCCTGGGAGCTACCACTAGCTCCTAAGCTACCTAATGCTAGATCAGCTTCTCTTAAAGCAAGCATGACTACATGCACCCAGGCAGCATGCATCAGACAGCATGCAGTGAGAAGGCTGATGGGACATTACTGTTTCAGAACAGATGGGAGCAAAGGCATTAGGCCTCTGGTCTCCAGAGGCTCACATACTGTGCAGCCATGGGTGTCCGGAGGGCTTTTCCCGGGGTGGGTGGGAGGCTGCAGTCCTATTCCCGTGCTGGTAGCTCTCAAGGCTCTGATGAAAAAAAGTAGTTAAGTCTGTCAGTCCTCAGCCTTAAAACAGAAAACAGCCTGTTTGGGGGCTCCCAGCAGTACCCCTACATGTGATTTGAAACTACAGGCTTGTAGCTTCCATTTTGACTATCTGAACTCACGGGGTCATGGGGTCATCATTTGCCTACATGGACTAACTCCCAAGGATAAGTCGCTTAGCAGATAGCATGGGAAGGTATCTCTAGGTCAAGCCTAACATGCGACTTTAAGGTGTCTTCCCATGCTCTCCTCCCTGTTCAAGCACAGATGAAGATGCTGAGTAGACCTGAGTTAAAAGAGAAGTTGTTTCTCTACGGAGTAGCAGAAAACTCCTCTCTTTGTCAGCACAGAGGATTAGCAGTCTAGCTAATCACCTTCATAGGAAGAACAGATAAGGTTGCAGCAGGCTCTTCCCTCTAACACAAGTGTTAATGGCTAGCATGAAGCACAGGGAGAAAGCTCATTATGTTAAGGAAGTTCCAGTCTTCCATCTGGAAGGTCTTCCTGACATGAAAGAATTTCTGAGTCTGCTTATTCAATGTTTTTACATACAGGTTGCCTAGACCTTTTCATTTCATTGTGCCTTAGAGAACACCCACCTACAGTTGAATAGGACAACATGTATTCTTTTGTCCACCACAGATGCCACCCTTCTCAGGAATGTGATGTGGTCTGCAGGTTTCTGCCCCTTTGTATCCCAAACCCCATCAAACAGTGTGTCTCTTCGCCAGATGCACCCTCCACATGTACCTGTGTCTGCTATGTCATCCGGTATCTTGGCCCTTGTGCCCATTCTGCCCTCAGCGTGCTTGGCTGCATCAGAGAACTGGTCTCCTGAGATCAGACCGCCTTTAGACTTTTACTGGCTTCCAGGCTCGCAAGTGGCATGCTTGCCTCCACCCTTGCATCCTATTTTCCTGCTTGCTCCTGGAGAGAGAAGTCCCTCTGCAGCTGCTGAGTAGCAAGTGTCAAACACACACCATCAAAAGGATTCAGGTATACTAACCAATCTATGCTCCAAACTCTCTTGCTCTCCTTACTCTCTTTAAAATCTAAAGCTCAAAGGCAGAGCCACCATTGCGTGAACGGGTTCAAAGAACCCGGGCCACCATGCTCAGGGGCCACGCCTCATGCCCCAGTCACACCCCCTGCATCTGAGGTCAGATGCAGGAGATGAGGTTTCACTCGCTGTGGGGGCGCTGGCAGAGGGCTGAACCAGGGCCGCCGCTGGCCTCCCTATACCACTGCTAACGCTGTTTTCTAAAGTCCCATTTCTCCAGCCAGCCTTGATTTTAATTTGGATCTGAAGCTAAAATGCTTCTTTGTGAGCTTCAGTTTAGTCTTATTTGTTTGATCAGTTAATATTGTATTGCTTTTTAATCCATTTTCCCTCTCTGTACCCCTTATGACCTTTCAAAAAATCTATTTTGACTACAACACTCTCTGTCAGTGATTTCCTTTGCACAAATTTATTCTGTAGCAAACTGCTCACTCTAGATTTGCTGATTACCCACCTCAGACCAAGAGTTAGTCAGGGGTGCAGAGACAACACTCCAGAGCAGTGTCATTAACATAGCCTACCAGGGGCAGAGCTATAATTGGGCGGATGGTTCAAAGATCCCGAGCCACCCAGCTCCTGGCGGCCACCTGGCTTTTCCCTCCCCTGGCCACCTCATTCCCAGCCAGCTTCACGGTCTGCTGGGTATTTTCTTTGTTTTCTCCCTCTCTCCCAAGGGAGAGAACAAAGAAAATATCCAGCCAGCAATGAAGCTGGCTAGGAAATGAGTTCTGGAGGGCTGTGCTGGATCTTCCATGGCCCCTGAAGGTGACACCATGCACAGGGGGTGTGGCTGCCACACAGGAGGGGAGAACACGAGTCCCCTGTCCCATGCCTGTAACCTACCTTTAACCTTTTGCTTCCACCCATAAGGCTTAGTCTCGGCATCAATGCTTGATCCAGCTTGATTCTAGATTCCAGTTGAATCAGCAAGTTCTTTGACAGATAAAGCACTATCAAGTGCTTACCTTCATGGTCAAGCAAAGTCAGGATGCTGTTGGTTCCTGGTGAGGCAGTGGCAGGTGCTCTGTAGCACCTGGAGTATGGTGTAGTGGTTAGACTTGACAGCCTCAGGTTCAAATCTCCACTCAGCCTTCAAAGCTTTCTGGGTAGCCCTGGGCCAGCCACTCTCTCTAAGCCTACACTACATCACAGGGTTGCTGTGAGGATAAGAACTGGGGCACTAAACACATTGCCCTGAATTTGCTGGCAGCAGGGCTGGAATAAGAAGTCATAAATAACATAATATAAATCATATCAGCAACACTGGCTTCTTCTGTCCTGGAGATCTCAATGACCCTATTATGGTCCTCGTACCTCACTCCTGCTGCCAGTTGGGTGTCACATCTGTTGACTCCATTGGTCTGTGTGCAAGAAATGCCAGTGGGAGCTAAGAATTTCTGGGGTGTGTAGCTCTTGAGAGAGGTGGGGCTCTTCCAGGCAGCAATAAACAGCCCTCTGAAAAGAGCTTGCTAGTAAGCTGAAGGCAAGAGCTTACTCAACAACCCTCTCACGGATGTCTGTCCCAGTGGGATCTCATGTACAAGTCATCCAGCCAGCAGGGACCTTGTGCTATTTCCACAGCACCACCTGCCAGCCAGCTCTTGCTTTCTATTATTAATCCACCACTTTTCAATACTAGTTTCCTGACAAAAGGTGGGTTAATGACAGAAAGCAAGAGGAGGCCAGCAGGTGGCGCTGCAGCATTTGCATGAGGTCACTGCTGTCCATGTGACCTGTACATGGGATTGCCCTGGGAAAGATTGCAGGAGTCTGCGCAAGTGTGTGGATGCAGAGTAAAGCTCTCACCTTCAACTTACTCACATTCTTTTCGCAGCACTTCTTATAGCTATCTGGAAGGGCCCCATGTCACATATAAGGAGGCACATAAAAGAGGGTGGAAACCAACGTGCCCGCTCATGGTGAGAAGCATCCTGTAATGCCGCTTACCCCTCTATGTGGCAGTGGTGCTGCTCCAACCACCCACGGCAGCGAGAACTGGCCCCTCCCAGATGGCAGGGAGCTCCCTGTCTGTGGCAGGGGAACATGCGAGCCCGGAAGCGTCTCACGAGGCTGGACCAAACTCTCATGAGATTTTGGAGTGAGATCTCGACTGGGACCGAACTCTCACGAAAGTTGCTCCAAGTGCCAGGGGCTATATAAAGAACAACAGGCTGGTGATGAGGGGCCAGTATGCAAGGAGGGTTTCTCTTGGCAAAAGCCCAGGGTGGCAATTTATCAAGGCCATTGTCAGCTCAACAAGCCCTGACAAGGAGAAGGAGCTCTGGACCATAGAACAACTCTGAGACCTAGCTGAGCCTCCCCAAAGGCCGAGCTGACAAGGAGCTTGACATATGCATGTCCTACAATTTCCTATATAAGCAATTTTTCTCTTGTTCCCAGTTCTAGAGAGCCTGTTAGCAAGGTACTGTTTAGCAAGTTGCTTTTTCCGTTTCATCCAGCAAATTTTGCAAGATCTAAAGGAAAGGAAAGGTAAAGTGTGCCGTCAAGTCAATTTTGACTCCTGGCGCCCACAGAGCTCTGTGGTTTACCTTGGTAGAATACAGGAGGGTTTACCATTGCCTCCTCCCCTGCAGTGTGAGATGATGCCTTTCATCATCTTCCTATTTTGCTGCTGCCTGATATAGGTGTTTCCCATCTGGGGAACATACCAGCGAGGATTCAAACTGGCAACCTTCTGCTTGTTAGTCAGGCATCCGATATAATAGGGGAAATATGTTAATGTAAACTGAGACTAAATCCAAGCCATGCCTGAGGATGTTTGTATTCCTTAGGCATAGCTTTGATTTTGACTCAGTTTGATTTCCCTTATGGTAATGGGATTTCACGCCAGGGCACTTTCCAAACCCTACAACAGGGTCACTACAAATCTGCTAAGTGTGTTTCTGTACTTTCTGTGTCGTGACACCACAGTCACAACACAGAACCCTGCACTGACAGCACGGGGCCGTTCATATTTCTAATGCCTTTTTTCGGGTTTTATCTTTGCATTATAGTGCTACAACATTGCATGTGCATCACAAAAAGCTAGGTTGTATTTTCCCATTGTAGGGGTTTGAGATTCTGGGGATCGTTTTCAATCCAATCCCGCCAAGCCAAAGTATTTTACCCCTTTGCCGCGTGTAATCTGGAGAGTGCTCAGGAGGAAACGAGAGTTCTGTTATGCCCCATACAAGTTCTCACTGTGCATGGATGCTCTGCCCACACAAGGAAGGATTGTGACCTTGGGGCACAAGAGAAAAATCTAATAAATGAAAGAAATTTATTCAGTGCTGCAAAGGAAGCTTCAATCCATATTAGGCTGTAATGGTGAAATATTTTTTATAGATGTCAGGGCACACATCACCCGGTTTGAGAATTAGGGGCAATTTTGGCTGATTCCACTCAAAATGGAAATTGCTTGTAAATGGCTAATATTTCCATCTCAGTGTAAAAAAACAACCCTGGAAATTGCAAAGGGAAAGAAAACGCACAAAAACAACAGTGCACATTAGCAACACTGTAACAGCAAACTCACTGTGAGTCTAAAGACTTTTCTTGGGTTGGTGGGGGGAACCCCAGCTCTGTAGAAAGGAGACAGATTAGTAAACAATTTGCTTGCAAATTATATTCTATGCTTTGGTATCTGGGCAAGGCCTAGGCACTATCCAATCCCTCCCACACATGATTTTTAACAGCTGTTCCTAATTATTATAGTAATGTATTGCCATGTCTAACAGTCGTTAAAGAAACAGAAATGAAATATGTGGCAAGGATTGGATAATTTCCCAACAGGTCTTTTTTGTCATCATTTGAAGAACTGTGAAAAATATCACACAGAATTCTATCGGAAGCCTAGACAATTATTGTATTGTGCTGTGTGTTTATTAATATGGGAACATTTCTTTCAAGGTGCAAGTTAACTTTAGTGAACAGGGATGGCTGGAAGAGAGGGAGGGAGGAGGAGGGAAGGAAAGCAGAGGGAGGAGCAGGTGATGGAGGGAACCTTTTCCTTCTCAGCAGAAGGATGGAGATGCAGAGCAAAAAGCTACCTTCTCTCCATTCTGAGGGCCAAAGGAAAAACTCACCTAGGCGCATTTCTGGACAGCAGGCTTTACTGCGGGTTTACTGCAAGGCTTTACTGCAAGTTTGAATCCCCCCCCCCAAAAAAGATGCAAAAAGTAGATTTTGTTAGCCCATACATAAATGGGGCTGCACGCTAAAAAATGATGACAAATCTGGATCGTGTCTGGAGTGTTCCCCAATAGCTTGCAGAGACTTTGGTGTAAATCTGGCCGATATGTGAATGCACACCCTCCCTTCTGGAAGAGAAGTGAGCTAAAAGCACCATCTGGGAATGCTCTGGGAGCTTTCGCAGACAGGGCTTCCAGCTCTCAGGGTATATGATGAGTGAAGCCACTTCGAATTACATTAGCAGCATGAGGGAAGGCGCCCCTCCCCTCTGCTCCCATGTTTTCATTTTGTGCAGGTTCACATTGCATGCCTCCATATTTTTCTTCTAGCCGAGAGAGAGAGAGAGAGAGAGAGAGAGAGAGAGAGAGAGAGAGAGAGAGAGAGAGTCAGGGGCGTAGCTATAATTGAGTGGAAGGGTTCAAAGAACACGGGCCCCCAGTCCCTGAGGGCCCTCCAGCTCCATCCATCCCTATTTTCTTCATTGTCTCCCTCACTCTGGGGGGCCACCAGAGAGAAGGGTGAACACAGGTCCCCTCTCCCCTAGCTACGCCCTTGGTGTGTGTGTGTTTGGGAGCTCCATGGGAGGAACATTGTTGCCTTCAAAACCTCGTGTCATAGACTGGGAGCACTGGTATACACTCACAGATTTCTTCCCTTTTTCCCAACACATGTGTGGTGTGCTTTACAGCAGTTTGTTGGTAAAACCTCTTTTTTAACCAGTGAAAACCTTAATCAAGCAGACTAATATTGTTCAAAAAAGTCAACTTGAGCATACACAGAAGTTTTGTAACTAGAACTTGAGAAAAGTGGTTTTTCTGAAAACTGTTTTCCCCCACTCTTCACATCTAGGCAAAGTAGCTTTATTTGCATTCCTAAAGAGTGCTTCCATCTTATCATGTTAATGACCATGTCATAATCACTAAGGGAGGGTAAGGTCCAGCTCCAAGCAGTTTTGGAGGAAACTGATTATCTAGACCCATTTCAAACTGGCGTTAGAGCAGGCTATGGGGTTGAGACAGCCTTGGTTGGCCTGATGGATGACCTCTACTGGGGAATCAAGAGAGGGAGTGTGACTCTGCTGGTTCTTTTGGATCTCTTGGCAGTGTTCAATACCATTGACCATGGTATCCTTCTGGATCACCTAGGGGAGCTGCAGATGGGGAGCACTGCTTTGCAGTGGTTCTGCTCCGATCTCCCAGGTAGGTTCCAGACTGTGGCACTTGGTGACAGTTGCTCCTCAAAACAGAAGCTGTTATATGGAGTCCCCCAGGGCTCCATTCTGTCACCAATGCTTTTTAATATCTACATGAAACATCTGGGTGAGGTCATCAGGAGATTTGGTGCTGGGTGTTATCAGTATGCTGATGACACCCAAATCTATTTCTCCTTGTCATCTTCATCATCAGAAAATGGCATTCACTCCCTAAATGCCTGCCTATAGGGAGTAATGGGATGGATGAGGGGTGACAAATTGAAACTGAATCCAAACAAGATGGAGGTGCTCATTGTAGGGGCTCAGAATTTGTGGGATGAATTAGATCTTCCTGTGCTGGACAGGGTTACACTCCCCCAGAAGGAACACAAAGGCACCTTTGGAGTACTTCTGGACCGAGACCTCACCCTGGTATCTCAGGTGGAAGTTATGGCCAGGAGTGCTTTCTACCAGCTTTGGCTGATTCGACAGCTGCATCCATTACTTGAAGAGGAGGACCTCAAAGCAGTGGTGCATCAGCGGGTAACCACCAGGCTTGACTATTGCAATGCTTTCTACATGGAGCAGCCTTCGTACGTAGTTCAGAAACTTCAGTTAGTTCAAAATGTGGCAGCCAGACTGGTATCTGGGGTAACCCGGAGAAACCATATTATGCCTGTTTTAAAACAATTGCACTGGCTGCTGTTACGTTTCTGGGCAAAATACAAAGTCCTGGTGATTACCTTTAAAGCCCTGAATGGCTTAGGTCTGGGTTACCTTAGAGCACGCCTTCTTCTGCATGAGCCCCACCACACCTTAAGGTCATCTGAGGAGGTCTGTCTCCAGTTACCACTGGTATGTCAGGTGGCGATTCAGAGACGGGCCTTCTCTGTAGCTGTCCCGGGGCTGTGGAATGCACTCCCGGCAGAAATCCATAGCTTGAGTTCATTGTTGGCCTTCAGGAGAGCCCTTAAAATCTATCTGTTTGGCCTGGCCTTGCAGGGTTTGTAAGCTGTTTTAAATGTTTTAATTGTTAATGGTTTTATATTGTTTTTAAATTGTTTTGTAACTATTGTTTTTAAAGGATTGATTCATGGGTTTTATTTTTGTTGCTGTGCACTGCCCAGAGCCATTTGGATGGGGCGGTATTGATTGATTGATTCAGTTTCAAATAACAAATAAATGTATATAAATAAATGTATATAAATGTTATAAATAAATAATAATAAATAAAATTGACCCCAAGTTGCTGTTTGCCCTGTCAGTGAGAACATCCACATATATGCATTTTCCCTAAATAGCTCTAAGGATGGATTAATATTTTTCCTTATGAAAAGGAGGAGATGGTTAACCCCTCTGGCCCTCTTCCCCATTATGTGGTTCCAATATAAATTCATTCATTAATTTATCATATTTTAATACCACTTGATATGTACATCTCTAGGTGGCTTTTCTGTTGCTATTTTCACAAACATCTAAAGAGCAGGAAATTCTGCCACAGATCTTCATCTTGCCTAGCTGGTGCTCAGTAACATTGCTGTGTTCACTTAATCAAAAATATAGACCACATCGTGCTATTGATTTGCCTTGTGAATTATTCTCCTTCATGTAATGGCATCATGACATCCTCCTGGTGTTTTAATCTCTGGAGTGCTTCCGCTTCACACAAAGGTGAGGTGACAGAATATGCAACACTAGACAAGAAAGTTCTTCATTCTCACCCTGCATCGCTTTTCAATCAGACCACAGATGTTAGCAGAGCAGTGTAGGAATGTACAAACAGTTACATTTTGGGACTTCTGTGTTTTTCCTTGTGTCCTGTCAGGTCTGAACTAAGCAACATAAAATGAAGATGATTATGCACTCGTACAGACCATTTTTACTGCATATTCAAGCACCCTTTTTAGTTAGGGTTGCCATTTAGCAATAGCAATAGCAATAGCAATAGCAATAGCACTTACATTTATATACCGCTCTATAGCCAGAGCTCTCTAAGCGGTTTACAATGATTTAGCATATTGCCCCCAACATTCTGGGTACTCATTTTACCGACCTCGGAAGGATGGAAGGCTGAGCCACTGCATTTCCAGGTAACGCCAGGATTTTAAGCAAGTCATCAGGATTGCTTAGTCAGATTATTGTTGTTGTTGTTGTTGTTGTTTACACAGTCAGACAGGTGTTATTGACTGGTTTGTTTTATCCAAACATCGAGTCCTCCTGATGGACCTGGGATGGCTGGATTTTATTGTAAATGTTGTTGCTGTTATTATAGATATTGTCACAAAATATAGGCTGTTCCCAGTAAAGTTGCTTTTTGTAATTGGCTGATGGTGATTTCTGTGGCCCCTATGGTGTTGAGGTGCTCTTCAAGTTGTTTTGGAATTGCACCTAGGGCACCAATTGCCACTGGGATTGTTTTGGTCTTTTTCTGCCACAGCCTTTCAATTTCAATTTGTAGATCTTTGTATTTTGTGATTTTTTCTATTTCTTTTTCTTCTATTCTGCTATCCCCTGGTATTGCTATGTCGATTATTTTAACTTGTTTTTCTTTCGTCTAAAGTACAGTTATATCTAGTGTATTGTGTGGCAGATGTTTGTCTGTTTGTCGTCAGAAGTCCCATAATATTTTTGCATCTTCATTTTCTACCACTTTTTCAATTTTATGGTCCCACCAATTTTTGGCTACAGGTAGCTTGTATTTTTGGCAGATGTTCCAGTGTATCATCCCTGCTACCTTGTCATGCCTTTGTTTGTAGTCAGCCTGTGCGATCTTCTTACAACAGCTGATCAGGTGGTCCACTGTTTCATCTGCTTCTTTACAAAGGCAGCACTTGCTGTTTGTTGTGGATTTTTCTACTTTTGCTCTTATTGCATTTGTTCTTAGTGCCTGTTCTGCAGCCAGTATTAAACCCTCTGTTTCTTTCTTCAAGTTGCCATTCTTAAGCCATTGCCAGGTCTTGGTGATGTCTGATTTTCCACTTATATTGTGCAAATATTGACCATGCAGGGGCTTATTTTTCCATTTTTCTGCTCGGTTCTTGACTTGTTCTTTCTTGTAGGCCTGCTTTGTTTCATTGGTGTTGAATAGTTTCGCGTTCTTGACCATTTGAAGTGCATCTTCTTCACTGTCCTTGATATATTCTCCAAGGCCTCATTTCTCCTCCTCTACCGTTTGATGGACTTGCAGCATTCCTCTTCCACCTGAGCTGCGAGGGAGGTATAGCCTATCGACATCACTGCGGGGGTGCAGAGAATGATTGATGGTCATGATTTTCCTGGTCTTACGATCTAGCGTCTCTAGCTCTGCCTGGGTCCAGTCTATTATTCCTGCAGTGTATCTGATAACAGGTATAGCCCAGGTGTTTATGGCTTGTATGGTGTTCCCGCCATTGAGTTTGGACTTGAGGATTTCTCTAACTCTCCTGATGTATTCAATTCCAATTTTTCGTTTAACTTCAGTGTGTGCGACGTTATCAGCCTGGAGAATGCCCAAGTATTTGTAAGGTTCTTTCTCTTCCAGGTTCTTGATCTTGCTTCCATTGGGCAGTTCTATTCCTTCTGTTTTTGTTATTTTTCCTCTTTTCATTATTAATGCAGCACACTTGTCTAGTCCAAACTCCATTGCTATATCGCTACTGAATATACGGACAGTGTTTAGCAGTGATTCGATTTCTGACTGGGACTTTCCATACAACTTCAGATCGTCCATGTACAGCAGATGGTTGATTTGACTTGATGTTTTAGATGTTTGGTATCCGAGGCCTGTTTTATTTAGTATCTGTGAAAGTGGGGTCATGGCGATTACAAACAATAGAGGGGATAGTGAGTCCCCTTGGAAAATACCTCTTCTAATGCTAACCTGTCCAAGTGCCTCGCCATTGATTGTTAACTGTGTACTCCACATGCCCATTGCTTTTTTAAATAAATATCTGAATGTTTTTGCTGACACCAGTTGTTTCTAAACATTTTAGTATCCATGTGTGAGGCAATGAATAGAAGGCTTTCTTGTAGTCAATCCATGCAACACTTAGATTTGTTTTTCTTTGTGAGAGATTCACAATAAGTAATCCCCTGAAGAATGTTGCCTTTATTTTTTGTCAGCAGGGGATCTCTATAGGGCACCTGAGAGGTTAGCTTGATTTTGATGTAAATCACTGCCTACCTGTGCATTGTAATGTTTAAGGTTTTTGGCTTTATAGTGCAATCCATTCTATGCATGCCTACTTGGAAGTAACATTGGTTTCAATCAGATTTTCCTCCCAAGTAAGTGTGTATAGGATTGTGGCCAAACTGAAAAACTCAGTGTGATTTTTTAATATTTCAAACTTTGTGTAGTCTTCATTTATTTTTGTGGTACTTTGTGCTAGAAAATTATTTTGCCCTTGTAAATATCCAGAGGAAATACAAGTCAACTGGACAGTGCATCCATTAATTTGCATGGTATGCAAAATATTTGCAGGCTAATTTGCATAACATGTAAATTAGGGTGTCCGGATTTGGAGTGCTTGAATATGCCAACCCTAATTTTAGTACACATCTGTAAGGTTAAGTGTGCTGTCGAGTCGGTGTCGACTCCTGGTGCCCACAGAGCCCTGTGGTTTTCCTTGGTAGAATACAGGAGGGGTTTACCATTGCCTCCTCCCGTTCAGTATGAGATGATGCCTTTCATCATCTTCTTATATCACTGCTGCCCGATATAGGCGTTCCCTATAGTCTGGGAAACATACCAGCAGGGATTCAAACTGGCAACATCTGGCTTGCTAGTCAAGTCATTTCCCCGCTGCACCATTATGAAGGTACATCTGTAGCTGATACCAATTCTTCCTGTACCAATCTCCTTTCCCAAGACCCATTGATTCCCTCAAGCCTGCCAATCTCCTCACCAATCTTCCCCCAGCCCCACCGCTTCTCTCTTTTAATCCCCACTGATCTCTCTGCTGATGGTCTTCCAAGCCCTACTATTCCCAATCCAGGCTCTGCCAATTCCCCCGGCAAACTCTTCTCAAGCCCTGCTGATTTCTCCCAATTTCCCCTCCCAAGCCCCTCTGATTCTCTTCACCAGCAATCCTTTATGTCAGGCCTACTCAACCAGAGGCATAACTGAGGTAGGCAGGCAGGGCACGTGCCCTGGGTGCCACTTGGTAGGGGGCACAACATTGCCATGTCACGTGGACGCCCGCACCGCCCCCACCCCACCCCCCAAATTTGTTCCTACTTGTAAAAGGATGAGGGGGGAGAACTTATGGAAAGGTTGGGCAAACAAAGGCAACCTCAAAACAGGTGGGGAAATCATGGGTTTTGGAAATAAATACTCTGAAATAAATCCCATTTAGGTTGGATCAAAAGGTGTCTTGTGTGAGTGAAAAGATAGTTTTGCTTGCACAAGACCCCCCCCCACCCGCCCTCGTTTCAGCCAATTGCTCCTCCTGCTACAGATCCCTGCCCCCCCATCTCATGCTATTTTGAGGAATTCTCTTACTTTCAACAACAGATTTTGAGGGGGCTAGGGTGGGTGGGTGTATAGGGCTTCAATCTTTACATACTAAGCCTCGAGTCGCCACAGCACAGAGTTATAGGTTTAGATAGATAAGGAGCGGGTTGGGCCAGGATGAAGAAGAGCAGGTTGCACACATGAAGGGAAGTTGTTGTTGCCCTACTGTATAAATGCATATTCAGCAGGCTAGTGAGTCTAACTAGCTCAGCATGAACTTTAAAACCAGACACAGCAAGGCACAATGGATTTCTTTTCTCTATACATGATTTTCTTCCCTGCTGGGAAACATTATAGCTTGTAGTCCAAGTGATTATTTATTTTATTTTATTTTATTTTATTTTATTTTATTTTATTTTATTTATTTATTTATTTATTTATTTATTTGTTTGTTTGTTTGTTTGTTTGTTTGAACAAACTTCTATATCATTTCTTTCCATTACCAGAATCATAGCACTTCATCTGCGCTTCTTGAGGTCCCCAAGTAACTACACATTCTCTTAAGTGCATCCTTGATTCTGATGCCCTTAGCTTTTGTTTACTAAATAGCAGCTATGTGGTATGGAGTAAGAATCTGTCTTGGGTCTGTGGCAAGGAAAAGCCACCGTCCCAAAATAGATTTTTACTCCAAAAGCCCCCTACCCCATGCTTTGCAGATGGCAGTTCAAGAAGGAGAGGAGAGCTGGTCTTGTGGTAGCAAACATGACTTGTCCCCTTACCTAAGCAGCATCCACCCTGGTTGCACATGAATAGGAAAATACAAGTTTTCTGAAAGATGCATGTCAGATGTTTGGGCGGCGGGGGGGGGGGCACAGGGGGGCACAGTTTCAGTGCTTGCCCTAGACGCCATTTTCCCTAGTTACGCCTCTGTACTCAGCTTTGGCCACCCAGCTGTTTTTGGATTACAACTCCCATAATGCCCAACCACAGTGGCCAATAGCCAGGGATTATGGGAGTTGCAGGCCAACATCTGCAGGAGGCCCAAAGTTGAGCAGCCCTGACAGTGACTTATATCATGATGGCAGCCAAGCCAGAAGCAGCAACCTTTGTTTCTGCTTCTCGCTGCACTCTGCTTTTTCAAAGGGAAGAGGGCAGCACAAAGTAGTTTAAAGAGGCACCCTGCTACTCTGTTCCCTGTCCTCTGGAAGGTGGGGTGGGGAAGGGAGGGTGGCAGCTATGGTTGCCAGACAGGCTGGATTGGGACAACACTGCTGCCAGGAAAGCTTTGTGTGGGTGGAGGGTGTGACTTGATGTAGGCAGCACCCAGTCCACTGCCTCTGCCAATACACCATCTGCCTTATCCAGTCAGCCATGATCATATGTTGAACCCTGGGGGCTTCCTTGCAGTCTGAGGGTGCTTCTGGACACAAACCTCTCCCTGGTGTCCTGGGTTGAGGCCGTGGCCAGAGGTGCCTTTTATCAACTTCGGCTGATACGCCAACTGCATCCATTTCTTGAGATAAATGACCTCAGAACAGTAGTACATCTGCTGGTCACCTCCAGACTTGACTACTCAATGCACTCTATGTGGGACTGCCCTTGTACGTAGTCCAGAAACTGCAGTTAGTCCAGAATGCAGCAGCCAGATTGGTCTCTGGGTCATCTTGGAGAGACCATATCACTCCTATCTTAAAACATCTACACTGAATGCCGGTAAGTTTCCAGACAGAGTACAAGGATTTGGTTATAACCTATAAAGCCCTAAACAGCTTGGGCCCTGGGTATTTAAGAGAACGTCTTCTTCGCTAGGAACTACACCGCCCATTGAGATCATCTGGAGAGGTTCGTCTGCAGTTTTCACCGGCTTGTCTGGTGGCCACTCAGGGACGGGCCTTCCCTGCTGCTGCCCTGAAACTTTGGAACATGCTCCCTGCTGAAATAAGAGCCTCCCCATCTCTCAAACTTTTAAAAGGGCAGTCAAGATGCATTTGTTCACCCAAGCTTTTAACTAGGTACTGTTTTAATTGTGTTTTAATAGTTTTAACTTTTTAATTTTAATTGTTGGAATGTTTTAATCTTTTATTGGCTGTCTTTATTGTTTTGTAAACCACCCAGAAAACTTGCATTTTGGGCAGTATAGGAATGTATTAAATAAAACAAATAAAGAAATACATACATACATACATACATACATACATTCAATCAATTCTTAACCCACACCAAGACGAATGAAGCACTTGCCCAACAAAGCTGCACTAGTGCAAGAAGACTGTCGCTTCATAATTGGGGACTTCAGAATTGCATTTTTCTCTTCTTCTGCCAAAGATTCCTGCAAAACATACAAGGGAGGCCACCAGTTGTGCACCTTGCGCTTATGCACATGCACTAACGCAACACTGGTTGTGATGCACACTCCAGACATAGCACCACTGCAACACATTTTCACAAGAGGATTGGTGCCTCCCAAGATCTTGAGCAGAAGTCTTTTTGAGCCTTGCTCTCTGAGATTCAGTGAAGAATGCCAGGGTTTGGACACCTTCTCAGTGCAAAGCATGTGCTCTACTGCTGAACTGCAACCCTTCCCATTGAACTGCAACCCTTCCCTCTGCTCTAGGCCCCAGCTTTCCCAGAAGTGAATTCTGCAACAGCTTCCAGTTGTATCTTCTCAGAACTGGTGGCTATGCAACCTTGGCACAACAGCTGTTGTTGGACTACAACTCCCATCATCCCCCCTTCCTCTAATTATTGTACCCAGGGTTGATGGAGATTATATTTCCACCAAAGCTGGCATCCCAAGGTTGCCTCTCCTTGCTCTGGACGATGCTCTCATCAGAAGCACTTCTGGTTACTGATCTCATGGCATTTCAGCACCTGATGAAAGCATGGCTGTTCAATCAGTCTTGTAGAGCTGGTTGAAAAATTCTTGATTTGATTGTAGGTGGATGTTTTTCTGTGAGAACTGTTTCTAATGGGTATTTTATTGATTTTCTCCATGGCTTGCGCAAACAAGCTGCAAAGAACGGCACACTTGCAAACAGCAGGATTCAGACATGGTTTTTAATGTGTTTTTGGCTGGCCTGTGCACTTTACCCCACTTGGATGGCCACTATGGCAACAGAAAAGCGACACCAAGTTGTTAAAACAAACAAATTGAGTTGAGTTTGTTATGGTCCAAGAACAGCATCAAAAATGTTAAATAAACAAGCAAACAAGCTCCCTTCCCAGGATGATCTATGAGATGCGAGTCATTATCCATTTCCTTTGGAGTAGAGCTGCAGATGGAAGAGACTTCTTGCTCATCACTGAAATTGGCAGGTTGCCGGCCAGTGAATCTTCCCTCCATAAATGTCTTCAGTTAATTAGCTAGCTAGGAAGCGCTTCTAGTGTTCACTTGAAGAGCCCTCTGGCCCCCCCTCCTCAAAAAAGATCTGCTAAGGCAGGGGTTCCTAGCCTTGGGTCCCCAGATGTTGTTGGACTACCACTCCCATCATCCCTGGCCACAGGGGATGATGGGAGTTATAGTCCAGCAACATCTGGGCACCCAAAGTTGGGAAGACTTTTGCTACGAAGAAAGAGCTCCATACTGCTGCTTTTCGTGACAGGCTGCACACCCACACCCACATACACACACATTATATTTCTGCAGCTTGTGTAAATGGCACAAATGGCAAAGAAACAAATGGCAGAGTTAGGAGGAGGAATTAGGTGGGTGCCCAAGGATGACTTTGTGCTTTGGAATTATTTTTCTTTCCGTTTCTTTTGCTTTTCCAAAACATGGCACTGCTATGGGCCATGGCTGAGGCCATTCTGAAGAAATTATGTGATTCAAATACTGCCACTCACGATAACAAGTGGAGAATGGTGAGAGAGCTGGCCAGCAAACTCTGGAGACAGTCACTTGCAGGAGCTCAAAGAATGCCTGCTCTTCTACAGAGAAGCATGAAAAATGAATGAATGTTTTCTTCCATAACCTGCCTTGTGAATACAAATAACCCTATCCAACCAGATAATCAGAGACTACAATAAGCATTGAGTGGTTTGCAAAGCCTGAAGCTTTGCAAAAGCCCTGATTTGAATCAGGGTTTATTTGATGGGGCACTTTAGGCACCTCCCTTCAAAGCCCTGATCTGAATCAGGGAGGGGCCTAAAGTGCCCAGTTGGCCCCCTCAAATGGATGCGGCACTGCATGAGATGTACATGTGTTGAGGATGGGTTCAACTAACTCACCAACAGCAATTACACAGATGAGGTGAATTTCAATGATTTCCCCTTCCCCTAGAAATCCCCTGTGCCACCTAAAAATACGTCCCCAAGGGTTGTATAACCCTTGGGGACATATTTTCCAGTGGCACAGGGCACTTCAGGGGGAAGAGGAGATCAGTAAAATTCACACACAAACACACACACACCCCACACAAGCACTGGTGCTGCATAAGTCAGGAACTCTTCAGTAGCATAGGTGCTTCTTCGGGATGTGCATAAATCCGGTTTGCCTGGTTCGAATCCAAATCATATTCAAACCGGACTGGGCATGTTCAGTTTTGGCACTCCCCAATGGGGGACCTGGTTCAGTTCAAATTCAAACTGGTTCGGGCCCAGTTTGGGGATGCCGGGTGCCAATAAATTTGTTTCTAAAAAAAGGTTGACTTGCTGCTGCTGAGGGCTTCTGCTGCCTCGGAGGTTACAGCTGCAGCTGTGAGGGGGTCTGTAGAGGCTCCCCCTCCCCTGCTGGTCTCTCCCCATCTCCCCATGGCCTGTTTTGGCCCACCTTGGGGACGTTTCAGCCCTGTTGATGCTCACAGCAGCCATTTTTGGGCCACCATGCATGCACATGGGCCATTTGCATGATACGAGATGTGACGGTTCAGTTTGTGGTTGTGCCCTTGAACCAAACTGGCTCAAGCTTGAACTGTATCAAGATCAAGCCGGTTCATACATCCCTCGTGCTTCTTCATGCAGCACAGGTCTCTGTAGGTCAGGATGTTAGCCTCTGAAGAAACTGATTTAAAAAAAAAAATTAAAAGGAACAATGGAGGATTCTTAATGCATCAATTCCACTTCAGAAACCTGATCAGGTAAGTCAGAACTATAAAATCCTAAAATAAATTCAGATGAAAACCATTTTGGAAGCAATCCTAATTAAGAAAAGGAGACCAGGAAAGCAGAGGCGTAACTATAGGGGGGGCAGGGGGGGCACATGCCCCGGGCGCCATCTTTTCTGGTCATGTGGGGGGCGCCGCCATGACAAATTTTTTAAAAAAATTTTTTTTAAAATTTTTTGTTAATACAAATGTTTCCTGCTCAGTGCAGCAGCACTGCAGCAGTCAAGGGAGCGCGTCGGCGCCCCCTCCCCCACGAGCGGTCCCTTCCGCGCTGCCCGTGCCCCCCCCCCATTGCTTTGCTGGCGCCTGGCGGCCAGTCAGTGGCCTGGCTTCGCGGCAGCGGCGGGCGCTTGTGAGGAAAAACCTAAGTATAATGTAGTATGTTGGGGGGGTGTGGGGGGCGCCATTTCAGTGCTTGCCCCAGGCGCCGTTTTCCCTAGATACGCCTCTGCAGGAAAGGAAGGGAAAGGAAAGGAATATCTCTTGCTTGTATGGAATGAACCAAAAGTTATACTTTAATCTAGGTCAAACTTTACCATTTTGTCTCAAAGGTTTCCCTGGGGTTCATGGGTAGCTAAAAGCATGTATCAAAAATGAATTCATTACTACCTATTAGCAGAAGGGTGTGAAAAAAAGTTTCCAAATGGCTAGTACAATAACAGAAATGACTAATCCATTCATTCACAGATAATTTGAGACTAATGGAGCTAAAGACCTAAATCAGCTCATCAAATGGTAGGATGTTAGGAATATAATAGAGATGAAGAACTTATTGCTAAACGGTTCATAAAGACCTGGTTCATAAGAGGATTTCCCCCCCACCACCACATTTAGGGATGACAGGGTTGTCATCTGAAAAATGTTTATTCCCAGAAACCAAGAGCATGATGACTTGCCCAATTGATAGATCATTGTAGAAACGGTCTGTCTGTGTGTGATCAAAGTCTTCTAGAGCAGAATCTAGCCTTCAGTCTCCCAGATCTCCTCCAAAATTCAGTGGATTCTCTCCTCCAAAACATTCATCTGTGTAAAGTGCTATGGACGTAGGTGGCACAATCAGAATAACTGACTTGGAATAATTGTAAAGTGCTATGGGCGTAGGTGGCACAATCGGAATAATTGAGTTGGTGAACAGGTAAAATCTGGAGTAGCTGTTCATTACACCCTCTGAGCAAGGCTGCCAAATTTTATGTTAGCTAGTGCAGCTATGACTATTAACAGCTTGATACATAGATATTAGTAGGTGATAATGAGTCTGTCAAGATAGCAATCAATTGCAGACGTTCCCACAAGTGGCCAGCATGATCTGACTGGCTGTACAGACAGACCCACAGATTTTTGCTCTCTTCTCTTCTGCAGTCATATTTTCTGGCCGCACTTCAAGCAGGGAGCTTGCAAAATTTTGGCAGTTCCACCTGCTGGCCAGCTAGGGGTCTAGCTATAATTGAGCAAATGGGGTCAAAGAACCTGCCCCCCTCCAGCTCCTGAGGTGCCCCCTTCATTATCTCCCTTACTCCAAGGGGCCGCCAGAGAGATGGCCGAACATGGGGCCCCTCTCCCCTAGCTGTGGCCATCTCTTCCATTCCGTTATTTTAACCCACCCTTTTCCTAACTACTTTTGTGGCAATCGTGAGTCAATCCCTAAATGCAAGAATTGGCCAGAAGGTAGCACTGCAAAATTGTGTGAGCTCCCTGGTTGACAAGTGGCCAGAGAATAAGAAGGTAGAAGGGGAGCAAAAGACTGCAGGTCACCCAGCCAGATTGTGATGACGGCATGCAGAGAAGCCCACCATTTACTGCAGGTTGGGCAGACCCAATGTTTATCCCCGTGCTGTGAAAAGCTTTGCTTGCTGATTCCTACAGATCAAACTGCGGTCATAGGCTCCATCTGGCAAGCAGAGAGCAGGGGAAAACAAGATTGTAATAGATGCTTCATTGTTGCCCTGCCTTTAAAAGGCAGGGAGAGTCACTCCAGCCGCACAGCCAACACAGTGCGGGCTGATTTCAGTCCCAAACGGGGCCGCGTAGCCCAGTTTGGGAGTGAAATAACGCCCCACCCCCCGCGCCTGATGTCAGATGTCACGGTGTGTGTCTGGGGCCACGAAGCGTGGCCCCTGGGGGTGGCGGCCCAGGTTCTTTGAACCCATTAGCCCAATGGTGGCCTCGCTCCTGCTTCCTCCCTGGTCCCTCTGTGCCACTTTCAAAGGTCACCAGAGTTGGTATTGAAAGGGGGCTGGCCCCCACCAGGGTCATGGGGCCTCGTCATTTGGTGCCTCATCTTGGGCACAGCAATCCTTGGGCTGCCCCGGGGTTGTAGAATGCCAAAGTTACAAGTAGCATGAACGCAGCTAGGTGTCACTCTCTCCCACTGAAATCTCCTACTGTTGTGCACCTTTTCAAATTGCCTACAAAACAAGAAACTCAAGGCCTACCTGTCTGATATTTAGCAGGTCTGCTCCTTCAAAGGGATTGTAAAATGTCTAAGAATTTCATGCCAATAGCAAGGAAAAGACAGTCGTTACAGGCAGTCAAACAGCTTCCGGGTCTCGCTCTCTCCCACTGAAAGCAATGGAAAGCTTATAATATTGTGCACTTTTGTAAGTCAGGATGTCAGCCATTCAGTTTGGGGATTCTTATTTTGGACTCATGATATTATGTTAGGCTGCTGATTCTAGATACCAGCTTATTGTGACTGGGGATGATGGGAGTTGTAGTTCAACAACAGCTGGAGAGCCAAGGTTGCCTACTTCTGCCCTAGAGATTGCTGGAGCCAGCATATATCCCCAAACCAACATCTAAGGCAACCAACTTGCATGTCATGGCAAAGCTGCCCTTGCCCACAGTTCTGACCCCGTGGTTCCTAGTTTGTGGGCTCCCACTCAACAGCTGCTTATGGTTCATCTAAGAAACATTTTTTCTCATCCCTGCCGATGTCTGAAATGCCATGGTTTAACTCATGCAGCAGGCTGATTGGGCTCCCACACCACTGAAGGTGCTTTATTCACCTTCCTAATGAACTCAGCAGAATCCAAACAGCCAGCAGGATTTAATCTGGTTGCTCAACATACAAACAGGTTCCTGAAAGATATTTCTTTTAGCTGAAAAGGCTTACTTGCTTTCACTGGAGAGAAAGACTAGTGCACAGAACATCATGGACTAAGGAATGTTTCTCCCTGCTGCAAGTGTTATTTACCTTGATAAAAGATAACAATCGAAGAAAACGATGCCCGACCATTGCAGCATCTTATGCTACAGGCCTTTTACAAAAATAAAAGTCTCTGATATGACCAATTCCAGTCTACCTTATTACTATAGCCTAGAGAAAGTGATGGGTGTGTGTGTGTGTGTGTGTGTGTGTGTGTGTGTGTGTGTGTGTGTGTGTGTGTGTGAGAGAGAGAGAGAGAGAGAGAGAGAGAGAGAGAGAGAGAGAGAGAGAGAGAGAGAGAGAGAGAGATTCAAATAACAAAAGGCAGCTTTGGAGAATCACAGATGCTTTTTGAGCATCAGGCTGTGGCACAGCATTGGATGTGTGTGCCCATAAAGAGCTGTTTATTGCACTGTTTTGAAGCTGGCTACCCCTACCCAAACTTTCTCTGCCTTTCCCCACCCCCCAACTCCCCCAGCAACCAGTGTGGTGGCTGCACATATAGATTTCCACAGGGACCCATATGTGGCCTGCTGCTGCATGTTTAACTTTATGGGTCATGGCAAATGGATATAAAAGGCAAAGTGAGATGGAGAGCTATCACTTTCCCTTCATCCCAATGAACTCCATGGTGTTGCAAGGCAACCAGGGATGGCTGGGAGGCATTGATCTGAAGGTCTGTAACTAAGCAGCTTCGCCAGCTGGCTGCTAATAGGCTCTTGTAGAAAGAGGAGTGGATTTACATGGCCTTCAGGCATGCGGTATCTATTTATGATTATATGGAAACATAGGAAGCCGCCTTCTACTGAATCAGAACATTGGTCCATCTAGCTCAGTACATAGCTGAATCAGGCACAAGGCCCCTCTAGTCCAGCATCCTGTTTAACACAGTGGCCCATCAGATGCCACTGGGAAGCCCAAAAGCAAGAGGTATGTGCATGCCCTCTCTGCTGCTCTTGCTCCCCTGCAACTGGTACTCAGAGTCGTCCTGCCTCTGAGGCTGGAGATGGCCCAAAGCCATCAGACTAGTAGCCATTGATAGACATGTCCACCATGAATCTGTCTAAGCCCCTTTCAAGCCATCCAAGCTGGTGGCCATCACCACATCCCATCGCAAAGAATTTCATAGATTAATTATGCACTGTGTGGAAAAGTACTTCCTTGTGTCAGTCCTAAATTTCCTGACCTTCAGTTTCATGGGGTGACCCCTGGTTCTAACGTGAGAGAGGGAGAAAAATTTCTTACTGTCTACCCTCTCCAATCCATGCATAATTTTATACATTTCAGTCATGTCTCCCCTTAGTCACCTCTTTTTGGAGGCAAAGAGCCCCAGATGTTGTAGCCTAGCCTCATAAGGAAGGTGCTCCAGGCCCCTCATCATTTTGGTTGCCCACTTCTGCAACTTTTCCAGTTCTCTAATATCCTTCTTAAGATATGGTGACCAAAGCTGTACGGAATACTCCAGATGTGGCCTCACCATCGAGTTGTATAAGGGGATTATAATATTAGCATTTTTATTTTCAATCCCCTTCCTAATGATTCCTACCATGGAATTAGCTTTTTTCACAGCTGCCGCACACTGAGATGACACTTCCAATGAGCTGTCCAGCATGACCCCAAGATCTCTCTCCTAGTCAGTCACCGACAGCTCAGATGCCATCAGTGTATATGTGAAGCTGGTGTTTTTTGCCCCACTGTGCATCACTTTACACTTGTTTACATTGAATGCATTTGCCATTTTGCTGCCCACTCCCCCAGTTTGGAGAGATCATCTGGGAGTTCCTCACAATCTGTTGTGGATTTCACTACCCTAAATAGTTTAGTGTCATCTGCAAATATGGCCGGTTCACTGTTCACCCAACTTCTAGATCGTTTATGAACAAGTTAAAGAACACTGGTCCCAGTACCGATCCCTGGGGGACCCCACTTCCTACCTACCTCCATTGTGAAAACTCTCCATTTATTCCTACTCTCTGTTTCCTGTCCTTCAACAAGTTACCAATCCACACATGAACCTGTCCCTTTATTTGATGACTGCTAAGTTTACTCAAGAGCCTTTGGTGGGGAACTTTATCAAAAGCTTTTTGGAAGTCCAAGTATACTATGTCAACTGGATAACCTTTATCCACATGCCGAGAGGTTAGTGAGGCAAGACTTTCCTTTGCAGAAACCATGCTGGTTCTCCTTCAGCAATGCCTTTTCTTCTATATGCTTAACAATTTTGTCCTTAAGTATACCTTCCATCAATTTACCCAGCACCGAAGTTAAGCTGACGGCCCTCTAATTTCCTGGGTCCCCACTGGATCCATTTTTGAAAATTGGAGTCACATTGGCTACTTTCCTGTCCTGTACAGAGCCTGATTGTAGGGACAGATTATATAGTATTGTCTACACAAACTGGCAGCAGCTTCTCCAAGCCTACAGGCAGGAGACTCTCTTAGCCCTATCTGGAGATGGCAAGGAGGTAACTTGGAACCTTCTGCATGGAAGCATGCAGGTACTCTTCCCAGGGATGCCCCATCCCCTAAGGGGAATACCTTTCAGTGCTCATATGGAGTATCCCATTCAAATGCAAACCAAGGCAGGCCCTGCTTAGCAGAAAGAGCAACTCATGCTTGCTACCACAAGACCAGCTCTCCTGGTTGACAGATTTTAATATTTTCATTGATTGAAACTATTTAATGCCACTGAACAAACTTACAGGGTGGCTTATAACTGCTATTTACAAAGAAAGAAAGAAAGAAAGAAAGAGAGAAAGAAAGAAATCAAGAAAGAAATCAAGAAAGAAATCAAGAAAGAAATCAAGATGCAATTTTAAAAGCAGGGCACCAGGGCAAATCAGTAGGATAGAACCAATTGAATGATATCTTTTAAAAGTCTGGATTAATAAAAGGATATTTAGCCAGCACTGACAAGACATGGGGATTTGGTGCCAATGAGCTTCCTTAGGGAGAGCATTCCACAGTAGAGATGCTAAAAGAGACGGCCCTTTCCCCTTTCTCCAGCCACCTAGAGAGGGCTTCAGAAAAGGACCTTAGAAAGGTCCATGTCAGGAGTCAGGAGTTCTTTAGACACTAGGGTGGCTGCAGCCCTTAAAGACATTACAAATCCTTGAGAAAGAGGAGAGGGTGGGGAAAGGGCAGGTCCTGTCAGACCTGACAGGAATGTCAGAACTTCAGTGGAGCTCCACATTGACAGCAGGAGTTGAGCAAAAGTTGCAAAGTCTGTCAGAGTTCACACTGCTGTCGGTGCAGAACTGCATCTGAACATGCCTGTCAGGGTGGCACAACTTCACAGCCCTAACAGATAGAGGTATATTGGGATTGAGGGCAGAGGAATCAAGGGAATGCCCACAGAGAACTCTGATGCTAAGGACAAAGATGTGACCGTGGATGGGAAGTCAGCATGTATGTTTATACCAGGGCAACCTTGGCTCTCCAGCTGTTTGCTCTTAGCAATCCAGGTGTTGGAGAGCCACTGACTGCATCTCCACTGATCTCCACTGGCTGGGGATGATGAGAATTGTGGTTCAGCAACAGCAGGAGATCCAAGGTTTTCTAACCCTGGTTTTCTAACCCTGGTTTTCTAAACATTCAAAATCACAGAAAATTGTTCATTGCCGGGCTAGGCTTGGTTTGGAAAGTTCAAATAGGCTAAAAGTCTGATCTAATACTAATAAAAGCCTGCTCTAATACTTAGTTTAAGATATAGACGACACTCCAAGAATATAAAGGAAACCTGTCGTATATTGTGTTTGTTCTGGATGTTAACCTCTTAGTAATAGGCTTTTTGCTCCCTTGGCAACTAGAGAATTAATCAAGGCTACACCTTACATTGTGTCAGATAGCAGACTGAGCTTCAAAGACTACTTGAATTATTAATGTGAAACCATTTTGTTTAAAAAAATTTTTTAATTATTTTCCTTAGTGTAGTTTAATAAAAACAAGTCTCAAGCAAATGTGCGCCACCAATTTTATACACACTATTCCCAAGATGAAGCACTGCATTTAAGCACTGAGCTTCTGTGGACTGTTCATTGTTGAAAAGGGAAAAGATACAACTTTAGAGAACATTTTTAACATGAACTTTATTAAACAAATATTGTTTTTCTAGAAACAATTATTCTACTTAGGCCACTTCGATATGGCAAGAAAGTGCTGGATATGCAAAGCTTTCTCTTGTGCAAGTTCCAAGCACAATTTTATTCTCCATATACAAGCTGCTGCAGGTTTCCATGCTAGGGCTGTGCACGGAACCGGCTGGTCCAGTTCGATTCAAGTCCAAACTGGACCCAAACTGGACCAGGCCAGTTTGGTCTGGAACCCCCATGAACCCCCCCCCAGTTCGATTCAGTCGGGGGGGGTCCGCGAGCTTGCTTTATTTATTTATTTATTTATTTATTTATTTATCAAACTTATCCTCTCTGAGGGAGTTGTCCGAGGTGGCGGGGGGGGGATCTGTGGAGGTTCCCCCTCTCCCCACTGGCCTCCCTTAGTAAAAAAATGAACCAGGCCACGCAGAGGCCTGTTGCGCAGGTGCAGCAGCTTCCAGAATGGTCCCCTCACCGGGGAGGAAAGGCCAAAAACCGGCTGAAGAATGGTCAATTTTTTTACTAAGGGAGGCTGGCAGAGGAGGAAGAACCTCCGCGGGACACCCCTCCCCTGTCTCAAACAACTCCCCCAGAGGTAGTATTGGGGGGGGGATTTTAAGGACATGAAGCCCCCAAACGGGGTGGGGGGAGTTTGGCCCCAGGTTGGACCGAACAGGAGGTGGTTCGGTTCAACCATGAACAGTCAAACCAAACGTTCGACATTGAACCTGTTTGTACATCCCTATTCCATGCTTCCTAGCTCAATAGCTCAATCTTACCCTCTGTATACATGCTGAGTAGGGAACTTGTGCAACTTTTGCAGTACTACCTGCTGGCCAGTTCTTGCATTCCGGGAAGAAGCCACCCATTTGCCCAGTAACCACAAAAGTAGAAATGGAAAGGGGATCATGGGGTACAAGATCTTACAAGCAGGTGGAGCTGCAAAAAATTGCACAAGGTCCCTACTTAGCATATGTACAAAGGATAAGATCATGCTAGGAAATAGCATGGAAGCCTGCAGCAACATGTGTAGGGGGGGTACAATTGTACTTGGATTTTGTAGAAAGCTTTGAATGTCCCACAGTCTACGGACATATGAAAATGGCCTTAAATGGTCCTTAATTAGAAGTTGCTATCATGGACAGGGAAACTGACAGGCACAATTTTGTTCTGCCCTTAAGTTTTTCCCCTCTGTAGCTAATTGCTGCTTCAGAGTTGCTGATTTGGAACTGGGTTATGGTATAATTAGCCCCACCCCCTACCCTGTTGTATCACACCAATTTCACACATACCGCACACACATACCATACACACAGAGAGAGCTGCTTTTCGACAACAAAAATCATTCTGGGAATTCCAAACACAGATAGCCCATATCACATCTAGTTTGGTACCTGTATGTTTTCCCATGTATGACTAGCAGATTGGGGGAGAGTGATTTGCACTGGAGGAAAGGGTTACCCTCCACATCCCATGCATTTAGGCCATGATTTAAATCAGGCTCCCTTGCAGCTACTTTTAGGAAATAAAAAGATATCATGAGGTCCAGTCATGGATTTCCTGCATCCTGTGTCATTTGGCCCTAAGGTAGGAATGTCTGTTGAATTTGGCCTGTACCCTAGTAATATTATTATCCTCCATGTATCCTGCTGGACTATAAAGAATCTTCAGAGTTGTGAGATTTTCCCTCAGAAATAGTTGCCACATGGCTTATGTGGCATCCATATGCATGTAATGTGTAGCTGTGCTTCCAATATTAGGAACATCTCACTTCCCCTCAAGAGAAATGCAACCTGGAAATAAACCTTCTAGAATGTCTTGTTGTGTGCAAATTCATAAGGCGAGGGGGGAAAGAAAGAAAGAAAATGGTGGTGGTAGGTGGGCGGGGAAGAAAACAATGGCAGCAGCAGGTGGGCGGGTGAAGAAAACGGTGGCGGCGGGGGGCAGGCGAGCAATGAAAACGGTGGTGGAGGTGGGAGAACTAGAGGCACAGATGCTCTGCACCCAGCCCAGCTAGTTACCTTTAAAGCCCTGAATGGCTTAGATCCAGGTTACCTGAGAGATCACCTTTCTCTACAAGTACCCCACAGCTCGTTAAGATAATCAGGAGAGGGGTCCATCTTGGGGCGCCCTGGGATTGGGCATTCTCAGTTGTCGCCCCTGGGTTGTGGAACACGCTTGCCGTGGATATAAGAGGTTTATCTTCCTTGGAGGTCTTCAGGAGAACCTTCAAGACCCATCTTATTAGCTTGGCTTTTATGGTATCAAGTTTTAATCTGGTTTAAATGTATTTTGATTTTAACTGTTTTATTATGTGTTTTTTATTTTAATGTAAACCACCCTAGGAAGGACGGCATATAAACGGACTGAATGAATGAACTGAACCTGGGGCCTTCTGCATGCTAAGCAAATGCACTACCTCCAGGCTATGGCTCCATTCCTTGAAGGAAAGATAGGATACACCTTGTAATAAATAAGGATATGGTAATAATAACAATGTATTTATTGCATGCAAAATCAGTCTTCAGGAAAGGCTTTTATGGTTGCAAACAAATTGCCCTGCTGTGCTTTTCTAAAGTCACTTTCAGTTTCTTCCTGATCTGAGTGGAAAAGGTTCTTCTGATGACTGCTGGGTTTGTGCTGCCAAACCAATGTGCTAACAAATAATTGCAAGCTTCTTCAGCTCCCCGCACAGATCAAACTGCTGAAGGGGGCCCATGTAACATCCCAGCAAATTCTCAGAACATCCCTGAATTGTGCCAAATCTCCCCAGAGAGATATTAATTTACAGCTGCCACATTTGGAAGCTGCAATCTGACAGCCTTCTTCAGCGTAATGATGTGACTCCAGATGGCTGCTCCTTCCTGAGAGTTCAAGGGAATGTGATTGTTTCAAGCCCACAACTGAGGATGGGAGGACAATCTGGCATCATAAACAATTTCAGAGGAACAGCGCACAGCTCACAACATAAGAAGTGGATCAGACCCAAGGCCCATCTAGTCCAGCAACCTGCTTCACACAGTGGCCCACCAGAAGCTCACAGGTAAGAGGCGAGTGCATGCCCTCTTTCTTGCTGTTGCTCCCCTGCATCTGGTATTTAGAGGCATCTTACCTCTGAGGCTGGAGGTGGCCTATAGCCACCAGAGTAGTAGCCATTAATAGATCTGTCCTCCGTGAATTTGTCCAAGCCCCTTTTAAAGTCATCCAAACTAGTAGCCATCAGCACATCCCATGGCATAGAAATCTATCTATCTACCTGTCTGTCATATGTTTATACTGCCTGAAATGTACATCTCTAGGCAGTGTAAAAAAAATCAAAACAATATAAAAAGTCACAGATTAAAATCAACGAAACACAATAAAAACAATTGGATAAAACAGTTATTAAAACAAATTATTAGAATTAATTCTAATTAAAAGCCTGAGAGAACAGGTGAGTCTTGAGAGTCTTTCTGAAAAACAAACAGAAGGAGATGCTCTTATTTCAGTGGGCAGCTGAAATACGTTTATGTGCTGTGCTTTCATAATTATTAAAAGCATTCATGTGCTTTTATGAAATAATTATGTGCTGTGTGAAAAAGTACTTCCTTCTTTTGTTCCTAAATTTCCCAGCCTTCAGTTTCATGGGATGATCCCTGGTTCTAGTGTTGTGAGAGAAGGAGAAAAAAATTCTCTCTGTCCACTCTCTCCACTCCATGCCTAATTTTATACACCTATATCATGTCTCCCCATAGTCACGTCTTTTCCAAACTAAAAAGCCCCAGATGCTGTAGCTTTTCCTCATAAGGAAGGTGCTCTAGGCCCCTGACCATCTTGGTTTCACCTTTTCCAGTTCTACTGTGTCCTTCTTAAGGTATGGTGACCAGAACTGTATGCAATACTTCAAATGTGGCCACACCATAGATTTTATGGCCGCAAATGTGGCTGCACCATTATGATATTTGCAATTTTAATTTAAATCCCCTTGCTAATGATCCCAAGCATGGAATTTGTCTTTTTCACAGCTGCCATGCACTGAGTTGACATCTTCAATGAGCTGTCCACCACGACCCCAAGATCTTTCTCTTGGTCAGTCACTGATGGCTCAGACCCCATCAGTGAGTTGGGGGGTGGGGGGTTGTTCCAATATGCCTCACTTTACACTTGCTTACATTGAACTACATTTGCCATTTTGTCACCCAAACACCTAGTTTGAAGGCTCTAACTGCAAATAACCAAGCAAGAAGTGAAAGGAAGCAAATGACATATCACTCCCTGAGAGAAAAATCTCTCTCTTTTTTTTCTTCAAAGAAAAATAATACAGTATGTTCCAATATTTATTCATTTTTAAGAAACAGATTTCTTTTTGTCAGCTGCATCATTTGAGGCACCTTACACAGCCACTTTTTAGCTCCATGGCAGTGCTTATGGAATCTTCTGCCACAAGATGTTGAGACACCCACCAGCCTGGATGGCTTTAAGAAGGGCTTAGATAAAGTCATGGAAGATAAGTCTATCAGTGGCTACTCATCTGAGGGCTATAAGCCACCTCCAACCTAAGAGACAAGATGCCTCTAAATACCAGTTGCAGGGGAGCAACAGCAGGAGAGAGAAGGTGTGCCCTCATCTCTTGCCTGTGGGCTCCCCAGAGGCAACTGTACAGTTAGGCCACTGTGTGAAACAGGACGCTAGACTAAATAGGCCTTGGACCTGATCCTTCAGGGCTGTTCTTATGTAGGGTAGAGAAAGTGTTGTCAAGAGGGGATTCCTTTGCTCACTGTCTCTATCCCTAATACCCCTAGTGGTCTTTAGGGTTGCTGGTGCCAAGAGTCAATGCCATCAGGAGCTGCATCTCCAACAGTCCTGGTAGTGGCCCCTGACTGTGGAATGCCCTCCCTAAAGAGACCCATCTGGAGACCACCTTCTATACTGTAAGTGCCAACCTAAAACCTTCTTATTCCATCAGGCATTTGGCCTATACTTCTGTTGTTTATACTGGTTGCTGCTGGCTCTTATCAGCTTTACTGTTTTTTAATTATTTTTAGGTGTTTTATGCATTTTTAATTTGCACTGTCATTGATTGGATTTTAATGCTGTTTAATCTTTGTTTTTCTTCTTATTATACACTGGCCCATTGTCAGTTGGGTCTCAGATGGTATACAAAGCATATCCAATCCAATCAATCAATCAATAAGAGGACTGGGATTTGGAGAGGAGAGCTGGTCTTGTGGTAGCAAGCATGACTTGTCCCCATAGCTAAGCAGGATCTGCCCTGGTTGCATATGAATGGGAGACTTGATGTGTGAGCACTGCAAGATATTCCCCTCAGGGGATGAAGTCGCTCTGGGAAGAGCAGAAGGTTTCAAGTTCCCTCCCTAGCTTCTCCAAGATAGGGCTGGGAGAGATTCCTGCCTGCAACCTTGCAGAAGCCGCTGCCAGTCTGTGAAGACAATACTGAGCTAGATAGATCAATGGTCTGACTCAGTATATGGCAGTTTCCTATCTCACGGGTGACCCTTTTTGCATATTCATTCAGTCAGTCAGTCAGTCAACTTTAAATGCCTGGGTGAATAAATGTGTCTTTAAGACTTTTTAAAAGTTGTCAGAGATGGGGAGCTTATTTCAGCAGCTCATTCCAGCAGGGAGCTCAAATCCAGACTCTTCGGGCAGCAACAGAGAAAGCCCGTCCTAGTTTAGCCACCAGTTGAGCTGCTAACAGCTGTAGATGAACCTCTCCAGATGATCTCAATGGGCAATGGGACTAATAGTGAAGAAGATGTTCTCTTTTCCCTGAGTCTTTTGCTATGTGACATATTAGAAAGTAGGCACTGTTAGTTGAGCTTTCCTGGCTGTATGTTTGAAAAGCAAAGGAGGCCGCAGCACTAGATGTGGGCCCCAAAAGTAATACTGCCTAAGGTCCTTAGTCAAGCTTCTTCTCCCCAAATTCGTTATCCACAAGGTTAGTCTGTACTGACACTGAAAGCAGAAGTTGTCCAGTACATTGATTCACAGCACCCTAAAATTAGAACCATAATGATCTCCAAACCAGTAGAAAATTGACAGAGTGCAATTGGTTCAAGGTACATTATGTACCATGGAAACCACTTGGTATTTCTAACTGTCTGCATTTTCAAATTCCTGTTAAAGGGAGGAGAGCTGGTCTTGTGGCAGCAAGCATGAATTGTCCCCTTTGCTAAGTAGGGTCCTCTCTGGCTTGCATTTGAATGGGAGACTACATGTGAGTGCTGTAAGATAGTCCCCTTAGGGGATGGGGCCATATCTGAGTGGAAGAGCATCTACATGCTTGCTGGTTCCAGCTTCAATCCCTGGCATTTCCCAGTAGGGCTGGGGAAAACTTCTGCCTGTGACCTTGGGGAAGCTGCTGCCGGTCTGTGTAGACAATACTGAGCTAGATGGACCAATGGTCTGACTCAGTATATGGCAGTGTCCTATGTCTAATTATACCACTCCTGAGCTAGTTTGTGGTTTGTTCATGGAGCCCTTCAAACACAGCCCTCACCACATGGGAACGTCCCTCTCCACCACTTCTGAGAGCTGGATGCGGTCATCCCAAGCAGCCAGAGCATGAAACTCACTTCCAAGGCTGAGGGTCAGAGGTGCTCTTACCTCTGGGCCAAAGTCCAGGGCCTCCAAAGCCCCTGCCCCCCGCCCCCAAATCCTCTTTAGTCTGTCCCGGATTGTATGGTCACTCAGCCAAGCATGAAGATGCTTAATTTGCAAGGGAGAGGGGCCCTCCAAAGGCCTTTAGGTATTACCTAGGTGCACCTCTGCTGAGGGTATAAGAGGGGTTAGATTCACAAGACTAAGTGAAGCATGTCCTCGTGGAGCCTTTCAGTTCATGATCTCCTGGCCCAAAAGCTGTAACCATCAGTACTGTCTCAGAGGACGAATGCTCATAGTGATTTTTGGCAATATCTACACCTTTAGAGATGAGCCTGATTCAGACATTATACTGTACAAGTTTACAGATGTCTGTACACTTGTGCATGCGTTTGTGTGAGCGACAGTGCCTGTGTTCATTTTAAAAATGAACCTAGATACAGGCCATTCAAACACACAGTACAGATAGGAAGTGTACTTCTGTACCTGCGTTCAGCATAATATGTGAATGGCTGTACCTGCATACACTTTACATTCATTGTATGAGTGTAGAACAGAACATGTGAATGGGCCTATGGAAAATAGGTAATAGCATTGTTGCACTTACAGCATTCTCAGTGTTATCACCACCCTTCTTTATCCCTACCCCCAAACAATTAGGGTAAAATTGCAGTCATTTTTGCCAAGAGGAAGGCGTTAGGGCCAGGGTTAGGGACAGGCAGCAATGAACAAATTGTTGTACTCTTTCCATGGAATGATCTTTGGAGGACATTCCTGCCAATTTTCATTTTCATTCCGCTGACAGTATCAATGAAGTTTTATAGCCATTTTCATGATTTGAAAACTTGTAAAAGCTTTTAAAACACCATGGCGTATTTGGCCACTGCAGGCCAAACGGTCAGGACGATTAAAACATGGCATGAAAGTATTGCTATTGCTATAATCTATTTTCCATTTCCAGGGATGGAGACCTTGTCAAAAATCACCGTCTTCATTCATCCTACACAGATGGCACCAACCAGCTGGATCATGTTCTTTGTGCACCAATTTGTGAGCCATGAACAGTAGTAGGTATGTGCACAAGCCGAGGTTCATGCGCAAGTTTGGTGCTGAACCGGTTTGGGCAAGGGCTGAACCGGTTCGGCACGCCAAGGCGCTGCTGCAGGGGGAGGGGCAAGCAGCACCTTGCAGGTCTTTACCTGCTCTCCACCACTCCATGCAGCTTCCTACTGTGCTGGCTTCCCTCAACAGCCCACTTACGGTGTCCTTGCAGTGCACATGGTTCAGCAAATGGCTTCCGCGCCATGTGCAGAGTTCATGTGCATGCTGGCGCTCCAAGGCCACCTTGCACGGGCTGTTGAGGGGAGCGCCACTGGAGCAGGAAGCTGCATGGAGCAGTGGAGAGCAGGTATGGACCTGCTGTACTTCCTGTAAAAGGTGCCACTCATGGCTCCCCGCAAGGCAGCACCTTGGAGCACCGAACCGGTTCAGCCCTCTCCCGAACCGGTTCTGTGCCAAACCTGTGCACAGACCTCAGCTCATGCACATCCCTGAACAGTAGTGCAACTATTCAAATAAATAAATAATTCTAAGCATCCAGTGACGGATGTCTTCTTCCTGTATCTGCTCAAGGTCCCCTTTCGGAGCCTGGGTGGGGCATACCTTCACCTCCCAATCGGGCCTCATGGATGGGAGATCTTCAGCTGCCAGATAAGCATGCAATGCCAGACCTGAACTTCAACCCAGGTCTATCGTTGTGGTCACTCCTGTGGATTATTAGGGAGGGTCCACAGTAGGAGTGGGATCTCAACAAGGGGCTTTGGGTTCCCCACTGTTGGAGTTCCCTCAGGTGGGGTGTCATCTGGGGAGTGGCTCTGGTTATCTGGTTTGGAGGGCACAGCATCCTGATCTGTGCTGTGGGCTGCCGCAGGATCAAGTCACTCTTCCTCCTCAGAGAAGAAGGTCTCATAATCAGGGCCAAGGTCTGAGTGCCCGTGATGTCCCAACAAGGAGCCACATTCCCATGATCTCTACAGGGAAGCTAGTCAGTGATGCACCCATGCAGACCAGGCTGACCACATAAGCATTTTCCACCCAATGATCTGTGGGAAAGACCCATGCAATCAGCCCGGCCCACCTGGTTGCATCCGCCACACAAAGCCCTCATGCCCAATTAGTTAAGTATTTAAATTCATTTTGATGCCGTTCTTCCTGTATCTGAGTCAAAAGCGGCTCATGTCAAACAGTCAAACATAATGAGAGCATCAAAAAAATTACATAATTGGGAACCATCCGCTCCCAGGCAGCTGGGGGCTGTGTCTGAAAATCACTTATAGGAGGACAGAATCACACTATAATTTTCATTATGAAAAAAGCCTTTGCCACCAGAATTAATGCTAATACTATTTGTCTTTAAGCCCCAGGAATTCAGAAACATCCCAAGCTGTACTGCTGCTCTCTTATTGCAGAATCTATGGACATTTAATTATATGGGGGTGGGGGTTGGTCCTGTTATTTGTTTGTTAATAATCTAAAATATGAGAGGATCTGAGCCACACTTCCACTCCCCCCACCCCAGTCTTTGTTTTGCTATTTGCTTTTCATCACCAGTTAGGCTGCTGTTTAGATAAGATCTTTTTTTCTCCTGGAAGCTTAGTTCAACTCACTGCAATGAGTCTAAACCCTCTGTTCTCAAACTGTAAAAGTATGTGGGGGCATTACCCACTTCTTTAAATCATATATTGGAGAGCCAGCGTGGTGTAGTGGTTAGAGTGCTGGACTAGGACCGGGGAGACCCGAGTTCAAATCCCCATTCAGCCATGAAACTAGCTGGGTGACTCTGGGCCAGTCACTTCTCTCTCAGCCTAACCTACTTCACAAGGTAGTTGTGAAAGAGAAACCTAAGTATGTAGTACACCGCTCTGGGCTCCTTGGAGGAAGAGCAGGATATAAGTGTAATAATAATAATAATAATAATAATAATAATAATAAATGCCATTCTTCCTGTGCTGAAAGCCGCTCAGGCCAAACATAATAAAACATGTTGTCGACAATGGCCTTGATCCAGCAAATATATTGATCTGGCTGATATACTGTGCAGCAAACTACCTCTTCCAAGAGGAATGCTCACACACTGCTTCTGAGCCAGCTAAAAGCCCATCCGTGCAGCAATATATCCAAAAGTATGGCCCCTCACCAGTTATGATATTTATATTATTAATACAAAGATGGCACAAGGTAGACCTCCACCCCCCCCAAAAAATGAATTCCCTATGGCAGGTACTTTCTATTCCATTCCCATGTTAAGTCAACTGGAAGGAAAACCACCCAGAAATACATGGACTTTCTAGGATGGAGTGGTTTCTATCCCATTCCCATGTTATCTGAAATGTCTTAAGAGAAAATACCTGTTTCTCTCAGGAAACTTCAAGTTTCCAATGTTTCTCCTTGTAAGCACAATTGACCTTGAAAGAAACTGCTCCATGCCTATGAAGCAGTGCATTGTAAAGATGTGCAAATCAGTTCATGTTGGATCGATTTGAGCTCAACTCAATGTGAATCGAGTGAGTCAAACTCGAATTGAATTTCCCGTAGTCCTTGCTTATGAAACTGTGTGTTGTCACTGCTACATTTCTACTGCCATTAGGAATAATGGCAGTAGCAGCACAGCAACTCTGAAGAGCAGCTACATAGGCACGGAGCAGTTTCCACCTTCGAAAACTGCAAGGATGGGCTCCTGGCTGGCTCAGAAGCAGTGGGCACTCTTCCCTCTTTGATGGGTGACTTGCAGTGCAATATGCCAGCCACTCACGAGTAAAGCCCTGTATTGATGTTTGCCCCATGTGAGCACCTGAGGGGGAAGCCAGGTCATGGCCACTGGCCTCACCCCAACATTGGTTTGCTCATTGGCCATACCCCTCCCAAGGGTCTGTATGCTTGCCTTCAGTAGGAAAGGGTCCTGTGTATCCATTAAAAGATCCCATGTGCATAGAGAAGAGAGCTGGTCTAGGGAGGAGAGCTGGTCTTGTGGTAGCAGACATGAATTGTCCCCTTTGCTCAGCAGGGTCTTGTCAAGAGCCTCTCCATCTGGTGTCCAAGTCAAGGTCTCCGCCATGGCCGCTGGAAGTCCCTCGGCATCCTCTCTGGTCTACAAAGAAGACACAAGAGAAACTTTACTCAAAGTATCAGGTTCAGACAGTCTCCCCCACAAACTCAGTCCACTAACCAGATAGCATGGGTCCAGAGCAAAAGGAGTACAAGGCATTCCCCGGGGAGATGTTGCAGCTAGGGCAGTTGTCAGGACTCAGTCAGGTAGCAATCTGGAAAAGCCTGGGTCTCTAGAGGCCAAACACAAAGCTTTGAGATTCCTCTGAAAGACTGAGGCTCAGCTGCAGCAGGCTCAAAAGAGACTCTTTACTTCCAACAGTGTTCACTGCCTGCTGGCCTTAATTTATAGTGTTTTGACTAATGGGGTTCCTCTTCCGATCAGCTGCCAATGATTAAGCATTTATCTTGCTTGTTATGCAGTCTCTTTTTCCATCTAAGGGTTTCCAGCTGTTGTTGTCTCCGCTCATATCTCCTTTGTTGGGGTGTTATTGTTTGCATGCTCTCTGGCTCCGGGCTTGGCTCTGACCCCATTTCTCCTGTGCAGCCTCTGACGGCCCCCCGGGATCTGCAGTCCCAACTTGGCCTGCCTCTGTTTCTTCCTGTGACCCAACAGGTGAACTCTCCTCCTGTTGCTCTGTTTGAGGATTACCAGCGTCGTCCTCCTCTTCACTATCCAAAGTTAGGGGCATGACAGGTCTGCCTTATTTTGCATGTGAGAGACTGCATGTGAGCACTGTAAGATAAGTATACACCATGCCACCAGCTGGCTACGGGCCTTGCTGAGCCGGCTTGCACATCCCTAATCTTAGCTTGACTGCAGGAGTTTTCAAATTTGGGTTGCCAGATGTGTCTCTGGAGATGATGGGAGTTGTAGCCCAACAACCTCTGGCAACCCAAGTTTGAAAATCCCTGCCTTACTGTATTGCTCCAGAAAAACTCATTATGTTGCATTCTCAGATCCAGAGTAAGAAAGTTGAAAGCCTTATTCAGGCATTATGTTGTACGAGTGCACAGATGTCTGTACACTCATACATGTGTTTATGTGAATGATTATAAGTGAACCTGGATTGAGGCCCTTCATATGGTACAGATAATAAGTATATGTCCGCACTTGTGTTCAGCATAACATGTGAATGACTGTACTTGTGTACAGATGTGTGCCTCTGTACATTCATTGTTCAAGTGTTGAACATAATGTGTAAATGGATCTAAATTCTCACATCAGTAGGGATGCTTCTAGAGCCAGGCAGTGTGATTAGTTCTTGGAGGGTCAGCAAAAGCATCTCTGCCCGGGGTACCTACCATCATATAACCCTTTTCACCTCCTGAAGCAGCCTCCTCCCCATCTGGTGCTCCATGATCCAGATGTGGGGGGTGATCTGTGCCTCATTAATATACAGAGATCTGTGCCCCGTTAATATACCTGTTGTGTTACTAACACCTGTGTGGAGCCTGCAAGTCACATATTTGCTCAGTACAAAATGAATTGCCTTTACAGCTCCTCTGGTTTAAAAACTGAACAAACAGGCATCAAGGCACAGCAATAATTTCTCAAAGACTAAACTGGCTGTGGTTCGTCTATATCAGAGCTTTCACTGCCACCCACTGGCTTCAACAGGAACAGCATGCTTGCTGCAACTTAAGGTAAAAGTGATGAGAATTCTCCATTTGCTTGTTGCCATTAATAGTTCAAAGAATAACCCTGAGCACGGTAGGGATTGGTGACATATCTGTGAATTAGATTTGTGCTCCCTTTATGCACAAGTTATAAAGATTATATTAAGGTAATACATGATCTGATGCATGTTTATGTTGGCTCTCCTTGGTCCTGTTGGAGTCCGCACTCTAGCAGCCAACTAACACAGAAAACAGAATCAGAGGCCAAAATAAATAATATGCAAATGGAACATTCATCTTTGCAATCCTATTTCTCTCTCTCTCTCTCTCTCACACACACACACACACACACACACACACCAGAATACATAACCAATTCCCTCAAAAAGAATATCCTGAAATGCAATGACTTTTCTGGGTGTGATGTTTGGTAACACCACCAATATTTTTTTTCCCCAGTTGAAGTCCTTCTTAAATCTATGGTGGAGGACAGATTGGAGCCCGATATAGAGCTGACAGGTGAGCCAACTCTGTCCCCTCACCTGCTGCTGAAGGGAGGGGTTGAGGCCCCGCCCCTTCTATGCTCAGAGGGTCCCTGGTGAGGGGAAGGCTTGAAGGCAGAGGAGACTAGACTCCTGCTGCAACGGAGGTTGCTTGATGCCTTACAGCAGGCCTGCACAACATAAGGCCCAGAGGTCAGATCCAGCCCACAGGGACCTTTTGGCTGGCCCACAGTCCTGCAGCACCAGAACGAACCATGAAGAGCTTT
This sequence comes from Hemicordylus capensis, assembly GCF_027244095.1. Taxonomy (NCBI): domain Eukaryota; kingdom Metazoa; phylum Chordata; class Lepidosauria; order Squamata; family Cordylidae; genus Hemicordylus; species Hemicordylus capensis. The sequence continues at coordinate 23,292,279 of NC_069660.1, read as the reverse complement.
TGTCCTGTCCTTTCTCGGGCAGCAGCAGCTCAATGCAGTTGGCCATTTGAGAACAAATGTCCCCCACCCCTGGGCCACAGCCAATTGGCGCCATCCCTCTTTCCCCTCACCTCTCCCCCAACTCCAAAGCTCTGCCCACTCACTTTCCTTAATATTTTTAACAATTATTTTTAACGATATAATTAATGTGCTGGAAATTGAACTTGGCCCCAACACACCAAGTCATCGTTGCATCCGGCCCACAGGGGCGTTTGAGTTGTGCGCCAGGGACAGGGCAAAGCCGGCTTCCTACTCTGAGGACAAGACAGTCCATTTGATCCAGAAACCGGACGAAGGAACAGGCCATGGTAGTACAAGCCCACTTGGACTTTGACATTCATATAGGGGTCAGGGGTGAAGGAGCTATTAGACCCCTCCAGTCATTTTAAAGTAAGCCTTGTTTCAGCATTACAGTGCTGTGCCCACCATTATTTAGGGATCTCCTCTCCCTTGCTAGCCCCTTTGATGTGGAAATGCCCTGCCCCACCACCTGGGTAAATGAGGAAATTTCATGTGGAACTGATCCTCGTGCTCCTAAGTCAGTCTATTGTCTGTCCTCAGTGGAATGGTGGGAATTGGGGAGAAATAAAATAAAGATTGAAAATAGAAACCCTAAGTATTGTAGTCAACAAAGGAAGTCTTTCCCCTTACTGCTGAATCTATTATTTTTGTATAGCACCCAGCACATTTTGGTGTTCAATAAACATGTATTATTTACATGTATATTCTACCCTTCCTCCAAAGTAGGGCTGTACGTAGAGAGCCCTGATGGGGTGTGGGACCTGGTGCAAATCAGCCAGTGTGGGGCCCCCTTCCAGTTAATTCTAATGGGGGTTAAAAGAGCGGGGCCCGGGACAGTTGCATTGCCTGCCGTGCCCTAAGGACAGCCCTGCTCCAAAGAGTTCAGAATTCAGACATCTGTCAGTCAGTCTTTATTATGGTCTTTGACCAATAACACAGCATCTAAAACAATATAAAATTTTAAACATAGCCATATTAATAACATAACTGTACATTGGATCTAACCATTAGCAAGCAGAATGCGACAAACTCGTATTGCAGGACAACAGAATTTTGCAACTCTGTGTGTTATAGACCAATTCACATCTATTAGCAAATATTTGATGTAGAATTCATCCAATCAACCTGGCAGATTATGTAAAAGACCTTCCCCTAGGGTCTATATAAAAGACACACCACAGAAGCACATGTGCAACTGACTCGATCTCATCAGAGTTACAGGGGCAATATCTCTGCTCAATTGGAATTCTACTGTATCTACCAGCTGAAAATTCTGAAGGGAGAGCATTCATACAGGCCCTCAAAAAAGCCCATCTATGTTTGGGGAAAGTAAGGAGAAATAGATAATCTGCTGGGTGTACAGACATCTGTACATCTCTCTCCCCTGGTTTATCCTTACAATCCAGTAAGGTGTGGTGGGCTCAAACTCAGGTCCTTCCAGCCACTGATCTATTCCAACATCAGTCAAATTATCACAGAGAAAAACACAGGGAATCCACACTAAGGAGAAAGAGGTTGCATTATATTCTTAGTGGGTGACATCACCACAAACTACATCATTGGGGCATCCCTATGTGTCCATTCAGCTGTAGCAAATTTGGTTCAAATAAGTTAGACTGTCCACAAGTTGGTGCACTTGAGCCTCCAAAGTTTATATGTCCACCATCTTGAATCGGCATGGATGACATCATCACAAGCTATGCCACTGAGGTGTCCCTGTGTGTCACGCACTGCAACTGTACCCAATTTGGTTCAAATAGCTTAGGCAGTAAACAAATTAGCCCACTTGCGCCTCAGATGTTCATGCGGCCACCATCTTGAATTGGAGTGAATGACATCATTGCACACTATGCCATTTGGGCATCCCTATGTGTCCCTACATCTGTAGCAAATTTGGTTCAAGTCTGTTAGGCGATTACAAGTTAGTCCACTTGTGCATCAAAGGTTTATGCATCTGCCATCTTGGATTGGGTTGGATGACATCATCACAAACTAGGCCATTGAGGTGTCCCTATGTGTCCCTGCAACTGTACCCGATTTGGTTCATATTGGTCCAAGCATTGTGAAGTTGAGGGTGGGGGGGACATACGGACACACACACACAGAATGCTGGGTGATCTCATAAGCCTACTGGAAAGTAGGCTAAAAAATATGTGGAGAGGAAAGAGGATGCTTCCCTAAAGCAGCAAGTCTCATTCGAAGTGGCTTTGTCGGCCAGATACTCCGAGAGCGAGAAGCCCTGCCTGTAAAGGCTCCTAGTGGGCTTTATGTTGGAGCAGAGATCTGAACCCAGTTCTCCCCAGTCCAAGTATAAGGCTCACTCCACTATACCGCAATACAGGTGAAACTCGGAAAATTAGAATATCGTGCAAAAGTCCATTAATTTCAGTAATGCAAATTAAAAGGTGAATTATCATTATCAGTTTCACCTTTTAATTTGCATTACTGAAATTAATGGACTTTTGCACGATATTCTAATTTTCCGAGTTTCACCTGTATATGAGACAGACGCATTACATGCAAAGCGAGATAAGTCAAGCCTTAATTTGTTATAATTGTGATGATCATGGCGTACAGCTCATGAAAACCCCAAATTCACAATCCCAGAAAATTAGAATATTACATGGAACCAAGAAGACAAGGATTGTAGAATAGAACAATATCGGACCTCTGAAAAGTATAAGCATGCATATGTATTCAGTACTTGGTTTGGGCCCCTTTTGCAGCAATTACTGCCTCAATGCGGCGTGGCATGGATGCTATCAGCCTGTGGCACTGATGAGGTGTTATGGAAGACCAGGATGCTTCATTAGCAGCCTTCAGCTCTTCTGCATTGTTTGGTCTCATGTCTCTCATCCTTCTCTTGGCAATGCCCCATAGATTCTCTATGGGGTCAGGTCAGGCGAGTTTGCTGGCCAATCAAGCACAGTACACTGTATACTTTTCAGAGGTCCGATATTGTTCTATTCTTCAATCCTTGTCTTATTGGTTCCATGTAATATTCTAATTTTCTGAGATTGTGGATTGGGGGTTTTCATGAGCTGTACGCCATGATCATCACAATTATAACAAATTAAGGCTTGACTTATCTCGCTTTGCATGTAATGTGCGTCTGTCTCGTATATCAGTTTCACCTTTTAATTTGCATTACTGAAATTAATGGACTTTTGCACGATATTCTAATTTTCTGAGTTTCACCTGTAGTTCAGAACTTCTCATGAGCCCAGCAATAGTTGGATCTCTCACTGTGTATTCTGTGATCAACTCTCAGAGCAGCTGAGGAAAGTGCTCTTGACTTTCCATCAGGATGGGCCATTGCTTATCAATGGAGAAAGCCATCTCTGTGTTCATAACAGATTCTGCTGCCAACATGACAGATTTATGAACACCTCAGGAGTTTGCATTTCTAGCAGGAAGCCTTTGAAGGAGACCAAAAGTGTCCTATACATTTCCCATCATATTTTCCTTAGCTGAAATGCCAACTGAACGTATTCTACAGCACCGCTGGAAAGGTTTCTTCCCTCAATTAACTCTGTTGTGCTTTGATTAATTTTAACATATGTATTTTTTTTTAAATCTGCCCTTTTCCAGTTTTCTTTGCTCAACAGAAGTGAAAAATAGAAGTCCCCCCCCCCGCCCCCCGCTGCTTGTTTTTGTGTGTAGGAGATCACAACCATGTCACCCTTTTTGATATATGTTAACCGCATATGATGTGTTCATGGGATAATTTAGAAAACAAACCAGGAGGTATCATTAAATTTATTAGCATCCATGCACATATATGCAAATGTAATTCCTACTGAGTTCAATGCAACTTCTTTCAAGGTAGGTACACATAGTACTACCACCTTAAGTGGCGCAGCAGGGAAATGCTTGACTAACAAGCAGAAGGTTGCTTGTTCGAATCCCTGCTGGTACTATATCGGGCAGCAGCAATATAGGAAGATGTTAAAAGGCATCATCTCATATTAAGTGGGAGGAGGCAATGGTAAACCCCTCCTGTATTCTACCAAAGACAACCACAGGGTTCTGTGGTTGCCAGGAGTCAACACCGAATCAACGGCACACTTTACCTTTACACATAGGACTGCAGCCAAACAGAAGTTTTCTTCGTTGTCCACCCATCCCATAAACCCAGGTATTTGTACTGCTCCCATTTTATTTCAAATTATACTTGCTTGATGCTTGAGATTCTGCCATATATTTGTTGTATGGGCAATTACTTCTTAAATCAAATGCTGGCTGGAGAATTCTAAATCATTCTTAAATTGACTTCCTTCATTTCCTGGAAAATTGGCTCTTTGATGTAGAGGAAGGAAGGTTCTGCCTTCTGCATGGGAGTCAAATTTGTAGATTCTAAGTTAATGAGCTCTGTTTCATTTTTTGCCTCACTTTATGAACCTGATCACTAGCATTTGGCAGGTCACAATCAGGTGCTGATTGGAATTTCAAGTAGGGTTAGGGACAAATTGGATATGAATATGATAACCTGCATTTATTTCATAGCAACCACAGGGTGTGTGTTTGAATGAGTTGCACCAGGTTGGGCTTTTTAAAAGGAAAATTCAGAACTGTGCAATGATATGGAGAGCTGGTCTTGTGGTAGCAAGCATGACTTGTCCCCTTAGCTAAGCAGGAGCCACCCTGGTTGCATATGAATGGGAGACTAGAAGTGTGTGCAGTGTAAAATATTCCCCTTAGGGGATGGAGCCACTCTGAGAAGAGCAGAAGGTTTCAAGTTCCCTCCCTGGCTTCTCCAAGATAGGGCTGAGATTCCTGCCTGCAACCTTGGAGAAGCTGCTGCCAGTCTGTGAAGACAATATTGAGCTAGATAGACCAATAGTCTGACTCATTATATGGAAGTTTCCTATGTCCCTATGTGAGTGTAATCCGCACACATAGCATGCATTGCTACAACACACACCTCTGCATTTTCCTTTGTCTGACACTCATATTTTACTGCCTAAAGTCACATCCCATGACATTTAGAAGCCTACAGAGAAGGGGAGAAAATCCTTAGAACTGAGAATTTGACATCACTATTACTCGATAATGTTATACTCAATGGTGAAGTCTTGGTGAGTGAGGAGTAGCATTGGGAGTCTGCAAGAAGTGTCTTTGGCAGGGGGTGGAGGAATGGGTATGCTTGATCTGTTGGAGATGCAAACTCGAGAAGGCATTGACTCTGCACCTGCAAATCCTATTGACCACTAGGGGCACTAGGAGTAGAGAGAGCAAGTTAGTGGACCCTCTCTAACCTTGTCTTTGTCCCTGCTCTGAGCCCCCATTTGTTAAACTGATAGGCCACATTTGCACGTAACATGGAACTGGAGTTGAATGGGCCAGAGGTTCCCAGAGCATTACTTGCAATTGTATGCAAATGCAGTTTGGAGCATAGAACGCTATTCACATGTTTTATTGTATGCACATATAGAGCTGTATGTGTGAACACATTTTTGTGTAAATGAGTATGTTTGTACATATGTTTGTTTTAAAAGTCAACATGTGGACTGGATCCCCCTAAAATGTAGATTACAGATTGTTTGTTGGTTAGTTTATTGATTTATTGATTTATTTAATGCATTCTATACCATATGCAAGTCCCTGGGTGGTTCACAATCTAAAAACACAACAATTAAAACAAAAACACAATTAAAACAGTTTAAAATAAAGAAAAAAAACTTCTAAATTTTAAACTTGAAAACTATAAACTAAAAGCCTGACTAAACAGGTGTGTCTTCAGGTCCTTCTTAAAAACATCCAGAGAAGTAGAGGCTTTCATTTCATTAGGAAGTGTGTTCCCAAGTCCTGGGGCAACTCTAGAAAAGACCCAGTTTTGAGTCACCACCAGTGGAAACCAGCACCGCAACTGGACTTCCCAAGATGATCTTTATAGGCAGTGTGGTTCATGAAGAAGAAGGTGTTCTCTTTAACACCTTGGACCCAAACCATTCAGGGCTTTATAGGTAACAACCAGCAACTTGTACTACACTCGGAAACATATTGGCAACCAGTGTGGTTCTTTTACAATTGGAGTAATATTATCTTTTGGGGTAACCCTCGCAACCAACCAGGCTGCTGTACCAGCTGCAGTTTGCAGACTATGTACAAAGGCAGCCCAATGTAGAGCACATTGCAGAAGTCAAGTCCGGATGTTACCAGCATATGCACCACTGTTCTGAGGTCATTTATCTCCAGAAATGGATGTAGCTGGCATATCAGCTGAAGTGGATAGAAAGCCCTCCTGGCCACTCCCTCAACCTGAGAGGCCAGGGAGAGGTGTGGGTCCAGAAGTACTCTCAGACTACGTACCTGCTCTTTCTGGGGGAGTGTAACCCCAGACATAACTGGCAGATCTAAGCCACTTCCTAAGTTCTGACCTCCCACAATGAGTAACTCCATCTTCCTTGGATTCAGCCTCAGTTGGTTCTCCTTCATCCATCCTGCCTCCAGGCAGGTATTTAGGGAAGTCAGGCCATTTCCTGATGAAGCTGACACAGAGAAATAGATTTGGGTGCCATCAGCATGCTGATAACACCCTGCACCAAATCCCCCAATGATCTCTTCCAGTGGTTTCATGTATATGTTAAAAATATTTGGAGATAGAATGGAGCTCTGTGGGACACAGTGCAATAGCTCTCATTTTGAAGAGCAACAGTCTCCAAGCAACACCATCTGGAATCTACCCAAGAGGTAGGAACAGAATCATTGAAAAACAGTCCCTCTCATTTGCAAACCCTTCAGGCACTCCAGAAGGACGCCATGGCCAATGATATCGAAAGCCGCCACAAGATCCAAAAGGATCAAAAGAGTCACACTCCCCTTGGTGATTCCTAATTGGAGATCATCGAACAGGCCAAACAAGGCCATCTCAACCCCATAGCCAGTCCGGAAGCCAGTTTGAAATGGATTCGGATAATATGCTTCTTCCAAGGCTGCCTGGAGCTGAGACACCACCACCCTCTCATTCTCCTTGCCCAACCATGGGAGATTGGAGACAGGCCTATAATTGCCTAATTCAGGTCTAATAATTGCCTCCTTGAGACAAGGAGGCATCTTGCCCTCCCTCAGAGAAGCATTAATGATCTTAACAAGACTCTCTCCAATGACCTCCATGCTAGATTGTATAAGCCATGTCAGACAAGGATCAAGAGGGCAGGTATTCCCTGTCTACCCCTGTCAATCCCTGCTAACTTGGTAACCCCTTCTAACTTGGCAAAGAGGCACCTTTTAATGTGATAATTATCTTTATTTAGCAGGGGGAGAGTAAATGGCCCTATCCACTCCCAGTACAGTACCTGTTGTAAATCTGTCAGGCTAGCCAGATGGAGCATAAAACAGGCAGGCAGAAGTATAACAGCAAAGTCTTGCAGAAAGGAATTCTCCAAACCAGGGCCAGTCCGAGTCAATCCAATAAATCCAACAGAGTCCAGAGTGAAATCCACGGGCAAGGTCAACACAGTCAAGGCAAAACACAAACACAGCCGATTAGCTCAAAGGAAATTGACGTTGCTATCAGCAGGGTAGCTGGGGTGCAGTCGTCTTAAATAGGCTGACCCCCGGTGCTGTTAATCAAGATTTCCTGAGTCAGCAGCTTTACCTGTTGTTCTACACATGCAGCAACTTAACTCTTGCTGTCTCTTGGGCCAACACCTCTCCACAGCTGAGACCAGTCGCGCCTCCTCCACAAGAGTTGCCTCACCCGGCTCTAACTCATCTTCAACTCCCCATGCATCATACCCACTCTCCTTTGCAATTTCTGGTCCTTGCTTTCCCTTCTCTGCTGTCAGCTCCATCCCCCTCCTCCAACTCCTCCTCAGAGTCTTCCAGCATGCCCATGACAGTACCTCCAGTGACTGTTGCTGTTGTCTATCTTATATTTCTTTTAGATTATGAGCCCTTTGGGGACAGGGATCCATCTTATTTATTTATTATTTCTCTGTGTAAACTGCCCTGAGCCATTTTTGGAAGGGTGGTATAGAAATCAAATAAATAAATTCATAAATAAGTAGTAGTAGTAAGGCGAAGTGTCCCAAGCAGCTTGTCCACATCCTTGGAAGTCACAAACTGAAATTGATCCAACTTAATCATACAATAAAAGCTTCTGGACACCTCCAAATACTCTGCAGTAATTGTGGAGTCTAGTTCAGCTCGAATACAGGAGATTTTATCTGCAAAAAAACCATTATAAAAGTCACAACAGGTAACTGATGGATCCAAATTCTCATTAAAGGGAGGAGAACCATGTGCTAGCCCTCTCACAGCCCTAGATAACTCCACTGAATGTGAGCTTGCAGAAGCATTACTGGCAGAAAAGAACTGTTTCTTTGCTGTGTGCATTGCCAGAGCATAGATCTTCAAATGCACTCTGTGTTGTAATCTGTCGGATTTGAGTCTTTCTCCGTTTGCACTCTAGCCGTTTACCTTATCGCTTCAGCACCCATAGTTCTTCTGTATACCAAGATGAGTCAGAGAGGGCGCTTAGGGACAATCATGTCTACTGTCCTAGTAAGTTCATCATTCCAAGTCTTAATCAGGGAAACATCACTAGCAGAACCAATGTTAAATCCTTCAAAGGGGATGGAGCCGCTCTGGGAGGAGCAGAAGGTTCCAAGTTCCCTCTCTGGCTTCTCCAAGATAGGGCTGAGAGAGATTCCTGCCCGCAGCCTTGGAGAAGCTGCTGCCAGTCTGTGTAGACAACTCAGTATATGGCAGCTTCCTATGTTCCTATGTACTTGGAATCCTATTGGATCCAATAGCCTTTTCAGGCAGACCATCCTAATAGGTCCTTCACCCCTGTGGAAGAGGGTTGTGGCTGTAAGTCCAACCTTAACCAGATGGTGGTCCATCCATGACAATGGGAAAGCACAGGAGTCCCCACCCACAGAACACCATCCTGATCAGAACAAAAAACCAAATCGAGAGTGTAACCAGCAATGTGATTTGGTCCTGATACCACTTGGGATAGGCCCACAGTTGTCATGGCCACTATGAACTCCTGAGCTGATCCTGACAAGTTGGTTCCAAAGTGAACATTAAAGTTGCCCAGAACTATCAGTTGGGGAGACTCCAACACCAGCTCCTCAACCAAGTCAGTCAGCTCAGTTATGGACTCCGTTGGGCAGCGGGGTGAACAGTACACCAACAGAAGACCCAGTCTATCCTTGGTCTTCAGCTGCAGGTGCACACTCAGTATAGGCCAATTCCCTGAGAGGAACCCTGCCTGGTAAGGGAGATATTATTCTTATAGACCACAGCCACTCCTCCTCCCTTTCCATGTCCTCTCACCTGCCCTCAACAGAGTATCCTGCTGGGACAAGCTAGGTCCACATTGGACCCCCAGCCTGCCTCCCCCATCCAGGTCTCTATAATGCACACCAGGTCAGCTCCATTGTCCACAATCAAATCATGGATTATTTCGGTTTTATTTTGAACTGACCTGGCATTACAAAGAAGCAAGGTGAGGTTGGTATTGAGGTTGGTTCCTTGGGAGGTTGGTACTGTTCCCCAAGGTCAAAGAGCTGGCAGGGGGGCTGGAAGGGGTAACAGCTATTAAATTTCTGATCTCCCTTCCCTGTAACAGCCTGCTACCTTGCTGCTGTTGGAAGTGAAGGACTCTGCGCTGTCTCATGTCTCAGTGACAGAGGGGGACAGATTAGTGAGTCAGAGGACTAGAGGGGTTGATATATTGTTCATCCCTTCTCTACTGCTCTGACACTATCCCTTTGATATGTAGATTGCTACTCTCAGGGACTTCCTGCCTGCCTGCCTGCCTTGCCACTTCCTCTTCCTTCCCTCTCTTATCCCTTGCAACACACACACTCCTCTCTCCCTGCACCATGCGTGCAGAGATGCAGAAACCATCCCTCGGCATCCAGCTAGCTAGCTAGATTAGAGATCCTATCTCTCCACTTTCCTATCTAGAATGGAGTTCTCCAATAAAGACTCCTTATATTGATTTGAAACTATGAACTGGCTCCAAGTTTCTTTTGCTCTCAGCAGACACACATGCCTAGGCAGACTCCGCTGTGTTGTGGCTCTGTGCACTCTGCTGTAATAGAAGGGTATCTCTTACCGGAGATAATTCCCAACAGCTGCCACATCTTCCTCTGTTCCTCACCGTCACTGGAATAGCCCCAGGGACAGTGAATACCGCCCCGCCCCCATCTCCAGATACACCAAAACACATACCTGCATCGACCGAGTTAATAAAGACAGAGGGTTTTTTTTAAAGCAACTTTTTATGGCTTGCCCCCAACCCTCAGTCTTATCCCCGAAGCACAAGATCATGTGCTTGGTACATGCATTGAAACTATATGGGGATACAGGTCATTTGATTTATTAGTATAGTGTATATCTTGTCTTTTAAATGTTATTTCATATGGCAACATCCCCAAATCATCTGTACACAGATTGTACATGCAATGAAACTAATGTGTGACTAGGACTTTGAACTTGGGTCAGGAAGACTTGGATTCAAATCCCTGCTCAGCCATAAAGCTCACTCGACCCTGGATCAGTCACTAAGGGTCAAATCAGATGTGACTTTAAATATATGGGATCCTGGACTGCCCAGGAAACTGCCAATACAAGTGAGAGGCACACACACTCCTTGCTTGCCACCGTAAAGCACGCTGGGGGGGGAGATGGGGCTGCTGCATGCTGGAGGGGAGGTGGTCTTGTGGGTAGTGGGTAGATATGCACCTCCACAGTTCAGTGCTGGGGGGGGTTCTTTGAGGGTGGGGGGTGCACTTACCCTTCCCGCCACTTTCCCCCCACTGGCGCTCCTTTTTAAAAAGCAGTTTTGGGGGCAGCAGCATACCTCCCTGCCACCCCTGCCCCCGTTTTTGGCCGTAAGTACCGTGCGCACATGCGCACATCATGCACACCCGACTGATCTGCCCGCCCGCCCAATATATGCACGTGCATATGGTACTTCTGGCCACTTCTGGCCGAAAATGGGGGCCAGGGCGGCAGGGAGGTATGCAGCTGCCCCCAAAACTGCTTTTTTAAAAGGCGCGCCAGCGGGGCAAAAGCGGTGGGAGGGGTAAGTGCACCCCCCAGCCCTTAAAGAACCACCCTGCCCCCAGTGCCGAACCGCCAAACTGTGCCACGTTCGAACCAGTTTGGAGGCTTCTACAATGGCCTCCAGACCGGTTCGTGCACATCCTTACTTGTGGGTAGCGGACGTGAATTGTCCCCTTTGCTAAGCAGGATCTTCCCTGGTTTGCATTTGGATGGGTGACTACATGTGAATGCTGTAAGGTATTCCCCTTAAGGGGGTGGCAGTCATAGCTCAGTGGAAGAGTATCTGCTTGCTTGCATGCAGAAGGTCCCAGGTTCACTCTCCCAAGGTAGGGCTGGGAAAGACTCCTGCCTGAAACCTTGGAGAGCTGCTGCCAGTCAGTGTTGATAATGCTGAGCTTGATAAACCAATGGTCTGACTCGGTATCAAGCAGCTTCCTATGTTCCTAAGCATTCTGAAAATGCAGTTGTGACATCACTCTCATTGTGTAGGAAATGTCGTCATGTGTGAAGGAGCCAGCATGTCTTGTTGGCTCCTTCCATCATCACAGATTTTTGTGCTGGTCAGTCCTAGCATCTGATTCTTCTCGCCTAGAGGGCACACAATGGAAGAATTCCTCCCTTATTGCCCATAACGTGATAGCATTGTGGGCTAAGCTGCAGGCATACTGATTCACTCATGCACACACCGTCGCTGATCCAAGCAAAGCCATGGTTGTCAGAGTACAAATGATCCATGCCATTTACCCCGTGGCACAGCTTTAAATTATATGCTCCAAAATTGCAGCATCTCATCAATTCAGACCCTCAGGAGAGCACCAAACAAGGCAAAGAGCACCATTCCCTCTTACCACAAATGTAGGTTAATTAGCAGATAGGTGGGTTAAGTGTAATTATCGATAATGTGCAACCTCCTACTTAGACTGCTGTGTAATTTCTGCCGCAAGAGGCTGTTGACTGCTTCAGCTAGGGCCTCACTGTGTTTTTGCTCACGGAGAAGCGGAAGTTAGAGGACAGCACATTAGAGAGGTGGTGTTTTGCAGGAATGGGTCCCCAGATGCCTTACCTAGTGCCAGCAAGCAGAGATTTTGCATCTGAGCTCCAGGCTACAGCTGCATGGCAAGACAAAAGCAGAAGTTAAGATTGCATTCTTTTGTTCTAGACTTGGAAGAAAGGTTTAGGACCCTGGGGGCAAGGTACTGTGAGATCTGTTCCCTCCACCACCCCCCACTCTGTTTTCAACCTCCCCAGCTATTGAGATCTGCCTTGGAGGCCTGGCTTGGGGTTCCCACCATATCTGAGAGGCAGCAGGTGGGGGATTCTGGGAGAGGCCTTTTTTGTGTTGGCCCCCTAATTGCTTGCAGAATCCCTTCCCCCCTGGTACCATTCATTCCAGACCCAGGTGGAAGCTTTTCTATATGCCCAGGCTTGTGTGTGCTTGTTTGGCTCTGTGCTTTTAAGCTTCTGTCTCTCTCACTCCAGCCAGATTGGCTGTATGGGCTGTCCTTCTGTCAAGAAGGAAGCCTGTACAGCCAGCCACCTCTCTGTAGTCTCACTGACTGCTGAACGTCTGAATGCGGATGGGAGAGTGAGGGGAGAACATAAGCACATAAGAGGACATAAGGACATAAGAACAGCCCTGCTGGATCAGGCCCAAGGCTCATCTAGTCCAGCATCCTGTTTCACACACTGGCCCACCAGATGCTGCTGGAAGCCACAGGCAGGAGTTGAGGGCATGCCCTCTCTCCTGCTGTTACTCCCCTGCAACTGGTACTCACAGGCATCCTTAGTTAATCAATTAACACACACACACACATGTGGTCTAAATATTAGCTTGATCTCTACCAATCACTGGGGTAAATGATGTATACAGTACATGTTTCTCCTTTTAAGAACATAGGAAGCTGCCTTATGCCAGGACAGACCAATGGTCCATCCAGCTCAATATTGTTCACATGGCCCGGCAGAGGCTTTCCAAGATTTCAGGGAGGAATCTTTCCACTTTTAAACTCAGAGAAGTAATTTTCCTAGGGAGCAAGAGCTTGCTGGTTCTGTGCTTTTAAGCTTCTGGGGGGTATTATGTCTGGAGGGAGGCATTATGTCTGAAGGCAGCCAGAGTCTTGATTGCTCAAGAAGCTTCAGGTGGGGTGTGAAAGAGGACTGGATAGGAGAAATGGGTGGAAGATGCTGCTTGTCTTCCAGTTGGGTTGCACATTTGAAGGTATGAGCAACCTGGCAAGCTTGGAGGCATTTTTTACTTGGGGGCATATGTGTGAGTGTGGGATGTTGGAGACACCAGCCATGACTGGTTATGATAAGGCTTAAAGTTAAAGTTGTGCCATCGAGTCAGTGTCAACTCCTGGTGCCCACAGAGCCCTGTGCTTGTCTTTGGTAGAATACAGGAGGGGTTGACTATTGCCTCCTCCAACGCAGTATGAGATGATGCCTTTCAGCATCTTCCTATATCACAGCTGCCTGATATAGGTGTTTCTCATATTCTGGAAAACACGCCAGCAGGGATTTAAACAAGCAAGCTCGTGCTCTCTAGGAAAATTACTTGCTTGAGTTTAAAAGTGGAAAGATTCTTCCCTGAAATCTTGGAAAGTGCCTGGCAAGCTGTGTGAGCAATATTTAGCTGGATGGACCATTGGTCTGTCCTGGCATAAGGCAGCTTCCTATGTTCTTAAAAGGAGAAACATGTATACATTGTTTACCCCAGTGATTGGTAGAGATCAAGCTAATATTTAGACCACGTGTGTGTGTTAATTGATTGACTAATTAAAGAAGAAATAAAGTCAAGATTTCTGCTCACATTTTTCCTATGGAGTGAGCTCATGCAAAATCCTGTCACTAGGTGGCATTCTCTGACTAAAGATGCATGCAGACATATCTTAAAGCAAGCCTCACTGAAGCTTTTGCTCTCCTGGGCGCTTTCCAGATTAAACCCTACAACAAGACCACTACGGGTCTCCTCAGTGTCCTTCCGTACTTCCCGTGTGGTGACACCACAGCAGTCCCTGTGCGGACAGCAAGACGCCATTCACATTTCTGATGCCTTATTTCAGATTGTAGCTTTGTGGTATAGTGCTACCATGTTGCAGGTCCATTGCAGAATAATAGCTGTATTTTCCTATTGTAGAAGTTTGAGATTCTGGGGGTTGTCTTCCATACGATCCTGCCAAGCCGAAGCATTTCACCCCATTGCAGCATGGAATCTGGAAATCATCCTGCAGTGATCTCATTTTCTACATCTGTCCTTGGAAGAAAACAGATGTACGCACCATCAAGGTGTTTTCCGGACTACGAGGTTTGCAAATGGTTGCAAAGTGCGATGGAATAGTGCAACAGTTTCAAGCCAAGAGTATGGTTGTTCAATGCTTTGTTGTAGGCTGGTGGCCATTCATATTTCTGTCCACTGCGATGTGTTTTCCAGGCAGGCAGGTGTCCATATTCTCCTTGAAACACATTTATCTGCTCCCTCCTCCTGCTCCATTTGGGGGTGTGTGTGTGTGTATGTGATGTGACAACCTTTGTTTTTCTTCTTTTTAAAAATTTCTCAGCTGCTTTGTGCAAATCCACCAGCAGGGGGAAGTGGCATTTAAAAACAAAGTCTTTCATCATTGCAGCCTTGCACAAGCGATTCCAGGGGGGAAATAAATTTTTCTTTTTAAAAAATCCAACAGCAGAGGCCATAATAATAGGAGGGAGGGGGTAGAGGCAGAGGGGAGGGGAGTACTCCTCCAGTGAGGGCGAGCAATCTGAAGAGGCAGACAGAGGGGAACGGCGGCACTTTCTAATTCGGCCAAGCCCGGCAGCCTCAAAGTTGCCATCAGGGACTGCAGCGAGCCCTCCAGGCATGCAGGGGGAGAGGTGGCTGGGCTGGACTCCTCACTGCCTGCCTTCTCGGCTCTGGCTGGCCCTTCTTGCCTTGCATGTTTTCCGGCTTCTGCCCCCGTTCCCCATTCGATCGGGCAAGTCCCAGGGCTCCACTTTGGGCAGCATAACAAGGTGGCTGCCATCCAGGCCCTTTCCCTGCTTGCTGCTGGGTGGACTCTGGGGCTGGCTCGGCAATCCAGCCAGGGAGGAGCTTCCTGCCACTCTGAGCACCCCGATCCCCTAATGATACACTAATAGGGACTGACAAGGGACAACATCTTGCTGCATAAGGTGGACTGAGTTACACCTTTTTGCATGTGGGTCAGTTATAGAGTCAAATAAGTTTGCCTAACAACCACAACCACAACAACAAACAAACAAAAATATTTACATACCACTTTTCAACAAAAGTTTCAAAGCGGTTCACATGGAGAAAAAGTAAATAAATAAATAAGATGCTGAACTACAGCTCCTATCACGCCCCCCCCCCCCCCATACAATTTATTGAGGCTGGGGATGATGAGAGCTGTAGAGGCTGGGGATGATGGGATCTGTAGTTCAGCAACAGCTGAGAGCCAAGGTTGCCCACCTCTGTCCCAATACATGAGTTTATTTATTGAGGGCCCCATCAACCTCCTTCTCACCTTGAGAACCTCCTTCTCACCTCCTCCTTATCTTAGAATGTCAGAACCATCTAGTTCAGTGCTGAGGAAAAGCGAGAGAACAGAAGAGGAAATAAAACTTTGCTTTTGCAATGACTGCTTCAGGTATTTTGGCGAATAGCAGATGGCTGGCTAAAATGTTCCTATGATTGTAGGCAGTGGTGAGGGAGTGATATTAAGCCACTCTGTGTATGCTTTAAATGGAATGAGTGTAGGATCAGTCCCAGTCAATAGGATTTCTTTGGAATGATTGATTTGGAAATGCTTCCCAGTTAAGAACTAGTGTGTGTGGTCTTCTTTCCTCTCTAAGACACTATAGTAGAATGGAATGGGATGTGATTAGGGTAACAGTTGAGCTGGTGAAGGATAGTGGTTAAGTGACAGAGTGATGAATCAGGGACATAATAACATAAGAGAAGCCTTGCTGGATCAAGCCCAAGGCCTGACTAGCCCAGCATCCTGTTTCCCACAGTGGCCCACCAGATGCCCCTGGGAAGCCCACAGGCAAGAGATGAAGGTATGCCCCCTCTCCTGCCAATGCTCCTCTGCAACTGTTTTTTTGAAGCATCCTGCCTTTGAACCTGGAGGTAGCCTATAGCCATCAAGATTAATAGCCCTTGGTAGACCTTGTTGGAGCTAGGACCATGGCAACATCAGCTCTCAGCTGCAATGTCTCATAGTGACCACTGGGGGTGAGGGTTAGGGTCATGGATAAAAGTGCCAGACTCCTCCCCTCTTTGTTCTTCCAGGGTTAGTCTCCATTTTGTCTCTCCAGAGATGGCTGTTTGTTTTGGTTCAGCCATGAGCTACAACTGAAATTAAGCTGCAG
Source organism: Hemicordylus capensis (assembly GCF_027244095.1). NCBI lineage: Eukaryota > Metazoa > Chordata > Lepidosauria > Squamata > Cordylidae > Hemicordylus > Hemicordylus capensis. The sequence continues at coordinate 23,275,827 of NC_069660.1, read as the reverse complement.
GCATTTTAACATTCATTTGTAACCTTTTCTATAAATAAATCCTTGTTATTATTCAGTCCTAAATAACTGTCTCAAGACCTCTTGCATTGCTGCTTTCTCACCAAACTGGTTTTGCTCTGCTGTTTGGAGACTGAACTGTCATTCTTCCCCTACAGACCTGCCCTCTATGAATTTGTCTAAGTCTTGTTTAAAGTCATAGAAGCTGGTGGCCATCATCCTGTGGCAGAGATTTCCATAGATTAATTATGTGCTGAATGAAAAAGTACTTCCTTTTGTGAATTCTAAATTTCCTGGAAATTTTCATGGGATGACCCATAGTTCTAGTGTTGTGAGAAAGGGAGAAGAACTTCTCCCCATTCACTTTATCTACACCATGCATAATTTTATAAACTTCTATCATATCTCCCCTTAGTCGTCTTTCCCTCCCTAAACTACCAAGTCCCAAATGTTATAGCCTTGCCTCATAAGGAAGGTGCTCCAGGCCCTTAATCATCTTGGTTCTCCTCTTCTTCACCTTTTCCAGTTTTGCAATATTCTTTTTGAGATATGGTGACCCAGCTGTGCACAGCAGTGGCATAACAACCTTTTGAAGGGTCCCGCGTGCAAGAATTGAACATTGGCCTTATCAGATAATTTCTCCATAGGGATCACTGGAAAACTGAAAAAGATTAATAACTCTCGAATGGATGGGAAGAAAGCTCCGGAATTTCACATTGTGTTAAATTGAATTAAACACTTAATGCTATCACATGATAGTGGCCCATTGCAGAGGCCCATTGTGCAGGTGCGGTGGCCTCCAAAATGGCCACTGCGCCAAGGGGGGGAGGCCAAAAACCAGCTGAAGAGCGACCTATCAGTTAATTTCTAGAATAAGGGAGGCCTGTGGGGGGGAGGGGGAACCTCTGTGGACCAACCACCACCACCACTGCCACCGCCTCAGACAACTCCCCTGGAAAAAAATATTTTTTAAAAAAAATTGTGAACCCCCAGAGGGTTTTGGTCCATGGTTGGACCAAACAGGGGTGGTTCAGTTTGACCCCGAATAGTCAAACCAAACTGGTTTGACAGCAAACACGTTCGACATCAAACTGGTTTGCACATCCCTAATGTCTGCCCAAGGCTCAGCCCTGAATCAACCTTTGAACTTATGGTGGCCATGGGAATACTACTTGAAAAGCTTTCCCATGATGAGCTGGCTATACACATGCACACTGCCATGTACAGGATTCATAGGAACATAGGAAACTGCCATATACTGAGTCAGACCATTGGTCTATCTAGCTCAGTATTGTTTTCACAGACTGGCAGCGGCTTCTCCAAGGTTGCAGGCAGGAATCTATCTTGGAGAAGCCAGGGAGGGAACTTGGAACCTTCTGCTCTTCCCAGAGCAGCTTCATCCCCTGAGGGGAATATCTTGCAGTGCTCACACATCAAGTCTCCCATTCAGATGCAACCAGGGCAGACCCTGCTTAGCTATGGGGACAAGTCATGCTTGCTACCACAAGACCAGCTCTCCTCTCCTCTCCTCTTCAGATGTCATGACATGTTGGGAAACACTGGGGAAAGTACTCTTCTCAAGGAGTGCTAAAACTTGAATTCAGTGCATAGTGATGGAAGACACAGTAGTGACTATATATACAGGAAAACATATATATATATATGTTTTCAGACACCCCGGCAGTTATGCTAACATGCTCTCCACGTCCAAACAGCTGAAAAGAGCTGGATTATTCTATTTTCATGGGAAATACAACCACCAGGAGGCAGAGGATCATGTTTTTCTTCATGAATATTCAGTAGCTAGTACATTCACCATCAGGTCTAGAATTTGAATTCCATGTTTCCCACTGGGATCTGTAACGCTAAGCCTGGTAAATACTTTACAAGTCCAAGGAGGGGCTTTGAACACAAGGGAGCAGCAGAAAAGCTACATGGAGATCAAATATAAATGAGCTGAGCTGCAGCATTTAGTAGTTAGAGGTCATGAACCGTGCTTTGTGGTATGTTTTTCTTGCTCATGCTCTGGGATAATGTCTCAAAGCTAAGTCAGCTGGAGATGTTATGCAGTTACCAGTACAGCTTTCTATTTCAGTTTTAGCTGTACAGAAAACATTAAGGCTGCACTCCTAGGCACTCTTACTTGAGAGTAAGAGCTATTATTTCTGAGTAAATGTGCATAGGATTGCACTACATGGTTGCATTTTTAGGAAGATATAGTCCCATTCACACGTCATATTCAACACCCGCACAATCTAGCAGTATTCAGACATTATATTGTATGAATGTACAGATGCCTATACCCTCATACATGTTTTTGTGTGAATAGCTATAGTGTTCATTTTAAAAGTAAACCTGGGAACATATCCCTCAAAGGCATGGTACAGATAGGAAATGTACTTCTGTACCTGTGTTCAACATAATATGTTAATAACTCTGCCTGTATATAATGGACACTCATACAAGTGGGGAGCCTAAAGTGTAATAAGAAAATATACAGTGTATGCAGGTATGGGTATTCACGTTATAGTGAACACAGGTATAGCCATATGCTTCCTTTCTGTGCCATGCAGTTGAGGGACTTGTACCCGGGTTCACTTTTATAATGAACACAAGTAAAGTTATTCACACAAAAACATGTATGGGTGTTTTTGAGAGGAAAGGAGAGCTGGTCTTGTGGTGGCAAGCATGACTTGTCCCCTTAGCTAAGCAGGGTCTGACCTGGTTGCATATGAATAGGAGACTTGATATATGGAGCACTGTAAGGTATTCCCCTCAGGGGATGGAGGTGCTCTGGGAAGAGCAGAAGGTTCCATGTTCCCTCCCTGGCTTCTCTAAGATAGGACTATATATATATATAATAGGACAAGATTTTTTGAGATTCCTGCCTGCAACCTTGGAGAAGCCGCTGTCAGTCTGTGAAGACAATACTGAGCTAGATAGACCAATGGTCTGACTCAATATATGGCAGCTTCCTATGTGCACAGATGTCTGACTACACATACAACAAGTTGAGCCCTTTCTCATGATCAAGTGAGAGGGCTTGAGGGCAGGAGGCGGGGAAGGCAGCAAAAACTTGTCTTCCCCACAGACAATATCTGTAGAGTTGCTGGGCATGTGACTGGTCTTTGCAGTTCCCATCTTTGTAATCTGGGGGAAGACAGGAAGGTGTTATTCTGTTTTAAAATGGTCTTCTTCCATCGTCTGTTCATATGCACAAGGGTTGCATTTAGCAATAGAAATGTGGAGGAGGTGAGAGACCCCCGTCATGCCAGGACTCAACCTTGCAAGAGGTCTGAAACTGAGCTAGATAGAGACGTAAGTTTTGGGCAGTATAAAAATATGTAAAATAAATAAATATAAATAAATAAATAAACAGGTGATCTGAGGAATGTCAGGGGCAGATTCAGCTTGTGTCCCACACCATCCAGTTCTGACTAAGGTAGGAAGCTGCCGGGTGATCAGCCACAATAGGCCAGAGTTTTCAGGTCAGGCTTGCTTTCTTTGTCCAAGGACTATAATCACAGCTACATTTGAAAGTGCTTTAATTATCGCACTGCTTTGGATATGGGACCACAGTGCCGTGTGACTTGGCTTAGATGCAGTCACCCTAAGTACCACTTTGCATACAAGACAAGTATTCTCCTCAATGCCACCCTTGTATATACGGCAAGGATTCTAATTGGTTTCACTCTGTATACAACAAAAGCATTTTGGCCATTTGCCTTCTTGCATACCAGGCAAGGGCCTTGCCAATGGTATTCTTGCATACAAAAGGCAAACATTCTGGTTTGTTTCACATCTTGAAAATGCCCCTCAAGTCAAATACTCCTGGCCACAGGTGACACAAACAGGGCAGGAAAGTTCAATTGTGAATCCACCTTCTTCCATCCATAGTCATAATCTGAATTGCAAATCTGATACAAGGCCATTTCTACAACAGAGGCTCAACAGCACTTTAAGCGTAGGGTTGCCATGTCCCCTGGAATTTCGGGCAGCCCCCGGATTTTGGCTCCTCCATCCGGCTGCTAAATCCCACCTGGATTTACACAGATTTCAAATGCGCTGCCCGGATTGCCCGGATTGTACTCTGGATCCAATCACATGGGAGGGCAGAGAAGGAGGGGAAAGTAGACAAACCTGTCAAATAAATAAATAAATAAAATGCAAATTAGTTGACATGTGATTTGCATAATATGCAAATTAGGCCACTCGGATTTGGAAAGCTTGAATATGGCAACCCTGTATTAAACAGCATGTGGGAAATCTGTTTGGGTGCCTCAGTTTTACAATGTATCTAAGACAACATTTTTATCCCCTACCCTCCTTGCCCAAATCTGAAATTACTCCAGTGATATATGAAGAAATGTATTTGAAATAACATGAGAAGGGATTAAAACAAATGTTTTTTGTTTCATTTGTGAGAACTAAATCTTTTAAAAAACCTGTAGCTGAGTATTTCTGGAATAAGGAGTTTGGCTCTATATGAATAGCAGCATTTTGGAGGTGGGAAGTACCTTTGAGGTGATCTAGTCCAACTCCCTGCTAAGTGCAGGAAATTGCTACAGCACCCCTCACACAGATGGCCTTCCAACCTTTGTTTGAAAACCTCTAAGGCAGGGATTCTCAAAGTTGGGTCCCCAGATGTTGGACTACAACTCCCATCATCCCCAGCATCCCACAATGACTGTGGCTAGAGATGATGGCTTGTGGTCCAACAATGGCCGCATTCACACATAACAGGAAACCGGAGGTGAAGGGACCTCTGGTTTCAGAAAGTGTACATCCTAATAGCAATAGCAATAGCACTTACATTTATATAACGCTTTATAGCCGGAGCTCTCTAAGCGGTTTACAATGATTTAGTATATTGCCCCCAACATTCTGGGTACTCATTTTACCGACCTCGGAAGGATGGAAGGCTGAGTCAACCTTGAGCCCCTGGTCAGGATCGAACTTGTAACCTTCTGGTTACAGGGTGACAGTTCTACCACTGCGCCACCAGGGGCTCTAATGCAGGCATCCACCATTTTGTTTAAAAATTGATTCACGGTTTCCCTCCCCGAACTGTGTTTTGTACCTTCGGTTTGTAGTAAGGGCAAAAGGACATAAGAACAGCCCTGCTGGATCAGGCCCAAGGCCCATCCAGTCCAGCATCCTGTTTCACACAGTGGCCCACCAGATGCCACTGGAAGCCTACAGCAGGAGTTGAGGGCATGCCCTCTCTCCTGCTGTTACTCCCCTGCAACTGGTACTCAGAGGCATCCTGTCTCTGAGACTGGAGGTGGCCTGTATATCCCTCCAACGAGAAACCATTGATAGACCTCTCCTCCATGAAGTTATCCAATCCCCTCTTAAAGCCACTGGAGGTCCACTGCCTGGACCTCCAGTTCTGCAGTGTTACATCCAAACACTGGCACCGCAGTTTCCCCCTTCTGCAGTCAGAGTTGGGGGAGGAAGCTCCTCCCTCACTCCAGCTGCTATTGGCTGCTGGGGCTGTTCTTCAGTAAAGAAGGAAGCCCTGGCAGCCAGTCCCCCCTCCTCTGTGCAGTTAGTGGGACTGTGGAGAGGGAGCCCTCATAAATGTCCAAATATGCATGGGAAAGTGGGGTGGGCAGGTGGGTGCAGAACAGTGAGTCCACTGGACCCATGGTTCCACATTGCATCCAAAGGCAGCCATAGTCTAGGGCAGGGATTTTCAGTGTTGGGTCCCCAGATGTTATTGGACTATAACTTCCATAATCCCCAGCCCCAGTGGCCTTTGGTTGGGAATATGGGAGTTGAAGTCCAATAACATCAGGGGACCCAGCGTTGAGAATCCTCGGTCTAGAGGATAGTCCAACAACAACAACAAATATTTATATACTGCTTTTCAACAAAAGTTTCCAAAGCAGTTTACATAGAGAAATAATAAATAAATAAGATGGATCCCTGTCTCCAAAGGGCTCACAATCTAACAAGAAACATAAGGTACTGTGCTGGGGGTGGAGAGGGCCAGTTACGCTCCCTCTGCTAAATAAAGAGAACCGCCGCGTTAAAAAGGTGCCGCTTTGCCCAGTTAGCAGGAGTTAGCTCAGGAGAGGAGAGCTGGTCTTGTGGTAGCAAGCATGACTTGTCCCCATAGCTAAGCAGGGTCTGCCCTGGTTGCATCTGAATGGGAGATTTGATGTGTGAGCACTGCAAGATATTCCCCTCAGGGGATGAAGCTGCTCTGGGAAGAGCAGAAGGTTCCAAGTTTCCTCCCTGGCATCTCTAAGATAGGGCTGAGAGAGATTCCTGCCTGCAACCTTGGAGAAGCCGCTGCCAGTCTGTGAAGACAATACGGAGCTAGATAGACCAATGGTCTGTCTCGGTATATGGCAGTTTCCTATGTTCCTATGTCCCACCATTAGCTGGGACAAGCTGTTCCACTTCTTTCAGTTACAAACTTATTTCTGATATCTTGTCTAAATCTGCTTCCTTGCTATTTCAACTCATGAGTTTTAGTCCTGCTCTCTGGAACAAAAGAGGAACCTCTTTACTAACTCCTGTTCTGTAATAGGCAGAAAGGGACTCAGGTCATTTATTTTACCTTATGGAACTCAAGCCAGAGTACATGAGGTTTCAAGGCAGACACACTCATCCAGGCACTGATCAGTTCTGGACCTGCTTACCTTTAGCAAGGTCACAGTGGCGCCTCAGGCCAATAGGCAATACTGCCATAAGACACAAAGAATGAGAGGCCAGACTACAAACTGCCCAGGTATCTCTCAGCTATAGATTTAATTTATCGGTGCAAACAAATAATTTTGATTGGTTCACATTATTATGGCTGAGGTTTGTGTCTATTTAATTAGATTTGTATTTTTATGTTCCAGTTTAATATTTGTATTGTTTTAACTGTTTAGTAGTTTTGTATTGTGTTTAAATGATTTGCTAACCACCTTTAGATTGTTCTAATGAAAGGCAGTATAAACACCAAACAATAAATAAATAAAACAAATATTTATATGTAATATTTCTTACCCAGGAACAGCTATTTATGCACTTTCCTTCCTGTTTTACAGCAAGCTTTGCAAATGCTTTGTTTGCTTGTACTGTAAGGCTATTGTGTGCTCTGCATGCTTATTATCTGGGTCACAGGTCCACCAATTCCCGAGTGGTGGGTTTAGATAACACTGAGTCAGGCAAGCCCTACTGTTTTTACCATACAGATATTTTTGCTACAAAATGAAGCTTGATGTCATGACAACAATTTCTTTCTTCATGAAAGAATACTCAAGAGAAATGTTACATCAAAACGTAACACACACATGGATTTTGTAGGAGTACACATGAATCCTTTTGTCGGTCCTACATTTCCTGGCCTTCACTCTCATCAGATGACCCCTGGTTCTAGTGTTGCGAGAGGGAGAAAAAATTCTCTCTCTTCACACCATGCATCATTTTATAAACCTCTATCATGCCTCCAGTGTTTAATGCATTCTTATCTCCTTCTCTAGCACCTGATTCCGGGGTGGCGGGGGTGGGAATCCTAAAAAGGTAAATATAATGCAATGTGTGCCCAGCAGCAACACACACGGATGGGTTAAAGGAGGAGGTGGAAGAGGAGGAAGAGATGGAGGAGGCCAGAAGATGAGGGAGGTAATAAACAAGAACAAAATTGCACAGCAGCTTTGTCACCACATAAAGCGGGGAGGACTGAGTGGGAGGTGTTATGGAACCAGTGCGAGAAATACAGTAAATGCAAAAAAAGCCAGGGAAAGCATGGTGACTTCACCATCATAGAATAGATACTAATAGGAGGGTGGTGGTGGAAGTTGGAGCATGAGCCAGGACCTATAGACCCCAGATCTTTTCAGTACCTAGCATTGCCGCTGGTGGGAAGATGGGACCTTGGCAAAATTCAGCTTCAAAAGGATCATTGCTGGAGCATAAGTGGTACCATCACATCTGATACAAAACATTGGCTCACCGAAGGGGCTCTTTTGATCTCTCATTATCCATCCTTCCTTAGACATGTTGTTTCCTCTTTATGGTTCTAGTGTTGTGTGAACTTTGTGCTAAGCCAAACAAGAATTTTCCTGCCTGGAAGGCTTCCTGCTTAGGAGCACAAGAGAACTGCAGAGATCAACACCAGATGATACAATGCCCAAACAGCATGGTGGGAGAGTGGGGGGTGGGCTGAGCAATGTGGGGGCTACATTCAGAGTAATGATGCACTGCAAAGCAGATGCGTCTTCAGGAGTCTCTTCAAGGGAGCTTTGCATTCATTAACTGAGAGGCTGTTCTTGCAAACTTTACGAGCTGCAAGCACTGAATCAAGGCTTTGTGCATTGTAGGGCTGGTTCTCTATATCCAGATCTTTCTGTGGCATATGGAATGTTCTGAAGCATGTTCTTGCCTTGCTTGTGCCCTTCTTAGACTTTTCAGTCTTTGACCCTCTGTTAGGGTTTGCTTTGCTTGAAAAGCACAGCAAAGGCATAGTCCTTACTGCATTATTTCCACTGGTACCTCCTAAAAAAAAAAAAAAAGTTTCTCAACAACCCAGAAAACACGTCATACATTTGCACATGCTTGATCTCACACATTTCACTTAATTTTTACAGTGAATTTTTAAAGAGCCTTTCCCAGACAACAGTCTTTGCCGTGGGATGAAGAGGAGTGAAGTAATGCAAGTTATGAAGCATATTGGATATTTTGAATTTGGCAAAAAGAATCAATGTAAAAAGTGGATTTTTTTTTAACCCCAGACATAAATCAGGCAAAGCTCCAATGTGCGATTTAAAACTCAGATCATTTATGGCGTGCTCTTTGATAGCTCGCTGGGACTTTTGATGTAAATCTAGATGAAATGTGAATGCACACCTGCCCTTCCTGTGGTGAAGGAAAGTAAAATCACCACCTGGGAATAGCCCAGGGTGACTTTTCAGGGTCTATGGGATTAAGACATAGAATATGGGGCTGAAAAGGCCCTATGAACATCTAGTGGGCCATGCACAGCCCTTTGGATCGCAGCCCATGTTAGGGAGAAGGATTCACGTAAGCCAGAGGTTCTCAGGTTTGGATCCCAAGATGTTGGTAGGGATGTGCACGGAACCGGCGGGTGCTGGTTCGAAGGCGGGGGGGGACCTTTAAAGGTGGGGGAGGGTGCACTTGCCACCCCCACCCCCACCGCATTTCCCCCTCTGGCACCTTCTTTAAAACTGGTCCAGCAGGGTGGCAACATACCTCCCTGCCGCATTGTTCCCTCCTTGGTCCGGAAGTGACCGGAAGTACCCTGCGTATGTCACGCTCCCTCGCAGGATACTTCTGGTCACTTCCAGACCAAGGAGGGTACGGAGCGGCAGGGAGGTACGCTGCTGCCCCGCCAGACCGGTTTTTAAGAGAGCACCCGTGGGAGAAACGTGGCAGGGGATGTAAGTGCACCCTTCTCTGCCCTTAAAGCATGAGTGACTTGTGTTTGCTGAATAATTCTGTGGGACTCGGAAGCTAGCTGTTGGATATTTCACCCGTTTTGGTCGGTCCCTTATGAAACATTACCCTACTTGAATTTTTTTTTAAAAAAAAAGACATAGGAAGCTGCCATATACTGAGTCAGACCATTGGTCTATCTAGCTCAGTATTGTCTACACAGACTGGCAGCGGCTTCTCCAAGGTTGCAGGCAGGAATCTCTTTCAGCCCTATTAGTGTGGCAGGGAGTAAGCAAATTGTTAGAGTGGCCTGATTTGGAAAAACAGACTTGGGAAGAACTAACCTTGGGTTTGAGTGATAGAACCTCTTTTCGAGGTCCCAGAAAGAAACCTTCAAGTAAACGGGATGGAACAGGTGCCCTCATACTAGGGAATTGGAACGTTCCCCTTCTCGTAATCAGGCTAATAAACCTGTATGTCATTTATGCAATGCTCCTACATAGGAATAGGGAGGGAAGACGTGACCAAGAGGTTCACGTGGATGAGACAGTAAATCTCTTCTGGGAAAGTTTGTATGGTTATGTGCAAAAAGACAAGTGTATCTCTTCTAAACAGCAATGGGACAAATTGTGGAAATGGACGTTGGACGTAAACCCCCCCCCCCATTACCTGATGTGCCTTGTAATCCCCCATCCCCGAGTTACAGTACTGCCTGCATATACTTTATAACCCTGTGGGTCTCCAAATCCTTGTGTGTAAATCTTTGTAGATACATGATGTACAAACTACTACTTTGTATATAATTGTGCTTTGGCAACGTACTGTATGCTTTGGTAGTTTGTTGGTTCAATTAAAAAAATCTGGTCCTATTAAAAAAAAAAATCTTGTCCTATCTTGGAGATGCTGCCAGGGAGGGAACTTGGAATCTCAGATGCTCTTCCCAGAGTGGCGGCTCCATCCCCTTAGGGGAAAATCTTCCAGTGCTCACACTTCTAGTCTCCCATTCATATGCAACCAGGGTAGACCCTGCTTAGCGAAGGGGACAAGTCATGCAAAAGCTGAGGAAATGGGAATAGGGTTCAGAGATCCTCCAATCCTCACCTGGGGAATACCATTCAGCCAGTCCTGCTCAAGCAAGACTGGCTAACCCATTTATTCCATGACACGTACGTTCCGCCCTTCCTCCTGGCAGCATGCACGCTGCACAGAGTTTCCAGGACTTGCAGGGAAAAGAGCCTCCTTTCCTTCCCGCCTCAGCTAGTGCTACCCACGCGTCTCTGGAAGAAGAAGCGGGGCGGGCAGAGCAAGCAAACGCGTTCTGCTGCCTGCCAGGGATCCATCCCGGAGGCCACAGGCATTGCCCCTGCTCGGCGTCAGGGCAGGCGGCGCTGTGCCTTTAAGGAGGAGGAGGGTGCCTGGCAGGCGGTGGGTGCGGTTGTTTTGCTCGCTCCTCGCCCTGGGCCTGATCTGCCGCTCCTCCTGTGGCCGGGCTACCCCCCTGAGACGAGGCGTGCGCCCCACTACTGCCATGCGCTGGCTAGGCCAGCTCTGCGCCCTCCACGCGCTTCCCCCCGAGGGGCGGCTGCTCCAGGGCGCAACCCGGAGCCTGGCTTCAAGGCAGGCGGCTAATATTAGCAACAGCAGCCGCCGCCGCTGCCGTCTCTTCCTCCGCCAGGCTGCAGAAGCTCGATCCGCCGGCGTGGGGCTCCTGAGCGGCGGCCAGGTGCAGCAGCTTAGCTCGGCCACGGAGGCGGGGGAGGCTCCGCTCAGGGGGCCCCAGAGGCGGGCCAGGCTTTGGCAAGCGGGGCGCAGCCTCCACTGCCTATTGCGGGGGTCGCCGCTGCAGCGTCCCGTCGGCGGCTTCTGCCTCTCCACCGCCGCGGCTTCGCTCCGTCTAGCTGATCCCCGCTGCAAGGAGGGCGAGCTGCTGCTGCTGTTGCTGCTTTCTCCTGGGGTGGAGGCGGCCGACTCCCGCCCGCAGCTGCCCAAGATAGCCCTGCAAGCCGCTGCGAGCGATTTCCCCGCCGGTGGAGGCGTAGTCGGCGGCAACAGAGGCAGTAGCAGCCTCGTCGGATCTCAGAAGGTGGGTGAAGGGGGGGGGGGGGGACGACGACGGGGACTCCGAGGAGTTGCAGCAAGAAATGCATCTGGAGGCGGCCTAGAGGTGCAGCGCCCAAACTGGAGTAGAGCGGCTTCCTGGCTGGAAGCCGCTCTACCTGCCTTTCGATTTCAGCCGCCCCTGGATATTGAGGAAGAGACTCTCTAAGCACATGCAGAGTGCCTTTTCCTGCTCGCCAAACCCCACACGTCTGAGATTAGGGGGCTGGGTTCCCAGGGCATAGGGTATACACAGGGGGTAGCAAGGTTGGAGTGGGCACAGAGACAAGATTTTAAAATGCCCCCCCGCCCTCACTGAAGCTCAGCTCATGAAGGAAAGAACTCTTAAATAAGGCTGAATAGTGGTAACAAAAAGCATAGTAAAATTTATTTTTTTATATAACACCTATGTGCCACAATAGAACATCACCCTAAATTATTTTTTAAAAGGTTTTGCAAATTGTGGATGATGCAAGTCATTTAATGGTACTAGAGAAAGACATGCTGTTGTGGTCGCTCCAGGTCTTAACCCTCACATCAATTTCGGAGGATGAATACAACTGAAGGAAGCCCGGGCGGGTGCGAAGCTGGGGGAGTCAGTCATGTGACTTGCCTCTGGGGGGGGGCAAGGCAGTGGGTCCCCAGACAACTGTCTCCCCCTGCCCTATTATAGTTACACCCCTGGCAGGGGCGTAGCAAGGTTGGAGGGGGCCCAGAGACAAGATTTTAAAATGGGCCCCTCGCTGATATACACACACAAACACACTTCACAATATATCGTGCACTCACACCCCCATTATGAATACGGTGAATATCTAGTTCACATTGAATCTAGTTTTTTTACTCTCTGCTCCTGCTGATCTCCAAGAGACTCAACATAATTCATAGGGGGTGCAACATGGGTGGGTGGGGAGTCATGTGATGTGACTCTGGGGGCGCCCTTGAGGCAGTGGGGCCCCAAGACGACTGCCTCCCCTTGCCTAAGGGTAGTTACACCCCTAGGTATACATTACTTTACCTTCCAGGCAGTGGCACTTAAAAAAAAAAACACACAACCACCATACTAATCGTTATTGCAAGATAGGGGGTTCTACTTGGGTAAAGTCACATGCATTCCACATTCATTATCTCACACAACACCCCTTTAGGGTAGATGTTTTCATCTGCATAGTGTAGATCTGGGTGGTAAATCTTTTTTTTTTTTTAGCACATTTTATATCCTGCTCTTCCTCCAAGCAGTGTACAACATACTTAAGTTTCTCCTCACAACAACTCTGTGAAGTAGGTTAGGCTGAGAGAGAAGTGACTGGCCCAGAGTCACCCAGCTAGTTTTCATGGCTGAATGGGGATTTGAACTCGGGTCTCTCTGGTCCTAGTCCAACACTCTAACCACTACACCACCCTGGCTCTCATCTGTGGCTCTCCCAGCTGTTGCTGGACAACAACTCCCAGCATCCCCTGCCACCCCTCATTGTGTGCATGCTGTGTGTGTGTACGCACGCAAGAACCTGGTGATCTTCTGTATAAGGTCTAGAACACCTTTGGTATTAAGTGTTAAACGGTTGTGCTCAGATGCTACACTAAATTGCATCCTTGTACATTAAATCTGTTAATCCAGGATAATTTTCACGCTTTGGTACTATTGGTCACTAACATAGATTGTCATTCCAGTTCCCCACAGAAATGTGCATTAAAAAGCGGGTGGGAGAATCCAGCTTTTATGATTCTCTAACCACCTCAGTTATATGGCCAAGAGGGTTCTGGTTATAAGAATGTTAAGAAGAAGATAATCTGCATTAAGGAGTGAACACTATGCAAAAGACTTGTTCTCCTGGTATTCTGGGCTGTAGTTACTTCGGGTTTCATTCTGCATAGTGCAGAAATTGCAGGCTTTTGAAACCAGTGATTGCCACACTGTGCCTAGGTCAGTGTTCTTTGGTAACAAGGAGTGAAGCCTCTTCATGTTTACTCCTATAGCATGTCGCAAGATGTTTCTTGTTCACATAGAAGTGTGTGAGAGAATCCACCTGATCTTTCAAATGTTCTCACTCTAAGTGACACTATGTTAAGACCCCACATGTATATGACCAAAACCGAATTTCTGACAAAAATGTCATTAGTGCTCTAGAAGAGAGATTTCACTGGGAAATTGTTGCACATTGTTGACATTTGGTCAATTGCACAGGGGTTCCCAAACCTGGGTTCCCTCTCCAGATGTTATCAGACTACAACTCCCATCATCCCTAGCCCCCTTCGCCTTTGTGGCTGGGGATGATAGGAGTTGTAGACTATCAACAATTTTGAGAATAAGAATACTATTTATATACCAGTTTTCAGCAAAGTTTCCGAAATGGTTTACATATTAAAAATAAAGAATAAATAAGGGAAGATGAATAAGAGAAGCCCTGCTGTAGAGAATAAGAACTTTACATGGAAAGACTTTGAATTCTTTGTGTGTGTGATGTATGTAAGTGTGCAAGGGGAAGTGTTTGGGTTGTCCCCTCCTCCCCACCACGACCACCATTTCAGCTGCCTAGCCAGAGGTTGGGTAGCCATATACATGAATTGCAGGGAGGCAGGAGAATCTGACAGCTGAAGAGTTCCATACAATAAAGGGGCCATCTTCTCTCTGCTTGAAAATACACCCTTGCTTAAGGCAAACAGCGTGCAAAAACTGCCCTCTTGTGCCCACAAGGGAGAGGATTCTTCAGTGTAGACCCAAAGCAACTGGCATGTCAGGATTTGGAAGAAGCAAACAGGCCACAGTGGGCCTGCGGAGTCTAACTTGTTTTATGCTAGAACCCTGAGGACCACTCACCAGAGCCAGGTGAAATATTGTCCTTGTCTCAGAAGGCAGAGCTCAAAGAAGGAACAGCTTATCGAACAATGGCTAGTTGCCAATGGAGAAGACAGGAGCCCCGCCTCTTTCTGTTTTCCTTGATATCTGGGCAACCCTCCCACTCCTCCAGACTCTCCTCTCAATTTCTGAGTCATCGCCTGCTCACTGAGCAAAGAGGCACCTTTTTAAAATGGTGATTCTCTTTATTTAGCAGGAGGAGAGCAACTGACCCTATCCACCCCCAGCACAGCGTCCCTCCAGTGGCTGTTGCTGGTGTCTATCTTGTGTTTCTTTTTTTAGATTGTGAGCCCTTTGGAGACACGGAGCCATTTTATTTATTTATATCTCTGTAAACTCCTTTGGGAACTCTAGTTGAAAAGTGGTATATAAATATTTGTCGTAATTTTTTTCTCCTGCAGGGAGGCCCTAAGTTGCTGCCAGTCAGTGTAAACAATACTACCATGAATATTTATATACCACTTTTCAGCAAAAGTTCTCAAAGCAGTTTACATTGAAAAATAAACTAATAATAAATAACGATGGTTTTCTGCCCAGCAGGCATGGATTACCCCCTTTGCTAAGCAGGGTCCACCCTGGTTTGCATTTGAATGGGAGACTACATGTGAGCACTTATTCCCCTTAGATGATGAGGCTGCTCTGGGAAGAGCATCTGCATGTTTGCATGCTGAAGGTTCCAAGTTCCCTCCCTGGCAGCATCTCCAAGATAGTGCTGAGAGAGACTCCTGCCTATAACTTTGGAGAAGCTGCTGCCAATCTGTGTAGATAGTACTGAGCTAGATGGATCAATGACAGTATGAGTTCAGTGTGTTCCTAAATTAGACACAGGCAACAACACTGGAGGGATGCTCTCCTCCGGCAAATATTAACCATTTGCCACGTTATTAATTCATTTATTTCTTTTTTTATCACACTTATAGAATGCCCCATATAAAATCTCTGGATGGTTTACAAATTAAAACACAATAAAAAACTTTAAATAGTATAAAACCAATTAAAATAACCATCAGTAAAACTTTAAAACATTATAAAAGCCTGATAAGATGTCTGTTTTCAAAAGTTGCTTACAAAAAGCCAGAGATGGAGAGGTTCTGATTTCATTTGGAAGCATGTTCCAAATGCACATTCTCTGGGGCAACCCTAGAGAAGGCCCAGTTTGGGGTTGCTATCAAACAAGAGCGAAGCAAGCATTTTATAAGGTGCCTCTCTGCTCAGTTTGCACTTTGCAGGGATCCTCACTGAGCTAGATGAGCCAGCGGTCTGACTTGCTATAAGGTAGCTTCTTCTGTTCTTTCCTGTATACTTACACCTGCACAATATGCAGCGAGGTTCTGGCGCGGGCATGCCTGGCCTTGGTTCCCCAGATGTTGTTAGACCACAACTCCTATCATGATATAGCCAAGGGGTTCCCATCACTGGGTACAAATACCCCTAGATTTAATTTTAAATGTTTTATTCAGCATTTTCATTTTTTAAAATTACAATGATATGTATTTTACAAATACCATTGTATTTGTAAAAAGAATAGAATGGTATTGGGCATTTTCATTTTAAAAAATTACAAAAATATCAAGCATCATAATGACCTATAGTTATAATAAGGTATAAGTTCCTCATGCATAATTCCATTAAATAGCCGGTTTTAAACATCAACGAAAAAGAAAAACAGAGTTAGCTGACTTTTGCAAATGAACATAAACTTTCACCATGAATAAATGCAATTTATTTATGTAGGCTGTGGAACGCGCTCCTTATAGACATTCATGGTTTAACATTGTGGTTTAACATCTTTAAAGGTAAAGCGTGCCATTGAGTCAATTTCCACTCCTAGCACCCACAGAGCCCTGTGGTTTTCCTTGGTAGAATACAGGAGGAGTTTACCATTGCCTCCTCCCGCACAGTATGAGATGATGCCTTTCAGCACCTTCCTATATCACAGCTGCCTGATATCTTTACCAGCCTTCAAAAGAACCCTTACATGTTTTTTTTTTCCAGCCAGGCTTTTAGTAATTTCTGAATATTTTGAATGTTTAAACTGCTGTTTTTAACAGTTTGCTTTATTTTATTTTTCTTGTGTGTGTTTTTGTGACCCACCTAGAGCCTTTGGAGTCAGCTGGTATATAAATAAAATAAATAGTAAATAAAATAAGAAATAAATAATTTAGAGCGTTAGGGTCATGTATTGGATCTTTACCCTCTTCTATATAAAAAATCATTTTTGGATTCATTTTTTGGATGCTTTTATCTTATGTTTGTGTCCCCGTCCCGTTTCCCCCCCCCTGCCCCCACAAATGGCTAAATCCAAATATTGAGGCCCAATTTTCTTCCTGAATGGGCTGCTCTTACGAACCCGAGAACCTGCCCGGCATGCTCTCTGCAGAGCTGATGACCCCAACCCTCCTCATGCCCATTCTTGACCGAAGTCAATAGAGGTTGTAGCCTCATTGTGCCTCTTACATTGCTGGCCTGATTTTTTTCAGCTGGAGGCACTTGATGCTATTTTGAGCAGAAGTGTCTGAGGAGAGCAGCATAATGATGAGGAGCTGAATGGCTGCCAATTCCCATCACTTAAAGCTCTTGACGAGTTCCTTTCTCTTCCTGTTTTCAGACCACCTACAGATTTGCAGGCTTTTATCCATCTGCCCCTCGCTTGGTTGGGTTAAAGCACTTTGGCAGAGCCTCTTGTATGACCTTTGCTGCTAACATTTTCAAATATGATTGGGATGTTGTTTTTAGGGGGCAACACAAGAGTAACAAAGTTGGCAAATTGCAACTATAGAAAGAAACTGCCTTTGTAGAGGAAAAGGCTATCTCTTTTGCAGATGTTTTTTTTTCTGCTACTGTTTAACATTTGGGGCCTTTTGGCAGTTTAAACCAGCTCCTTTCCCTTCAAAAGAAAACACCTCCATCCCTTCTTAGGACTGTCAAATGATAAAAACATTTCAACTGATTAATCATCAGGCTTTGCATCAATTATTCATTCATTCGATTTCTATACCACCCTTCCAAAAATGGCTCAGGGCAGGTTACACAGAGAAATAACAAATAAATAAGATGACTCCCTGTCTCCAAAGGGCTCACAATCTAAAAAGAAACATCAGCAACAGTCACTGGAGGTACTGTGCTGGGGGTTGATAGGGCCAGTTACTTTCCCCCGCTAAATAAAGAGAATCAGCACATTATAAGGTGCCTCTTTGCCAAGTTAGCAGGGGTTTAATTAATTGATCAGTTAAATATAAATGGATGCATATTTTGCCAAAACCTCAATATAGTGCCTTTTTAAGCCATAGAAGGGAAGCAGAGACAACATATAAAATGTTCTCTTCTTAGAAGGAAAGACAGGTTTAATATTTTCTTTATCCTTCCCTGTTTCAGCAATACACCAAAATATTCTACATAAACGTGCCTTTAATTTTCATTCCCACCAATTAATATTTACCCTTGTCCATTTAATCAAGTGAAGCTTTGTTGATTATTTCACTCTCATTAATAGCTGCAGCACTATAAGTAGCAGAACTAGCTTGTGGGATGTGGAATAGAAGCTAGATGAAACAGTGTATGGCCATGTTTGCTTAAAAGAGGCAACGTGCCC
This sequence comes from Hemicordylus capensis, assembly GCF_027244095.1. NCBI lineage: Eukaryota > Metazoa > Chordata > Lepidosauria > Squamata > Cordylidae > Hemicordylus > Hemicordylus capensis. Next base: position 23,257,891 of record NC_069660.1, on the reverse strand, counting down.
AATGCACAAAATGTCTGCTTTGCAAAGACACTGCATGTCTTCCTTATCTACATGACAAACAAGACACTTACTGGAGGGTGTGTTTTCTAGCCCCAGTTACTCTATTTGAATTTGCAATCTGCTGTTAGCAACATCTTTAGACACTAGCCCACATGTTGTGGAGCTGTAGCAGAGTGGAAGAAGGACTGGCAAGAACTTTTGCTGCTCTCCCTTCCCTCCCTTATCTGATAGGAATATGTCCCTGATGGTTGTACAGCCTTCAAGGTTATATTTCTACCTTTGGGAAGTGGAGACAGAAGTGAAAATTGCTTCGCCGTCCCCCTCCACCCTCATATAGTTGTGGAAGAAGCCTTCTCTTCTGGTACTGTACGCTGCAGCCTCTGGGCAAGGGTGCAGCCCTTCTTCCATTTCCGTACACCTGTGCATCATGTAGTGCTAGCAATGTGGCAGATAGACTGCTTTGAGAGTATAGAGGTGCCCAGAGAATGCATTCTGGATTAGACAGGCAAGGATTGACAGATGACCAGTAAGGGAGAGCAATGCTCGAATTTCTAAAAGGGAAGAGCTAGAGATCAAGTTTGCCAGTTCAGTTTTATTTTGGTCTCTGAGCAGTAAAATGTTTGCCAGAAAGCCACAGGTCTGATCTGGTGCTGTTGGCCCTATGTCTTCACAAAGGAGGAAATGCCCAGGTCCTTCACACAATCAAAAACTGTGTTCTATCCGGGTTTGGGAGCTGTGTGTGCTCCCAAGTTTCAGTTGTGTGGAAGCAAGGTAGGAGGAGAACCTGGGTAGCTTTCCTCCTACTTTGATTCCACACAACTGAAAATTGGGAGCACACACAGCTCCCAAACCCGGGTAGAACAGAGTTTTTGAACACACAGACAAACACACACACACATACTTTCAGATTTGCAAAATGTTTGTTAAGATGTTTGGGAGTGTGAGGAGAGAAACAAGAAGGTGAAACAAGGAGGTGGAAGCCCTCTCTGGCCTCTTCTTCCTTGCCTGTCATTCAGCTTGTGGCACTGGGCAAGCAAGAATCAGAAGCCCCCAGATGGGTATGCAGCATTTGAGTGACTTTGTTGTTCAGGACCAGCCACCCTGAATGAGAACCAAATTGTATCTCAGTCTGGCACCGCCACTGCCAAATTCATTGTCTCGTTGAAAAGAAGCTGTCTGTCCCCTCCTCGTGACTTTCCACAGTAAGCAAAATAGCCCACAGTCTCTCTTGTCTCTGCATTTGTTTGCTTTTTAAAAAATAAAAACAAATTAGCCTTTCTCCTGGTTCTTGGCTTCGGTCGTGTTTCTCACCCAATGTACAAAAGCAAACTTTGATGCTCAGAAATGAAAGAACGACTGTCAAGAGGGTACATCTTGCCCACCCAGCACAGCAGCACATTACTTTGCAACATCGGGCCTCCCGAACTTGTGACCCACCAATCTGAACAGAATCCACAAGCCACGTGGTGTGCCTTGCTAAGGTGCTGGACAACCTCCCCATTTTTGCCACCCCAGTCAAACAGCAAAGACAATAGGCTTATTGAGCCTCTGGTGAGCTGCATTCAACTTTGTGGGATACAAGTTGTGTGAGCCTGCTTAGATGCTGTTTTGTGCTATAAACATATGAAGTTGCCTTGTACTGAGTGAAGTCTTGGGGCGCTGAGAACCAGCGTGGTGTAGTGGTTAGAGTGCTGGACTAGGACCGGGGAGACCTGAGTTCAAATCCCCATTCAGCCATGATACTTGCTGAGTGACTCTGGGCCAGTCACTTCTCTCTCAGCCTAGCCTACTTCACAGGGTTGTTGTGAAGGAGAAACTTAAGTATATAGTACACCGCTCTGGGCTCCTTGGAGGAAGAGCGGGAAATAAATGTAATAATAATAATAAATCTAAGTCGGTGTTGTCTACAGTGACTGACAGCAGTTCTCTAAAGTTTCAGGCAGGGGTTTTGCCTAGCCTTACTTGGAGATGCCAAGGATTGAATTTGGGACCTTGTGGTAGCAAGCATGACTTGTCCCCTTAGCTAAGCAGGGTCCACCTTGGTTGCATATGAATGGGAGACTTGATGTGTGAGCACTGTAAGATATTTCCCTCAGGGGATGGAGCTGCTCTGGGAAGAGCAGAAGGTCCCAAGTTCCCTCACTGGCATCTCCAAGATAGGGCTGAGAGAGATTCCTGCCTGCAACCTTGGAGAAGCCGCTGCTAGTCTGTGTAGACAATACTAAGCTGGATGGTCCTATGGTCTGACTCAGTATATGGCAGCTTCCTATGACCTCCAGCATGGGGATGAGGCCATAGCCCAGTGGTAGAGCCCATGTTTGACATGAAGAAGATCCCAAGTTCAATCCCTGGAAATAGCCCCTTCTGAAACCCTGAAGAGCCACTGTCAGTCAATCAGAGGTGTACCTAGGTAATTTTGGAGCCTAGACCTAAAGGTCTTTGGAGCCTCCCCCCCGCCCCGCAAGTTAAACCTCATATCTCTACACATACACACACACAGTGACGCAAATAGTATTTTTAACACGTGGGTTCTTGCGAACACAAACAGCAGCTGAACTCACAAGTATGTAAGAATATAAAACAGTAATATTTATACAAATATAAGGCATTAGCAGAAACATTTCAACATGCAACTAAACATATTCCTATCCCAAATATTTTTCCCCTTCTCTGTCTCTAAAGCAGAGGTCACTTTCGGCTGCCCAGTGCAGCACAGCAGAGTGACCCACACTACTCAGGACGGACTAGAGAGGATTTGGGGGCCCCCAGGGAGTGTAGAGGCTGTGGACATTGGCCTGGAAATCCAGGGGTAAGAACACCTCTGCAGTCAGTGTTCACCAGAGGTTCCCAACCTTGGGTCCCCAGATGCTGGACTACAACTCCCATTATCCACAGCCACAAGGGCCTTCAGTCAATAACTGTAGTCTATAACTTCAGTCAATAACTACAGTCAATAGCTGTAGTCTAACATAATCAGGGCAAACAAAGTTAGGAGCCCTGGGTGTAGATGATATTAAGCTGAATGGACCAATGGTCTGTCTTGATATAAGGCAGTTTCCTTATACAGGTGAAACTCGGAAAATTAGAATATCGTGCAAAAGTCCATTAATTTCAGTAATGCAAATTAAAAGGTGAAACTGATATATGAGACAGACGCATTACATGCAAAGCGAGATAAGTCAAGCCTTAATTTGTTATAATTGTGATGATCATGGCGTACAGCTCATGAAAACCCCAAATCCACAATCCCAGAAAATTAGAATATTACATGGAACCAAGAAGACAAGGATTGTAGAATAGAACAATATCGGACCTCTGAAAAGTATACAGTGTACTGTGCTTGATTGGCCAGCAAACTCGCCTGACCTGACCCCATAGAGAATCTATGGGGCATTGCCAAGAGAAGGATGAGAGACATGAGACCAAACAATGCAGAATTGCTGAAGGCCGCTAATGAAGCATCCTGGTCTTCCATAACACCTCATCAGTGCCACAGGCTGATAGCATCCATGCCACGCCGCATTGAGGCAGTAATTGCTGCAAAAGGGGCCCAAACCAAGTACTGAATACATATGCATGCTTATACTTTTCAGAGGTCCAATATTGTTCTATTCTACAATCCTTGTCTTCTTGGTTCCATGCAATATTCTAATTTTCTGAGATTGTGGATTTGGGGTTTTCATGAGCTGTACGCCATGATCATCACCATTCTAACAAATTAAGGCTTGACTTATCTCGCTTTGCATGTAATGCGTCTGTCTCATATATCAATTTCACCTTTTAATTTGCATTACTGAAATTAATGGACTTTTGCACGATATTCTAATTTTCCGAGTTTCACCTGTATATGCTTCCTCTGTTACTTCCTTTACATCCCTCTTCAAAGCCTTTAGTACAACCTAAGCCCCCTGCCCTGCTCTAACTTATCTTTTTATTATTTATCATTTCATTGATAGGCTGCCTATTCAAAAGTGGCTCAGGGCAGTTTCCCTAAGCCTAACTTGAAATTGCAAAGAAGCAGATTTAAACTAGACACTAGGAGGGATTTTCTGACTGCAAGAACTGTTTGACCATGGAGCAGTCTGCCTCACGGAGCTTTTCAGACAGAGGCTGGATGGTCATCTGTCTAGGGTACTCTAGCAGAGTCCTGCACTGAGCAGGGCTTTGGACTAGAAGGCCTGCAAAGTTATTTCCAGCCCCGGAATTCTCTTATTTTAGGTACATGTAACTGAAATAATTGCATAGTCAACTGTAACTAGGCCTCAGTACATGGAACTGAAATGATTCTTCCCTGTCTCCTACCACCCCTTTCTTTCAGTCCTCTCCAGGAGAGCTGGTCTTGTGGTAGCAAGCATGACTTGTCCCCATAGCTAAGCAGGGTCTGCCCTGGTTGCATATGAATGGGAGATTTGATGTGTGAGCACTGCAAGGTATCCCCCTCGGGATGGAGCCACTCTGGGAAGAGCAGAAGAGAAGGTTCCAAGTTCCTTCCCTGGCATCTCCAAGATAGGGCTGAGAGAGATTCCTGCCTGCAACCTTGGAGAAGCCGCTGCCAGCCTGTGTAGACAATACTGAGCTAGATAGACCTATGGTCTGACTCCGTATATGGCAGCTTCCTATGTACTCTGTAAAGTATCTTGAAGGTGAACATAAATAACTGCTTTTTAAGAGAGTTTTTTAAAACAAAAACAAAAAACCCCTATTTCTGTTTATCTACCCATTGGGATAATTTCTTGAAATTTGTAAAGACCCCTTTACAAAGGGGGGGGGCAGTCCTGGATGGAGAACCACTCTTGGGTCCCCAAGGCTTACCAGATGTTCTGTTTTCCTCCCTCCATCTTTTCACATCCTGTTTATTTCTGATTAAAAATTGCAGGCAGGATTGCCCTGTGCAGAGCCTTTGGAATTTCCTCAGGGCCCGTCTCAGGGTGCTAAACTGGCAGTTCTAGCAAAAACAATAAGTCAATAGCACAGCAGAGGCTAACACATTTACAATAAACCTGTTAGTCTTTAATGCACCACTTTGTTGTGTTCGCTGCAACAGACTTGCACCCCTCTGAAATGGATCCATCCAAGTCTGCAGTATTTCAGCACAGGGATAGGCTATTACAACTATCCTTGTCAGTAAGCAGTTGTGAAGTAGTTCCCCATGGATCCCTTTCCTTTCCATGTTTGTTGCATAGTATGAGCATAAAATGCTGGCCTTTATCAGGATGAGTTATTCTGAGTAAGCATCTCTCTCTCTCTCTCTCTCTCTCTCTCTCTCTCTCTCTCTCTCTCTCTCTCTCTCTCTCTCACGCGCACACACACACACACACGTCAAATGGCTTCCTGAGTTACTAACCATGTTGCCTGCGGCAGTACAGTCGTCTCTGCCCCCACTGGATTTATACTCTTTGGCTGAGCTGCTGAAGTTGGAAGCAAAAATTGTTATGACATCATAACCTGGATTCAAATTCCGTAGTTCTTTCTCGGTGTGCAGCTTGTGCACCTCCATTAGAGTTGTCATGCCCCCCAGAATTCTGGGTTTCACCTGGATTTCAAGCATCTCTCCCAGATTGCTTAGCCCACCTGGATTCGCCTGGATTTCGGGTTTCTTTTTTTTTTTTTAAGGTAGGCTCTAGCCCTTGTAGAAGCAGAGTTATAGAGGAAAATGTGCAGTCACTATTCTGCTCAATTGCTGGACTTGGATTAAGAGAGGAAGAGCACAGGAGGCTAGCTGGGAGGGTTTGACTTCCACAAGTACAGTAATCCCCTCAGGAATGTTGCCTTGGTGGTTAGCAGCAGGGGATATCTTTCGGGCAGTTGATAGGATAGCTTGCTTTTGATGTGAATCACTACCTGCCTACCAGACTGTGTATGTACTGTTTAAGGACTTCCTTGGCTTTATGTTCAATGAATGTCTACTTAGAAGATCTTCTCTCAAATAAGTGCGTACAGAATTTCAGCCTTAATTAAAAAGCTGTGCTTTTTGTTGTTGTTGTTGTTGTTCTATTGCTGCTGTTAATATGTCAAGGAAAATGGTCACACAAAGTTATCCTCCCCAACTATTGTTGGTAGATATCCAGAGTAAATACAAATCAACTGGAAAGTGCAGCTGCTAATTTGCACATGCAAAATTATTTTCAAGCCAATTTACATACTATCCACATTAGTCACCCGGATTTGGAAAGCCAGAATATGGGAAGCAAGGTAGCCTCCATGAACTTGGTTGCAGGATTGGGACCTACACTTCTGCTTGAGAGGAAGCTGCTAGTAAAAATATGGCTGAAGCCCTGGGTTCAGATTCTATGCAAGCCATATTGTGGTGACTTGGAACTTGCGATCTAGCTCCTTTAGCCTGAGTCAGTGACATGGACCAAGTATCTCAGCCGTGTGTACTCCAGTTAAAAAGTCCTTTCCCCATGCCATTGCTACAGAATTTTTAATTGGAGATGCCCAAGCCTGGGATTTTATATATGTAACAAAGGGCTCTTCCCACTGAGAAGTTGTTCCTTCCTTTCCATGTTTTTGCTTGTTTTCACAATTTCCTTGTGCAGGGAAGATCGCTAAAAATTGCCCTTTCTCCTTTTGCAGCAGAAAATGTTGATCAGTTGATGCATCAGTGGAGGATTAGCCTGGTTGGCAGCCAGTGAGTCTTTGGCAGGAAGATACTAATCACTTTTATCTCATCTCTGTGCAGAAGCCAAATATCCATACAAATAGTGGAGGTTGGGGCAAGGGTACTGTGTTATCATAGAATCATATGCCTGCATACCATAATGAAATGATTGAACAAAGCCCTATATGAACCAAGTTTGGAGTGTCTTCATACAACCTCAGACACCAAAATAAAAGTACAATTGCTGTAGAAACAACAGTATGTATTTGAGTAAGAGGCTCAGTTCTTCCCCTTTATGCAGGATGCTGGTGGGTTCTCAGAAAATGAACCTCAAGATCCTGGGAAGAAACCAAACAAATCCCAGCAACTAAAGAAAGTGTTTAAGGAATATGGAGCCGTGGGAGTTTCCTTCCATGTTGGCATTTCATTGATGTCTCTGGGAATGTTCTATCTGGCTGTATCAAGGTATGTTCTCTTTAGCTTTCTGTGTATTATTTGTTTAAAATACTTATATACTGTTTCTCTAAAAAATATCTCATACAAAGCAGTTTACACTAACATAAAAACATAAAACATAAAAACAAAAGGAAAACCAAACAAAAGTCCAAAGCAAAAAGTTTCATTTAACGCCCAGAGGTCATTCACACAACCAAAAACTGTATTCTACCTGGATTTGGGAGCTGTGTGTGCTCCCAATTTTTGGTTGTGTGGAAGCAAGGTAAGAGGAAAACCTGGGTAGAAGTGATTGTGTGGAAGCAAGGCAGGAGGAAAAGCTACTCAGGACAGGTTTTCCTCCTACCTTGCTTCCACACATCTGAAAATTAGGAGCAGACACAGCTCCCAAACCCAGGTAGAACATAGTTCTTGATTGTGTGAATGACCTCACAGTCTAAACCAAGGATTCTCAACTTTGGGTCCCCAGATGTTGTTGGACTTGAACTCTCATAATCCCCAGCCCAATGGCCTTTGGTTGGGGATTATGGGAGTTGAAGTTCAATAACATCTGGGGACCCAATGTGGAGAATTCCTGGTCTAAACAGACAGGTGTTAAGGGCTTGCTTGAAAGTGTGGGACATGCTGGATCCCCTTGGATAGGGACTTCAGAGATGAGGCACCACCATGGAAAAGGCTCTGTCCCTGCCAATCTAATTTGCATCAGTGGAGGACCAGAGACCAAAGCTTGAGATTAAGATCATAGACCCAGGCAGGTATGACAGTCCTTAAGGTGACTTAGTCCCAGACTGTACAGGGCTTTAAAGATGACAACCAGCACCTTGAGTTGGGCTCAGGAACACATTAGTAAATAATGCAATTGGCTCAAGATGAAGAGTTTGTTACATCCAGTGTAAGCTAAAGGTTGTGGCTGTTGTCTGTATTCATGTTATCAGCATGAAAATTGTGTATTTTTTTTAAAAAAAACTATCTTGTAATAAATAGTTTTTTCATCAGCTGCTCTTGTGGTGTTGTTGGAACCATCTCAGCTGCCACTGATCCTCCATTTCGTTTCATTTCTCTCTCCCCCAACCCCTTTAGTGGAGTAGACATGACTGCCCTTCTCTTCAAACTGGGATTTGATGAAGCTTTTGTACAATCCAAGTTGGCCACCGGCACCAGCACTTTTGTATTGGCCTATGCTGTCCACAAACTGTTTGCTCCTGTCCGCATCAGCATCACCTTAGTCTCTGTGCCACTGCTTGTCAGATACTTCCGGAAGATAGGCTTCTTCAAACCGCCGGCTCCAAACCCATGATTAATTCCTTGGGAAAAAGAAGAGTGATGCCTTGCTTATTAATAGAAGACCTAGAGAACTGCTGCACCCTGGTGGTGCCCCTGTGTGGACTGCAGGAATACCACTATTGCATGGCCCCTGTTCTCAAGGGTGGTGTCTTTGAGATAAACATTTGCTTTTAAAATTCTGAAATCTTTCTTCCTTAAATCCAGTGACAGCTAACAGAGGCAGATGAATGCCTGCTCCTGGAGTGCTCTGTCAGAAAATCACGTTAGGCACCTTAACATTAAATATGCAAGTATATACATATGGGATTGTATTTATTACAACATGTTAGGAATAACTACTGACTGTTTAAAGAACTCTGGTAAGCCACATTTGCTGTACAAGAGAACCTCATTAATTGTGGCTCTAGCACCTGCGGTTTCGCATATCTGCATTCGAGGAATGGACACCCAGCCTTGATATATGTATGTGTGTGTTGTGGTGGGGGGTAGATCTGCCTGGAGTTGGGTGGAAATTGCCTTAGACGTCATTTCCAGCTGCCATCTTGAGTTTGGAAGAGATCTGGAGCCATTTTATGATTCATTTCCCAAAAAAATGATGATTTTTGGCCAATTTTTTAAACCTGGGGGAGATTGTTGGATTGCTGGGGACCCATGGAGCATGGTAGGCCACTCCCCTCTCCCATGTTTCTAGGGCCATTTAACCGCTCTTGACATTTTCCCAACCGCCAGGAATCTAATCCCAGGGTTTCTATTGCCTTAATTACTTAGTACTTGTGGTTTCTATATCTGTGGTAGTAGTGTAGTCATGGAACCCCCGCAAATCTTGAGGTTCTCCTGTATATCAGTCCTCCTGTAGATGTTGGCCTACAACTCCCATCATCCCTGACTCTTGGCCACTGTGGCTGGGGATGCCGAGAGCTGTAATCCAAAAACAGTGGGACGGCTGAAGTTTAGCAGCCCTGCTATATGTGATTTAGCTGGAGCAGATAAATGGAAGTCTGGATCAGTACCTATATCCCAACCTTGTTAATGTAACCTGCTTACTGTGTCTTGTAAAGTAGTGGTTTTAATATTTCAATTCAAACAAATCTGTTGTCATGCACATAAAAGCTGTTGCAAGCAGGAAAGTGGGATGTATCCAGCAACGGGTAGCATATTTCCTATTCCATTATGGCTTCCCAACCAGGAACCACCATGCAAGCTAAACTAAGAGGTTTTATTTTGTTTTGCAACAGCATGATGGGCCACAACTGCCTGTTGTTCTTCTGGATTTGAGGAGACTTGAAATTTAGGGGCACAGCCTTGATGTGAGGAAAGCTTTGTATGCAGGATCTCATTCATTTCATTGGGGTGTAAATATCTCTAGATTCCTATTGTTGGGACTCTGGTAAAGTCTGTTTGAAATCAGTGGGTCTGTTCCAGCAGTATTTTATTTATAAACAATTGTCTTTCTGCTTCCAGCTGGCTTACAAATATATCATAAAGACAATCTCTAACTGAGCAGACGAATATAATGTACCCCACTCAGAAGCAACATTGCAACTAATAATATTCTTATGCAGCAGATAAAATCAAAAGCTCACCAGCAACTAAATGTCTTCAGATGGAACATTGCCAAAGTGTAGGACTCTGCAGCAGGGAGTTTATTTTTTACACTTATATCCTCTTCCTCCACAACAACCCTAAGAGCTAAGTGATAGGCCCAAAGTCACCCAGTGAGTTTCATGATTGAAAAAGGGATTTGAATTCAGGTCTCCCTGCTCCTAGTCCAACACTAGTCATTACACCACACTAGTTGTTATGTTCTGTAATCTGGGCACTGCCACTAAAGGGACCCTCTCACATGCCCCACCAACTGTATCTTAGAGCAGGGGTTCCTAACCATGGCTCCTTACGTCATTGGATGGCTTTTGTCTTACGGGAACCCCTGCCGTTGGAGGTAATGGGGCATGCAGAAGGGCTGCAGGTGATAACTTTAACACAGTTTCATATGAGGTAAGCCAGTCCATTCAGTATGGTGGTTCTAAAGAAATTTAGGGTTTTAAAGAGGCAATAACCCAGTACCTTGAGCTGAACCCAGAAATGGACTAGTAATTAGCCCCTTCTCCCCAAACCTGGCACCAAATAGAACTGTGCCAGTGACATTCTGCACCAACTGAAGTTTCCAAAACGTTCAAGGGCATTTATAGGAGTCCAGTATACCTAGGGCATTATTACCATGGCCAGGCATACTATCTCCAGGAACTGGTGTAGTAATCAGCACTCCAGTGAAAAGCTGAATGGAAGGTGTACTCTCAGGTACACCTGCTAGGAGCAGAGCTAATTATAGGAGCCATCCTCCAGCTCTGAACCTGTTATTTCAGCAAGGAATACAACCCCCTGCAGAATGGGCTTACCAACCTATCACTGGGCTGCTGGGGCCTCCGATCAAGCACTCTTGGGTCTTGTGCTGACAGGTTCTGCTTGTCCTGCTCATCATTAGTGTCCATACGCAGGACTGCCCCAGCCTCTCTGGACTGAGTATAAGCAGATAGAGTTGTGTTATCTGCATATGGACAACAGCCAACTTCAGAATGCCAGGTGATCTTCCTAGGAATTTAATGGAGATGTTCGGTGGCACAGGGGCACAACACGGAGTCCCATAAGACAAGGATTAGGGCATTTAAACAGTTCCTCTTCCTTCCCTCAGCAATATTTTCTTCCCTTCAGGAAGGAGTGCAGCCTTGTTAACATTGTTGGGATCAAGCTCAGTAGGCACAATGTTGTCTGGAAGGGTACTATGATTGATTGTATCAAAAGCCACAGGTCCATCAGAAATGACAGAGATGCACTCTAGTCTACTAAGACAACTAAGGGTAGAAACAAAATAGGACAAAGGGTAGAGACCAAATGAGGGTAGAACACAAACTGATCGAGTTAGTAGTTGCACCTGGGCTACTATCATCACCACCACCACCATCATACACTTGAGGGCCTTTACTGGTAGACACTGGCTGGAAATTACCCTATATGGAAAGTGAAGATTGTAATTGTAAGGGAAGGATGGCAGTTCAGTCCCCAAATAAAGCAAAACCAGTTTGGTGAGAAAGCAGCAAAGCAAAAGGTCTTGAGACAGTTCTTTAGTATTGAAGAACTACAAGGATTTATTTAAAGAAAAGGTTACAAACAAGTGTGAAAAAGCCCGCAACTTAATTTCAGCTGTAGCTCATGGCTGAAGAGAGACCAAAACAAGCAGCCATCTCTGGAGAGACAAAATGGAGACCAACACTGGAAGAACAGAGAGTGGAGTCCAGCACTTTTATCCATGACCCTAAAAAAACCCCAATGGTCATTATGAGGCATTGCAGCTGAGCTGATGCTGCCAAGTCTTAGCTCCAACAGTAATTAGTTTAAATGTCTCTTCCCTAAGCAAACTACAGAGACACTCTTGAAAAATTAAGCGGCCAAGGTTGCATATTTAATGTCTTGATGTAAAAAGACATGCTTAACAAACCTCTGAATGGATATCACCACTAACTTTTAGTTGTTGACCTGATAGTACATTCCACATCTGACAAATGAGCTACACACACACACACACACACACACACAGAAGACAGAGGCTGGCTCAAAGCAACCCCTCTCCTATTTGCATGTCATAGTCTAGGGGTAATCCTAACAGTTTGTGGTTTTATGAGATCATGGGGAGGGAGACCACCCCAGTGGGTTTTCTACCCGTGTTGAGTTGCATCTGTTGCCCTTTACTGCCCCCACCCTTTTTTTTTGGCAGAGTAAAGAAGAGGGTCTTTCTACATAAAGCTTGCAACCACCAAGTGATTCATAGAAGGCTCCTTTCCAGTCTGGCTGTTGTTCACTTCTAGAGGGAATAATACACAACTCTGGGGCGGATTGCTTGCCAGTAGGAACAGCTTTACACCTGTAGTGTCTAAGACAGTTCACAGCCTTCTCACTCTCAGCCAAGATGACAGAGTTTGTAAGCCACCAACCTAAGTGTCTTCCACCCAGTGAAGTACTGGAGTTAAAACAGCTGCAGTTAGTACAATCCCAAGCAACAGACACAGGAGACTTCTCAAGGCCACCATTTACAACTGGTGTGCTATAGCTTGCTTAGTCAATCACAAATTTAAGTATGTACACTTTAAAAAGTTTGATAATATGCAGGACTAGTGGTAGAATAACTTGTCAGGCTAAGCAGCAACAGATGAATCCTTAACCCGTAAAGTTGTATCAACCTTTAGAGATAGTGAAGCTAGATAAAGACTCATTAAACATTTACTAGTAGTTTTTAAGAGACAAGAACTAAGAAATTTTATAAAGCTGTACTGAAAAAGGACATTAAAGGGCCAGTGTATATTCCAACATGCAATATCTGCCACAAACAGAATAATGCTGGCAATACCAGTTACAAAAGCTTTGCATAATACATGGATGAGCTAGGCAGAGCAAGATTCCTATCCACTACCTTTGGCATGAGCCCAACTCCCAAGCGGAGGGAAATAGCAGTATAGCCAGTTTAACCACTTGAGAAACTAGAGCAATGACCATTTGTACTTCATTAGGACAAGCAGATTTCTTTCCAACTTTTGTCAGCACAGTACAGAGTCCATATAAACAACAGCTTCAACTTGTTTGAGCTATCCAGCTGAATTTGATGAGATTACAGCCTGTATTTATTCCACTTGCATCCTGCTCAGTTCTACAAGGCTCTGACTACCTTACAAAAGAGGAAATGAGTTACCAGTACTTTAAATCAGCATTAAAGAGCCAGTCATTAGCTGTATAACAAACCCATTAAGAGTCAGAGAGAGAATGTATAATATTTGAAGCGGAACTAGAAATGCCTAATTCTGTTGCCTCCACCAAGTAGTGTATGCATGAGGGTATGGTTTGCATGGGATACTTAACCCCTTCTCCACTTGCCAGTTCTCTTCTGTACATGTACGTACACATGCTGGTTTCCCCCCATGTGATTATGAAACACCAACCTGGAAGAAAGCAGTGAAATATCGCATTGCTCCTGCCACTTTTACCTTCCAAAAAGGAGCCCCCATCCCAATTTGCATATTTTAAGTAAAATGCAGAAATTAGAGTCTTGTTTGCTTCAATACCTAGTTCTAGCCAAGGCTGATCTCCCTTCTTATGAAGTTCCACACTACAGCCTCCATTAGGAAAGTTCTCCCACCTCAAAGTCTTATACTATGTAGCCTAGACTGGTCTCTTGCCTCAAAAAAGTTGAAAGGCAAAAGCCAGGGTGCTTCCCAAGGCATACTTTAACATGCCTTGGGAAACACTCAAGAACATGCATGGTTTTAAAAGGGTATCACACTCACCCTACAATAGGTCCACAGACTGACAGCAGTCCAACTTTCTCAGAATTTCTCAGAACCAGCTGAAGTTTCTGAAAGGATAGCTCTATATGGAACAGTTACAGTAAAAACCTTGGGAGATTTCAGAGAGAATATTTTTTGTTAGGTCACTGCCACTTCCAAGGAAGTGGCATTCTCACTATATTCATTTGTAATCTGTGCTGACAAGAAACTTTTTCAAACAATTACAGCAAGACTGCCTAATCTGTAACTTTAGGAGAGGAGAGCTGGTTTTGTGGTAGCAAGCATGACTTGTCCCCATAGCTAAGCAGGGTCTGCCCTGGTTGCATCTGAATGGGAGACTTGATGTGTGAGCACTGCAAGCTATTCCCCTCAGGGAATGAAGCTGCTCTGGGAAGAGCAGAAGGTTCCAAGTTCCCTCTCTGGCTTCTCCAAGATAGGGTTGAGAGAGATTCCTGCCTGCAACCTTGGAGAAGCCGCTGCCAGTCTGTGAAGACAATACTGAGCTAGATAGACCAATGGTCTGACTCAGTATATGGCAGTTTCCTATGTTCCTAACTCTAGCATAAACCTGATAAAAAAAAGGTTGATCAAGTATCTGCTACTTCTGTAAACTGATTGCAACAAGCCAAAGAGTACCCACCTGATCTAACAGTAGGCCATCTCCAGTCCAATGTAGAACAAAACAAGCATAGGGCCTGCTCATGTGCTGAATACATATATTTGAAACCATCTTATTGTAATCTTGCACATCACAGTCTAGAGATACAGGACAGCACTTCCATCACTTACTAATCATAGATCTGTGAGCACGTTCATTGGTAAATATGTATGCCTCTTCAAATTATTGAATTGAGGCAGACAGGCATGAGTGCAATACTCCAAACAAAAATAATATTTCATGAAGGAAACCCAAAGCAGTCCAAGTTCTGAAGCCTCAGCCCTTGATCAAGTTCTCTAATAGGTTCACACCAGCACTACAAAATATAATAAGTCCCCAACTTCAGGCAATAGTGGCCCTTTACAACAGTCCTTTGGATAAGCCTAGAGGATGGACAAGGAAGCTTACTATTCCAAGACCCGTACAAGTTAACTGCTTTATCCAAGCAGTTAAATGTAACTTGAAGCCAAGAATGGACTGCTTGGGCAAATGATTTTTTCTGGAATTCTTACATATAATTGAGGACTAGTATTGCAAGTTATGTAGGGTCAGTACAATCTCATTGATTTTGTAGTGAAATTTTACTGGCAGATATGCATGCCTAGTCTGCAGCTTTAATATTGACAACTTGCATGTTCCATACATACTATTTTTCTATCAGAAGCCACTGAAGTCAGGCAATTGTACATTTTCAGGTTTAGCATTCCAAGCAGAAACACACTCTTGCTTTGAAGGAGGAGCATTGAATTAACAGTTATTGCAGCAGATATTACAAGTTGTCTTAGGATGCTGGGATGTTCCTTAAAAATAAGTCTTTATTCAATAGAAGTTTCAAAGGCCTCACAACCAAGGACAGGACAGGACAGAACAATTAGGGACTGCACATACAATTGCAGAATACAATTCTACCTATTTCACATCACTGCACATGCAGTTAACTTTAGCCTCAAAGGGCATTTTATTGCACGGTTGTAGAAAGCCACAGCTCCTTTTTATGTTGCTATCAAGAAAAGAGTAAACCAACACAAATGACAGTCATGTGGTTGAGAAGGACCTCCAACTGTGCCTCAGTGTTTGAACCATGTGCAACTGGACTTCAAGTATGTTAAGATACTCAAAACTACTAGATGACCTGTGATAATGCGCCAACAGGAAAATCATAAGATTGAGCTGCATTTTATAAGGTTCACAGTCAACAGATCATAATGCAAGATATTCTGTGTTTTTAAAATCCAACTTTAAGCAGCCTATATTGATTACATTGAAATGTAATTAACTATGAAAGCTGCATCCATCATCCTACGATTGGCTTGTGTTAGTAGCAGCGGTATCAGCAGTTTGGTGCCTTGAAGATTTTTTAGAGTTTGCTGTAACCCATGGATGTCTAAGCACTTCTTCCAGTGGCAGCCTGTGGTACGGATTGTGCTTCAAGAGCTTTGAAATCAGATCCTTAGCTCCCTCTGTTACAAAAGAAGGAAATCTGTAGTCAACCTGTAACCCAAATAAATAGTTGTCATTAGATGCAAGGCATATTCAGAGCACACAGGCTGTTACAGGAATAGCTATCAGGTCCCCTCCCACTCCCAGCAGTAGTCCTTCAATGTTAGCCTCCAATTTTGTTGACCAGTCCCATTTAATTTTAGCTCTTTTGTATTTCCCTACAACCCTATCATTTAAATAGCTCTCCTTCTCCATTTCTTGAGCTACCTCAAAAGGGAGACCTCTTTTGCTTGTACAGTCTGCTCTGCTCCATTCTGCCTCCCTAGTGCAGAACCCACACAGAAAGGGCCCCACCTCTCATTACAGTAGGTGAATAGAATATGCCGGGCAGATGTGTCAAGACCCATTCGACAAGTGGAAATTCTAATCTCTTGGTGGGTTACATGGAGGATACTGGAGCTTAGGAGTGCCACGAGAGCCATTTAAAACCTATTTGCAAAGGATGAAATAATCAGGGGCGGACAGCTTAGACAAGCAACATTAGTCAGTATTGAAAACTCGTTAGGTAGCCATGCTGATTTGTTAGAAAAAGCCCCAAAGCCATAACAGAGCAATAACTATTAGGGCCAACTATGTGTCAAAGCCTGCTCAGTTTTGAATTTTAGTAGATAAACAGGTTGCTCACTTGGAACTTATGATCTAGTAGTGATCCGTTGTATTAATAAGGAATGGGTTCTGTGCCTGTGCAGGGACCTCGTGGGTAGATTGACTAGCTCCTCATGACGCCCACTCTGCCCTGCATATGCTCCATGCTTCCATAGAAATCGGCAGTTGGGGGCATCCTTCTCTCAGTTTCTTGCAGACTGCCATATCCTGATGATCTTCTAGTGACCATATGGGTAAGTGCTTTTTTGTTTTTGTTTTTTACTAAATGCTACTGTAGTGGGGTGGGTCAGGAGGGTCTTATAGATACAATAAATCACTACCAGACCATAAATAGGTGAGCAACCTGTTTATCTGGATCATGATCAACTGCTTTAAAAAAATTTTTTTTAATTGGTTTTTACAATATCTTAACAATCCCGTTACATCTAATTAAGTAAATATAGACTTCCCGCTCATCAATCTGCATGATTCATTAACTATACAAGTCAACCATTGCTATAGTAATTCAAAACATATATCCTACACATTGCAAACTCAATTTTACTCTACCCAACCTGCTATTACTAATTTTCAAACCCTGCTGAAAGGTCCATATTAGAAAAATAGTTCTTTAAGTATAGAAAGAATGGTTTCCAATCTTCTTTAAAAGATTCCAAGTTTTCATCCCTTATCAGTACTGTAAGTTTTGCCATCTCAGCATATTCCAAAATTTTTATCAACCAACCTTCTTTTGAGGGCATTTCATTGTCTTTCCATTTCTGCGCATATACTATTCTGGCCGCCGTGGTTGCATACATTAAAAATGTTAAGTTTCTTCTGGAAAACTCTCCTTGCGTTATTCGCAGCAGGAAGGATTCTGGCCTCTTAGGAAATGTCATTTAAATTTTTTTCTTCAACTCATTATATATCATATCGCAAAAAGCCTTTGCCTTCCCGCAAGACCACCACATATGAAAAAAAGTTCCTTCACAATGTCCACATTTCCAACATTTGTTTGGAACATTTTTATGGATCATGATCAATTGCATTAAAGAATGGGTGATTAGCCAGCTTCCAACCATGGTGGCAGGTACAGTAACTCCTGAAGCCTATGGCAACACCCATTTCAAAATACTTCTCCCAAAACCTGCCAGCTCAGCAGAGCACATCAATGGCATAATGTTTAATGAATAGCTGCTGTGATTACCATGTTGTAGCCATGCAGATGTCAGCCATGTGGATTCCAGACAGATTTGCCGCTGAGGATGCATAAGCCCTAGTTGAATGTGCCCGTATTTTACATGGTGGATCTATACCCTGGAGCTTATATGCTGCAGTATTAACTCCACCAACCAATGTGCGAGTCTCTGTTGAGATATCAGTTGTCCCTTGGCCCCACCTTGGTAGGTGACAAGTAGTCTTTTTGTTTTTCTATTTTTTAATTTTTTTTTGTTTCCTCTAGATAGTATAGCAAGAACATCTCACATCCAGAGAATGCAGTGCCTTTTCCAACAGTGACTCTGGATTCTGGAAATAGGTAGGTAAAAATGTCTTGATTTAAATGAAATTCCGTCACTATTTTAGGACGGAACTGTGGATCTAACTGCATGACTACCTTATGAGGATAGAACTGAATATAAGGAATGTCTTGCGCAATGGCGTCCATTCACTTACACGTCTCGCAGTACTGATCACTATGGAGAAAGTTTTCAAGGTGAGCCACTTCAGTGAAACCTCACTCAGAGGTTCAAATGGGTTCTTTGTGAATGTTGATAAAACTGAGGACAAACTCCACTGCGCCAATGGTCTCCTTATTAGAGGATTATTGTTAATTAGAATTTTCCTTAGAAGCCGACTCTCCAAACGATCATCTGCAGAGCCCTTACATCTGGATGCTGCACCGCCCCTCCATCTAGCACCAGAAGATTTGGTCGTAGTGGCACTTTGTGAGAAAACCCCTTAGAGAGTTTGAGAAGCAGTGCGAACCATGGCTGGTGAGGCCACCACAGCGTCACCAGAATCCCAGTAGTTTTGTCCTGCAAGATCTGTGCCAGTACATGGTTGATATGTGGCCGAGACAGAAACAGGTAAAGAAGCCCTCCCCACCCACCACATGTTGGAACACATCCCCCTGCTAACGTGGCAAAGAGGCACCTTTTAATGTGGCCCTATCCACCCCCAGCACAGTACCTCCAGTGACTATTGCTGGTATCTATCTTATGTTTCTTTTTAGATTGTGAACCCTTTGGGGACAGGGATCCATATTATTTATTTATCTGTGTAAACCGCTCTGAGCCATTTTTGGAAGGGTGGTATAGAAATCAAACAAACTGGCACACAAGCAAGATTTTGGACATTTTGTTGGCAGCAGTTGCAAACACGTCCACAACCGCATGTCCCCATAAGTCGAACACCCGCCTCAGATAGATGCTGTTGATCTCCCAATCGTTGTGTTGGTAGTACTGCATAGCACAGCTGAGGTTGTCTGCCAGCACATTGTCCACACCACGGATGTATACAGCCAGAGGGTATACACTGTGACTGATGCACGATTCCCATATTTTTTAGCTCAAGGTTCAAAGAGAGTAGGAGACTGCTGCCCTCCACCCCAGTTGAGATATGCTATGGCAGTGGTGTTGTCAAGTTGGAACTGCACACCCTATTGCATAGCAAGGGTTCTAATGCCTTCAGCCCCATAAACACAAACAGTAGCTCTAAGTAATTTATGAGTTGAAACTAGTGTTGCACTGTCCACAGGCCTTGCACCTGATGCTCAGCACAATGTACCACCCACCCTAGTAGGTAACATCTGTCATAACCCAGATCTCCAATTTGTTGATATTGCTCTATTGGTAAGAATGCCTTTTTTAACTGCACATCCAGAATTGCCCCAGTGTAACATGTGCCTTTTTGGTTCTAGGTTAGACATAAAAATATGTAGGTATCTGTGATGGTTTTCTTTTATTCCTATATGGTAGTATGCATCCTTCAAGTCTAACATTGCCACTCACTCCTGCTTGCACAAAAGAGGCAGTATTTCTTGCAACTTGCATATCCACACGAACCAATTGAGGCCTTGAAGGTCCATGATTGACCGAATTCCCCCATCCCTCTTCGGGATTTGAAAATAACGTGAATAAAATCCAGACATCATCTCCGTCCCACCACACAGAGACGATCGCCTCTTTCTCCAACAGCACCTGCCCCTCCTCAGCAATATCGGGGTTGCTCTTGTATATTTAATTCCCGAAAACAGGCACACTCTTGCACTCTATAACGTAATTAGTCTTGATAATTCTAAGCACCCACTGGTCTGATGTTATGTGGTGGCATGCCTTGCCATCTTGATGGAACTGATGGCAACTACAAAGCAGGTGTGTGCTTTGGCAGGTGGTTGCTGGTGTTTCAAAATTGTGGTGGACAGTTGAGCAGATCAGAGTCCGCTTGCTTTGGCTTTTTGCTTTTAGCAGGCCCAATGTTCTGGCCCTTCAGCCTCTGACCAAAGCCCTTATTTCTTTGGTATGGCCTGTATTGTCGCCGGAAATCCTTCCAGTCCTGTGTCTGTAATTGGTCTGTTTCCCATATGGGCAATAACACAATGTTGTGCAATGTTTCGCTTTGCTAAAGTCTTAGCTCTATATTTTGACTTTTTAAGCTACTCCATAGTGGAGTCTGTGCTCTCACTGAACATAGGCCAAGTTCTCTATCTGGTCACATATCCTGTTGTAGCTTGTAGATCTTAGCCAGTTGTGATGGCACATTGTTACTGCCATTCCCATAGCCCACGACTCAGTCTCAGCTAAATGCTTGAATTTGCTCAGGTGTTGCCTAGTGATGGCAGTAATCTTCCTGTACACCTCAGCAAGCCTGTCCTATAATGCATCTGGACTTACTGCAGTCACACGTCCCATGCTGACTGCATTGCCTTACTAATCAGAGGCAGCATGGAGAGTGCCACTAGATGTGATGTCTTGGGAGGCTGTCATATTGTAGACTGGGTCCTGCAGATCTGCCTCTGGTTGTTTTACGTCCAAACCCAAGCCCTCCACCATTTCCCTGATTTGGACATGATAGGTCTTTAGTACCTCAGAGAGCGAAGTTGATGTATTGGATGTACTACCAAAAGGTGGATCAGAAGGATGGCTAGCCCCAGCCGAATCTGGTTCTGAGGATTCAGATGAATAAGCATCTGCAGTGGGGGCGTGATCAGAAGCATCCTCTTTTTAGCCAACTTTCCAGTAGGCTTATGAGATCACCTGGCATTCCCCACCCCCCTGCCATCAACTTTGCAATGCCTAGACCAAATCAGGTACAGCTGTAGAGACACCTCAACAGCATAGTTTGTGATATCATCTACTAATCTAAAATGGTGAATGTGTAAAGTGGGCTAACTTGTGAGCCACCTAACCGATTTGAACCAAATTTGCTACAGCTGTAGGGACACATAGGGATGGTGTGGTGTGTGTGATGTCATCCACTCCAATTCAAGATGGCAGCCATGTGAACATCTGATGTGCAAGCAGGCCAATTTGTGGACTGCCTAATCCATTTGAACCAAATTGGGTACCGTTGCACTGAGTGACGCACCGAGACACCTCAATGGCATAGTTTGTGATGTCATCTACACCAATTCAAGATGGCAGATGTGTAACTTTTGGAGGCACAACCTGGAGTCTATTAATTCAAGCATTTCCTCCATTGATGTTGACGTCAAACTCAAGGGGTGCGCCATTGATGGATCCGATGAATATGTTGAAGGTGGGCTATAGGCTTGCAGTACTGAAGAAGGCATACTGCCCTTTGATTTTGATTTGATACAATGCTTTTTTCTCAGTGAAGAATCTGTTTCCTCATCCAAGGAGGGCTTCCTCTTCTTGTCTTTATGTCTGTGCAGCGACTTTGAACCTCCTTTGGTCTCTTAAACATCTGTTCTGTATCCTTGGCAGCAGTTTTAGACTGCATGTCTGCAGATCCCTGCATGCTCGATTATGATGTCAACTTTAATCTCGATCCTGACCCTGATGTCGAGGGGTAGTTTGTTCTTGGTGTTGGTGGGTGGAATGCCTCATCATAAAGCACTGCATGTAGTCATAGCACCCAATTTTTCCAAGTTTGCTTTGAGAAAGAACAGCATATCTTGCATGCAACTGGGTTATGCTGCTCTCCTAAGCAAGCAAACATGAGTCATGATAGTAAGTCAATGGCAATTTAGCCTGGCAGTCCACACAACATTTAAACGTTTGCTTGTTTTCCATTGCCATTAGAGGCGCGCCTTGAGGCTGCAGCCTTGGAGCCAACTGAAAAAGTCCCCAAAACACCAATAATCAATCCGTAACACGTAAGGATAGTCAAATACAGTCCAAAGTCAAATAGGAACAATGAAACCAATTTCTTATCTTTTCTTTCAGGCAAACGAATCTAGATGAATCTAGGAGCCAGCAACAAGGTGTTGATGCATTGGCAGTCACATAGAAACTGAGAGAATGGCGCCCCCAACTGCTGATTTCAACTGAAGCATGGAGCATGTGCAGGGCAGAATGGGCATTATGAGGAGCCAGTCAATCTATGCATGAGGTCCCTGCACAGGTGCAGAACCCATTGCTTATGAATGCAACGGATCACGATCCAGATCAAGCAGTATTATAACTCACCTTTGAAATGGCTCTGTATGTTTCTTGATATGTTTTTGCCTCAAAAGGAGGCTTTCCTACAAGAAATTCATAACAGAGGACACCAAGGCTCCATAAATCCACCTTTTCATCGTGGGTTCTCCCTTCAATCATTTCAGGTGGTAAGTAGTCAAGGGTACCACATAGGGTTGACCTCCTATAATACAAAGTTATGTATAAGTTAAGAGGTTGCTAGCCCAAAGAAGAAGTGCTCAAATCAGAAGCTGCTGTGGGCATTTCCTACCTCTCACATCACCCCTGCATTCTTCTAGAATTGTATTCTCCATCTTGATTGATACTTCCCAGACATTGTGAGCTTTTGTTTATGATAACTAAAAACATGCTAGAGACAATAAAGCATATTTGGTCTATTTGACCTCAGCTAAATGCTGAAAATATCAGCTCCTTATGGGAAAACCAAGTTCAGCATCTGCTCACCAACTCTGCAGTCTAGTTTCCTTCTCTCATGCCATTGCATTCAGCTCTTATCACAGAACTTTCTGCTTGTTTGCACATATCTTTATTGCTTACAGAAAGTTCAAATCAGTTTCTGCCAAAGTCAGCCAGTTTTGATTCTATTGGGTTCTTCACACACTTTAGCTCTTAACTTGGGCATTCAATGCTCTTACCTAGAGGATGGAGCGTGCACAGACCATCCAAAGTCAGCAATCTTTAGTTCCCCATTTGATCCCAACAGCAAGTTTTCAGGTTTTATGTCTCTATGAATTACTCTTTTTGAATGACAATATGATAGAGCACCTGCCAGTTCAGTCATATACTGTGGAAGAAACAAAAATGCAAGATCAAAGGTGCCAAGATGAAAGATTGCCTGAACTCTTGTCTTATCTGCCTTCCCTTCCTGGACTAATTGCTTTGTTAGCATCAGGTGTTATCTCTCTTGCAAGAGGATGAGGGGAGTTTTAGAGTTCATCCTAAGTCCAAAATGACCTCAGATGCCAGTTAACTCACAATAGCTAGTTCTGGAGTCTGCTTAGCTGAGCTCCCACATAGGGAGAGGGAGTGTGACTCTAATCCCTTTGCAATTTGTGTTACTTGCAGCCCAAATCTAGGGGCGACCAGTCCATTGCCAACTACATAACTTGACCCCATGTATAACAAACTAGCTCACATTATGGTGCAGCCCCTGAGCATAGCAGAAGTGCAGTATCCAAGCCTGGAGATGCAGCTGTAAACAGGGAGGCTTCTGGGAGCCAGGCAGAATAAGCTCAGCTAGTAACAACAGATACAAGACCTTCTTATAGGACAAACACTTATATATCAAATTGAAGCCTTTTTCTTCAACAGCCAAGTACTGTATTTAACTGAATCCAGAACTAACCCCCGTCCACAAGTTCTTACATATTAGAAATTAGAGGGTCATCTTAAATTCAGAGTCTTCTGACATTTGGATAATTACATGTATAACATATTTTTAGAAGAGGGTTATCTTAATTTCAGAGTAATCTTCTATTTGAGTAAACGTGATAATGGCAAGAACACTGGAGCCTAAGTTGAGTAAGCTCTTACATTCACCGACAGGGTCATCTCATCACAAAATGAGCACTCCCCTCCACCCACCCCATTTACTAGTCCATCTTCTGAGGCAAGGGATAGTCATTAGGGCTATAATTTCAAGAGAGACTCACAGCAGGAGTATTCCAAACAATATTCAAGAAATGGAAAAAATCAGCTCACTTAACAGTAGGATCACTTTGCTACAAAAGTTATACAGGCATATACACTTACATGCACCAAGAACAGACCTGTACTATTTGTTGTTAAATTTCTATACTTCCTTCAAGACATCCCAAGGCAGTTTACAAACGTCACATGAAAAGATTAAAATCAGTACCATATAGAATAGCACCTTGTTTGGAGCTTTGCCCAAGATTGGCATGTGAGCCCATTGAGCAGTGTTGAATGTTTGCTAATAGGTTAGGTCATTAAATGGAAGTTCATTAGAACGCAGACCCTACAAAGCTTTCCTGATATTTGTAATATTCTACAGCATAACTGTAGTATACTCCATGTGTCCTGTGTTACATTCTTCAGACACTAGCTCCAACTGCTTGACTTAAGTGTTTCCCTAGAAGGCAAGGATTTTCAAGCTAAACCTTATTCAGCTTACTCACAAGATGCACTATGACCTTAGCTGTGTGGGATATAATGTTGTGAACTATTGTTCTCCTTAGGAAAAGCAAGGCAGCCTGCAACAGTTCTCTGCTCCCATCAACTCTTTGCTTCCTTCTGTAAACGAGTTCTCTAACTGAAGTTACTATTCAGCCATAAAGACTGTCCCAGCTAGATGTTCCAAGATGGTAGAAAACCCTTTTTCATTTTGCCTCTCTGGGGGTGGAGTGGTGGATGTAGAGAAGAAACCCCAACAAAAAGAAATAACCCTGTCTCAAGTCTGTGAAGGAGCCCCATTATGCCTTTCTTTGGACCAAAACTTGCAACTGTGTTTTAGATTGGGTCATATTTGCATAGCTGATTAATGTTTGTATAAGCATACCGTAGCCGTTCGCTGCTCATCAAATTTGGTAAGTTTCTGAAGCTCTTTGTACACTTCTCCACGAGGCGCATGCTCCAGGATAAGGTAGACTCTCGTAGTGTCATGGAAATAGCCATATAACCGGAGAATATTGGGGTGCCTAAAAAAGTATGCTCATGTTTTACAACCTAACAATCATTTATTTAAAAGTTGCAGTTCTGTGCCTCCCTCCCATTTACTAAAGAAATAAAGTACGATTGATTGGAGGTTATTCTCCTGCAACCAATACCAAGTCATTGCAGATCTGACTACGTTCAAACCAGTTCTATTTGTTATTCGACTTTATAGTTCCAAGTGGTACTTTGAAAGATTTAGCTACTCTAAGAAAAAATATTACATCAGATCAATTTGATAGATGCTGCAGTGATTGAATCCTTGCTACATAAAGTGGAGAGTCACCATCTACCAAAATTTGTACTCAGATTAATAGATCTTTAGGAGTGTAACATCCAGAATCAATAGCATATACTCCGCAGCCATAGATGAGGCCTGAGATTTGATAACAGATATATAGTTAAGATGTTTTGGTTAGCACTGGATAGGAAACATCTCTGCTCACCACTCAAAGTTTCAGACTCATAGTTTATAGCAATGTTAATTAGTGCTAACTCTCTGCTGGACAGTTCTATTAAAGTCTGCAGCTTGTGTGCAAAAGGCCAGATACATCCTTTTGAAGAACTGTGTTGTGCACTTCAAGCCACCTTGCAGGGATTTCTCAACACCTAGTCCTAGCCATTTATCTCAGCTAAACACACACCCTAAAGCTAATATTCAGTGAAGTTTGATTCATTCAAGGCAAGCCATGTATGCAATAAGGTTTTCCTACCATCAGATGTGGGGAAAGAAAAGCATGAATGTAGGCATTTTCCTTCCATGAGACAGCTGGCATCCCAGCTGCATGCAGGGACTGGGAATGGTAGTCTAGAACTTCGCATTTTAGTTAAGTTTGAGGATTGTCACTAAGTTATACAGCTTAAACCAGAGCTCATTTTAAAAAGTTTAAAAATACTTTGCCAGCAGCAAGTCATTTTAGGTTTGGACTACATCTATGACTTCCAGCAAATTTACTTAAGAGTGGCTTCACAATGTGAATGCCATGTGGAGAGACCTTGAAGGTGGTGGGCTTCCTACCACCGAAAATCAATTTGAGGAAACAGCAATTCTACAAACACATGAGAGACAGTTTGAATTCAAGCTTACCGAAGATGAGATTGTATTTCTACTTCTCGCCGCAGTTGATGTTCTACACCTGCTTTTTCCAACTGTGTTTTAAACAAAACCTTCAGTGCCAGGATGAATTTGCTTTCTTTTTCACGAGCCAGATACACATTACCAAATTTTCCTTTTCCCAAAGGAGGACCAATTTCAAAGTCATCAAGCGACCACTGTTTTCTACAAGATTTAAAGCTATATTTTAGATTAGGTTGTGTGGGGGGATGCTGCCTCTGTAGTGAGTAGTTACTTCATCATGCACTTGTTCCTGTGTTAAAGGAAGTTCTAGGACAGTTCACACAATCAACATTAGGAGACTTATTCTCCCCTAATTTGAGAGCTCTGCATGCTCCCATGTTTGATTATGTGTCAGTTAACACACAAGGTCAGAGGTGGGGAGCTTGATCATGCCCAGCCCCAGCTGGGTAGGACAATTTCTTCCTACCTCGTGCCAAATCAGAGGACAGTATGCTTATCCTACCCAATTGGGGCTTAGTTATGACCAAGCTTCCCACCCCCAACCTTGTTTTTAACTGACACACGATCAAGAATCGTGACTGCAGAGTCCTGATAGGAGGCTTTTCTTACCCTAATATCAACCATATAAGCTGCCCTATCTTACTGGGCATCAAAGGAGATATTAAAGAAGGTTACAAGCAATGAGTCGTTTGTTTCCTTTCTAGTATATGGAGAGTTTTCTGTTTGTAAGTACTCAACTTTAACAAATAGACATCCTCCTCTCTCATTTAGAAATACAATCTGGCATTGATTGCATGTGATTCCATCAACACATAACTGTACCAAATCAACCAAGAGTCTATTTAGTTCAGCATCTGATTTTCAACAGTGGTCAACCAGATGTTTCTAAGAAGCAGAACATAAAGCCTGCAGTCTCAGTTTGTCCCAGAGCAACTGCTATTCTGAGGTGTGCTTCCTCTGAACATTGAGGTTCCATTTAACTATTATGGCCAACCGTCATAGATAGAACTGGCATCCATTAGTTCATCTAATCCCTTTTAAAGCCATATAGCCACTGCCTCATCTTGTGGCAATGAATGCTGCATATTACTTCATACAGTTATGACAGCTCTGAGCAAGTCAGTTTTGTTAGGCAATAGTATCTTTCTCCACACAATTCATAGTACTATAAATCTTCATCAATCCCAGTACTCTTTTTCTAAAACTAAGACATTCCCAATGCCTCAATCTCTCTCATAGGGAAGATTTGCCAAACCCTTGATCATTTTGGCATTATGCTAAAGGCACTTTTGTTTGTAGTCCCTTAATAATCCAAGAGAGAAATATGGCTTTCCACTGCTATTACACCCAGTTATTTTCATCATGATAGCTACCACAACCCTCTTTGCTAGATTGTCACTCGCTATTCAGGCCTCAGCCAGTATGTAAAGCCTAATTATTTCATTTGTGTTTATTCACATTCAGCCTCATTTGTCATCTGTCCAGTTTAATGAGTCAGGTAAGTTAAGGAACTCTGGCACAGTTGCATCTATGCATACTTGACCACATTTCAACTACTCATCTCCAAGATTTTACTTATGCCACTTACAGCACTTCTGAGACTCTTCTCTCCGATCAGTAGGCATTTGTGAATGAAATGAATCGTTGGCACTTACCTGAAAGGTCATTTTCCTCAGAGGTACAGGTTGTATCCACAAAGATTGCTGGGTTGTCTCAACCTCCTGCTCCTAGACAGGGCCAATAAGAGCTTCGGCTCACAGCAGGAGGGAGGGGCAACCCCCTCAGACTCCAGTTCATAGCCAGCTCTAAAACGTGCTCCAGAACAAAATAGGTAAGAAACAAGCAGAAAAGGCAAACGGATAATGCGCCATAGCAAAACAGCAGTACATCCGACAAGAAAGTCTATTCCCTTTACAGCACCTGGTTTAACTGAAAAAAACCCCGCAGGGAGGACAAACCACCCTAGGAAAGAAACCACCCCACAGAAATATAGGGGACAGAAGGGTGCTGGAATCAGGACAGAAGAATATATAGACCGGATGAACAAGCGGGCGGGTGCAGATACAACCCGTACCTCTGAGGAAAATGACCTTTCAGGTAAGTGCCAACGATTCATTTTCCCTCAGAGGAGGGTTGTATCCGCAAAGGATGCTGGGACCTACCATAGCCGCTTTGACCCACTGGGAGGGAGCTGTGAGATCCAGCCTCAAGAAGGAACTACCCACTGCAAGACTCTCCGCCCAAAAGCAGCATCTGCCGAGGTCCAATCGTGGATTTTGTAATGCCTCACGAAGGTGGAGAGTGAGGCCCATGTGGCTGCTCGACAGATATCTACCAAGGGAGCCAAGGTGGAGAAGGCAGCAGAGGAGGCCACACTCCTGGTGGAGTGGGCTGTAATCCCCTCTGGAACCGGGGTAGCCAAGACAGAGTAGGCCAACCTGATGCACTGACAGATCCAGCGCGACAAAGTGGATGTTGAGACCTGTTTACCCAATGAACAATCCCTGAATGAAACAAAGAGGAAATCCGATACCCGAAAAACCTTAGTGCGCCTAAGGTAAATCTTTACCGCCCTACGTACATCCAAGATATGCCATTCACATTCCTTAGGTGAAGGCGGATTGGGGCAGAATGAAGGCAGCATCAATTCTTGAGCCCTATGAAACACTGAATTGACCTTAGGAATAAATGTCGGGTCGGTGCATAAGAGGACATAGTCTGGATAAACCAGACATAGTTCCTTCCGCACCAACAGAGCTCGCAGATCCAAAACCCGCCTGGCGGAAGTGATAGCAACCAAAAACAAGACCTTAAACGTAAGCAAACGGACCATAGGGGCTCAAACGGGGCTTTAGTAGGAGCCCGGAGAACCAGGTTCAAGGCCCACGTCTGAAACCTATGGACTGTGGGAGGTTTGAGTATAGCCGCCCCTTTCAAAAACCTCTGCACGTGGGGATGCTGAGACAGAAGACAGGTCCCCTGCCACTGCAGAATCGAAGAAATTGCGAAAACCTGGCGGCGCAGTGTATTGGGGCAAAGCCCCTCATCCAGACCCCTCTGTAGAAACCCCAACACATGGGCCACCGTAGCGGACAGCGGCAACACCCCCCGTAAGTCGCACCAGAGAGCGAAGGCCTTCCAGGTAGACTGATAGATTCTAACTGTGGAAGGCCTACGAGAAGCCAAAATAGTGTCCTGGACCAAACTAGGGTAACCGCACTCTACTAATGACCCCTGCTCAATCTCCATGCGACGAGATTGAGTCACTCTGGTTCTGGGTGGAAAACTGGACCCTGGCGGAGAAGGTGGCTGTCGCGTCCCAGAGAAAGTGGAGGTTTGCTGGACAACTCCACCAGGTCCGAAAACCAGGGTCGGCAGCGCCAATACCACAACCTCCGCTCTCAACAGGCAGACCCGTCGAACGGTCTGCGGAATGATGGCAAACAGCGGAAAGGCGTATAACAGGCCAGGCGGCCAGGGAAAAGTCAAGGCATCCACTCCCTCCGCCCCGGGAGAGCGATACCTGGAGAGGAAACGCCTCAGCTTGGTGTTGCTTGGAACTGCAAAAAGGTCCATGACTGGTCGACCGAACGTCCAGACGATCTGCTGGAAGACTCGAGGATCCAGAGACCACTCCGCCGGGTCTATCTGCGACTGGCTTAACCAGCCCGCGACTGTGTTCATCACTCCGCTTACATGATCTGCCTCTAGGGACAGTAGATGTTGCTCTGCCCATGCCAGCAGAAGCGAGGCCTCTCTCATCAGGGCACGGGATTTCAAACCACCCTGCCGGTTGACATGGGCCTTGGCTGTAGCACTGTCCGTGCGCACCAATACGTGGTGACCGTGGACTTCTGGCCGAAACTCTATGAGGGAGAGCTGGATCGCACGCAGCTCCAGCCAGTTTATGGAGTTGACCTGTTCGGCCGCGGACCACCGACCTTGAGCCACGTGATGCTGACAATAGCACCCCCAGCCCTGGAGGCTGGCATCCGTTGTGACTTGAACACGCCCCACTGGAAGAAACCTGACCCCCTTTTTGACGGCCGGTGACATCCACCAGTGCAGAGACCACACCACCCGAGGCAGCAGTCTTAGGCACATTCTGGATCTGCACATCACCTGATCCTGGTACTTGAGAAGTAACCCCTGGAGCGGACGAGAGTGGAAGCGACTCCAGGGCACTATGCCCAGTGTCGACACCGTCCCTGCAGTTGAGACAGAGACAGGACATCAGAGCTGGGGCGGGAGATCAGTGTGCGACAGCGGGACGCTAACGAGTTTCTGCGTTCCTGGGATAGACAAACTGTCCCCTGGACTGTATTGATCAGAGCTCCTAGGTGAAGAACTTCGGTTTGAGGAAGAAGTGAACTCTTGGGGTAGTTCACTATGAACCCATGGGCCTCCAGCATGGAGAGAGTCAGCTGGACATCCTGCTGGCCTCTGAGCAGGGAGGCTGACTTGATCAGCAGCTTGTCCAAAAAGGGGTAAAGGTGGACTCCCCTGGTCCTCAAGTGTGCCACGAGTGCCACCATAATTTCGGTAAACACCCGAGGCGCAGTCGATAGACCGAAGGGTAGCGCCCGCTATTGGTAATTATGAGATAGGTAAGCAAACCTCAGGAAGCGTCTGTCCAGCTCGTGGATAGGCACATGCAGATATGCCTCCTTGAGGTCCACTGAAGCTAGGAAATCCCCCTCCTGAAGAGCCATAAGGATCGAGTGCAGGGTTTCCCTGCGAAACCCCCTTTTTCAGAGATATTTGTTCACAAACTTAAGGTCCAGTATTGCCCTCCATTCCCCGTTCTTCTTGGGGACTAGAAATAAAATCGAGTAGTCCCCCAGCTTTTATTCCTCCAGAGAAACAGGCTTGACCGCTTGAATGGCAACCAGATGATGAATAGCCTCCAATATCAGTTGATGCTTGGAGTCCTTGCGGGACTGAGGCGAAGGAAGGTAACGGTCCGGGGGTCGAGCTGAGAACTCCAAAGAGTAGCCTTGGGCTACCGTCTGGCGAACCCAGGCATCCGTACAGGTCTGAGCCCAAACCTGTGCAAACTGCTGAAGCCTGCCCCCTACCTGTAGTGTCTGGGGCTCCAGTGGGCAGTCATTGGGCCTGGTTACGCTTGAAGCTGGGCTTGGGAGGCTGGCCGGACTGCTGGACCCTCCGGAAAGAATTGTTGTCTCGAAAGGAAGGCTGACCCTTAAACCAGGGGGACCGGTCCTGCCTGTTCTGGCAAGGACGAAAGGAAGATTTGAAGCCCTTAAAACCAGAAGAGGAAGATAAGGATGATGAAAAATGCCGATCCCGACGCTGGGAGGAGGAAGAAAAAGAAGAAGGCATCACCTTTTTCTTATCCGTGGTCTCTATCAAAATAGGGTCCAAATCTCGCCAAAAAGCTTCCCCCCTTTGAATGGAGAATTGGCAAGATTGGACCTAGACTTTTGGTCCACTTTCCAATTTTTGAGCCATAAATGGCGACCCACAGTAACATCTGATGCTAGGGCCTGAGCAGATAGCTGAGCCGCATCTAAGGAGGAATCAGCCATGAAGGTAACTGTTTTCCTCAGTTTGTTCTTGCCCTGTCGTAGAGTGGTCAATTCGGGTGGCACTAAAGGTGTGAGCTCTTTGACCCACAGGACCGCTGCCCTGGCAAAGAGGGACGTCACAGAGGAGGCCCTGAGGGACAGATCAGTGGCCTCATGAGACCTACGAAGGGCAGCATCACATTTTTTATCCTCCACATTCTTTGAGACATCCTCGCCTTCCCTAGGGAGAACGGCCCCTGTCACCAGCGCAGCGACCTCTGCATCCACCGGAGGCACCCTGAGCTTTTCCATGAGAGAGCTACTAGAGTTATACATACGTTTCACAGTGGCAGAGGGGCCTTTCCCCTCTGTGGGCTTGTCCCACTCAGACTGGAACAGCTCCAGGAACAACTGAGGACAAGGCATGGCGATTTCGGGTGGCTGAAGGGAAGGGAGCACCGCTGGATCCCCTTCAACGCCCTCTGTGACAGGCGGAACCCCCCCACCCAATCGCAAGGTCTTTTTAACCTTATGAAGCAAGACTGGGAAATCAGCCTGTGAAAACAGGCGGGGGCCTGCTGAGGAACTGCAGGAACATCATCTTCATCCCCAGACAGCTCCCCCTCCTCCCTATCTGAATCAGAAACATCAGAAGGGCAAACTGGCTCCCGAGAAGGGGGCTGAAGGGCTATTGGACCTGAGGGGAGCAATAGATGGCAAGGGGATAAAACTGGAGGTCCTCCAGCCCCAGTAGGGAGGATAGGAGAGGAAGACGGGGCAGCGACTGGGGCTGCTGAGGCAGAGCCCAAAATGGCGGCTGGAGAATTTTGCACGGGAAACTGAGGAGCTAAAGGCAGCAGCTGGGAGGAGAAAGGGACCGGCGGCCAGGGCAGCTTCGCAAACTGCTCTGCCACCACACAGCACAACAACGCTGCAAAGGCCGGGTGAATGTCCTCCTTGCCCGGCTCTAGATTGGAGGGGAGCAGGGGGTGCGCTGCTGTAGCTGGCGAGCGCGCGCGCTTAGCAGGCGGCTCAGAGGCGGGAACACCCCCCTCCCCCGAGGGCCCTTCCACATCTTTGGGAAGCTCACCGGCTGAAGCTCTCAGGCTCCCGCTGCAGAATCGGAGCGGCGGTTTCTGTAGCTGGAGCTGCCCGACGCTCCAAAACAGCCCTGCTGCCTGAAGAAAGGCAGGCAGCCAACCGCTTCTCTTTCGGCCCATCTTTGTCCCGCCTCTTGCCTTTGGAGGCCTTGTGAGCCTTCTGAGTCTTGTGGGGCCGAGGTTTGGACGCAGGAGAAAAAGCCGCTGCCCACTCGGCTTGGCACACAGCGTGCGCCACGGAGTCCTCCGAGAGAGAAGGAGAAGCCTCTCTCTCGCTGCGTTGCATCTCCAGCGCAATACAAACAAGGCCAAAGGAGGCGATGGCGGCAGAGGAATACTGGGTCCTAATGCCTCCCTGCTAACCTCTGTACTAATGCCAGGTACCAAAATAATTCGAAGTTGAAGGCTAGGAGGGCAAAGTGCAAGGAGATAGGACCAGACAGTATGGAAAAAACAGCAAAACTGAAGAGCACAGAGAAAAGGACACCTGCTCAGAGCAGACAGGGCGAAGAACTGGAGTCTGAGGGGGTTGCCCCTCCATCCTGCCGTGAGCCGAAGCTTTGATTGGCCCTGCCTAGGAGCAGGAGGTCGAGACAACCCAGCATCCTTTGCTGATACAACCCTCCTCTGAGGGAAAATGCACATCAGGTTGTGTTTTTAAAGTTAGCTGAAATGCAACAAGTTGCATTTAAACAGGTTATTTGTCAGTCACCAGTGATTAGATGCATCCCAACACATCTTTAGATGTCTAAGAAATGGTGACTGATGTATTCACTTCACAGTGATTAACCCATTTGTTCAAAGCATCTCAGCTTAGAATTATTGCAGAACTGACAAGGGGCAGACTAGAAAGAGTTAGAAAAAGGCACTGAACATCTTTTGCTCTATACTTCTACCATGGCTATATGTTATTAATCAGTAGCTACATACATAGAACAGTTGAATTCACTGTCACACATCCTTCCACAAGATCAAGTCAACACCACAACTTACTTTTTGGTTTCAGTTTTTGGATTTGATGTTCCTTTTATCTCATTCTTCTGATATGATACACCTTCTGGTTCAGGTGGTTTTTCTGCATATAGACAAGCTAAATAAGACAAGCTCACATTTTTGAAGCAAGTATTTTCTCACAATTAAGTGTTTAAAATATCCTTCTCAACAGAACTATAATTTAAGAACATAACTACATTGACCCCAAGCACTAATGCCAACCAATTAACATTCCTATTCTAGTCTGCTTGCATGGTCAACTTCCATTTACTCAACATTTGTATTCTGCCCTTCCTCCAGAGCTAGTGTGGTATCTTGAACTGGAAATCTCCTGGTGTACATCTCATTTTAGTCACAAGAACTTCAGATGCCCCTGGGCACATCACTGTTCACATCAGAGTGCCTCATCAGCAATACAAAAATCAGTGTAGTAGATATATTTTATGGAGTAGCAGCACTTAGGCCATAACATGCTGTACATTAGACAATGGTTTAAGCAGCTGCTTCTAAGCTTCCATTCAAATAATAAACAAGACTTCTTGAAGAAGCCAGGTCTCATCAATAGTTAAACTCATAAAGACAACTGGCTGGTTGTCCTTGTAAAAGAACAAAGCCTAAAAATCATTTTTATAACTCAGGTGTGGAAGTAGACTCCTATGGCCTGTTTTAAGAGGTAATTGGGAAAACATGAGGCACTTTGGACACAAACACTTGCACTACAAGCACTTGTTTAGTATATATGTGGTTCTCTTTTGTCCTCTGATCAAACCTGTTAAGCAGCTTAGCTCTCAATTACAGCTTGCTCATAAGAGCTGGATCAGGCCCAACGCCTA
Organism: Hemicordylus capensis; assembly: GCF_027244095.1. NCBI lineage: Eukaryota > Metazoa > Chordata > Lepidosauria > Squamata > Cordylidae > Hemicordylus > Hemicordylus capensis. Next base: position 23,223,615 of record NC_069660.1, on the reverse strand, counting down.
TCTAAGTCCAGCATTCTGTCTCACACAGTGGCCCACCAGATACCTCCGGGAAGTCCAAAGGCAAGGGGTGAGGGCATGCCCTCTCTCGTGCTGTTGCTCCCCTGCAACTGGTGTTCAGAGGCATCTTGCCTCTGAGGCTGGAGGTGGCCAATAGCCACCCAACCAGTAGCCATTGATAAACCTGTCCTCCATGACTTTGTTTAAGCCCAATGCTCAAGGCTATCCAGTGAGCTTCATGGCTAAGCAGTTATTTGAATAAGAGGTTTTCCCAGATGCAGATCTAGGTCTCTAGCTACTTTCAGATAAGTTTAGGATAGCAAACCAGGTTGTATTCCTTTGATACTATCTTGAATCAGAGGGAGAACACACACACACAGGGAAAATAGTGCTGAAGTATAGTATTGACAACACCAAGCCGGTTTTTGGTGATTTATGCACCCACAAATGTTTTGAATACAGTCCTTAAAACAAAGGAACATACAAATAGATAAGTGTGTCATTTGTTCATGTTGATATAGGAACAGGACATAACAGATTTCTTACAGAGAAAGAGACAATGAAGGTTTTACCAGATATGTAAGGCTGCTGAGGTGTTCTATTAGGCTTAGTTTGAACTAGACTCCGAGATGTTGGCTGAACGAGAGATGTTGGTTGCTGTTGAGTTGACTGACTGGGACGTTTTGGGTTGGCAACAGCAGGTTTCTGTGCGTGGGACTGAATAGGCACTCTCTGGGGAACATTTGAATGAGTCAGAACACGTTGTGGAGGGACTCCATTTCCAGCTGTCCTGTTGTGGGTTACAGGAACTCGTCTTGGACCATCCAGAACAGCTGCCTGATTTAAAAGAAAAAACCACACACTTTATCTGTAAACCAGGGAGGCCAAGAAGTCCATCATGATTAGCTGCAGTACATAGGAAGCTGCCATACACTGAGTCAGACCATTGGCCTATCTAGCACAGTATTGTCTTCACAGACTGGCAGCGGCTTCTCCAAGGTTGCAGGCAGGAATCTCTCTCAGCCCTATCTTGGAGATGCCAGGGAGGGAATTTGGAACCTTCTGCTCTTCCCAGAGTGGCTCCATCCCCTGAGGGGAATATCTTACAGTGCTCACACTTCTAGTTTCCCATTCATATGCAACCAAAGCAGATAGCTAAGGGGACAAGTCATGCTTGCTACCACAAGATAAGCTCTCCTCTCCCTACTTTTAAGGAGTCCTGCAAACAGCCATGTTGAATACTACACAAGCAGCCATGCGGAATAGTCATGTGCACGGACCGGTTCGGAGGCCATTCTAAAGGCCTCCAGACCGGTCCGGACACGGGGTGGTTTTGGTTCAGGAGGATGGGGTGGGGGGTTCCAATAAGAAATGGGGGGGGGCATTACTCACCCCTGAGACAACCATGCCGTAACTCACTGAGCAATCGGGCAGCAGGATATCTCCCTGCCGCCCGCTTCATTCCCCGCTCGGCGGCTCAGTCCTCCTTATGTACTCAGAAGAATCGTCCTCCAGTATTTAGAACCTTCAAAGCCCCGCTGGCGCTGGGCTGGCGGCCGCCCCAAGAAGACCCCTGCTGCCCCCAAGACGACCCCTGCCGCCCCCTTCTTCAGAAATCACCTCCCATTGCAAGGGGACGGCAGGAGAGCTGCCTGCCGTCCCCTTCCGCTTTGCCGGTCTGGCTGCAAATGGCTTCTAAGAAGCCGCGCTGCAAAAGGGCTTCTTAGAAGCCATTTGCAGCCAGACCGGCAAAGCGGAAGGGGGACATCAGGCAGCTCTCCTGCCGTCCCCTTGCAATGGGAGGTGATTTCTGAAGAAGGGGCGCAGGGCGTCTTGGGGGCAGCAGGGTCTTCTTGGGCGCCGCCAGCCCAGCGCCAGCGGGGCTTTGAAGGTTCTAAATACTGGAGGACGATTCTTCTGAGTACATAAGGAGGACGGAGCCGCCGAGCGGGGAATGAAGCGGGCGGCAGGGAGATATCCTGCCGCCCGATTGCTCAGTGAATTACGGCGTGGTTGTCTCAGGGGTAAGTAACGCCCCCCCCATTTCTTATTGGAACCCCCCACCCAGTGCCCGACCGCAGCTCTGCGGTTCCATGCACACCACTAATGCAGAAAACTAAGCGCGAGTTGGACATTTTACTACTTGTCTGGAGGTTGACTTTGGGAGTATCTACTCCAGCAGCCTGTTGCCTGTCTGAGAAAACATGCCAGGGAGAAAAGGGGCATTGCCCACAGATTGCCCAAACAGTTCATTACCTTCCCCTCTCTCAGCTGTTCTGTAATACCTCTTCCACACAGACAACCAAACAGACCAGAAAAGCAGAGATCTGGAACATTATTCAACATGCTAATTTTTAGTAATATGGGCAGCACATTAATAAGTTGACATGTTGTTGAATAATGATATCTATTTTTATCAATATTAATCATCTCACGATGAAATTTCTGTGCAAGAACTGCAACTTACATTAATAAAGCCAGTATCTGCACACTGTCAAATACTGGATCACCTTACCTTGACATTGTGATTTGTGCTCCCACTTGAGTTCTCCTTGCCAGTTTTGTCCATTATTACCTTAAGAGAATCAAAATCCAGTCACTCACCATGTTTAGGATGCAACATTTATACAGCAGGAGTAGGGAGGTACATGGAACTGGGGGGGGGGATACCTTTAATGGCAGGAGAGGGTGCTCTTACCCCTACCACCACGTTCACATGCACGGCATGCGCACATGCACCAAGTACTTCCGGTCCGTCAAGGGAACAGGTCAGCAGGGAGGTATGCTGCCACCCCGCCAGACCCTTTTAACTTGCAGCTCTGGCAAGGGAAGCAACAGGAGAAGTAAAGGTATCCCCCACCACCTTCGAACTGGCTGAACCGCCTGTCATTCGAACCTTCGAACAGGTTTGTGCACATCCCTAAATCAGGCCCCCACTTACACAACTAGAGGCTGCTGTTTCCACAGCCTATGCCGGCAATTCTTAAATGAGTATGCTTTAAAAAATCAAGCCATCATATATTGGATGTGCTAACCAACCCATGTGTGTCAAAGCAGTAATAGCCTGAAGTAGCACTGACTTCTACTCTGCCAACATGTGGGCACTGACATCTAACAAAGGAGGTAGTAAACATACACCAGCATTCTCCAATGCAGCTTAGCAATAACTGACATGTGTGGGGAAATGCCTGAAGCTTTCATCATTGTGCAGGAAGTAGTTCCAGCCTTCATCCCCAACTACCCTGTGGTAAGAGAGGACAGGAAATCAGGAAGCTATTTTAACTAAGAACAAGATACTTCATTGTACTAGTCAAAGGCCAATATTAACTGAGCTATTCCCAGTCGCAAGACAGTTGCCTGCCAATTCTTCCATGAGCCAATTAAGAAATCATAGTAACATAGGAAGCTGCCATATACAGAGTCCGACCATAGGTCTATCTAGCTCAGTATTGTCTTCACAGACTGGCAATGGCTTCTCCAAGGTTGCAGGCAGAAATCTATCTCAGCCCTATCTTAGAGATGCCAGGGAGGAAACTTGGAACCTTCTGCTCTTCCCCGAGTGGCTCCATCTCCCGAGGGGAATATCTTGCAATGCTCACACATCAAGTCTCCCACTCATATGCAACCAAGGCAGACCCTGTTTAGCTAAGGGGACAGGTCATGCTTGCTACCACAAGACCAGCTCTCCTCTCCAAGGTAAAGTGCACCATGAAGTCGATTTCGACTCCTGGCACCCACAGAGCCCTGTGGATTTCTTTGGTAGAATACAGGAGAAGTTTACCATTGCCTCCTCCCGCACAGTATGAGATGATGCTTTTCAGCATCTTCCTATTTCACTGTTGTCCCATATAGTACCAGTGGGGATTCAGACCAGCAACCTTCTGCTTGTTAGTCAAGCATTTCCCTGCTGTGCCATTAAGGTGACACAGTCATGATATGCACTTCTCACTTCCACGAACAGCAATAAGTTCAAAAGGCAACACTATCCAAGCTTTGGCTACCTTTGGAGGAGAAAGGCAACTAGTAACTGGTAACTTACTATGCCTTCACATGATTTTATTTATAAATACACATGCTGAGCATCAAGTGGAGACAAAAGCATGCATTCCTACAAGCAAGTCCAATACCTTATATCAGTTAACCTGAGATACACCACTGCACTCAGTAACCACCAGTGTAGTGTAGTGGTTAGAGTGTTGGACTAGGACCGGGATCACACAAATTCAAATCCCCAATCAGCCATGAAATTCACTAGGTGACTCTGGGCCAGTCACTTATCACAGTCTAACCTACCTCACAGGATTGTTTTGTGGATAAACACAACCATGTACTGCTCCAGGTCCTTTGAAAGCAGAGCAGGATAGAAATGTAAATAAAATACACTTTTGGCTTTCAGTTTCTCATGACATATGCCTTGCACAAAAACTGCAAACCTACAATTTTTTTCACATCCACCTAACACCAGCTGGGGTTGCATATCACTTTACAAGCTCCAATAGCTTCTCTATTGAGAACACTACAGAGAACCTCGGGAAATTTATTCCATTTATTAACAGAGATATTCTTTTATCAAATCCCCAAGTCTGAGCAAGCATTGTTTTAGGCAAAACCAGGTACCAGAAACAAAACACTTATTTTACAGAGATACATGCATATTTTCAGTGTAAAGCATACTTCCCAGAGGCGCCCCTCACCCGGGTGAAAGACAACTATGAGCCCCCATCTTGCGCTCAGCCCTCCCACAGCTCTTTAGAAAGCTTCTCTTCCGCCCCCCACCAGTCCTCCGCAGACAACCGAAGCAGCTTGAGAGGGACTGGCCGGCACCCTAGCCCCGCTTACGAGCCCCACAGCGCGTCCTTGGCCCAGACTAGACCGCCTCACTACCGCTCCTTTGCTGCCAGCCGACTCACCTCATATATCGCTCTCCCTTTTTGCCACAACACTCCAACGCTTTTTTAATTCAAATTTCGGTCCGCCTCTTTCAACGCCCTTTAAACCGCCAGCGCGCCCCGATTGGCGGGCCTCTCCCCTCGTCATCGAGAATGCCGGGCGCCGGTTGGCTCCCCTGCAACAGCGCAGCCCGTTCATTGGTTCCTAACCGTCTTCGTTCGCGGTCCCCCATCATCTGGTACATACGCACGAAAGGAAGTTGAGGGCCCGGGAAGGCCAGTTAGTCTCTTTCTTCCTGTACTGAGTTGCCCAGCAGGGCGAGCGTTGACTCCACGTGCGCGCTTAACGCTCCGCTGCGTCTCTTCTCTTGCGGAGGTGTTGGGCGCTACGCCGATTGCGTAAAGTTGTCGCGCGCAGGAGTCTGCAGCCGGGAAAGCCTGGTGCGGGTGGCGAGAGGCTTCTCCTTTACGCAAATAGCGTATCGCCTCAGGCAGTTCTAACGGTGGCTGAAGGACCCCATTCTAACACACAAGCACGCACGCACACAGTCCTTTCCTCGGTCGATTATGATGGTGTCAGTATAAGGCTGAGGCGGGGAGGCTCAGAAATATCTATCCTCACACACCCACACCCTTTGAGGGCAAAAGCCTTACCCTGAGGTGGCTTCTGTGTCCTTCATGAGGCTGGTAGGCCCAGCTCAGGGCCCTTGTGTGTGGCCCACCATCCAATGACACATGTGTTTTTTGAGGCTACCACTTGACATGAGCAGACCAGCCTAGATGCATACAAGATTGGGCCTGGGCCACTGCTGATGGGTAACTGGGTGCCACCAGTGTCCTATAATATATAGTGGCCAGCAGTTCCATATTCCCCCAGGACGGCGGTGGCAAGGCCTGCAGCTGTACTCTGGAAACTGTGGCTTCTGTGTGCCACAAGGTGAAGGAGAAATACAAGAAGTGAAGTGGGCTGCTGCAATTGTGCTTGCACAGTAAGAACTGGCTTTCCCCAGAGCACAGGTCTATCAGGCCAGCTCTGAAAGACTGCACTGCCATTTTGGAAACAGCCCTAACTTGCAAAATAGGGTTACAGCATGACTGTGGGCTCACCAAGGCAGTAGGATCATACACTCTTTCTGGGTTGCTCCCAGTAAGTAATAGCAAGCATACAAAGAAGATACACGACTTCTAAGTGGCACATGGCTGGATTTACAACTGAAGGGCTATCTTGAAGGGATGCTAAACTGTTGTCCTCCAAACGTGAATCAACTGTAAATTAATACTGCCTATGAGCTCAACGGGAGCAATGTGAAGAGGATGTTGGGCTGGTAGGGGCTGTGACTTACGGCACTATCAGGATGTGTAGTACTATGCAACCACCTGGTCTTCCGGTGATGAGATGACTCCTACAGTTCATGGAGCCCAAAAAAGCATATGTGACGTGCAAATTTTCCTCATTTTGTCAAAATAGTGGTGTCTGATCAACCAAACTATACAGTGGGAGCATTTGGCTACTAAATCAAACTAGAGTCATTCTACAGTTAAGAACTTCTGTTTTCAGGCAAGGGTGAAAGAACATTCTACCAGGCTAAGTTTCCCACAATAAGTAAAATTTGCATTGATTGTCAAACCATTCACTTGTTCTGTCATACCAAGCTAGCAGTCAAGGCTACTGTGAATGTAGGCAGATTCTTACTGCCCATGTGCTTTGGAAAACTGTGAAAGTGACCCCAAAGTTGCTTTAGGGACCAGAACAGATATAAGATTCAATAAGATTGATACTGTGATATTGCCACAATCTTAAATCAATAAGATTGATATTGTGATATTGCCACAAAGGTGGCAGAAGGTCATTTTCACATCACTTGCTGGGAATTTCAAAGTGAAATTTGAAGAGTGTCTGTTAAGTTGCTGCTAGTTCTGTGAGGAAGAATGTCAAGTCGTCGTATTTCTTCAGCATGTGATAGACGGCAGCTTCTATGGGGCATGAATACCATGGGATCACCCACCAATGAACCACAGCCAATGCGACTGCCATTTCTGGAGGTTGATGTGAGTAGAACTGTTTCTTGGTATTGTGGTTGGGACTATCTGAGCCCGAATAATCAAACAAATAGGAAATCCCCAAGGCACTGCTTTCAAGCACAAACTTTGTTTTATTTTATTTTTTGGTCACTGAACAGTGCTCATTTCCTTCAACTGCCTAAGGCTGTAATTCTATACACAGTTGGGAGGAAGCTCAAGGGTCCTTCTTCTGGATGAATGAGACTAGAATCAAGCTGGAATTAAGGTTGCCAGAAATCTCTAGGTTGTCCCATCTTCCACAGCATCTGAACTCCATTGCATATTAAGTGTATTTATTTAACACATTTATTAACACAGAGATTTGCATTTTGGGCAGTATATAAATATGTTAAATAAACAAATAAAAATGAATGAATATTCTAATTTTCTAGGATTATGGTATTCCATAAAGCAAGTTTGCTGCTTCCCATCCATTAGAATGATGGGACAATTCTAGATACAAACAGCCCCGGTGGGTGGGAGTTCAGGACTTTTGGGTCAAGATCCGATAGTTCTTAATACAGTACTGTCCTATTTCAAGCTGGACATCAGAACCTAGAAATATCATTTTCAGACCCAGGATTCTCCCTAACATTCTCCTGTGCCAAAGCTTTTAGTAGCTCCTGAAACTTAAATTAGTCATAGAACTAGCAGTGCACAAGCATTTTCAGGATATCAGTGTGAAAGCAGAATGAGAGGTTAGACAGAATGTATGCTAAATTGTACACCAGACTGTATACATTTTTGAAGAGTGGCAATTAAAATAAAATAACTTGGTGGCATGAGTCATGACAGCCAGAAATTAAAGAATGAAATAAAATCTCTGCATGGAGAAATTCAGCAATGGTTTTGAAAGCATCACCCGCAGAATTTCTGATAGCAATCCCTGTTCTCTACAGATTGGGCCAGATCCTCGCTCTTTCCTTTCCAAACATTCCTATTCATGTCCCGCCACATTAATACAGGTTCGCGCTTTCCTCTGCAGTTAGAGTTAGTAATGTTTGAAGTTGCTTTTCTGATGGCGCATGCACATAGCCACTCTCTGTAACAGCTGGAACCTTCCCTCCCAGTTGCGTCTTCAATCGATGTGTGTAGGCTCGACACAGCAGCCTGTTCGGCGGAGCGGCCCTCGGTCCAGGCAGCTGCTACCGCCCCCTCCTCTGCCACCGCCGCCGCCTCCCCCACCTGCTCCTCCTCCTCCTCCGTCTGCTTCTCTCCAGCTGCCTCTACAGACGCACATCGATATTCTCGGTTCTCCTGCAGCCATTTTGAGCGGAGAGCGATCAAGACCAAAAGACGGGCTGGTGAGTAGGTTTCGCTTTTTGATTTTTCGTTATTGCTCCCGGGGTCGTTTCTTGCATGTAAGCGAAGATTCCCTTTTATTCAGCAGCCGCCCCACCCTATCGATCATTCTAACAATAGCTTGGAGACGTGGGATGGGAAAAGAAGGGGCTGGTTTACAGCGAGAGCATGGCAGTAGCGCGGGAGAAAGGTTTGGTGAAAATGGGAGTGAAGAGAAGAAAGATAGCTGCTGGGTGGAGTGTGGGTATGAAATTAAATGTTATGAATGTAGAAGGTAAGTTGTGTTGCCTCGCTCACTGAGGCTACAATTCTTCCACTTATTAGAGGGTAATCCTCTTATTAAGGAGGTTACAGAAATTGCAAAGAAGCTGAATGAGTTCTTTGCATGTCTTCACGGTGGAGGATACTGGCCATATACCCAATCCAGAACTGAGTTTCTCCAGCTTGGAGGCTGAAGAACTGGGCCAATTTGAAGTGATATTCTAAACTGTCCTGCAAACTAAAAAAATAACAAATCTCCTAGCAAAAATATGTAACTGGTCCCTACAAATCCATTTTTCAAAAAGGGACCCTGGAAGGATCCGGGAAACTTCAGGCCAGGTAAATTGATGGAAAGCATATTTAAGGTTTACCTGTGCCAGGTTGGACAGGAAACAGAGAATAGGAATAAATTGACAGTTTTCACAATGGAGGGAAGTAAGAAGTGGGGTCCCTCAGGGAGGGATCTGTACTGGGACCAGTGCTCTTGAATATTTTTATTTATTTCTTACATTTCTATACTGCCCCATACAAAAAAAAAAAAAGAAGTCCCTGGACAGTTCACATTCTAAAAAACCATTAAACCTTGACACAATTAAAACAATTTTAAAAATACCGATAAAAACGCTAAAACCCAAAGCTTTAAAACTATAAACTAAAAGCCTGGCTAAACAGGTATGTTTTCAGGTCCTTCTTAAAAACATTCAGAGAAGGAGAAACTCTTAATTTCATTAGGATGTGTGTTCCAAAGTCCTGGGCAACTCTAGAAAAGGCCTGGTTTTGGGTCACCACCAACCAATCTGGTGACAATCACAACCGGACCTCCCCAGATGATCTTAATAGGTGGCGGGGTTGCTGAAGAAGGCGGTGTTGTCTTAAATACCTTGGATCCAGGTTGTTTAGGGCTTTATAGATAATGACCAGCATTTTGTATTTTGCCCAGAAACTTAATTGTCAGCCAGTATAGTTTTTTCAAAATGGGTGTTATATGATTTCTCCAGGCAACCCCAGAGACCAACTTGGCTGCTGCATTCTGTACTAACTGCAGTTTCTGAACTATGTACAAAGACAGCCCTACATAGAGCACATTGCAGTCGTCAAGTCTGGATGTTACCAGTATATGCACCACTGTTTTAAGGTCATTTATCTCTAGAAATGGATAGCTGGTGAATCAGCCGAAGCTGATAGAAAGCGCTCCAGGCCACTGCCTCGACCTGAGAAATTAGGAGGAGGTTTGGACCTAGAAGTACTCCCAGACTACGTACCTGCTCTTTCCAGGGGAGTGCAACCCCATCCAGAGCAGGCAGATGTAACCCACTTCTTAAGTCTTGACCAGTGTTCCCTCTGACAGGGATTCCCAGATGTGGTGGACTACAACTCCCATAATCCCCAGCCAACGGCCATTGCAGTAGAGAATGCTGAGAATTGTAGTCAACAACATCTGGGAATCTCTGTTAGAGGGAACACTGGTCTTGACGTTCCACAATGAGTACCTTCGTCTTGCTTGGATTCAGCCTCAGCTTGTTCTCCCTCATCCAGCCAATTACCGCCTCCAGGCAGGCATTTAGGGAAGTTAGGCTATTTCCTGATGAAGTTGATATGGAGAAATAGATTTGGGTGTCACCAGCATATTGATAATACCCTACACCAAACCCCGTGATGAACTCTCCCAGTGGTTTCATGTAGATGTTAAAAAGCATTGGAGATACTATGGAACCTTGTGGGACTCCATACCAGAGCTCTTGTTTTGAAGAGCAACAGTCTCCAAGCGGCACCATCTGGAACCTACCTAAGAGGTAGGAGCAGAACCACTGCAAAGCCGTGCCTCCCATCCCAACCCCTTCAGGATGGATACCATGGTCAAGATATTGAAAGCCACTGAGAGAGCCAAAAGGATCACACTTATGCATATGTCCATAAATGATCTAGAAGTTGGGGTAAGCAGCAAAGTGGTCAGATCTGCAGATGACACTAAACTTTTTAGAATAGTGAAATCCACAACAGATTATGAAGAGTTCCAAAAGGATCTCTCCAAACTGGGTGAGTGGGTGATAAAACAGCAAATGCAGTTCAATGTAGGCAAGTGTAAAGCAATCAGGGTGGATTTGATTTAAATCAAACTGATTTAAATCACGATTTAAATCACTAGCAGGGTGGATAAAAATAAAAAAAAATCCGATTTAAATAAAAAAAATCCGATTTTTTTGATTTAAATTGGATTTTTTTGATTTAAATCGGATTTTTTTTTTATCCACCCTGCTAGTGATTTAAATCGTGATTTAAATCAGTTTGATTTAAATCAAATCCACCCTGAAAGCGATACATATTGGGGCAAAAAAAACCTCACCCCAACTTCACATATACATCAATGGGATGTGAGCTGTCAGTGGCTGATCAGGAGAGAGAGCTTGGGGTTGAGGTAGACAGCTCATTAAAGTTGTTGACTCAGTGCATGGCAGCTGTGAAAAAGGCAAATTCCATGGTAGGGATCATTAGGAAGGAGATTGAAAACAAAAAAGGCTAACATTATAATGCCGTTATACAAATCTTTGGTGCGGCCACATTTGGAGTACCACGTACAGGTCACCGTATCTTAGGGAGGACGTTGTAGAACTGGAAAATATGAAGAAGAGGCCAACTGAGATGATCAGGGGCCTGGAGCATCTTCCTTATGAGGTAAGGCTACATCATCTGGAGCTTTTTAGTTTGGAAAAGAGGCAACTATGGAGAGACATGATAGAGGTGTATTAAAATTATGCATGGAGTAGAAAGAGTGGACAGAGATAAATTTTTCTCCCTCCCTCTCTCACAACACTAGAACCAGAGATCATCCCATGAAACTAAAGGCCAGGAAATTTAGGACAGACAAAAGGAAGTACTTTTTCACACAGCGCATTATTATGCAATTCTCTGCCACAGGAAATGGTGATGGCCACTAGCTCGGATGGGTTTAAAAGGGGCTTAAAGACAAATTCATGGAGGACAGTTTTCTCCGTGGCTACTAGTCTGGTGGCTATAGACCACTTCCAGCCTCAAAGGCAAGATAGCTCTAAATATCAGTTGCAGGGGAGCAACAGCAAGAGAGAGGCCATGCCCTCAGCTCTTGCCTGTGGGCCACTGTGAAATGGGATGCTGGACTAGATTGGTCTTGGGCCTAATCCAGCAGGGCAGTTCTTATGTTAACACCCCACCCCAAGCACAGTGTGACTTACTTCTGAGGAGGCCTGCATAGGATTGCACTGTAACTTTGATTTGGTGCCATATCTGAAATATGCCATACTTTTAAAAGCCTCCCCTACCCTGCCACTCTGCCCTAAAAATATAGGAACTTTGCTGGATCATGTTGCCAGGGTGCAGATGCCCCTCCTAAGCATTTGAGGAGCCTGCTCCCCAGCAAACCTAAGAACCCATTTCTTCAATCACCAAAGCAGTTTTTCTCCCCCAACTTGAGTATCTTTCCTCTCCTCCCAAAATTTTAAGTGAGGAATTGCTCCTAAAGCTTTCTTTCTGTCTACACTAGGGATCATTGTTCTCTCTAATGTCTACACTAGGGATCATTGTTCTCTCTAATCTTTTTCATCTGTGTGTGGAATGAATTGTGAACTGGGTGGCAGTATCAAGGCAGTGTGTACATACATCCATTTAGAATGGCGCCTTCCTGACTGAACCTGAGTGGGATCTAAAATTAACTGAGCAGACATCAAAAAAACATGTGAGCGTGTGCACACGCACACGTCTTTGAGGGAACACTGCTAGGGATGTGCATGGAACCAGCTCCCTTCGAGCTGATGGTGGGGCGGGGGTAGCTTTGGGGGAGCGTGTTCTTACCCCCACCCACCACGCTTGCCCCTCCAATGCTCTGTGGATAGCTCTGCGTACCTCCTTGCCACTCCATTGTTTTAGTGACTGAAAGTGCTGTGGGCGCATGTTGTGCATGCCCGCAACGCGTTTACGTCGCACAGCACTTTCAGTCAGTAAAACAATGGGCGGCAAGGAGGTATGCTGCCACCCCACCAGACTATTTATCCACAGAGTGCTGGAGGAGGAAGCTGGCGGGGGTAGTGTACCCCTGTCCTTAAAACCACCCCTGCCCTCGTTTTCGAACCGGTTCAGAACCTGTTTGGCGTTCTTAGAAAAGAATGCTGAACAGGTTCGTGCACATCTCTAGTCTACACCACTGACTCCATTGTACACCACACTGGATATGTACACCACACTGTACACCACACTGGAACCAGCATGGTGTAGTGGTTAGAGTGCTGGACTAGGACTGGGGAGACCCGAGTTCAAATCCCCATTCAGTCATGAAACTAGCTGGGTGACTCTGGGCCAGTCACTTCTCTCTCAGCCTAACCTACTTCACAGGGTTGTTGTGAAAGAGAAACTCAAGTATGTAGTACACCGCTTCTTGGAGGAAGAGTGGGAAATAAATGTAAAAATAATAATAATATGGTTAATAGATGTCAGTAGAGCTCTCCTCCCCCTGGGTTTGTCTAATTTTCTTTTAAATCTGGCCATGACAAAATCTTGTGACAATAAAGTCTACAAGTGAATCATCCCGTGTTGGTTCATGATAAACAATAGCACATTCCTCCTTTGTCACAACTCTTTCTTTCTTTCTTTCTTTCTCTCTTTCTTTCTTTCTTTCTTTCTTTCACACAGACACACAGCCCACCGTTGCATCCATGATCGCATTATGCCTGTTTTTAAACAGTTGTACTGGCTGCCAATATGTTTCTAGGCAAAGTACAAATTGCTTGTTATTTCTTTTAAAGCCCTAAATGACTTAGGTCCATGAGAGAGAGCCTTTCTTCATAAGATCCCCACCACTCATTAAGATCATCAGGAGGGATCCATCTTTGGGTGCTACCAGTTCAACTGGTGGCAACTTGGGATCGGGCCTTCTCAATTGCCGCCGCCCCTAGATGGAATGTGCTCCCCATGGTCATAAGAGGACTGTCTTCTTTGGAGATCTTCAGGAGAGCCATCTCTTCAGCCTGGCTTTTAATGATATCTAGTTTTAACCTTAATTTTAATGAGATTTAATCTGGTTTAAATGTTGCTTGATTTTCTCTTTTTTAAAAAAATTGTAATGTAAACCGCCCTGAACCACTTAAGGAAGGGTGGTATATAAATTGAATGACATAAATAGAGTTCTGCACTTTTGTTATAGTATAAATGTCTCTGTTGCATTGTAAGCAATTCTCTCCCCCCACTCTTTGTTTCAGACCGTTGGAAGACAGCCCTTGTTCACAATGTATAGGCCAAAAGTAAGCCTGAAAGACAGGCAGCAACTTTACAAGCTGATTATTAGTCAATTGTTATATGATGGATACATCAACATTGCTAATGGTCTAATAAATGAGGTAAAGCCACAATCTGTATGTGCACCCTCTGAACAGCTGTTGCATCTTATTAAACTAGGTAAGTGGTGATATCAGACAAAAATTCAGGATGATATGCTTAAGGTGAGATATATGACATTGGTTTTACATTGAGACAGCTATTTTAGCAAGTACTTCTGAAAATCAAATTCCCTCTTTATCTGTGGTTTTTCAGGTCATAACACAGTCACTTGCCAGTCTTTTGAAACAGTCCCTAAGAAACATCAGTTGCCCTAGATTACAATGTATAACTAGACAAAAATATATAATGTACAGTCATGTCCTATAAGCCTGCTCAGAGCAGAATATAAAGCTGCCACAACATATGTACATAATGTCTTCCAGTATATTGCCAGAGCGACAATGTAAAACTAGTTCAGCTGGGTTTACAAGCATGGTGCATCTTAACAACACTATACATGTGTAGAAATGCTACACTGTCCCTGATACCACCTCATTCTTCTTTGAAGATGAACTGGTGCCTACCCAGCTGTTTGTGTCTCTGTGTTAGGTGAAGGCACAGTAGTAAATGACTGTTTTAGCTTTAGGTTTTTTAAAAAAGAAGTAATAAGAGTAGTATTATATAACTGGACCTCTCATATATAGCAAAAGTAATTATCTTTAGTGATGTAGTTCTGTTGTGACGGTAATCTACAAGCTTTCCCATGCTTTTCCAGTATTTCAGCTGAGTTGCAGAGAGCTTTTTCTGAGATGCTTTTGCTCTTCCATCCAGCTCAACAGAAACTGTGTGTCAGTATTAGTTTCTTTGATAAGCTGGATGTAGATTTAGATTTCCAAATGGTATACAATTTCTTCAGGCTCAGTTACTTACATCAATTTCTCTGTTTAATTTTAGTCAGTTGAAATGCAAGAACAACAATAGAAAACATGATGTTTAAATTATCTAGTCCTTTTCCTGAGATCAGAATTTGCTGCAACCCTGGGTATAGAATATGTAGACTTATAAAACCTCGGGGAAATCAGTCAGACTTATGAGCATGTTGTTACTGTGAACATGCTACATGAGGTTTGAAGTGTTAGTTGATAAACAGCATAGAGTAGCAACAGATCTGTGGTGTATTTATATGTCCCCCTCCTGCTTGCAAAATCTTCAGAATGGCTGTGAGAATAGCCCCAAAGTGGCAGTAACCGGTCACTAATGTCTTGCCTGCTCAAAGTCTGGGTCTGCCTACTTTTGGAAATAGACTTCTGTAATCTCTTTTCTTCTAGGAATGGAGAATGACGATAGTGCCGTTCAGTATGCTATTGGCCGTTCTGATACCGTAGCCCCTGGCACAGGTATTGACTTGGAATTTGATGCAGATGTACAGACGATGTCTCCAGAGGCTTCTGAATACGAGACATGTTATGTCACATCTCACAAGGGACCATGTCGCGTAGCTACATATAGTAGAGATGGACAGCTAATAGCTACTGGATCAGCTGATGCTTCAATAAAAATACTTGATACAGAGAGAATGTTGGCAAAGAGTGCTATGCCCATCGAGGTAAAAAACCGCATGGAGGTTCACAATTTTGTTTTTTCTTTGGCATTTTCAGGTTAGCTTGGGCTATCTCAAAGAGAGAGGATGCTGGATAGGTGAAGTTGTTCCTCCCTTCTAAATACATTTTCTTGCTGCATAGACCAGATTGGTGAGGTTTGGGGTCCACCATATTTGGTATCGGAATACATTTCTTGTCTTCCTAGATCAGAAAGTGATCAAGGGATATTTGAGTCACATAAGTGCTCATTTTGTAGCTCTCTGATTGTGAACCAGAGTGTGTGGGGTGGTCTGGGGAATTTTTGGCCCCTCTGTCAGTGTGACTCTGTGGCCTTTATAGTGGTTATGCACTTTGCTTATGAGAGTTCTGGATGTGTTTAGTGATTAGATTTTAAGAGTATCTGTTTCCTTCAACACAATTCACGGATGTATTTTGGAAAGGTAAATGTGTTTAATCTGAGATCCTGACAGCTCTCTGGTGAACTGGAACTTAGCATTCGAGTCTCATTTTTTTGTTATACTGCTGACTACACAGTCTTAAGCGGGTCATTTCAGTTTTGTCCTCCTACCTCAGTAGCTCACATCATGGGAAGTTAAACAAGGTAAATGTGTTACTTTTGGAGGTAATGCAGCTGCTGAACATATCTGTAGTTTTCTTGGGAGCACATATCTGGTTATCCCAGTTCTATACAGGAATGACTTGGTAGAAGATATGTCTGCAAGCAGTCATGAGAACAATGACTTCAAACTTAAACAAACCATCTTTATTTTAGAGATTATTATACAAGTTGAGAATAATAAAATTTTCAAGAAATTTCGATATGTGTCAATTTTTATTAAGATGTAGATAACTATTTTTGAATATCTATAAGAAGCATCCTTTTGTAAGAATGAAATTCACATTGTTAAGTTTAGTAGGTATTATTAGACTTTGATGTTCAAATGTAGACACAGCCACAGATTGGCAAAATTTGGACCAGTCCCAATCTCTCACTGTTTCACTTCCCATTTGCAAGATAAGATCTGGAGTGCAATCCATTGCATTCATAAGGAATGGGTTCTGCGCCTGCACAGGGACCTCACGGATCGATTAGCTAGCTGAGGTTGAATCAAGAAGGCCCCACTCTGGATGCACATGTGCACACATTGCCTTGATACTGCCTCCCAGAACAAAACTCATTCCGCACACAGATGAAAAAAAATTAGAACACCGCTGGGAGGGCACGGAAACATCTGGGAAATGTAGTTCTGCAGAACAACATTTCCCAGATGTCCCCACATACCCCCCCAGCCAGCCCCCACATGTTCTGGTTTCCATGGCACCAGAAATGTGAGGAACTGTGTGGAAATGTCTGTGCTGCGAGTGGTTGCCTCTGCACAGTAGCAACACAGTGCTGCAGATTATCACAGCATACGACACACAGCCCTAATCTTTGCTAGAACCTACTGATCCACTGTGTTCTCTGTGGAGGTAACTCCTTCCAGATAAATGTGTAAGTTTACTTGTACCTTAGCTCATGCAGCTAAAAGACTACTTTCAACACTATATTTCTAAATGTTTTCTTCAGGTCATGATGAATGAAACAGCCCAGCAGAACATGGAGAACCACCCTGTTATTAGGACTCTCTATGATCATGTGGATGAGGTGACATGTTTAGCTTTCCATCCAACAGAACAGATTCTTGCCTCTGGCTCAAGGGATTACACACTTAAATTGTTTGACTACTCGAAACCATCTGCAAAAAGAGCCTTCAAATATATCCAGGTTAGACCCTTTAATCATAACTTTCTACATACAAATAACTAGTTTTGGCTTAGAAAGCATTTGACTTAGAAGTTTTGTTCATTTCACTGAACTGTGTAAATGAGTATCTGCGAAGTTAAGACCATCCTAGTATTAAGAAAACCACAGGTTGTAACTTTCGATTACATTGTACTTGTGGATGAGGCCATTCAGCTGCTATGTGTTAAGCCTAAGGACTCAACTAGATGGAACACAGTGTTCTGTGACTTTTTGCCCAACTCTTAAAACAGAAAAGCAACATTGCAGATTGCTTTCCCACACACAAGGGAAAAAATGAGTGTTCATATATTTTCCCCACAAGTTAGTTGGGCTGAAAAGGGACCAGGGGGCGGGGGGGGGGGGGGGAATTGGGCAGCCACTCTCTTCTCAGACAGACCACATACCAAAGTTGCTTATGTTTGGGTTTGGTTCGGGGTTTTATTTTATTTATTTAGGAAGAAAGTAAGACAGAATTTGTGTAACATCTAGTTTGGATCTAATTTTTCAGATCTTTGATAAAGTTGAAATCTTATTTCTCAGTTAAATACTGAAGAAATGCATATCCCTATTTTACACAATTGGCACAAAGATAGCTCTCAACAGACTTGAACTCATTTCAACTCTTGTGGTCTGTGACTTCTGTGAGCAGAACTTAAATCTTCCTAGCCCCAAATACTGGCTAGCATTCCTAATTGCTTCTGTCTTGTGTGGGGTAAGGATTTAGGATGTACAGTGTGTGGAATATTTACATAAGCTATGCCTTTTAAATTAGTTTCCTTCCTTCCAAACTTTGATTTGTCATAGCCACAAAACTATTCTGTTTTCTGCTACTGATCATTATTCAATTGTTTGCAAATCTATTTGCAAATAAGTTGAAGGCAAGTGACATAGTTTGATAAACAGATTTAGAAGCCATGGAATAGTTAGCAGTTGATCACAAAGGCCTTTCATGGAAATGAATTCCTTCTGTGTTCCATCCAGCAACCAGCACAGTGGTGTTTAGTAACAGGAATATGTCTTTTAATGTTAATTGCCTATTTTCTAACTTAACAGGAAGCAGAAATGCTGCGTTCGATCTCTTTCCATCCTTCTGGAGACTTCATACTTGTCGGTACCCAGCATCCCACTCTGAGACTATACGACGTCAATACTTTCCAGTGTTTTGTATCTTGCAATCCTCAAGATCAGCACACTGATGCCATATGCTCAGTTAATTACAATGCAAGTGCAAACATGTATGTAACAGGCAGCAAAGATGGATGCATCAAATTGTGGGATGGCGTTTCAAATCGCTGTATCACTACTTTTGAGAAAGCGCATGATGGGGCTGAAGTCTGTTCTGCCATTTTCTCCAAGAACTCCAAATATATTCTGTCAAGTGGAAAGGACTCTGTAGCTAAGTTATGGGAGATATCCACAGGGAGAACACTGGTCAAGTATACAGGTGGGTAGAAGCTAACCTGAAAAATATTCTTCCAAGTAATAGAGTTTTCAGTCTTTCTTGCAACCCTAGCCGTCGTTCCACAAGCTGTTGCTTCTAGCTCGATGGGCTTTAATATCTCCTTGCAGTGGTTTTCTACTACGTGTACAAAACCCAACTGTTGTTGAGTTACTAACCATTTTTCTACCTTGGTTCCCCATCTTCAAATTAGGGGTTTGTCTTTGTGCATGGAGGGAGTTTATTCTGGGTGGGTGACTTGAGTTAGGAGAATTATTTCAGTGAGTTGAGAGTTAGACTGAAAACCATGGGAACCTAAGCATTTTCTTCTGCTCAGCTGAGCAAAATGTTGTTGCTGCAACTCTCTATAACAGATTGAATACAGGAGAACTTCAATATTCACTAGGGTTACATTCCGGCTGCAACTTTATGGGATTCATTCCGGCTGCAGTCTTTGGAAGCTATGGGATTGCACGGGTTAGGTTCCTGGTTGGCCAAAAATCGGCTAATTTTTACAGGGGGAGATTTTTACCGTGCTATGCTGCTCCCCTTGAGTCGTGCTGTGCCCCCAAATTGCCTGAAAATTGGTATGTGTATTTCCCCCCCTTTAACAAAGACAGGAACCATTTTGTGGCTTTGAAAAAAATGGTGGCCAGAAATTATCTCTGCGATCATTTCTGGCCACCTCCAACCCATGGATATGCAAGGTCGGCAGCACACACACACACCCCGGCCACATATGCCGAAGTTGGGTGTCTTTTTCCTGACCATGGATGTGCGAATATGCAGATAATGAGGTCTACCTGTAGTGGGTTGATTTGAGGAAGAACTGTAAATAGAGCTTTTAGATTATATAAAGTTTGTCAAAGTGACACTTGGAGGTGAGGGAGAAAAAAAGGTATTGGCAGATTCGGGTAACCTGCAAATATGTTGGTTTCACAAAAATCTGAAAGAGAAAGGGCAGAAGGGTGGGGTGACCCATATTGCCCCAGCATAAGTCAAAGGAGCTGAATATTTGTGGTCTCGGAGGAAAGTTAGCAGACAACCGGATGGGCAGAGCTAATGGAATTGAATGGCAATGGAGGGGCAAGGAGGGTTTCAACAAAATGAGTGTGACATTTCTCAGCTTGAAGAATACTCCCTCAAGACAATTGCAACCCATTCTGCTTCTGAGAGCAAAAGGTGCCTAAAGACTTCCATGTGTTCAGGCACAGACTTGGATAATGTAACACATGCATACCTGTTGCAGGTCCATTCTTGTAAGTAAATAATTCATCTGTTCAGGGGGAGGAACGTCTTCTGCTAGATCCAGGAGAAACTAAGGTGTAGTATGCAAACTTGCCCAAGAACATACTTCTGCTTTTGCACAGCTCTTATTCCAACCACTGGAGCCCAGAGGAGAATTTCCTGAAATGGTGCATCAGCTTGTTTCTTTTCAGTTCTGTTTGGTACAAATATGGTGTTGCCAATTTGATTTTCTTATTGCTGGATCAGAAGAAACAGCATCAAAGTTTGTGCTTGCCATTTTGCTGTTTGGTAGGCCTGTGTGTGTACTGAACATTTGGATTCGACCCAGTCCAAGTTTGACAATATCAGATTTGGATTCTATGGTGATAGTGGATTGGATTCGGAATTCAAATCCAAATTCCAACTTAAATTCAGATTTTCCTCCATAGTGGTCAATAGGGAAATTGGTGGGGGGATCACCAGTTGGCCCTAGAGCCTTGAAACTTGCCACACATGTGGGGAAGATGATCAGGGCATAAATACATGTAATTAATTTGAATAGAATTGGTCAATTCCATGACTTTTTGTGAAGTTTTGGAAATTTTGTTAAAAATGGTGAAGTCTGGCTTGTTTCAAGCCAGAAATTTACAAAACCTTCTGGAACTGAATACCCTCCTTGAACCATCATTCCACCAACATGTGGAGAAATCTTCCCTTTGCCTTCATGACAAGGGGTAACAGCATGCCCCTTTTGTCCCCACTTTTATATCTCCTGAATGGATGGCATACAGTTATGATGCTGATGGGATCTGAACTGCTGGTGACTGACCAGGAGAGAGATCTTGGGGTCGTGCTGGACAGCTTATTGAAAGTGTTGTCTCAGTGTGCGGCAGTTGTGAAAAAGCCTAATTCTGTGCTAGGACTCATTAGGAAGGGGATTGAAAATAAAAATGCTAATATTATAATGCCCTTATACAAATCTATGGTGCAGCCACATCTGGAGTATTGCGTACAGCTTTGGTCACCGTATCTTAAGAAGGATATTGTAAGAAGGATATTAAGAAGGTGCAGAAGAGGGCAACCAAAATGATCAGGCCTGGAGCACCTTCCTTATGAGGTTAGGCTAAAGCATTTGGGACTCTTTACCTTGGAAATGAGGCGACTAAGGGGAGACATGATTGAAGTATATAAAATTATGCATGGAGTGGAGACGGTAGACAGAGATAAACCTTTCTCCCTTTCTCACAACACCAGAACCAGGGATCACCCCATGAAACTGAAAGTTGAGATATTTAGGACCGACAAGAGGAAGTACTTTTTCACACAGCACATATTTAATTTATGGAATGCTTTGCCATGGGATATGGTGGTGGCCACCAGCTTGAATGGCTTTAAAAGGAGTTTAGACAGTTTCATGGTGGACAGGTGTATCAATGGCTACTAGTCTGGTGGCTGTGGGCCATCTGCAGCCTCAGAGTCAGGATGTCTCTGAATACCAGTTGCAGGGGAGCAACAGCAGGAGAGAGGGCATGCACATACCTCTTGCCTGTGGATTCCCCAGAGGCATCTGGTGGGCCACTATGTGAAACAGGTTGCTGGACTAGATGGGCCTTGTGCCTGATCCAGCAGGGCTGTTCTTATGTTCAAAAATGAAATCCACATTGGCAGGACTCTGTGTTACTTCCCCATCTAAAAATAAAATAAAATTCCATAATTTCTAACGGTTTTTAAAGAAAAATTTCAAAAATTCACCAAAAATCAAGGGATTGGTGAGTTCTATTCAAATTCACTACAAGAGGCCCTGACCTCATTTGCCGCATGTGTGGCAAGTTTCAAGACTAGGATCAACCAGTGATATTTTCTACTTCTCCATTCACCTCTCTGGAAAAATCCTATTCCATTTTGCCAGTTCAAAAATTCCAAAGCATTTCTGAAATTAATTTTGATATTGCAGAATTAATTCCAACTTTACTGATCCAACTCTAAAATAATTGGATTTGGATTTTACTTATTTGGGGCAATTATGAATAAAATTTGAATTTTCAAATCCAAATTTGAACAGACCTACTGTTTCAATGCACACATAACCTAATAAGCTGCTGCACTAATACAGAGCTCTCAAAGCAATTGGTGCAATAGTGATGTTAGAATTGATTGGTAAGATGACTATCGTCCAATTTGAGCTTCATTTTTTAATGCTTTAGACCAGCAGGGAGCAGCCAAGTTCCTGAAATGTTATTGACTCTTACGTTCTTTGAAGGGCATAAAATAATTATAATAGTTAAATATAACTTCTGCATACAGAACAAGACTTCAGACCTCAAAGTGTTTACTATGAACAGTGTCCCATTGCACTCTGGGTGGTTTACTCTGGCATATCAGACTCTTAATTACAGTAACACTGGTAATATACATTTAACCCATGCCATGCCAGTATATAAACCTTAGTAAGTTTTAAAGACCCTTATCTCAGAATCAGGGAGAGGATTTGTCATCCAGCTAATGGACAATACATAGTTGGTGTAAACTTTTGATGGCTAAAATCCTACTTCATTATGCTGGAGCATAATGAAGTAGGATTTCACTATGATTAAGATTTCACTATGAGTGTACCAGTAATTGTGCCTAGGGAATGAGGGAATGCCCAAACCTATTTCATATGTTCAGCTTCAGAGGTTTCAACCCATTTGGTTGATGGTTTTGTTCCTGTTAATTAGTGAATGTACTCTATAGTTAGCCCATTAAGGTAACCCATATAATCTATTGAACACTTACAAAGAGATTTATGGAAAACTCAGAACAGAGTTAAAATTAATTTTTTAAAAAATAGGATAGGTAAATAAAACATAGTCTAAGTTGACAATATACTATGTACTTTCCTCAGCTTTGTCATAAAGTGCGGGAAGAAATATAATCTCTCTCCACTCCTTGTAATATCTTACAATGTGTATTTATATATTTCTTAATCTACCATGCCTATAAATGCCAAGTGCATATTCAGGGGAATATAGACTTTCCTTCAGTACAGGAGAGCCCCATTATTTGTGATTTCATGTATCCACGGGGTGTCTAATAGATACCTGTTCCATTTCGTGCGGATAAAATAGTGTTAAGAACAGCATATTTGCAGTTCCTAGAGGACCAGAAGTGATCGCGGAAGTCACTTCCACCCTCCATTTTGTCTCAAGGTCCCATTTTGTGGCTCGTTCCGTCCAAAAATCAGACTTTCTCGCAATATTTTTTGAAGTTTTTCTTCCTTTGTGGGGCATTACTTGGTATATGAGAGACCTGCAGAGCATGCCACAGAAGGTTCTGGGCTTTGGGGGGGTGTTTTTTTGGACTTTCTCCTCCACCCTGGAACCTAATCCCCTTTCCCCATAGCTGGAATGCCTCGTTACTCGCAGTAGTAGCTGAGGAACAGAACCCTCGCAAGTAACAAGGTTGTAACGAGGTTCTCCTGTATCATGCAATCAAAATATTTGCTGTTTCCCTCTTTCAAATATCCCCCAATGGCCTGTATAGGTCACAACTAAAAAGTCATAACTTATCTCATTTCTTTAAGCTTACTATGCAGTAGACTTGTGCAGTAGGCATTCTGCGTGTGTGCTCTTCCCCCATCAACTTCGCGATGCCTAGACCATTATGACCCAAATTGGGTACAGTTGAAGGGATACATAGGGACACTTCTACGGCATAGTTTATGATAATGTCATCCACCCCAATTCAAGATGGTGGATGCATGAACATTTGCTCAAGTGGGCTAACTTATGAACTGCCTAACTGATTTAAACCATATTTGTTACAGCTTTAGGGACACAGAGAGATAGCTCAAGGGCATATTTTGTAATCCACCCTGATTCAAGATGGTGGACACATGGATGTTTGAGGTACAAGTGGGCTAACCTGTGAACTGCCTTAACTGATTTGGACCAAATTTAGTCCGGCTGTAGGGATAATGAAAGGATTAGTTCTTACTAGAACAACTTGTTAAACCTGTGTGAAAGACTTCCATATGTGGTACAAGTCTCCCTTAACGATACTGCACCTTTAATTTTCTGGTATCGAAATTCTAGGATTGTAATACCACCGTCTTTTGGATTTGTTTTTCGATAAGTTTTAGGAGGTTGTCCTTCATCAATTTCTCCTGAGATCAGTTTCTTTAGGTCTCTTTTCTACTTTGTAATATTAATTATTGTACACATTCTTTGCTTTCGCATTAGGAGCTATTAACATCAGAATTAAATCTTTTTTACATAATCCTAGGAAGCTGTCATATATTGAGTAAGACCATAGGGCTATCTAGTTCAGTATTGTCTTCACAGACTGGCAGTGACTTCTCCAAGGTTGGAGGCAGGAATCTCTCTGCCCTATCTTGGAGATGCCAGGGAAGGAACTTGGAACCTAGATGCTCTTTCCAGAGCGGCTCCATCCCTTAAGGCAGGGATTCTCAAACTTGGGTCCTCAGGTGTTATTGGACTTCAACTCCCATAATCCCCAGCCTCAGTGGCCTTTGCTTGAGGATTATGGGAGTTGAAGTCCAATAACACCTGAGGACCCAAGTTTGAGAATCACTGCCTTAAGGTGAATATTTTACAGTACTCACACATCAAGTCTCCCATTCATGTGCAACCAGGGTAGATCCTGCTTAGCTAAGGGGACAAGTCATGATTGCTACCACAAGACCAGCTCTCCTCCCTCGTGACTCATACTGACTAATATCCTCACTAGCAGCACACATGTGCAGCCAAAAAAGGACCTTCACAATGCTCGGAGCTCTGCTTCTGAAGCATGGTGCCCCCACAGGTCAGGGGTGGGATTATAGCCAATCCCCACACACACACTTTGGGGCACTCTGTGCAACCCCAGAGTAGTTTCTGTGGGTTGCAGAGCCTAGGCAGGGCTAGGGATGTGCATGAACCGGTTCAGTGGTCCTTCTACAGACCGCCAAACTGGTCCGGAGGTCTGGCATTCAGACCAGTTAGGAGGCAGCGGGGTTGCCTTATAAGGAACAGGGAGGGTGCCCATCCCACCCTGCTGCTTTTTTTCATTCTGACACTGCCCCGCAAAATGCTGGTGCCAGGCTGCTGCATACCTCCTTGCAGGCCCAGTCAGCATTGTACTGAAAGTGGCCAATGCAGGTCATGCACGCATATCAGCCACTTCCGTTACAAGACTGACCAGGGCTGCAAGGAGGTACCGCGCCAGCTTTGGAGACAGTGCCGACGGTGGGGAAGTGGCAGTGGGGGGATGAGCACCCTCCCTGCTCGTTAAAGGTAATCATCCTCCGCCTCACGGGAGTGCACGAATCCATTCGTGCACATCCCTAGCCGCACATGTGCCCTGTTAGTAAGGATTTCAATTATTGAGTTTCTGATCATGTTGGTTGTATTGCTGAGTATCTTCACACAGGGCTTTACAGTGGGTAGTAGTTTATTTTAGTAACTGTCAAAAGTTCTACTATATGTACTACAGCAAAAGTAGTTTGGTCTTGTGTTCCCATTTTTATGTAAAATTTGGAGAGTACCCTGTAAAGAAGGAAGAATTCAAAGAGGAAACCTCTTAAATGAGTTTCAGTTTTGAACTTACAACATTTAAACTACATGCATTTTATAGTTCTTCCATGGCTATGTATGGTAAACATTCTAAATGAATGCCATTAGTTCCTTGCTGTAACAGCAACAACAAAAAGGGTATTGATTACCACACCTCATGAATGCTGGTAGTATCGCCATAATTGAATTAACTTATTGACTTTACTGCCATAAAATAGTATGTTGTCCACTAGCATAGATGGCTCATAACAAGACATTCATTGAGGATAGGTCTATGAACGGCTATAGAGCATGATTACTACGTGGAACTTCCAAGTCCAATAGGAATATCCTTTGGAATATCAGACACTGGAGATGGCGGTGGGTGACGGTGCTGTTTTCATGCCATGCTTGTAGGCTTCTCAGAGGAATCTGGTTAGCCACTTGTTAGAAATTGAATGCTGAACTAGATTAAACCCTGACAAATTCTAGCCTGATTCTAGATTCCCTATTTTTCCTTACAAAACCTTTGCAGCTCAGCCTCTGCTAAGTTTGCAAAGCCTTTGGTGGAAAGTGTATTATTGGGTTTGGATGTGGAGGAATAAAAAGGTATTAAACTCTTGTACTTTTAAGGTAACTTTCCCAAATCATAAAAACAATATCTAAGCAGCTGTGCACCTCTTGAGTTGTGCCATAATTTTGATCTGTAACAAAATTTGTCAATTGAGTTTCTAAATATCTAGCAGGACCACATATCCAGTGGGTCCCAAGCTGTTCTCCCCCCCCCCCCCCGCCGTTTCATGTGTCTAATAGACTTATTCACACAAGTCAAAAGCATGCAGCCTGATCTGATGGGCATATGCTTGGAATTAAGTCCCACTGAGTTGAAGGGCACTTAACTCGTAAGCATGGGCATAAAGTTTTCTAGTGAGCTATTGCTGAATCTTGATGATAGAACTATATGGCTCAGTACATTTTTAACTTCTTTCAAAGAGTAATGAAGGCTAGCCAATGATAGCATTATAGTATCTGCACATTAACCTAGTTTCTCTTTGTGCTGTCTCTGAACTTGTAATAACTTCACTTCCTCCGAAAACAAAAGCTAAAACTTCATTACTAATAAATAGTTGAAAGGAATATCCTTGTCACTTACCATTTCTCAAAATAGAGATTCTGGCAAACTATCATTCGCCCAACTTTTAGAAATTGTTTACACATTTGTAGTTATATAGAAATAAGTACTTTCCAGGAAGTGAACAAAAAGTTGTACTCATGCCATTTGAAAGCTTTTTCAGCATTCCAAAAGGACATGACCAGAGGACAATCATTTCTTTTTAGATTGATTACTACAAATAGGCTTTCAAATATCATATCTTTCACTTTCAACTGGGCATAAATGCTGGTACATCCTTCATGATATATTTAGGTTTGAACAAATTTGTGCCAAGATTGAGATAAAGGTATATATTCTTTATTTAGAAGAGAAATTGTCTGGTATAACCAAGTCCTTGCCCTCTTAGGCATCTACTGTAACTTAGCTACTTTCCAAAATGACGGTAACTGTCTGGTTAAGGGATACAGTATTCAGTAATTATATCAACTGAAGGATCTACTAAGATCCCAGCAAAGCTGTGAAATTCTGGTTTGAGGATTTTCTGGTGTTTGCTATTCTTAAGTTGTCTAATGGTCTGCCTTACTTTCTTAACTGCAATTGGTTGGTTCAACCTATTCCTTTCCTCATCTGAAATTTTAGGAATCTGGACGTTAGAAAGAAAGGCTTCAACCTCTCTTTCTTGGGGTGAGTCAGACCTATATAACTATGAATAATATTTAACCAATTCTGCCAAGATTAGGTTTATTTCAGTTTCTAACCACCCCCATCCTGAGTGCTGGATTCAAGTTACATTGTTTTTAAAAAGAGACAATAGAGTAAAATTGAATCTAAAAAGTGTATAAAAATTATCTACTCATGCTTATTCCTGGCCATGAAAGCCGATTCAAAAAAGTTTACAGTGTAACATCTGGAGTTTCCAGACAACCATTAAGGATAGCCCCACTCAGAGCGCGTCACAGTAGCCTAGCCTTGAGGTTATGAACACCGGTTGCTAGATCTTGATCAGATAGCATAGGAGGACCATATGTAAACCTGTCCCTGTCAGTTTCTAGGTGAAGATCTTCAACCAGGTTTGTAAGGGCAATGCCAAACCCAGGTCAAAAAGCCGTTTTGGTCTGGAAAATGGATTACAGTATGTCCTGGCATATCTAGAAGACAACTATTTGCTCATAACCTTTCAAGATCCACTTTTCTTTTTTATCATCTTTTTCTGAGCAGGAGCCACACAATTGCAATCCATCCTCCCTGAATGATTTCAGTACCTCAAATTGATCCTGTGCTTGAAATGGTAGCTGCTACTTTAAATGGAATTCAAGCCATTTTTGTCTGTTTATTAGATAGCAGGTGTTCAATGTATCTGACTCTGTACAGAGAGAGCATGCATTCATGTAGCTGCTTACTACCAGAAATAGCTTTGGATGGCACTTTGCAGATGTGATAACTTTGAAACTGCCATAAACTTTAACAGATACTCTGCGCCACAGTCAGTTAGCTTTGGCGCAATAGTTTCCCTTCCCACTTAGTTTGCCTTGGGTCCTCCATAAGTTGGGGAAATCTGTGCCAGCAAAGTGGTGAGAGAAAGTACTTGGGAGCAACTGTTTTGATGGCTCATGTCAGTCTGCTATTCCATAAATTCAGAAGGCCATTGACAGTCACTCCCAGATGGTTCTGGAATCCAGTTGACCCCATGAAATTCTAAGCATAGACCAGTCTAACTGGCCTTGCACTCCTGTGGGAACATAGGAGGGTAGAAACCTTGTTCCTTATGTTGCCTTGACAGCGGTGGTGTTTTGACACCTTTCGCTGTCCCAATAAGCATTGATATATTTATAGCTTTTTGTAGTTCCTATTCAACATTTCCATTTTCTTCTGTCTCTGGTGTAGAACTTCAGACTTTTAAAAACGTGTTTAAAACCTGTCTAGCTTAATTCCTGTTTCTAAGTTGCTGTGTAAACAATTTCCCTTAACTCCTAGATAATAGAAAATGAAACAAATAAATCATCTCTACTCTGTTAGTGAATTGGTGTTATCTAACATTAGATATTACTTAAATACCAGAATAGCTGCTCTAAGAACATAAGAACTGCCCTGCTGGATCAGGCCCAAGGCCTATCTAGTACAGCATCCTCTTTCACAGTGGCCCACAAGATGCATCTGAGAAGTCCACAGGCAAGAGGTGAGGGCATGCCCTCTTTCTTGCTGTAGCTCCCCTGCAACTGGTATTTAGAGCTATCTTGCCTCAGAGGCTGGATGGTAGCCTATAGCCACCAGACTAGTAGCCACTGGTAGACCTGTCTTCCATGAATTTGTCTAAGCCCCTTTTAAAGCCATCCAAGATAGTGTCCATAACCACATCCAGTGGCAGGGAATTCCATAGATTATGTCCTGTGTGAAAAAATACTTCCTTCTGTTGGTAGCCCCTCTTCCAAACTAAAAAGCCCCAGATGTTGTAGCCTTGCCTCATAAGGAAAGTGCTTCAGGCCCCTGGTAATCTTGGATGCCCTCTTCTGCACTTTTTCCAGTTCTACAATGTCCTTCTTATTATACAGTGACCAGGACTATACGCAGTACTCCAAATGTGACTGCATCATAGATTTGTATAAGGGCATTATAATATTAACATTTTTATTTTCAATCCCCTTCCTAATGATCTCTACCATGGAATTTGCCTTTTTCACAGCTGCTGTACACTGAGTCAACACTTTCAATAAGCTGTCCACCACGACCCCAAGATCCCTCTCCTGGTCAGTCATGGACAGCTCAGATCCCATCACTGTAAAGTTGTGTCTCCCCCCGCCCATATGCATCACTTTATACTTGCGTACATTGAACCGCATTTGCCATTTTGTTGTCGACTCACCCAGTTTGCAGAGATCTTTTTGGAGCACCTCACAATCTGTTTTAGATTTTACTACCCTGAATAGTTTAGTGTCAGTCTCTCTTTAGTGATAGTCTCTAAGATCACCTACTCTGAATTCAATCTTTGTTCATCTTGCAGCACAAAGAATGTACCAGCTCCTCCATCTTTGTACATCTGTATGTACCCTCAATGACATTCTTGGCTTTCTTATTCAGTGTGTTATAATCTTTCAGTCTTTCAATGTTACCCTAATTCTTTTTAGAATTGCTATTACAATGATATTCTCCAGTTGTTTTCCCCACATTCTGTAACTATTATAACTATGGCTTGGTGTATAGTGTTATTGGGGATTAATTCATTTTTAGCTCTCTTTAAAATGTGAATACAGTACTTCTAAAAAGAAAGGTTCATATATCTACTTCCCCATAGACTTGAAGGTATGACTTTAATGTGGGGCGGTGGGGGGATGGATTGCTCACTGTAAAAATAACCTACGATTAATAAAGGGAAAGGAAAGGTTGTACCGTCAAGTTGGTGTTGACTCCTGGATGAATAACTCTATCCTATTTCCTCCTCATCTAACAGCCCCATTCCTGCCCCTGCCCCCCCCCAACTTGAAACACTGTTCTTTTTCATGGTAATTAAAAGGAAAGTGTAGTAGGTCCTCTAGATCAGGGATTCTCAATGTTGGGTCCCCAGATGTTGTTGGACTTCAACTCCCACAATTCCCAGTTCCAGTGGCCTTTGATTGGGGATTATGGGAGTTGACGTCCAATAACAACTGGGAACCCAACGCTGAGAAATCGCTGCTCTAGAACAACCTCCAAAATGTCTTTCTGATTTTTGGTTGTGGAAGATCTTTTAAGACCTTGTGAAAACACGGGTTCTTCCATCTCGCTACCTACAAAGGAGTGGTAGACCAATGAGGATAGGTCTCCCTCAGAAACTGATGGGTCCTATTGTATTTTAGAATCCTCTCCAAGGTGACTTATCCATCATTACCAATAGCTGCTCTTTCAATTACAAACAAACGGGGTTGTCTTGTTGAGGGGCACACCTCAGAGGGCTCTGGGTGGCATGAGGTCTTCCTTTCTATCCAGCTGCAACTGTAATTTTACTAAACATCACCAGATGGGGGCAATGAGCTCCCACCAGTGAGGCATCAGATTGTATTAGGCAGTTGCACCTTAACAAAATTGGCAATTTGTCCATCCACAGCTTGTGTCTCCACACTGTTGCCCATTTGTCAGGCAGCAATTTCTGCTCCCATACTGTCACTGGCCAATTTCTCTGGCTGCAGTCTCTGCAACCACACCATCACTAAATCAATAGAGTGTCAATTAACCAGCAATCCCATACGGCATCTTCCACTCTCTTCTAGGAAAAGGGCTGTCTCCACAGCGTTGCTTAACTGAACCACTCCCAACCTCTTCTGTCAGGCTACAGCCACAAGGCTGTACTGCCGTTTCTCAGGCAGCAGATCAAAGATTTCCCTGTCGCTGTGTGAGGCTGCTGAACATTGCAGTCAGGAAACCAACCCTCTACAGGTGGCACCACCACTGTCAGGCTACAGTTTTAAGTTCTTGACTTGCCAGGCTGCTTCCCTATTAAGGATAGGACCGCCACTGGCAGGGCTAACCCCCACCTATCTGGTTGGGCTAGTGTCAAGTAAGTGTGCCTGATTGGACTTGAACCAATCTATCCTTGCTGAGCGCTCAGTGGTTGTGGAACTACTCCACCTGTGCTATCTGGCTGCACTGCACCGTCACTTGTAGTGGGCACCCACAGAGCTTTGCAGCAAGAAAGGCACCTTAATTTACTCTGTGGAGTGAGTTCATCTACTCAGCCAGTGTGTGAATAGAGGCAAAGATCAGACCAGGAATTATCTTTTGGCACATTTACTAAAGAAAATAGCATACAGAAAAGAGGCAAGGCAGGCAAGCTAAAGTCCCTAACCTACCAGGTTACAATAATAAAAGTAAGGGGAGAGGGAGGATTTTAAAAGAAATGTATGTTGCACTAGTCTTTCAATTGGCCAGATTGGTTGAATCATCCTCAGCTTACCAATGATGCTGTAGATTGTAGAGATGCCGTGAGGAGTTGTACAAAGTAGCTAGAGAGTTAAGTTAAGCAGCACGTGTTTGAGATGGTGATAAGACTGGGGTCTCATCTACTCCTCTGGCTTCTTTCCCCTGGTCCAGAACAGTTATAGCTTTGGTTCTTCTTTGATGCTCCCTTGGTTCAGTCAGCTCTCAGTTCATCAAGGCAGCCCAATTCAATTTGGCTGCATCAGCTCAGATGCACTCAGATGCCCAAATTCTAGTTTCTGGTCCAAGTGTTGTCATTCCTCTGCCAGCCTGGCATCAATGTGTCTTGAACCCAAGTCTTTATCTCTCACAAGATGTTGCTGTTTCAGAATGTCTCTGGGAAATGCTGTGAATTAGAGTCCTCTTACCTTGATGGATTCCGCTATAAACAGTGTTGTCAATCTTTTGGCCTGTCTTAGGCATTGTCCATTGGTGCTCAATATAGGAATAGAGGTGAAGGAAAGGGCTGGGGTTGGAATTTGGGGGAGTTAAGCCATGATACCTTCACTTACATACAGTTAAAGCATGTCATAGCCTTGCATATCGCAAAAATAATACAGAAAGTGTCAGTTCCTCTAATCTATAGACATTAAGTACAACAATGTTGCTCTTAACAAGATGTTCTCCTCATAGTTTGTTTTGAATTCTGCCATCCTTTCTAACCTTGAATGTACATGGAATAGAAATCACATTCCAGCAGTAAACAAGGTCTTTCATAAATCCTTCATAGGCAATTATACACAGTGCTTAAGACAGCAATTTGCTTCTTCCTTTCCCATAGTGCTTTTTGTCTTGTAGCTTTTCTGCTTTGAGGCTCAGTGAAAATATAGAACTGAACAATTAATTCAGCATCATCAACTGAACACAAACCAAACAGTTAAGCAATTGAGTACAGTGGCTTATAAGGCATATAGTTCTATTAAATAAGCATAGGAATATGGGACATAGAAGAGAATTGTATGAGAGGAGATTCAACTGCATCAGGAGGAACTGGGCCATGTTTGTAACAGTAGGTCCTCTAGATCAACTTCCAAAATGTCTTTCCAGTTTTTGGTTGTAAGACTTTGTGAAAACATAGGTTCTTACATCTTGCTGCTTACATAGGAGGGGCAGACCAATGAGGAGAGGTCTCCCTCAGAAACTGATAGATCCAGTTGTGGGTTGGAATTCTCTCCAAGATGACCTATCCATCATTACCAATAGCTGCTCTGTCAGTTACCTCATCTGCTTCTGGAATTACCTCAGCTCTTGACACAGTAACTTATTGTCTTTGTTCTCTGCAGAATTTCCCTTATGTATGGCACCTGAATATCAGTAGATGGCTTAAGCACAAGTGGCAAAAGACTTGCAATAAATCTGACAGAATATGGCAGAGAGGCCATTTGAAGGAAATTAAGGGGGTGGGGGTGAAGTTGGCTTTTCTCTGCTACCATCCCATTTACATGGCACCTTGCAGAGTTAGCAGGGGGTTTAATTGGTGTGAGAAGTGCTACGTTGTGGGAATTTCTGCCCGGAAATCTAGTCTTGTATAACTTGCTCCAGTGTGTGCTTTGCACTTAATGAATAAAATTGATCACACCTGCAGTGACTTAGCACTATAAAGTGGAAACTCAACTGGAGTTCTCATTAGCAACCTCTTGTCACAATTGTTTGGATCAGTTTCAGCTAAGCTACTTCCAGGATATTCTATGGAGTTGTGTAACAACATATAATCTAGGTTTTTGGATTTATTTATTTTTAAGTCACACTGGAAAGGCTACGTCTGGTGGAAATGGTTCATTAAAATTGCTAACTGGGCAAAAAACAAGTGCTTTTAGTAGAAGCTTAATCTACAGAAATGAATCTTTCCTAATGTGGAAATAGATAGACATGGTCAACTGCTAATGTCTGTATTTGTTGTGCAGACATTGCTAATGTGTGTAGCAACAAAGCTATTGTTGGAGGTAGAGGAAATGGTTAAATAATTATTAGCAGTTCTCTTGTAAAGCTTCATTGCAGATAAAGAAAATTCCATGGAGTGGTCAAAAGTCCTCTCATTCATTCATTCATTCATTTTAACCTTGCTTTATACTGCCGGTCATGACAGTTCTTTCAACGTGGTCTCTGTCGTTTACACCAATGGGCTATGTGCCTGCTCAGAGACCTCGTTGGAACCTAACAAGCTCAATTCTCCTGATTTAGGTGGGAACCCCGCCCCCAACCGCTATGTGTGGCTGCGCCACTGCACATCACTTCAATCTTTGTCATTTGCGCTTCAGTAGACATTGTGGAATCTTTGGCTCGGCAACGAGTAGGATTATTCTTGAATCCTCTTGTTTTTCTCCTGTTTTCACACCTGTTCTTGTTTTTCTTTACTTCTTGCAGTTAGTGTTTTTTTCTTGGCATTTTACTGTGTCCACCCACTCCACCCCCAAATCTTTGTGGCTTCGATCCCGGCCAGGATAGGTTTTCTATGCCGGGCACAAAAAACTTTAAGAAATGTGTTCTCTGTGGATCTAAGATCCCTTCCCATGATATTCATACCGAGTCTCTTCTCTGCTTGGGGGAATCCCACATTGTTGAGACCTGTATTCATTGCCAGAGGTTTACGAAACAAGCTTGAAAGAATAGGGCTTCTCGCTTGCACGCTGCCCTGTGGGACTTGGCCCTCCATTCTTCAGAGGCCTTGTCACTGAAGCAATCATTTAAATGGCTTCTTTGATGCAGTCAAAGTGCTTGGACTCCACTCCTCCAGCACCAGAACTTCTGGTCTCAGTACCAGTGTCGTCAATGCCTGCCGCATACCTCTCCATGGTTTTGGCCCCTTCTGTGCCACTGGAAGACTTGCCTAAGCGAACTTTACCTTCGGTACCACACCTCCCTTCGGTTCCTTCAGTACCACAAAAGAAGAAGAAACCGATGCTAGTTCCGCATCTGCCAGCAAGGCAACACCTTCCACCTATCCCCAGAAAGAAGAAGCCCCCGCCAGTCTCTTCTTTGGAAGCTCTGCTGGTTAAGAAGCCGAAATTGGCATCTTCGGGACATGGCATG
This sequence comes from Hemicordylus capensis, assembly GCF_027244095.1. NCBI lineage: Eukaryota > Metazoa > Chordata > Lepidosauria > Squamata > Cordylidae > Hemicordylus > Hemicordylus capensis. Next base: position 23,189,151 of record NC_069660.1, on the reverse strand, counting down.
GCAGTTGTTGACCAGGTGTCAGAAGGTCACCTGGCCATGGTACCAGTTCCTCCGATACCGAGTTCTACTGACCCTCGCCTTCCTACTAGTTCTCCGGTGGCCTCGATGTCTCCCACTCAGATGCCTGACCATACCTTCGCGGGACAGGAACTCTTGGTAGTGGCTGATGAATGGGACTATACTTTAAAAAAAAAATTTTTAAAAACCCCAAATATTACAGTTTAAGATACTCCTAAGAATGAAAAACTTTCATATAAAGTTTTAAAAGAAAAAGAGAAAAAGAAAGAAAAGAAACCCCAACAAACAATGCATTTATATGCAATCACCTTCTAAAGCACATACAATTGATTAAATTTTGACCATATAGCTTGAAACTCTTCTTCTTTGTCTAAACCGCGGGGGGAAACCAATTCAAATGCGGACAATGAACACATTTCAGTAGTCCAAAGCTGAAGTTCCGGAGTGAATCTGCTTTTCCATTGTTGAATTATAATCTTTTTATTTATTTATTTATTTATTTGATTTCTATACCGCCCTTCCAAACACGATTTCTATTCCGCCCTTTTGGCCACTCCCCAAACGCGAAGAATCCATAGTTGTTGATAAGTTCCATATCCTGGGAATATATCCCAAGAGAACATAGCTATCTTTAAAAATCAATGATAATTGCAGTTTCTTATTTACAATTTTATGGACTTCATCCCAAAAAGATGCTATAATTCGGCATGACTAAACCATATGCAGCAATGTCCCCTCATAAATATTGCATCTCCAGAAAACCGCATTCTGAACCCAGCCCTTTCTGAACATCCTCTGGGGAGTCCAGTAAGAGTGAAACAAAAAAAATTGCTGAACAAGTTTCAATTTAAGATCTATATATGCTCGTTTCATTATCCTTAATGCTATTAACCATTGGTCTACTGGAATGGTATATTCAAGATCCTGATTCCATAATAGACAAATATAATCAATATCAACTTTCTCTTTCTCTTTAAGTTTTAAATAAAATGAAATGGTAGGTTTAGGGTTAACCTTTCATCTGGCACAGAACGTTTGGATGTTCAAAGGGCATTGTTCTTGTGTTTGTTCTGCATGATGGGCCTTGCAAGTTTCTGCTCAGTCCCTGTCTAGGTGGTTTGTTTGTACTATTAAACTTTGTTACAATTTGGCACATAAACAATTGCCTGCAACCATTAAGGCACACTCAGTTTGGTCCATGGCGGCTTCTGTTGCCTTTGATCATGCGGTCCCTTTGAACACTATCTATCAAGCAGCTGCTTGGGCTTCGCCCCATTCCTTTATTAGTCATTATGCCATTGATGTCATGGCAAAGAATGATGCTAGGTTTGGCAGGAGTGTCCTGCAGTCTGTTTTCAGTTGATGTACCTCATTTCTTTGAAATAAATACTTCTTGCAGAGTGCATCCTTGTTTCCTTTTGTTCCCCCCTCCTTTTGGTGCTAGCTTGTTATGCGCCCATTGGTGTAAAAGACAGAGACCACGTCAAAGAACTACAGGTTGCTTACCTGTAACTTTGGTTCTTCTAGTGGTCATCAGTCCTTTTACACACCCTCCCTTTCTCCCCGCTGGGTCTACTGAAGACAGACTCCATGACTGAAGGGATATGGAGTGGCACAGCCGCATATAGCGGCTGGAGGCAGGGTTCTCACCTAAATCAGGAGAATTGAGCTTGTTAGGTTCCAACGAGGTCTCTGCACAGGTGCATAGCCCATTGGTGTAAAAGGACAGATGACCACTAGAAGAACCAAAGTTACAGGTAAGCAACCTGTAGTTACCACCTCTTCTTGTATTTTGTTTATTTATGGAAGACAAATTGGATCGACTGTTACACCGTAACTGTAGACTTTCTGGGATTAATATAAAGCAAATTTCTTCGACCCTTTTCTGTTTGTTTTTCAGTGTAGGCACAGGACCACCTTTATAACTTTTATTAACTACAAATGCTAATGCTACAATAAATGTGTTAGTCTTTAAGGTGGCCAGAAGGCTCTTTGTTGTTTTGATAACAGAAACACTGTTATGTTTAATTCCATTAGATCTCTCAGCACCCTTTGGTACTGCAGATCCTTTAATCTTGTTGGGCTCTCTGTGAGATTTGGTAAATGGTTTTGCCTGATTATGTTTGCTTGTAGCCAGAAATTCTAAGTGTAAGAATAAGCAAGTGTTATTATCACTGTAAGAGCTGACGTAGGTACCTTGGCTTCATTCTCTCTCCACAGTTTTTTTTTTAAACATTTGTATAGGGAGATAATGTGTAGTTCTTGGAGAGAGGTTTCATTTGGTATGTCGAAGGCACGTAACTCCTTTTCACTGAACTGAGGGGCACTGAAGCAGCATCTTAAATTGTGGTTAATTGGATGAAAGTGAACATTATGAAAACTGAATTTTGGATTCTGCAGAAAGGGAGAGCATCTGATTGATTTAAAGATGGGCAGAACTGATCAATCAATTGTTTTACAGTCTGGAAAGAGCCCTTGATAAACAGGTAGTGGTGAAGGCCCCTCTGCCATTTGTCACCTGGTCTGTCAACTGCTCGCTTATCTGGGAAGCAGCAATCTAGCAACCATCCTTATTTCTGTAACCTCCAGGTTTGATTACTGCAATGCGCTCTCCATGGTTGGCTCTTCAGGACCATTCAAGAGCTTCACCTCAAGCAAAATTCTGTGTGCCTACTGATCTGTATCCTCCTGATCTACGTTCCTCCTGTAGCAGGAATGTAGGCATTCACTACTGAGCAGCTACACTAGCTGTCTGTTTAGCTTCTGGATGCAAGTTGAAGTGCTGATGTATGACTTCTTTGAAGCCTGGGCCCTGCATTTCTTAAAGTGTGCCAACTCATCCAGGTCTGACGGCCAGCCCCCATCTGAGCAAGCCTGAGTACCATTAATTTGAAGTGGGGCACTTTCTGTACTGGACCTGGAACTGTGAAACATGAAAGGATGCTATCGTGAGACAGTTTATGGAGGCTTTTAGAAAAGTCAGTAAGGATTTTCTTTTTAGGAATGTCCTTGCTTCCTTGAGGAATGAGTATTTGACTAAGGCGTACTCTATTGCTTTTTATTAGACTGTATTTTGGGAATTTAGTCATTGCTGATGTGAGGCTAGCCAGCAGCACATGAGTTTAAAGATGAAATTCACTATTTAAAAAAGGTTTTGCTGACTTGTTTCTAAACTTTCTAATGTAATATGTATGCTGCTACACTTGCAGGAGCTGGCTTGAGTGGACGCCAGGTTCATAGGACACAAGCTGTCTTCAACCACACAGAAGACTATGTGCTGCTTCCCGATGAAAGGACCATTAGCCTTTGCTGCTGGGATTCACGAACTGCTGAACGAAGGAATCTTCTTTCCTTAGGGCATAACAGTATAGTTCGCTGTATTGTCCACTCTCCTACCAATCCTGGTTTCATGACCTGCAGTGATGACTACAGAGCTCGATTTTGGTACCGAAGGTCAACCACAGACTGAAGCTGCACTTGTGAAATAATTGCCTGGATTTTATTCCATTTTTCTATTTTCTACCATAACTGAATTTAAGTAGTTTTGGATGGGATTTTCTCCTCTAGAAATAAAAACAATCCATATTGGAAGGTAAGATGGAAGGTCCTGGAAGGTAACATATTTTTTTAAAAAAAATGTTGAAAACAACTGTGATAGCTTAAAACCTTTCCCGCACCCCCATTGTTTGTCTGTTCACATTTAATAGAACAGGCGGTTTGTGTTCATTAACCAAACCTGGCCTTATGTTTTAAGAGCCTTAACTTCTTCCTCGATTCATTCAATGTACAGTTAACTGCTGTTTTGTATATATTTTTTTCATCTTGTAGTTATCTAGCTCTGAGTTGGAATTCTGTACCATTCTTTTGTGTGTTTTAACTATTATTTAGATCAGTTAAACTTCAAATGCTCTTATTAAATCTCATTCTTAAAATGGTTTGTCTTAATCTTATAATTATTATAATTATTATCCTGTTACTGCATCACAGCTGCAAGATAGAATGTTTAAATCAGGACTGAAAAATATTCTAATATTTGGATACCAATGGTTTTCTAGGGCCCTGCACTATTTGGTGTCTGGGATGTTAAGTACAGCCAGCTTAAAATGAGGGGGGTGTTGTTTAAATTGGCTTTTTAAACTGTCCTGTACTCAAGACTTCATGCAGATAGCTGCATTTAAAAACAATATAATTAGCAGTGAATTTTGAAAAACGTTCACCATTAAGAGAAATTCCTCTTTATCTCTGGTCACAACCAGGGCAAGGATGCTCTTTCTGGCATGAACAGTCCTCCTTTAAAAAAATATCTTTCCTAACATCAGCTTTCCACATGGAGACAATATTAAATAAGGGATCCTTCACAAAGCGCTAAAAGGCCTACAGTAAGATTGCCTTCATAAACATGCTTGGAATCGGTTTTTATTTTTTCACCAGATGAGCTGCATTGTTTCCAAACACACTCACGCTCCAGCTTTGGGCCTCAAGAAAGCCTTAGTGATAGTCATTCTCTTACTGCTCGCTTCAGTGTGACAGTCTCTACATCTCTGCTTACTGTATATAATTGTGTAGATAAGGAATGTGATTTTAGTTGATTTGTCAGGGCCACCAAGGCTCCTTTATACAAGAAAGGCATCACTTTCAGTTAAACAAAGCCTCTTGTTCCTACCTGCTTGAGCGTGTCAAACTAAGGACAAAATTCAGCAGAATATAGATGTCACATAAGAGGACATCTGTGGTGCAATGACTTTATGACCCATGTCATTTAGATTCAATCAAAACTGTTTTAATTACCATATGAAATTGGATGAAAATCTTAATAGCATGAATGAGATGGGATGTTTAGTTAGCATTAACTATCAGAGAGTGGCCGGAGGCATGTCTGCCTAAGTACAGCCTGAATAAATGTGAACTCTGTACAATACACATCTGGGAAGCACAAGATAGGCCTTGTAGACTAGAAGTTTAATCTTTTGGCTGTAATAGATCTCCTGTTTAGCCAGTTTCCAGCATTTTATCACATTCCAGTGTGACCAAGAAACAAGAGTGGAGACTATACACATTGGAACATGCTTGATTCTCAATATTATTGAGATACTAATGAACATAGTATCCTTCTGGAACGTCTGAGGGGACTGGGGGTGGGAGGCACTACTTTGCAGTGGTTCCACTCCTACCTCATGGGCAGATTCCAGATGGTATCTCTTGGAGACAGTTGCTATTCAAAATCTGAACTTTTGTATGGTATCCATCAGGGCTCCATATTGTCTCAATGCGGTTTAACATCTACATGAAACCACTGGGAGAGATCATCAGAAGATTTGGTGCAGGGTGCTGTCAGTATGCTGATGACACCCAAATCTATTTCTCCATGTCAACATCGGGAGAAGGCATAACCTCCCTAAATGCCTGCCTAGAGGCAGTAAGGGGCTGGATGAGGAATAACAAACTGAGGCTGAATCCTGATAAGACGCAGGTACTTAAGATGGGATCGGAACTTGAGACGATTTTGATCTGCTGATTCTGGATGGGGTCACGCTCCTCCAGAAGGAACAGGTACGCAGTCTGGGGCTGTTTCTGGATCCAAACCTCTTCCTAGTGTCCCAGGTTGAGGAGGCCAGAGATGCGTTTTATCAGTTTCAGCTGATACACCAGCTAGCGTCTGTTTCTTGAGATGAACGACCTCAAAACAGTGGTACATCTGCTGGTAATCTCTAGGCTGGATTACTGCAATGCACTCTATGTGGGGCTGCCTTTGCATGTAGTCCGGAAACTACAGTTGGTCCAGAATGAAGAGGCCAGGTTGGTCTCTGGGTGTCACGCCCTCGCTCTCAGATAGCAAGGAAAAAGGGAATGCTGGCAGCCCTTTAGCTGATGCAGGGGTGCCTGAGGGGCAGAGCCTGACTGTCGGTTCCCAAGAGATGGCGGAGTCCAGTCCGATTGATGTCTCAGAGCAGGCACAGCAGTCTGAGGCAGCAGAGACAGGGACTGACGAACTGGAGGATGAGCTCTGCAGGCAACCCCCCATTGATTCCACAGCAGAGTCAGGTCACAAGGCGGCAGGCACATCTGGAATCAATCAGGAGAAGTAAGCGCCTCTTGCAGAGGGCTGATAAGCCTTGAATCCCTGCCAGCTGAGATTTATCAGCTTGAACTATAAAGCATGTCTACAGCTTGCAGTTAGCCGCTGGAAGGCAATGTATGTCATTCTTAATGTCGACAGCTTTCAGCCTGAGCCAGAGAGAGAGAACCATGTTTCTCTTCTGCTACCCAGTTTGGTCTTTTGTGAACTATCATCCTAGACTTCCCTACCGGGTGGCCAGATTACTGACACTGGGTCATCTAGAAGAGACCATATTACTCCTGTGTTGAAAGAACTACACTGGCTGCCGATAAGTTTCCAGACAAAATACAAGGTGCTGGTTATTACCTATAAAGCCCTAAACAGCTTAGGCCCTGGGTATTTAAGAGAACGTCTTTTTCTCCATGAGCCCCACCACCTGTTGAGATCATCTGGAGAGGTTTGTCTGCGGTTGCCGCCAACTCGTTTGGCTAGTTGAGAACAGGCCTTTTCCGTTGCTGCCCCTGGACTGCGGAATGCACTCCCTGTTGAAATAAGAGCCTCCCCATCTCTGGCAACTTTTAAAAAGGCACTGAAGGCACATTTATTCACCCAGGCTTTTAATTAGATTTATAGTTTTAAATTTTTTAATACTGAGTTTAAAATGTTTTTAATGTTTTAACTGATTGTAATTGTTAATTGATTTGATGTTTTAAATTATTTTAATTGTAAACTGCCCAGAGATGCAAGTTTTAGGTGGTATAGAAATATTTTAAATTAAATTAAATTAAATTTATTTATTTATTTAACACATTTTTAAACCGCCCAAAGCTTACGTCTCTGGGCGGTTTACAACCAGGTAAAAACAAAGATAAAACATTAGTTAAAAACAAAAAACTGAAACAAAATTTAAAACATAGCAATTTAAAAACAATTTTTAAAAAAACGATATTCTAAAAACATTAAAACAATATCAGTTAAAAGTCTGGTTGAACAGATGTGTCTTTAAAGACTTTTTAAAAATTGTCAGAGATGGGGAGGCTCTTATTTCACTAGGGAGTGCATTCCAAAGCCTTGGGGCAGCAACAGAGAATACCTGTCCCTGAGTAGCCGCCAGACGAGCCGGTGGCAAAAGCAGACAGACATCTCCTAACAATCTCAATGGGCGCTGGGGTTCATGACGAAGAAGACATTCTCTTAAATACCCAGGGCCCAAGCTGTTTAGGGCTTTATAGGTTATGACCAGCACCTTGTATTTTGCCCAGAAACATATCAGCAGCCAGTGTAACTCCTTCAATACAGGAGTTATATGGTCTCTCCTAGATGACCCAGAGACAAGCCTGACTGCCGCATTCTGGACCAACTGTAGTTTCCGGACTACATACAAGAGCAGCCCCACATAGAGCGCATTGCAGTAATCCAGTCTGGAGATTACCAGCAGATGTACCACTGTTTTGAGGTCATTCACCTCAAGAAACGGACGCAGCTGGCTGAAGCTGCGTCTACCAGCCGAAGCTGGTAGAAGGCGCTTCTGGCCACTGCCTCAACCTGGGACGCCAGAGAGAGACTTGGGTCCAGAAGCACCCCTAGACTGCGTACCTGTTCCTTATGGGGAAGTGTGACCCCATCCAGAAAAGGCAGATCAAAATCGTCTCTCGAGTTTCGACCCCATGCAATGAGTACCTCCGTCTTAGCTGGATTCAGTCTCAGTTTGTTATACCTCATCCAGCACATTACCACCTCCAGACAGGCATTTAGGGAGGTTATGCCCTCTCCCGATGATGCCGACATGGAGAAATAGATTTGGGTGTCATCAGCATACTGATAGCACCCTGCACCAAATCTCCTGATGATCTCTCCCAGCGGTTTCATGTAGATGTTAAACAACATCGGAGACAATACGGAACCCTGGGGGACACCATACAAAAGTTCAGATTTTGAAGAACAACGGTCTCCAAGAGACACCATCTGGAACCTGCCTGCGAGGTAGGAGCGGAACCACTGCAGACTAATGCCTCCCGCCTCCAACCCCCTCTGACGCTCCATAGGGATACTATGTTCAATAGTATCGAAAGCCACCAAGAGTTCCAAAAGGACCAACAGAGTCACACTTCCTCTGTCCATTCCCAGTTGGAGATCATCCATCAGGCCGACCAAGGCAGTCTCCACCCCATAGCCAGTCCAGAAGCCAGTTTGAAATGGGTCTAAATAATCCGTTTCCTCCAAGACTATCTGAAGCTGGGAGGCCACCAACTTCTCAATTACCTTGCCCAGCCACAGAAGGTTGGAGACAGGCCTGTAGTTACTCAGCTCTGCGGGATCCAAAGTAGGCTTCTTCAGAAGCGGTCTAATAATTGCCTCCTTAAGACTAGGAGGCATCCTACCTTCCCTCAGAGAAGCTTTTATAATCTCTACCACGCTTTCTGCGAGAACCCCCTGCCAGATAATATAAGCCATGTCGGGCAAGGATCAAGAGAACTAGTGGTGGGCCGCACTGTTCCAATCAGCTTGTCCACATCCTCGGGAGTCACAAACTGGAACTGATCCAGCCTAACCACATAAGAGGAGTCACTGGACACCACATCAGACACTGAAGTAATTGTGGAGATGGAATCTAAGTCGACCCGAATACGAGAGATTTTGTCCACAAAGAATTAAATAAATAATATCTTAAGTCACCACCAGGCACAGGAGCCAGGCTTAATCTACCTTCCAAACTGTGTCCCTGAGTGTTCCTCTTTAGTTTCCCCCATATGTGGCTAGTACCATTCCTACAGGAAAAGTAATGTGCTGCACTTGGAGACAGTGTTGCGATGAAGACAAAAGCTTTTTCAGCTTCCCAAACTTCTCCTCTGTAAGTTCTTTTGGCTAACCATTTTAAAAGCACCAAAAATAGTTCCATTCTTAGTGAGAAGTGAAACACTTGTTCTGTATTTTAGAGACAATATGCACACTCACGCACACAAGATTACCAGGCTTGCCTTATGCAAAGTCCATTTAGCATGCACATTTTTAGATACCTTATTTGATGTTATCCATTTCAAAGCTGCCTCAATAGCCAGGTGCTGCTATGTCTTCTATGACAGCTGTGGCTTAGGGCCAGTCTGCTCATTACGACCATCATGTGATTGTCCCTTGCATTATTGTTTCTCTGTGCCATATCATAGCTACTGAGAGCAGCCAGGGGATGCAGGTCTGGATCAGGAGCCTGGCATAGAGGAAAGAAACTTCAACCATTTTCCAACACCACAGTTCCAAAACAAATCCCCACCCCAAAATAGCTGCTATTTGCCCTGGGAGAGATGATGTCATTAACATCAGCAAGAGCTTCCTTCCTTCCTGGGGTAAATAGCAGCTGCATGGCAAAAGAGGTGAGTTTGGGGTAGTATGCAAATATAATTATTAAATAAATAAATCCATATTGTGATGGGGGCAACAAACAAATGTGTATTTCAGCCCTTATACTGTCTGTCCCTTGAAAAGGTAAACATGAATCTTAATCACCATGCCCAATTTAAAAAGCAAACACTATATTGTCAATGTGTCTTTTATAACCTGCTACTTGTGCAAGATCTTAGCAATGAATTGGAGGGTTTTTCAGTTTAGGGTTTTTCAGTTTTGGTTTTTGTGGTGAGGTTTGTTTTGTTTCTGTGGTATCCTTTTCAGTTACTCAGAATTGCTAGTGGCTCCTTTCTCAATTATTTTTGGCAATATTTTGGCATTTAATTATTTAGATTACTTTTTCATTGTGTTGTCACCTACTTGGCTTCACATTTTTAGCCTTCCTTCCAGTAGGCTTATGAGATCACCCAGCATTCTGTGTGTGTGGCCATGTGTCCCCACCCTGCACCCCATCAACATTGCAACACCTGGACCAATATGAACCAAATCGGATACAGTTGTAGGGGCACATAGGGACTCCTCAACTGCATAGTTTGTGATATGTCATCCACCCCAATCCAAGATGTCAGACGCATAAACTTTTGAGGCACAAGTGGACTAACTTGTGAATCACATAACCAATTTGAACCAAATTTGCTACAGCTGTAGGGGCACATGGAGAAACCTCAATGGTGTAGTTTGTGATGATGTCATCCACCCCAATCCAAGATGGCAGATGCATGAATGTTTGAAGCACAAGTGTGCTAACTTGTGGACTGGCTAACTGATTTGAACCAAATTAGGTACAGCTGTAGTGAGTGACACACAGGGACACCTCAATGGCATAGCTTGTGATGATGTCATCCACCCCAATCCAAGATGGTCGATGTGTAAACTTTTGAGGCGCAATTGAGCTAACTTGTGAACCACCTAACCAATTTGAACCAAATTTGGTACAATTCTAATGAGTGACACACAGGAACACTTCAATGGTGAAGTTTGTAATGATGTCATCCACCCCAATCCAAGATGGTGGACACATTGAAGTCTGAGGTGCAAGAGATCTAGCTTGTAGACCTCAGTTTGAACCAAATTTAGTCCAGTTGTAGAGACAGAGAAAGGAAAGTGGGCTGCTTTGTTCTTACTAGAACAACTTGTTCCCTTACAATTCGTCTTGCAAAGTCTAGCAAAGTTACTGGCTCACAAAGAAAAATCTTTGTCAGCTACTCATACATGTATGTTAGCCATTTGCAGCCTAAAAGAAAGAGCCACCTGCCTTGTGAGCAGGAAGGAGTGTTTGCTCTGCACTTGGCAACCAGATGAGTGGCTAGTTATAAAATCTGATTTAGGTGACAAGTGACGATATTGATAACAAATGCCTTGCTACTAACCATTCCCTTGCTTTTGAGAATTGCAGAACTTGTTTTACTGCCAAATCACAGCTGAGAGTAAAAGAGAATGTGTCACTTGTCTCAATAACAGGAGCACCCTTTCAAAATTCAGTTCAAAGCACTGAGAATCATGGAATGTCAGGAGTCTGGGAGGTCTTCTAGTCCAACCTCCAGCTTAGTGCTACAGCATACCTGACAGATGGCTGTCAAGCCCTGTTGGAAAACCTCCAGCAAAGGAGAACCCACCACTGTGTAAGGTGGACAGCTCCACAGTCAAACAGCTCCTTACAGTTAGAAAAGTCCTCCCCAACTTGCCTAAATCTGCTTCCTTGTCATTTCAACCCACTGGTTCTAGTCCTGACCTCAAGAGCAACAGAGAGCAACTGCTCCTCCTCCGGTGTGACAGCCCTTAAGATATTTGAAAATGGCTATCATGTTTTTTATTTATCATATTCGTAGACTGCCAGATATACATATGTCTCAGCAGTGAACATTGTTTAAAAATACAGCAACATTAAAAACAGAATAAAACAAAACAATTTTAAAATATTTTAACGAAAAGCCTGAGAAAATAGGCTTGAGGGGGGAGTTTTAATTGATTTTAATGTTTTATTTGTATTATTTTATTATTGTGAACCGCCCCGAGACTTTGGTTTGGGGCAGTATCAAAATCCAATAAATAAATAAATTAAATTAAATAGGTGTGTGAAGGGTCTTTTAAAGGCAACAAGCAGACAAGGTGTGTCCCTGATCTAAGCAAAGATTGTATGAATAAAAGAGTACCAAAGGTACAATACACAAAACATATAATATATTTATTACTTAATATTGATATAGTAATCTAGAAGCCTCAGTCCGTAGAAGCTATGCTCAATAATTATCCAAAATACAATCCTATTATTCATAATCTATAATCATTGACTTTGATAAAGTTCACATGGAATCTGTAACTCCTGAATGGTGAATGGGCTACCAGTTTGTTCATTGTGGTGAACAAACAAAAAGAAAGGATCCATAAGTTAACCAGAGTGGGTGGCCACATCTTTGAATAAACTTTATCAAAGTCAGTGATTACATATTGTGAATAATACCACAGGATTTTGCACTTTGGCTAATTATTGAACATAGCTTCTGCTGTTTCAGTGTTCTAGATTACTATATCAATATTCAGTCATAAATGTGTTTTGTACACAGTGTTGCCTCCAAGGTGTGCGCACGTGCATCCGCTCACAGATTTTTTGATGGCTCAGTTAATTTTAGATCCTGCTCAGGTTGAATCAGGAAGGTCCCCTTCTGAATATACGTGCACATATACTGCCTTGATACTGCCTCCCAGAACAAAACTCATTCCGCACACAGATGAAAAAAATTAGAGAGAACACTGTTTGTATCTTAAATCCTCTTTTTAGGCAGCCAGAGATGGAAAGGCTCTTATTTTGACAGGGAGTGCATTGAGAAGCCCCAGTCCCAAGTTGCCACTAAATGAGGCGGTGGTAACTGTCACCGGACCTCCCCAAATGATCTCATCTCTCCCTGTAATCGTCTCCAGGCTAAACATAAGTTTGTCATAGGGCTTGGTTCCAGACCCCTCACCATCTTGGTCGCCCTCTTTAGAACCCATTCTAGTTTCTTACCATTCTTCCTAAAATGGACACCATCTACATTAACCTATTAATCCTTGTAGCAGTCATGTAATATCTATCAGGGTTCTCCCCATATTGCAGTTTAGGGACTGAAAGAAAGCTGGCTTGACTAATGCCTCTGAAATGCAATCCTATGTACATTTACTAAGCAAGCAAGCCCAGCTTATTCATAAGGTTCATGGATCAAGTGAAATTTGGACCAGCCTTCTTGACTCAGCTCACACTCTGGGGCCCCTACATTTGCTCTTTGTTCCGTATGGTATGTGAGAGGGGCAGAAGAATGCCTTGAAAAATGAAACCCCACATGGTGACTGCATCCATCAGTTTTGCTGCTATCAAGAATGGGGAAGTCTTGTGCGGTGTTCATGCCACCCCTGCCTCCGCTTCCCTTTGACCTAGTTTTAAAAGGTGAGAGTAAGGGCACTGGGGTTTCCTAATGGAGCCTGCCCTGCAGCTGGTGGGTTTAGAGAGATCTCAGAAGCATCTCTCTTGCCCTGAGCCCCCCTCTGACTGTGCAAAGGGCAGTGCTTCTTCTGTAAGAAGGGGGCGGCTGCTGGCTTGAGAAATCAGCTGCTTGGGCAAAATAAATATGTGTACCTTCCTTGAATTTGCCTCCAGTTTCAATCCAGGACACGCCTGTGCCTCATCAATCAAACTGGCTTTAACTCCTACGGAAATAATAGGTGCAAAGGAAGTGGGTGAGGTGCAGCAGGCAGATGCAGGGCTTTAGAGCGGTTGCTAGACTCTGAATGGTTTCAGGCGGGGAGGAAGCTGCCCACCGTGACATCTCTTAAGTGTGGTCCTGGCTGTGCCTTCTGCATATACATGAGGCAGGCCAGCTGCAGCTGCTTCCTTTTTCTCTCCGGCTGCTTGTGCTACGATCAGGCTTGCTTAACCAGATGTGCCCAGCAGCAGGGGGCCAGGGCGGGGGGGGGGGAGCCTGCTGGGGGGAGGGAAAGCCCACAATAAGATATGATTAAAGAGGGATAGCCTTCGATTCCTTATGACACACACACACACACACACACACAAATGTATATTGCTTTGTGCAGGAGAATAGAGCTCCTCTCTGAGCTCCTGCCCTATTGCCAACCTGCTGTGAAAGGGAGTAGCTACTTTGGGTTCCTTTCTACTGCAAACTTGAACTTCTCTCTAATGGGATTCTGACCTTGGAACATCAACCAAATGAAATTATTATTATTATTTATTATTATTTATTCGAATTCTGTACCACCCTTCCAAAAATGGCTCAGGGCGGTTTACACAGAGAAATAATAAATAAGATGGATCCCTGTCCCCAAAGGGTTCACAATCTAAAAAGAAACATGAGATAGACACCAGCAACAGTCACTGGAGGTACTGGGCTGGGGCTGGATAGGGCCAGTTACTCTCCCCCTGCTAAATAAAGAGAATCACCATGTTAAAAGGTGCCTCTTTGCCAAGTTAGCAGGGGTTAACTTGAGTCTCCCCCTTCCCAGAATGTTATTAAGAAGGACCTGAAAACATACCTGTTTAGCCAGGCTTTTTAGTTTATAGGTTTAAGGCTTCGAGTTTTAGATTTTTTTTAAATTTGCATTTTAAATGGTTTTAATCATATTGCTATCTTAGTGGTGGTTTTTAGATTGTGAAGCGCCCAGGGACCTCCTGTATGGGGTGGTATAAAAATGTGCTAAATAAAATAAATTACTGGAAGAGGAATAAGCCAGAAGGGGTGAGGAGTTGATGGAGCATGTGAGAATTGGCTGGAGACCCTGCTTGATTAATTACCCATTATTTGCCTTATCTATATACAAATGAGCTTTCCTGTGCTTGCAGTACTCTGAGGCCTACTAATAGGTGAATAACACTTAGGGTGCTATCCTGTGCACAGGTATGTTGAGAGTAAGCCCCACAGAACTTAGTGGGAATTATATTATATTATTTATTTATTTTATTTTATTTTCATTTTCCAAATTTGTAGATTGCCCCAAACCTCTGTCTCTGGGTGGACTTGAAATGTACTGGTACATTTATTTTATTGTCTTTGTTTTAAACATTTAATTGCTGACTCTGCAACTCTGGAATTCCTACAGCAGTTTACCAGATATATTTATTAAAAGCATCACAATAAAAGCAAGGAACCAAAAAAAAATTATAGTGGCCAAAATCCTCACTAACTGTGCATGTACAGCCAATAAAAGCTCATGCACAGGGCTAACGGCCTCACTTCTGAAGTGTAGAGGCTTATGTGAGCAAAGGGGTGATTTTTGCCAATCCCTCCTCTTTCAGAAGTACTCCATGAAACCTGGAAATAGGTCTGAGAAGGTCACACTGCCCTCAGGTATGTACTTCTGGCTTTCAGGGAGTGCTTCCATGAGAAGGGAGGGGGATTGGTGAAAATCACTTCCTCCTCTCTAGCTAATAGTAGCTGGGGGGCGGGGGCCGCTGGCACTCAGGTGATATAAGCCTGGGAATCAGCATGAGGAAAGGGTTGGACCCCCTCCCTCCATGCCTTTGGCCTAATCCAAACTGTCACCCCCACCATGGTTTTTCAATCGCAGAATTCCAATGTAATGCAAACTTCAGACCTCAGTCTCTGTTGTGTTCAGTACATTGGATCTTATTACTATTACTATTATTATTATTATTATTATTATTAATTCGATTTCTATACCGCCCTTCCAAAAATGGCTCAGGGCGGTTTACAAAGAGAAATAAAACAAATAAGATGGCTCCCTGTCCCCAAAGGGTTCACATTCTAAAAAGAAACATAGGACACACACCAGCAACAGTCACTGGAAGTACTGTGCTGGGGGTGGATAGGGCCAGTTAAAAAAAGAAGCACTTTGGACGGTTTAAGACCCATGGGCAGCTTCCAGACTCGTTAGTCATCACTAAGCACCACTGAAATCATTGTCATTATTATTATTTTATCGTTATTATTACTAATACCACTTTTCAACAACAAAAAAGTTCACAAAGCATAAGAAAAGAAATAAGATGGTGCCTTGTTCCAAAAGGGCTCACAATCTAAAAAGAAACACAAGGGAGAGCACAGCAGCAACAGCCACTGGAAAAATACTATGCTGGAGCTGGATAGGGTCAGGGGTTCTCCCCCTGCTAAACATAAGAGAACTACCATGGTAGCTAAGGGGTGCTAAATGATTTCATTGGGACATGGTAACGATTAACTTAGTCTGGATTATGCCCAGTGGATTGAAACATGCTTAACTTTGTGCTTAATGGTGACCCCTGGCTTTCTAAACTGTCATTTTAAGAGAGCTTTCTAAGAGAAAATAGAGGAGGACAGCTGTGGGTTTGAAGAATGGTCCACAGCTAAGCAGAAGACAAACCACAGCACCACTGGTCTTCCGTTCGGATCGCAAGAACTGAAGATTATCCCCTGCTAACCGGGCAAAGAGGCACCTTTTCCCCGGTGGTAGGAGATCCTCATAATGGGTTAGGAACTGCGCATGCCCAAGACAAAACTGGTCATGTGACTCTTTGTAGGTGTAGCTGCCTCCCCAGTTCCAGTTCTGTCTCGCTCAGGACTAGACGTATTGGAGAGAGCTCTTCAGTTTCACTAGCAGATTATTCGAGGCTCTGGTCTGTTCTTCTGTTATTATAGCTAATTGGTTGTCCCTTTTCACTTCGATTCTTTTCTGCTTGAGGCATTCTGCCGCCTTCCTATCTCCTTACTTAATTTTGTGCTGGGGGGGAAGAGAGTTACGCCTTATCTGGTACCCAAATTGTTATCGACAAAATTACTTTTTACTTTAAATTGGCAGTGTTCATTGGCTCGAGTTTAAATTTAGCTTTCTTTATTTTTCGTTATTCACTGAAGAACATTTAGTCCTCATGGACATTTCTCATGCAGAGGAGTTTTTGCAAGGTTCAATGTCGGAAGCTTCTCAGTTGCCGCAGAACCTGGGCAACGCGTGGGGAAATCACTCCACTTCGGCAGTAGCTCCCGCCGTGACTGTTATGCCTGTAGTTCCTACCTTTGCTGCACCGGTGGTGCTGTCAATAGAACTCTTGACTTCAGGGCAGTTACCAACAAAAGCCCCAAAGAAGTCAAAGCATTTAGGAGAGCAATCTTCCAAAAAGAAGAAGAAGCGCAAAGAGTCCCTAGTAAAGGTGGAGGGACACAAGTGCCTTAGCGAGCGCTTGCTAATTCAGGCGGTTTGCTGCCGCTCTAAGACTAAAACGCTTGGAAATGGCGCCAAAGGCAAAGATTCTTATAAGAAGCGCTCACAGTCTAAAAGAGCCGATCGGCGCCCGGTGGGCGATTTTCCGGCTACGGCTCCTTTGCCTAATGAGGGCTTATCTGTTGAACTGCTGAAGCCTACTAGCTCCAAGTTACCGCCGCTTGCAGAGGAACCGACTGGTACGGCTAATGTGAGTAAATACCCGTTTCCCCCGGGTGCCACTCAGTGGCTGCGAGAATTCTTTAGGCGGGAATTTATAGTGCCTGCTGCAGATTTTACAGTAGCTCCTGAGGTGCAAACTGCTGCAGCTCCTCCTGATGTACAACCTTGTATATCAGAACTCCAAGTTCCATTACAAGGGCAGAGAATTGCGCGCAGGAGGGAGCTCAACCGCTGAGTTTCCGAGCGCCTGTCATCCTCTTCACTGGACTCTAGTCCTAGACGTAGGGCTATTCCGCTATCTGAACGGGGCTTTTTAATACGCAGACATCTGCCCCAGAGACAGGGGGGAAAGCGCAGATTTTCACCATCTTCATCTGCTGACAGTGAAGCAGGGAAACATGCTCATCCTAAACGACCAGTTCCTTTACCTCCAGCTCACCCAATTCCAACCTCCCCGCCCCTCCCCATTGTCATTCCTCAACTCGCACCCATAAGACCAGACAATCCCGTGGCTCCGACACGTATCCACTCTTCCTCAGAAGGAGGATCTCCGCATGAGCCGGAAGGACCCATAGAATCAGACAGGGAGGAGGAGGAAACTATCAGAGGAGGACGTAGCCCCATTGATTCCCAACTCGGCTAGGCTGTTCTCCCCACTGGATTTTGAAGTCCTTCTTTCTAAAGCGAAGCATACTATCAATGATATCTCTCCTTCAGAACCTGAAGGGCTTAATTCTACGCTTGACCAGCAGGTTTTTCCTGCATCCGAACCGGTCACTCCTGTGGTGCCATTCCCACCATTATTCTGAAGGGTAATGTGCGCAGAGTGGCAACATCCAATGGTGCCCAAACCTATTGGTAATATTCCCAGGAAGCATTATATGGTTCCCACTGATATTACTAAACTACTGGCTAATCCCAAGGTGGCTCCCCCAGTGGCCCAGTTGGTCTCGGGAGCTGTAGTACAGGCTGAGGGCCAAGAACAGCTTAAATCTCAGGAGGATCGGCACTGTGACACCCTGTTAAAAAAGGTGCATGAAGCAGCAGCGTCGTCCATTAAGATCTCCGCAACCAACTCCATTTTCACCAGAGCGTCTCTGCTCTGGGCTAAGGAGCTGATCAAACTTGTTCCACCTGAGATACCTAAACTACGGCAGGGCATTAATAAAATGGCCAAGGCAGCTGCCTTAATGGCAGATTCCAGTTTAGATAGTATCCAGCATTCTTCTAGAGCCATGGCGGTGGGAGTGGCCGTTCGCAGGTCCATTTGATTTAAGACATGGAACGTGGACTTTAAGTCAAAGTTAGCCATGATATCTACTCCTTTTACGGGTGCGGATCTATTCGGTCCGGCCTTAGAACCAGTGTTAGTTGAATCATGGGACAAGAAAAAAGTAATACCTTCCGCCCGCAAGGGTTTCCGCAGTTCCTTTTGAGGCTCCTCATGTCCTTTTCGGCCATACAGGCAGCCCTATAACCAAGCATTCTCATTGAATTACAACCAAGGTTATGGATCCAGGGAGGTCCGTTTCTCTAATTTTAGGGGCGCATCCAGACCACAGCATTTCAGGGGCACTTCGAGAGGCTTCTCCCACAAACCGTACAGTTCCTTTCCCAATTACAAGAAACAATGACACCACTCTAGTGGGTGGCAGGCTGTTGGACTACTGCACCACCTGGATGGCCACAGCCTCAGACACATGGGTCTTGGATGTAGTGACCAATGGTTACGACATCGAGCTTTCTTCGTCACCCCCAGATCACTTCATTCCTACACCAAGGTCTTCCAATCCGGACAAACATCTCCAGATGCTTCAGGCAGTACAGCATCTGATCAGCATGAAAGCAGTCGAACCGGTACCTCCTTCCCAAAAGTCCAAGGGTACCTACTCCATGCTATTTCTGGTGCCCAAGAAAGACCGCTCATGGCGAGCTGTATTAGATCTGAAGAGGTTCAACCGATACGTCCGCAAGAGAAAATTCAGAATGGAGTCATTGCACGCCATAAAGGAGACTGTGCAACCCGGGGATTTCCTGGCCTCAATAGACCTATCAGAGGCCTACCTACATATCACCATAAAGACCAGCTCACGCAAACATCTACGTTTCACCTACAACGGAATACACTTCCAATATCGCGCCCTCCCCTTCGGGCTCTCGTCCGCTCCGCGTGTATTCACCAAGGTAATGGTCTCCCTGATATCTCATCTCTGCCTGCAAGGGGTGCATGTTCACCCATATCTCAACGATCTACTCATAAGAGCCCACTCAAGGGAACAGGCCATCAAGGACATTCACACATCCCTAAACTCTCTCAGAGATCATGGGTTCGTAGTCAATTTTTCAAAGAGCCACATAAAACCATCCCAAAAATTGGTTCATCTGGGAGCCCTATTTGACACGGCTCGAGGGGTCATTCGTCTCCCACAGGAAAGAAGGGACAAGATCAGTCAACAGCTGCGCCCTCTACTGTACAAAACATCGGAGGATGTTATGACCCTATCTCAAGCATTGGGCTCCACGATAGCTTGCCTGATTTGCACGCCCTGGTCCAGATGGCACTCCCGTTCTCTACAGTGGCTTCTCCTTCCTTGGCAAGGTGACATCATGGCTTGCAAAAAGACGAAGGTACCACTTCCTCAGGATGTTCGAACTTCTCTGCTCTGGTGGCTGTCCCCAGCTCTCAGACAGGGTCATCCATTGGAGGAACCCCCACGCGTGGTGCTCACTACGGACGCCAGTCTATCGGGATGGGGTGCCCATTGTCAGAACCAAGTGGCACAAGGTTCATGGTCTCAGGAGGAGGCAGAATGACCGATCAACTGGCTGGAACTCAGAGCGGCCCATCTGGCACTCATAAAGTTTCAGGATCTGATCCAACACCAACACGTCCTACTCAGAACAGACAACGTCACGGTGAAAGCTCACGTCAACTGGCAGGGGGGCACCAAGTCCAGGATGCTGATGGAGGAATCGAATCTTCTTTTCCAGTGGGCAGAAGTAAAACTACTGTCAATATCAGCAGAACACTTGAAAGGGGAGGAGAACGATCTTACAGATTAGCTCAGTCGCAGCCACATCGATCCAGGCGAATGGTCGATCCATCCCGACGTATTCCTCCTAATGACCCATCACCTAGGCTGCCCTCAGGTAGACCTCTTCACCTCAGACTCGAATCAACAACTTCCTCGTTACTTCACAAGGTACCACTCTCCACTGGCGGAAGCAATGGACACTCTTCACTCCCCCTGGCCAAAGACACTTCTCTACGCTTTTCCACCCGTTCCTATCATGATGAAAGTCCTCAGGAAGGCAGTACAGGAAAGGGCAGAACTCATCCTCGTGGCACCTCTCTGGCCCCGCAGGCCGTGGTTCTCCAGCATCATAGAACTGGCAATCAGCCCACCTTGGCATCTGCCGACGCGCCTGGACCTCCTCTGTCAAGGCCCTCTTCTTCACTCGGAACCCCAGTGGCTACAACTCGCCGCCTGGAGATTGAGCGCTCTAAATAAAAGGCACATGGATACTCCACAGTGGTGCAAAATACTATCTTGGCATCCAGGCGCCAGTCTACACATAGAATATACCAGGCTACATGGGTCGCATTTCTTCGATGGGCTAGCAGCGCCAGTATAGATCCACTATTGGCAGGGGTACCTCAAGTGCTGGCTTTTCTTCAGGCCGGTCTGGACATGCAACTACGACCTGCCACCTTGCGTCGACAAGTGTCGGCGCTAGCCTCCATCCTAAACCTATCTGGCAACCTTCAGTCTCTACATCCACACCTCTCGAGATTTCTACGGGGCGCTACTAATTTGGCGCCCCCTCCAATTAGATGCTTTCCCACATGGAACCTCAACAAGGTGCTCAATGCCTTAACCAAGGACCCATTTGAACCCATTTCGACAATTCCCCTGAAGATTTTGTCGTACAAAGTTTTATTTTTGGTGGCAATAATGTCCGCTCGGCGGGTGTCGGAGCTGGGCGCCCTGTCGTCCAGGAAAGAATTCTGTACCTTTCAAAGCGACTCTGTAATCCTCCGCCTGGATCCCACCTTCTTACCAAAGGTGAATTCTCTTTTCCATAGAGCCCCGGTGGTTGTACTTCCTTCCTTTTGCCCTTCACCTAGCCACACGAAGGAAAGGCTGTGGCATAAGCTAGATGTTCGTAGGGCTCTACGCACATACATGAAGAGGACTAGAGACATCCGTAGGGCAGATGCCCTTTTCGTCTCCTTCCACCCACCATCATCGGGGAGTAAGGTAGTGGCCTCTACACTGGCAGGCTGGATTAGAGTATGTATTTTTCTAGCCTACTCGGCCCTCAACCTACCTCCTCTGGCGGGGGGGGGGGTTTCTGCTCACTCAACTAGGAGCACAGCAACATCTGCAGCGTTCTCTGCTCACATACCATTGTCCGAGATTTGTCAAGCAGCCACCTGGTCCTCGTCAACGCCGTTTATTAGGCATTATAAGATTTCAGACTTTTCCAAACAGCAGGCAGCCTTTGGGCGCACGGTACTGCAGCAGGTTCTCTGAAGACAGCCTACCCTACCCTGGGACCAGTATCTTCTGCTTGTGCACGTCCCATTATGAGGATCTCCTACCACCGGGGAAAAAGGAACATTGGTCTTACCGTGAAGGGTTCTTTTTCCTGGTGGTAGGAGATCCTCAGCCCCTCCCAGATGTCTTCGTTGGAATTTCTTGGGGGTATGGGACAGTGGTTAGCAATGTTTTATGAGAAGCGTTTCTCTCTGGGTTACAGTTTTCCACTGTTGTCGCTGTCCTGTTTTTGGGGTGTTTTTTTCCTTGTTACTTACCTTTTCTGTTTTCAGTATTCTGCGCTTTTCATCTGATCAGACCACGGATATGCAGCTCTCTCCAGGTACTCAGGCGTGCCTCACTCTATAGCACTGGAACTGGGGAGGCAGCTATGCCTACAAAGAGTCACATGACCAGTTCTGTCTCGGGCATGCGCAGTTCCTAACCGATTATGAGGATCTCCTACCACCAGGAAAAAGAACACTTCACGTCAAGACCAATGTTCCTTTTTAACATGGTGATTCTCTTTTATTTAGCGGGGGAGGGGGGAGTAACTGGCCCTATCCAACTCCAGCACAGTACTTCCAGTGACTGTTGCTGGAGTCTATCTTATGTTTTGTTTGTTTGTTTGTTTGTTTGTTTGTTTGTTTGTTTGTTTGTTTGTTTGTTTTGAGATTGTGAGTCTCTTGGGGACAGGGGTCCATCTTATTTATTTATTTTTCTGTGTAAACCGCTTTGGAAACTTTTGTTGAAAAGTGGTATATAAATATTTTTTTTTGTTGTGAAGAGGCATTTGAACATTGGGAGGGAGCAGTCACAGGCTTTGTGATCCAAGCAGCGGCCTGCAAAATGACTGACAAGGTTATCAATGTGCAGTAATGCCATTCAAGTGCTAAACATTTGGTGCCTTAATACAGTGTTTAGCAACCAGTATGTCATAGCATGCTAGTGTGCTGTGGATTTTGCTGCTGACTTGCCCCATAATGCACCAGGGTGCTTTCCAGACGGCAATTTAAAATTGCTTTGCTATGTAGAGGTTTGGTTTGCGTTGGTACAATCTGGATTTTGCGTATGGGATCAGCAAGGTGCTGTTCGCACAGCCACAGCCTGTATTCAGATCTTATCTTGATGTTTCAGGTTTAAAGCATTGTATGTGCATAAGAAAATAGTAGCTGGGTTTTTTTTAGCCAACGTTCCAGTAGGCTTATGAGATCACCTGGCATTCTGTGTGTGTGTCCATGTGTCTGTGTGTCCCCACCATCAAATTTGCAACACCTGGACCAATATGAACCAAATCAGGTACAGTTGTAGGGACACATAGGGATACCTCAACGGCATAGTTTGTGATGATGTCATCCACCCCAATTCAAGATGGCGGATGCATAAATTTTTGAGCCGCAGGTGGGCTAACTTGTGAACTGCCTAACCAATTTGAACCAAATTTGCTACAGCTGTAGGCATACATAGGGATGTCCTAATGGCGTGGTGTGTGATGATGTCATCCAGTCCAATTCAAGATGGCAGCCACATGAACATCTGAGGTGCAAGCAGGCTAATTTGTGGACTGTCTAACCAATTTGAACCAAATTAGGTACACTTGCAATGAGTGATACACAGGGGACACCTCAATGGTGTAGTTTTTGATGATATCATCCAGCCTGATTAAAGATGGCAGATGCATAAGCTTTTGAGGAGCAAGTGAGCTAACTTGTAAACCTCTTAACTGATTTGAACCAAATTTGATACAGCTGTAGGGACACATAGCAGGACCTCAATAGTGTAGTTTGTGATGATGTCATCCACCTCATCCAAGATGACAGCCACGTGAATGTCTGAGGCACAATCAGGCTAATTTGTGGACTGCCTAATCCATTTGAACCAATTTGGGTGCAGTTGGAATGAGTGGTACATAGGGTCACCACAATGTCATAGTTTGTGATGATGTCATCCACCCCAATCCAAGATGGCAGACGTGAATTTTTGAGGTGCAAATGCACTAACTTGAGGACTGTCTAACCGATTTGGTCCAAATAAGGTACTGTTGTAGTGAGTGACACACAGGGACACCTTAATAGTGTAGTTTGTAATGATGTCATGCACCCTGATCCAAGATGGTGGATACGTGAACATTTGAGGTGCAAGTGATCTAGTTTGTAGACTTCAATTTGAACCAAATTTAGTCCAGTTGTATAGACAAAGAAAGAAAAGTAAGCTGATTACTTACTAGAACAACTTATTAGTTTTGAGAGCAGTTTGCAAGCTTGCTATGTTTACTAAGAAGTAAATGATTTATTTCAATGGGCTTCCTCCCAATTAAGAGTGCATAGGATTGCAGCTGTAGAAGCGTGGCTTGTAGAGAGGGAGACCGTTCTTTCCTCTGTGCCTTTTAGAGGTGTATGTATCTGTGGTGTTTTATGATTATTATTGAGTCTGGGTGAGTAATTGAAATGACCCAGCTGCTTCTTGGTCTAGGGAGACAGTGTGTGTGTGTGTGTGTGTGTGTGTGTGTGTGTTGCTTTGGTGCTCCTTTTCATTCTCTTGTGCAGCGGTACCAGCGGTACCTCCTTCAGTTGCTATCGCCAATTTATTTATATATTTTGTGCATTTGTGCAAATTCACTGGGATGGGGGGGGGGAGGGAAAGCCATCCCATCACCTGCCCCCTCCTTTTCTTCTCTGTCTCTCTTACAGCATGGGAGAAAATGGGGCAAAACCCAACAGCTAACTCTAACCATCTTCAAAATGTTAGGGTTAGCGGATTACACACCACTTTCTCCCACTCAGTCTGGAAAGCACCCAGGAGGATTTTTTTATTTTTTTAAAAAAATAAATGTGCTTCAGGGTGGGGAAAAGGTTGGGAAATACTGCCTTAATAGACTGTGCCATGTCCCATTCAGTGACATACACATGTGCTGCAGCATGTTTAATAACCCATGAAACTGGATGTTTTTTGGGATGAAAAAGGAGTGGGGGAATATCAGTGTAGCAAAGAACCAGGTATAGAGCCAGAGCTTTTCTTGCTATTGATGTCATCAGAGTGCCCACTGCTAAAATGAGAAGCAATTCAAACAAAATAAAACAGTGTCTTGCATCTTCAGCAGTCAGAACATTTCAGCTGTGCAGGCAATTCTTTGTTGATCGTGCATGTCTCTTCTTTGGATCCCAGCTGGAGAGCTGGTCCATTCATGGGTGTTCATTACTAGAGGTCTAGAATTCCAGCAGGTGACTGGGGAAGGAGCTGTTGATAGCTGTCAAGCATGTGCTTCACATACTAAGGGTGTCAGGTTCAGTCTCTGGAATCTCCAGCTCAGGCTGGAAAAAGACCCCTGTCTTAAACCCCAGCGAGTCGCTACCAGTACATGCAGGCAATACTGAGCATGATGGACCAAAGTTCTGACTCAGGAGGAGGCAGCATGACATGTCCACACATTCCGGCTCGGCCCCAAAGGTACTCGTTATTGTGGTCACTATTGACCCTTCTCTCTCATTGCTTTTGCAAGCTCCTAAGTTCAGCATGACATGAGATACTTCCTTCCCCACCACACACATGCATACCCACACACAAAGAGTTCTCTGAGTGTTATGGGGTGGGGAGGGTGTCTATGTGCTCCTCACTATTCATGACAGTGGCACTGCTAGGGGCTATTGCTTCTGAAAACCGAATTTGTTGAAGTTGACACTTGGACCAGGCACAGAGCGAAGTCATTGGTGGCCTCTGAAACCGCCCTAGCCCTGCCCCCAGCATCAGCATCTGACATAGGGAGCAGTTAGCCACGCCCCCTGGGTCCAGGATCAGATGCAGGGTGTGGTTTAGCTCCCAAATAGGGCCACATGGCTCCGTTTGGGAGCTCAACCACACCCCCGCATCTGACATTGGACCCAGGAGGCATATCAGGGGTGCAAGGCGTGGCCCCTGAGTTCTTTGGACACGTTCGCTCAATAGTGGCTCCACCCCTGACTGGGATGACTGCAAGATCTAGAGAATATTCATTAACCCCAAAACCTTTGGTTTAAGATGTGAGTTCAGATGCTTTACATTTTCACTCATGCTCTAAAAAGCCTGGAAATCGCAAGTTAAAGTGTCCATCTTAACTTCTGTGCCATATAGAAGCGTGTGGGTGGAGCCCTAAATTGTTTGCTCTGCCCCTCCCCTTCTTCAGGGACAAGAGACCACCTGGAGGCAGAGCGCAAGCTTAAAGGCAGGAGCCCAAGGGCTCTCATCCTGTGCTCTCAGCCTGTGAGAACAGTCTGTGACCTGGGATTTGCATGGCCTTGAGAAAACTTTTAAAACTCTGCCCCACCTGTGGGAGTGTTACCGTCCAGGCCTGATTTATATACTAAATATGCTCATTAGCTAGCATACAAAATTAGGTCTGGCTCATAGTGTCACCAAGTGACCAAGTTCTTTTATATGGTGACCATGTAGGATCTGGGCGCATGGAAGAAAGGAGATCAAACCAATCCTCAAAGATTCAATGGGCTTTATTGAGTATAAAAGAGTAACAACATAATCTAGCAGAAAGCAGAACACTCTATCAATATTGCTAACAGTATTAGTAAATAGAACATCCTAGCCACAACCAGTGTTCCTAACTACCATATGTGTGTGTATTAAATCTTCCTAGAGACTAATAAAATTCAGATACAGATGGGGAAAGGGGCGGGGAGGAAGGCTGAGGGCCGGCATGGTTTGGGGGAGATCAGGAATTAGCAGGGGGAGAGGGGAAGGGAGCAGGGGAAGGGGAAGGGATGAGGGGATTCCAGGCTTGTAGGGGCAGCATATTTACTAGGATCAGAGACTTGAGAGCGGAGATATTTTCAGCTGAAGGAGTGTGGCCTCTGGCTGGAGACAGGAGTTGTTGCAGTTGCTCAGATCACGGCTGAGAGTCAGAGCACCATGGCTGGGGAGGTCTTGACTTCTCACTGTGCAGTAGAAGTCACAGACAGCTCCTGCCCATGGACAGAGTTCCTGCTTTGCCCCACAGCTTAGCAGCAAACTCTGAGATCCTTGTTGAGCAGCTCTAGGCAAAAGATTGCCCGTAGGCACATGACTGCTAATCTGCCATGTCCAGAGACTCCTTCTTATAGTTGTTCCATCCTTTGATGTCCATTTGAGTCTTCTGGATCACAAAAGGCGTTTATTCCTGTTATCCTCTGAATATTGTCTTTTAATTACCAAAAATCTCTCAGGATATTTGGTCAGTTCAGAGAGATCTCAATCTCATCTTCTGTTAGCTGCTATCTTGAGGAGGGGACATAGCCCAAAGCAAATCTGCATCTCTGAGCAAATGGGCCCCCAGATGTGCTAGCCTGGTCCCAAAAGGTGTTAAAAGTCCAGAGTTAGTGGGAGAGTTAGTTCTATTTGTGTGAGACAGCAATTACATTATTTCTTGTGTACCTCTATCTAGTGTGTATTTATAACAAAAGAATATTCAAAGTAACATCAAAAAGGGGCACATGTGTGAGGCGAGTTAATCAACACATTTGGACATGGCAGAAGCATCCTGTCAGTGAGTTAAGGGGATTACTGGATAGCAGGTTAATTTCAGCAGTGTGAGACTGGTAATTAAGCCTGACCCATTGTGTCTCAGTGAGTTTCCACAAACACTGATAACCAATGCTAGATTACCTCTGCCTTTACAAATCAATTATCAAGCATTACCCAGGCAGATCTGGGTGTCATGTTCACCTCAAGTTCAGGCATTTAATTGAACTCTTAATATAAAATGAAATCAGACACAGGCCTATATTCCACCTACTTCTGGGTTGGTACCTCTGAGTCTAATATGTTGTGGTGTCCATAACAGGAGCTGGTGTTTAGCATGTGCCTAGGAAAGAGGGTTACTGGGGGTAGTCTGGGTGTGGCGGGCAGAGGGACAAATGGCAGTTACAGGGGGAAACAGTCTAGGCTACTGAGGCTTATTGCATTTTCTGGTTCTTCTCCCAGTCCTGCAGCTCCAGGAGTTCTGGGAACACTCCCTCAAGGACTAGGGTTCTGCTGTTGAATGCCAGGTCAATAAATGCAAAAATATCTCTCATCCATTTTTTAATTGTGGGTGACCATGCTGACCTGATGTGTGTGACTGAGACCTAGTTGGGCAAGCTTGGTGGAGTGGATCTCGCCCACCTCTGCCCTCCAAGTTTTATGATCCTGCAGCAGCCCCACCTTGAGGGTTGGGGAGGAGTTGCAGTCATTTACCCTGAGTCCATTCCCTCTTCCAGAAACCCAGTTAGGTAATATCAGAATTTTGTTGCTGAGGTTGGGCCTACAAGATAGAATAGGGATTCTGTTGGTCTACCAACCACCCCACTGCATCTCAGTCTCTCTCCCTGAGCTGGTGGGAGTGGTCTTGGAGGTGGTGTTGGGTTCCCCTAGGCTTAATGTCTTGGAGAGCTTAAATGTCTGCACCAAGGGCCCCCTAGTAGGAGTGGCTCAGGACTTCATGGCCACCATGACAACCATAGTTCTACCTCAACTAATATTGGGTCCATTGGGACTGAATGATATGCAGGTGTGGGAGTTTGATATAACTCCTTTGTCATGGACAGATCATCATCTGGTGGGGTTTAGTTTGACTGCTACAACCAACCTCTGCAGGGGTGGTGGACCAATTAGAATGGTCCACCCCCCAAAGGCTTATGGATCCACTCAGTTTCCTGACCTCCTTGGGGAGTTTCCAGTGTCCAGAACTAGTGTCTCTGTTGAGGCCCTGGTGAATCTCTGGAATGTGGAGACAGCCCAGTCTATTGTCATGGTCGTTCCTAAATGCCCTCTCTGGCTTGGTGGAGCTTGATCCGCTCCTTGGTTCTTCTTGGAGCTTAGGACAATTATACAACCCAGACAACAGCTAGAGTGATGCTGGAGGCATAACAGATTAGCTATAACTAATCTGATTGAACACAAGCTAGAGCCCATTTAAGGTACTACTCCGTGGCAGTGGGTAGGGATGTGCACAGACTGTGGAGGACCTGCGCATTTACCGTGCACGGACTGGTAAAAGCGGAAGTAACTGCTGTGCATGCGCCCGCCACGCAGCGTGCGCACGCAACTTGTGATGTGTGCGGCGGGCGCATGCACGGAAGTTACTTCTGCTTTTACTGGTCAACAAGGGGGTAGGAGCGTCAGGGAGGAACGCTGCCGCCCCGAAAATTTCTCTGAAAAATGGAGCACCAGAGGGGGGAAAGCAGCGGGAGGGGTAAGTACAACCCCCCCACACCCTTAAAGCGAGGACCCCCCCCCCGCCCAGGCATTGGACCACCGGACCAGGCCATTTGTGAACCAGATCGCAGGCCTCTAACAGGGCCTGCGGACCATTTCGTGCACATCACTAGCAGTGGGGGTGGCGAAGAATCATTTTCTTCTCTGCTTCCATTGCATATGCCCAGTGTAGGCCAGAGGAGCTGTTTTGTGTGGCAAAGTCACTGCTTCACACCGGCTCCCATGTGACGGGGAAGAACCATAAGCAGCTCACTGTGACCAATTTGTCACTTTGCAAATAAGGTTGCTTGTATCTGTGCCAATTTGGACTCTTGGATTTTGGCAGTTGCAGGAGATGTGCCTAGGCAACCATCTGATCCTATTGTGGTGGATTCTTTTCAGTTAGTGCAGCCTGAGGAAATGGACAAGATCCTAGGCATCATGTGCTCTGGACCCTTGCCCTTCATGACTAGTAAAATCTGCCAGGGAAGGAACAGGTAGGTGGTTGAAGCCCATTATTAAAGTTTCACTAAGGGAAGGCAAGATGCCATTGAGCCTCAAGCAGACAGTGGTAAGACCAATATTTAAAATGCCGTCCCTTGATTCCACCAACCTTGATAACTATCAGCCTCTTTCAAATCTTCCCTTTTTAAGCAAGATGATAGAGCGTGTCATGTCTGTGCAGCTGCAAAGAGTCTTGGGTGGTATGGTTTATTATATCATAGACCCTTTTCAATCTGGCTTTCGCCCTGGGTTTGGGACTGTAACTGCCTTGGTTGCCCTGGTGGAGTGCTGTGATTGAGCCCAATCCTGGTGCTGCCCTGCTGGGTAGCCCAAGGTTTTTCCCCAGGCTATTACTCAAGTAGAAGGGTGCACGTCCACCCTTCTACTGGCATCCAAGTCAATGTGCTGGTTATTACCTTTTAAGCCTTTAACAGTTTGGGCCCTGGATACCTGAAGGACCACCTGCTCCCAGGGGTTTCTGCCCACTCAACAAGGTTGTCAGAAGGGCTTTGCTCTGTGTGCTGACATTGAAAGAGGCTAAATTGTCATGCATTCAGGACAGGGCCTTCTCTGTTGTTGCCCCCAGACTCTGGAAAGCTCTCCCAGTGAATGCTCACTCTTTGACTGCTTCTAAAAAACAATTAAAAGACCTTTTTATTTGTTCAGGCTTTTACTCCTTAGGAGCTGCCAGCTCTCTTAGCTCTTCTGATTCTGTTTGTCTTTGTCTTTTTAATGGTGGTTTTGTGTGTGTGTGTGTGTGTGTGTGTGTGTGTGTGTGTGTGTGGTTTTTCTTTCATTTTGTTTCATTTTGATGTTTTATGGTTTTTACTGTTTAACTGATTTTAAGGTTTTAAATATGATATTTATGGAGCTTTATTGTCTTTTAACTTTTGTAAACTGCCTTGGAGTGCCTTATGAAAGGCAGTATAAAAATTGGGGGTGGGGGGATAAAATAATTAAATTAAATTAAATTAAAGAGAAGTGTGAGTGGAAGCCTGAAATAATTAAATTAAATTAAATTAAAGAGAAGTGTGAGTGGAAGCCTGAAATGAGGCCCCTTGATCACAAGGAGCCCAGTGGGAAGAGAAGGTAAGTACCACTCCCTCCTTCATATTCTTGAGAAAGGAAGTTTAGACAGTTAAATAGCTGACCAGTACAGCTGAGACCTAACTTTATTAGAAGGTAGGCTATCTCTACATACATTTAGAGATACAGTTTATAGTATCTCTAAATACTGTAAACTTGCCAAGAAAACCAGTTATGATGATAGAAAGCCAGCAGGGGAGAGGGCACTTTCCAGTGTTTTGCACAGAGTGTCACATGCATGACTATTTGCTCCATGGGCAGAAGTCATGGGTGTGTGCTCGGTGCAAGGAGCTCCTGGCTCTCAGGGAACAAGTTTGTTCCCTTGAGACCAAGGTGACGGATCTGGAGAAGCTCAGAGAGACAGAGAGGCATGCGGACGAGACCTTCAGGGACGTGATAGAGGCATCACACTCCAGAGCTGACAGCTCTTCTGCAGTCAGGGAGAATGAAGGTCTCAGGGAAGGAGGACATCAGTCTGAGGAAGAGGGAAATGCTCCCTTAGAAGGGAACCCTTCTGTGGATGATGAGCCCATATCCTCTTGCACAGGAGATACTCCTCTGGGGGGTGGGGGCCTACTTGTAGCAGGCAATCCGATCATTAGAAGTATAGAGAGATGGGTTTGCAACCCGCATGTTGACAGTACTGACTTGCCTGCCTGATGCCAAGGTTGCAGACATCTCGCAGCGTCTAGATAGGCTGTTAGTACTGGGGAGGAGACAGCTTTCATGGTGCACGTTGACACCAACAATATGAGGAAATGTAGTCGAGAGGTCCTGGAAGCCAAATTTAGGCTGACAGGTAGCATATTGAAATCCATGACCCCCAAGGTAGCATTCTCAGAAATGCTACCTGTTCTGTGTGCAGGTTCAGTGAGACAGGCAGAGCTGAGGGGTTTCAATGCGTGGATGAGACGCTGGTGCCCGGAGGAGGGGTTTAGATTTGTTAGGCACTGGGATACATTTTGGGGCAAGCAAGGCCTATACAAAAGGGATGGGCTGCACTTGAACCATGATGGAACCAGACTGCTGGCACTTAAAATCAAAAAGGTTGCAGAGCAGTTTTTAAAATGACATCTGGGGAATAGCCGACAGGCGCTGGGCAGTATCCGGTTTGGCAAATGCCATCCTTTAAAGTGCAAGGGTGTAAAAGATTCAGATAAAACAGAAGGGGTCAGAGCAGAACAACATAAAGAGCAGACAGAAGGCTGTGCAAGCTGGTCAAAGAGCCAAAAGAAAGATAGCATACATCAGGTAAGAGATTCAGCGTACAGGTGCTTATATGCCAATGCCAGAAGCCTCCAAGACAAGATGGGTGAGCTGGAGTGCTTGGTTGCTAACACAGAAATAGATATAGTGGGCATAACAGAAAGATGGTGGAACAGTGAGAACCGGTGTGACACTGTTATCCCTGGATATAAACTCTATAGAATGGACAGGGAGGGACACCTTGGAGGAGGGGTAGCACTGTATGTTAAAGAAGGGATAGAATCTAACAAGCTAGAAAAAGGAAATGTGCTACTGGGGACATGCTATCGCCCTCTGGATCAAAATGCTGACAGTGACTGGGAGTTACAGGAGGAAATCAGGGAGGCTTCAAGGAGAGGCAGGGCAGTAATAATGGGTGATTTCAATTACTCACACATAGACTGGGTAAATTCACAGTCAGGTAATGACAATGAGGTCAAATTTTTAGATAGGCTGAATGACTGTGCCCATAAATGATCTAGAAGTTGGGGTAAACGGCGAGGTGGCAAAATTTGCAGATGATACCAAACTCTTTAGGGTAGTGAAATCCCTAAACAATCTCCTAAACAATCTCCTCCAGATTGTGAGGAGCTCCAAAAGGATTTCTCCAAACTGAGGGAGCGGGTGACAAAATGGCAAATGCGGTTCAATTTTGGCAAGTGTCAAGTGATGCACATTGGGACGAAAAACCCCAACTTAGGGTATACACTGATGGGATCTGAGCTGTCAGTGACTGACCAGGAGAGGGATCTTGGAGTCGTGGTGGACAGCTCATTGAAAGTGTTGACTCAATATGCGGCAGCTGTGAAAAAGGCCAATCCCATGCTAGGGATCATTAGGAAGGGGATTGAAAATAAAACTGCTAATATTATAATGCCCTTATACAAAACTATGATGAGGCCACACCTGGAGCACTGCATACAATTCTGGTCACCACATCTAAAAAGGACATTGTAGAACTGCAAAAGGTGCAGAAGAGGGCAACCAAGATGATCAAGGGCCTAGAACACTTTTCTTATGAGGCTAGGCTACAACACCTGGGGCTATTTAGTTTAGAAAATAGACAACTGTGGGGAGACATGATAGAGGTCTATAAAATCATGCATGGTGTGGAGAACGTGGATAGAGATAAATTTCTCTCTCTCTCATGACACTAGAACCAGGGGTCATCCCATGAAACTGTTTGCAGGAAATTTAGGTCCAACAAATGGAAGTACTTTTTCACACAATGCATAATCCACTTGTGGAATTCTCTGCCACAAGATGTGGTGACAGCCAACAATCTGGATGGCTTTAAGAGGGGTTTGGATAACTTTATGGAGGCCTCAGAGACAGGATCCCTCTGAATACCACTTGCAGGGGAGTAACAGCAGGAGGCAGGGCACACCCTGTACTCCTGCCTGTAGGGTTCCAGTGGCATCAGGTGGGCCACTATGTGAAACAGGATGCTGGATTAGATGGGCTTTGGGCCTGATCCAGTAGGGCTGTTCTTATGTCTCCAAGGGCTGCATGACCCTTATATTTCTGGCAGGAAAAAAGGGATACCATCTTTTGAAGCAACATACTTGGATTTATGTTGATCATTGTTTTAAACACTTCCTGCTTCCCCTCACTTCCTCACGTTCAGCATGCATATGCAAACTCTGTTGCAAACACTAAGCATCTCCTGATGCTTTTCCAATCTGGTCCACAGTGCTGAAAAGATCACCCAACTTTGATCAACGACAATATAGACACTACTGAAAAGTGTTGTCTTTCTAAAGTCTAGCACAGTACCAAGCTCTTCCTGGATGTTTGCAGCTAGTTCGTCCTATCAGCTGTCTAAATTTGGAACTACAGGAAGATGAAGCAAGGCAAAAGGGTTTTTTTTTTTTTTCCTGTGTGGTTATTTGCAGAAAACATGCCACCAGGCTTGAATGCAGCTAGAATGCTGTTCTGACACTTGCTATTGATTATTGACTGCTCTGGAGATCCCCCTTTCCAAGCTCATTTGTCTTCAGCTTCCTCACTGCCTTTTGGAGAATACAATTTCGGATCCTTTTTTCTTGAAATAGTACTTCCTGAGATGCTGACTTTGCAAAACTAAGCGGTTCCACAATAGTGGTTGATTATGATGCATGAAATAGTAGCAGTCACTGGTGACAAGTATGGATAGCAATATTCGACTCAGGACATTTGCAAAGGTAGGTCGGTAGCTTTTAAGTGCTGAACATGGATGGGATTTAAAAGATCGGGGTTTGGGGGAATGTTGAAAATATCTCAGATCTGTTCAGAAATGAAGTACCTTTCTTTGTTCATCTTGCTTGGGCTGCTATCCTGGTGTGCTGTGTTGCTAAATTGCTCCTGGAATGCTGATAAAGAATTGTCTTTGGGTATTTCTAAGCATCAGGCTCCTGTGAGTGGTTCCCATAGTAGTTGAGGATGGGGGTGGGGATGTTGCTCAGTGGGAGCACCAGCTCTGAACGCATACGATCCCAATCCCTGGCAGCATCTCCAGGTAGGGATGGAAAAGGCGCCTGCCTGAAACCTTGGAGAACCTTGGGGAACAGCATGGCCTGAGCATGCTGAGAGCACACAAGCGCACCAACACACAGATGGCGAGGGCATCGTAGTTGTACTCTCCTTCTACTCAGGCAGCATCGTTTCTTGGACCACCCCTGTTAACTGCTGTCTCCTGACCTGGCTTATTCAGACCTATTGGTTTCAATGAGATTTCCTTGCAAGCCACTGCACGTGGAATTAGCTTCCAGGATGCAAAATCAAGATCATGTGCAGCCTGATCCTATGCATGATTACTGAGAAGCAAGTCTCACTGATGGCCTTTTTAAGACTCTAAGAGGCCTGTGGACAGAGTGTTCACACACACACACCGACTTTCTTCTCTCAGGCTGACATTCTGTGCAACATTATGCATGCAATGGAACATAACGTTGGCACAGTGCAAAAATAGTACAAACTGAATTGTGCAACAGTTTACACATATAATGTGTGGCCATTATATATAATGCATATATATTAATATATTTTATCTCTACCTACCTACCTATCTATGGGGTACATAATCCAAATTCCAAAATAAAAATAAAATAAACTATTAAAACACATTCACAGAATAAAAGCAATTAAAAACAACTATTTTAACCCACACGGAGCATCTGTGCACTAGTACTTGATTGCTCCCCTCACCCCTGGCCACAGCCCCCTCACCTCAGAGTTCTCCCCACCCTCACCTGAACCGTGCTCCTGCTCCTCCTCCATCCCATTGTTCCATCTCCCTCACGCTTCTTGGTCGCGGCTGTGATGTTGCCGGCATCAACTGGCCAAGCTGCAGCCCCCTAACCCCAGAGACCTCCCCACCCTCACCTGAGCCCTGCTCCTGTTCCTCCACACAGGAGCAGCCACAGCAGATACTTGGGCCCTTCCTTGCTGCCACCATGGACATGGCCGCTCATTCCCCTCAGGACATTGACAGGCCTGGGCCATCCCTTGTCCGTCTGCCTCCCTCTGCCGTTGGCTTGGTAGGCTCAAACAACAGCAGTGGCAGCAGCTGACCAGGCCTTTCCTCACTGCCGCTACAACCTCCACCATGGCAGCTCATTCCCCTCAGGCCGCTGACAGGCCTGGGCCCATCCCTCGCCCTTCCTTCTTGCTCTCTTCCCCTCCCTTCTTTTTCTTTTTCTCTCTCTCCTCCTCTAGCTCTTCCCCTCTGTCTTTCTTCCCTTCCCTTTTCTTTCTCTCTCTCTCTTCCTTCCTGAGTTAACAGATCTTGTTCATCTTGTTTCCTCATCTAATTCGCACAGTGGCAGCCTCCTTCTCTGAAGGGGCTCTTTCCTCCCTCACGACCTCTCTCTTCACAGACCCCTGTCATCTCTCTCTCTCTCTCTCTCTCTTTTCTGGCCAGTAACAATTGCATTCCAACTGACCTTAACCATCACAAGCTCCTCCTCCCTATCTGCATATGGAGTCCCCACTGCCCAATCAACACAGTATTTCTGCTCTGTTACCTCCGATTGGTAAAGCACTGTGTGGGTGGGGCTTGCCACGTATGTCCTTAGCCTTTTATATAGAGAGAGTCACATAATAAAGCAATTAAAACAAACAGTTTAAAACTACTTTTAATTAAATGCCTGAGAAAATAGGTGTGTCTTAAGGGTCTTTCAAAAAGCACACAGCGATGGAGAAGCTCTTATTATTTTCTTATTTTTATATTTATTCTCTGGGGCAGCCAGAGAAGACCTGACCCTGAATTGCTGCCGGATGAGACAGACCTGCCCAGATGATCTTAATAGGCAGCAGGGTTCGTGACAAAGGAGGCACTCTCTTAAGTACCCTGGACCTAAGCCATTCAAGGCTTTATAGATAATAACTAGCACTTTGCATTTCGCTCGGAAACAAATTGGCAGCCAATGCAATTTTTTCAGAAAGTGTGATATGGTCCGTTTGGATAGTCCCAGAGACCAACCTGAGTGCTACATTCTGGACCAGTTGTAGTTTCTGAACTATGAACAAAGGCAGCCAGCCCCACATAGAGTGCCTGGAGGTAACCAGCATATGTTCTACTGTTTTAAGGTCATTTCCCTCCAGAAATGGGTGAAGCTGACATATCAGCCAAAGCTGATCAAAAGCGCTCCTGGCCACTGCCTCAGCCTGAGACACCAGAGGGAGTTTGGGGTCCAGGAGTACTCCCAAGCTATGTACCTGATATTTCAGAGGGAATGTAACCACATCAAGAACAGGCAGACCTAAACCATCTCTCGAGTCTTGGTCCCTCACAATCAGTACCTCCATCTTACTTGGATTCAGCTTCAGTTTGTTATCCCTCATCCAGCCCATTACTGCCTCCAGGCAGGCATTTAGGGAAGCTAGCTATGCCATTTCCTGATGAATTTGATAGGGAGGAATTGATTTTTGTGTTGTCAGCATATTGATAACTACCCTGCACCAAATCTCCTGATGATCTCTCCCAGCAGTTTCATTTAGATGTTAAGGAGCATGGGAGACATAATGGAGCCTTGTGGAACTCCATACAGTAACTCCTGCTTTGCAGAGCAACAGTCTCCAGGTGACACCATTTGGAATTGCAGAGGTGCAGCTAGGTAATTTTGCAGCCTGGACCTAAATGAGTTTTTCTCACCCCCACCCCCACTGCAAGATAATCATCATACCCCTATGGGTCCATCCAGAGGTCACCTTACAGAGAGCCCCCTGAAACCTGGAGCCAACTCTGGTATTAGCCTCAGTTCTCTGTATTTAAAATGCACCTTCATGCAAGTACTAAACATTTAGTGCCTGAATGCAGTGTTTATCAACCAGTGTGCCATGGCATGCTAGCGTGCTGTGGATTTTGCTGCTGACTTGCTGCTGGGTTAAGAGGCTTCCCCCAGACCTGCTACCATTTCCGGCTGTGAGCTAGGGGAAGGAGAGGCCGCACCAGGTGGTGGATGCTCTAAGGAGATCATCCACCATGCTCATAGCGCAGGCACCCTGGGATGCGGGCCTTTCCTGCAGCCCTTGGTAGTGGCCACTGGAGGTTGCGTGAAAGACCTCCTTGACTTGCATGATAATTAATTGAGAAAACTCACTTGCTCTGCATTCATCCTTACAAAGGTGTATTAAACACTTCCACTTTACTCAAACATCTTAATAAGCCATCCCTAAATGCTTCAGATAAACAAGAAAGGGACAGAGTAGAATTGGATAAAAAGCAGACAGAAGGCTGTGCTAGCTGGTCAAAGAGATCAAATGGCCAAAAGAAAGATAGTACACACCAGGAAAGAGATTCAGCATATAGGTGCTCATATGCCAATGCCAGAAGCCTCCGAGCCACGATGGGTGAGCTGGAGTGGTTTCTAACACAGAAATAGATATCGTGGGCATAACAGAAACATGATGGAACAGTGAGAACCAGTGGGACACCGTTACTCCTGGATATAAACTCAGAAAGGACAAGGAGGGGTGCCTTGGAGGCAGAGTAGCACTGTATGTTAAAGAAGTGATCTAATCTAACAAGGTAGAAAACCTAGGAGGACTGGAATCCTCCACAGAAGCTCTGTGGGTGACAATACAAGGCCTGAAAGGAAATGTGCTACTAGGGACGTGCCATCACTCTCCTGATCAAAATGCTGACAGTGACCAGGAGTTGCAGGAGGAAATCAGAAAGGAGTCAAAGAAAGACAGAGCAGTAATAATGGATGACTTCAATTAACCACTCATAGACTGGGTAAATTTATAGTCAGTTAATGACAAAGAGGTTACGTTTCTAGATATGATGAATGACTGTGCCCTAGAACAGTTGGTCATGAAACCACCCAGAGAGGAGGCAATCTTGGACTTAATCCTAAGTGGTGTACAGGACCTGGTGTGAGATGTCAGTGTCTTGGAAGCTTTAGGGAACAGTGAACATAGTGTGATCAAATTCAGCAAACATGTGAGGAGAGAATCGCCAAGGAAGTCTAACGCAGACATTTTGAATTTGTGAAAAGAAAACTGAAAGGGAAAATCTGGAGAGTCATTTCAATCCAGAATGCATGGAGTTTATTTAAAACACATGATAGAAACCCAGTTAAAATATTTGCTGAAAAGGAGGAAAGGTACCATCAAGTCTTGGTGGATGCCTGCAAGGCTAGTCAAGGAAGCTATAAAGGAGAAGGAGAATTCCTTCAGAAATTGGAAGGCCTACCCAAGTGAAGAGAACAGAAAGGAACACAAACTCTGGCAAAAGAAATCCAAGGAGACAATAAGGGATGGGAAAAGAGAGTCTCAGGAACATTTTGCTAAAAGCATATAGGAGTATAACAAAAACTTATTTTAATATATCAGAAGCAGGAAACCTTACTAGGAAGGTGGTTGAACTATTAGATGAAATATGGGAGTGAAAGGGATTATTAAGGAGGATATGGAGACTGCAGAGAAGCTAAACGAGTTCTTTGCATCTGTCTTCATGGCATAATGAGTGTATTCCTGTGCCTTAACTGAGCTTCTCAGGGACAGAGGCTAAAGAACTGAGTCAGATGGAAGTGATGAGAGATGATGTTCTAAACTATCTGAAAAAATTAACAAGTTTCCAGGGCCAGATGGCATCCACCCGAGAGTCCTGAAAGAACTCAAAATGAGAAATTGCCAAGCTCCTTACAAAAATATATAAATTATCCCTACAATCAGGCTCTGTACCGGAGGACTGGAAAACAGCCGATGTAACAGATTTTCTAAAAGTGATCCAGGAGAGATGCAGGAAATTACAGGGTGGTTAGCTTAATGTCTGTAGTAGACAAATTGATGAAAAACATTCTCAAGGATAACATTGTCAAGAGCATATAGAAGAACAGGCCCGGCTGAAGGAGAACCATCATGGCTTCTGGAAAGGTAACTCTTGCCACAGTAACCTTTTGGAATTATTTGAGAATGTCAACAGGTGTGTGGATAAAGGTGATCCAGTTGATATAGTATTCCTGGACTTTCAAAAAGCTTTCAACAAAGTTTCTCATCAAAGGCTCTTGAGAAAACTTAGCAGTAATTGGTTGAAGGAAGGGAAACAGAGGGTAGGAATAAATGGACAGTTCTCTAAATGGAGGGAAGTGAGGTCTCCCAGGGATCGGTAGTGGGACCAGTGCTCTTTAACGTGTTAATAAATGATCTAGACGTTCAGGTAAGCAGCAAGGTGGCCACATTTGCAGATGACACCAAACTATTTAGGGTAGTAAAAACCAAGAGATTGTGAGGATCTCCAAAAGGATCTCTTCAAACTGGGCAACAAAATGGCAAATGTGGTTCAATGTTAGCAAGTGTAAAGTGATGCAAATTGGGATTCACATATACACATGTATCCACATAACTTCACATATACACTGATGGGGTCCGAGCTGTCAATGACTGGCCAGGAGAGGAATCTTGGGGTCGTGGTGGACAACTCGTCAAAAGTGTTGACTCAATGTGCAGCAGCTGTGAAAAAGGCCTATTCAATGCTTGGAATCATTAGGAAGGGGTTTGAAAATAAAACTGCTAACATTTAACTGACCAGGGACTTTTTTGTATGGGAAGGTAAATAAATACACTAAATAATAAATATTATCACACCCTTATACAAAACTATGGTGCAACCACATTCGGAGTCAGCATACAGCTCTGGTCACCATATCTTAAGAAGGACATTGTAGAACTGCAAATTGTGCAGAAGAGTGCAAACAATCAGGGGCCTGGAGCACCTTCCTTATGAGGCAAGGTTACAGCATCTGGGGCTATTTAGTTTGGAAAAGAGGCAATTATGGGGAGAGATGATGGAGGTGTATAAAATTGTGCATGGAAATAGAGTGGGCAGAGAGAATTTTTTCTCCCTCCCTCTCTCGCAACACTAGAACCAGGAATCATCCCATGAAACTGAAGGCCAGGAATTGTAGGAGTGGCAAAATGAAGTACTTTTTCATTCAATGGATAATCAGCCTATGGAATTCTCTGCCACAAGATGCAATGACAGCCAACAGCCTGGATAGCTTTAAGAGGGGCGTGGATAAATTCATGGAAGATAGGTCTATCAATGGCTACTAGTCTGAGGGCTATAGGCCTCCTCCAGCCTCAGAGGCAAGATGCTTCTAAATGCCAGTTGCAGTGGAGTAACAGTAGGAGATAGTGCATGCCGTCGACTCTTGATGGTGGGCTTCCCAGAGGCATCTGGTGGTCCACTGCATGAAACAGGATGCTGGACTAGATAGGCCTTGGGCCTGATCCAGCAGGGCTTTTCTTATGTTCTCTCTTATTCAGAAAGACTTTTTAATGTGTTTTACTACAGCCTGGTGGGTTTTTAATTGGGTTTGTTTTAATTATTTTAATTCTATATTGTGTCGTATTTGTTTATTGTGTAAATTTTATATTACCTTTAACGGATGTGCACATTATCATCAACTGGACCACTGCAAACATGGCTCAAGCAATTCAATTGCGAACTGCTCCAAAACGGTTCAAGCTGGTTCATCAAACTGACTGGCCCAGCTGGTCAGTTCAATCGAACCAGTTCAGATACTGGTGGTTCAGTCCAAATTTGGTTCTAATTCGGACCGAACCACACCAACCGGTCCATCCTCACCCCTATTACTTTTACTGTTTTACTGTTGTGAGCCATCCCAAGCAGTATTGTACTGGGGTGTGGGGGTATAAATATTTTAAATAAATAAAATAAACAATAATAATCAAGAATTATTTCAGTATTTTGGGTTATTACAGAGGATGCGATGGCTAATATACTGCACTATGTTGTACACACCGTGGCATGTAATATTTGCACAGTTGCACAAGAGCACTGTTGCACAAGTGCAAACATTGTACAAATAAGGTTGTGCGACAGTGCAACCATTATATATAATGGTCCAAAGGGGGCTGGCCTTTGTGGAGCCCTTCGGTGGTGGGACTGAGGGCTGGGGCAGGACCTTTTGATAGTGGTGTATTGTTCTCTTATTATTAGTTGTGTCTGGTGC
Organism: Hemicordylus capensis; assembly: GCF_027244095.1. NCBI lineage: Eukaryota > Metazoa > Chordata > Lepidosauria > Squamata > Cordylidae > Hemicordylus > Hemicordylus capensis. Next base: position 23,148,277 of record NC_069660.1, on the reverse strand, counting down.
ATTGTATCTGCAAATTCATGTCCAGCAGAGTTGTCTAGGATTGTGAGAAGGCTAGTACAAGGCCCCTTCCCCTTGAATCCAAATTTGGAACCATTGGCTACCTGCTGTGATGCTTTTAATGACTTTTTCGTGGACAACATATCTCATATTTGGGCTGAACTGACTTCTACAATTAGGGTAGAATATGCTTGTGACTCCTGAGGATGTGAACAATCTGTTTCAGACTATGCACCCTACCACCTGCTCACTTGACCCTTGCCCAATGGCTTATTTTATCTAACAATCAGAGTATTGGAGAGGGTCTGGTAAACATCATAAATGTTTCTCTGAGAGGTTGAGTAGGATGTCTCCTAGTCTTAAGGAGTCTATCATTAGATCATACTTGAAAAAGCCTACATTGGACCGCTGAGAGTTAGGCAACTATAGGTCTGTCTCTAATCTCCCATGGTTGGGCAAAGTGATTGGCCTCTCAGCTCCAGACAGTCCTGGAGGAAACTGATTATTTATACCTATTTCAAACTAGGTTTTAAGCAGGCTGTGGGGTTGAGACTGCCTTGCTTGGCCTTATAGATTATCTCCAACTAGATATTGACAGAGGGAGTATGACTCTACCTATCCCTTTGGATCTCTTGGCAGCTTTCAGTACCATTGGCCATGGTATCCTTTTGGATCGCCTGACGGAAGTGGGATTAGGTTTTACAGTGGTTCCATTCCTACTTCTTGGATAGATTCCACAGGGGTGCACTTCCCCCCGACTTCTGGGCAGAAGTCCGGGGGCCCCACACCCCCTAAGCCCCCCAAATCTTCATTAAAATGTCCCGCTCCATGCCACACTAGGCAGCCAAGCATGACTGTCGTGATGGCAGTTGCTGAGTGCTGCGGGTGCAACCACTTGAGGCCCACCCGATCTCCTCCTGCTGTATGTGGCCATGGGCTGAGGGAGGAGCGCGGGCTGTGTGTGAGGCCAAAGTGTGCGTGATCTCCTCATGTGTGAGGCTATGCAGTGCCTGGCAGACCCGGGCCTGGTCATAAGCAGCCCGCTGAGCCACTTCCGCCTGGCCATAGAAGCACACACCTGCGCACCTGCACATGTGACAGCGTCATATGAGCTGCACACTAGGGAAGTACGGAGCGAACGCCAACCAGGCAAGTTGAAGCTGGGGGCGCTCTGTAGGGCAGGCAATCAGCCACTGACTCTCCCATCCTGCAACTGACTCGTCTTGTCCAGCAGGGTGAGGCTCGGCGGGGGGGGGAGGGGGGGAGGGAGAGAGAGAGAGAGATTCAAAACCTTTTTGTATCTGTTAAAAACTGGACTTGTTAGAGACAGAGCAGGGAGTGAAGAAAGAAATATGTGGAATAGGGATATGTTAAGTTGTGTATTGAAATGTTTCTGCTAGTGCATGTTTGCATAAATATACTTGTATTTCTCTACATTTTTGTGAGCTCAGTTGCTGTTTGAGCCCTCAAGAACCCACATGCTAAAAGTGTGTGTGTGTGTGTGTGTGTGTGCGCGCGCGCGCCAGCCGATATGGATTCCTTTCAATCTCAACAGGCCAGCAGCAGCAATATCAGCATTCTGTATCCTGCAAGACTATAATAATAATTATTATTTTACACAGTCAGACAGGTGTTATTGACTGGTTTGTTTTATCCAGACATCGAGTCCTTCCCAAAGACCTGGGATGGCTGAATTTTATTGTCAATGTTGTTGCTGTTGTTATAGATATCGTTGCAGAATATAGGCTGTTCCCAGTAAAGTTGCTTTTTGTAATTGGCTGATGGTGATTTCTGTGGCCCCTATGGTGTTTATTATTTCTTGTTTACACAGTCAGACAGGTGTTATTGACTGGTTTGTTTTATCCAGACATCGAGTCCTTCCCAAGGACCTGGGATGCCAGAATTTTATTGTCAATGTTGTTGCTGTTGTTATAGATATCGTCGCAGAATATAGGCTGTTCCCAGTAAAGCTGCTTTTTGTAGTTGGCTGATGGTGATTTCTGGGGCCCTATGGTGTTGAGGTGCTCTTCAAGGTCTTTTGGAACTGCACCCAGGGCACCAATGACCACTGGGATTATTTGGGTCTTTTCCTGCCACAGCCTTTCAATTTCAATTTGTAGATCTTTGTATTTGGTGATTTTTTCTATTTCTTTTTCTTCTATTCTGCTATCCCCTGGTATTGCTATGTCGATTATTTTAACTTGTTTTTCTTTCTTCTCGACTACAGTTATATCTGGTGTATTGTGTGGCATCATCATCATCATCATTATTATTATTATTTAAAAATTTTGTACTGCCCTATATGCGGCAATATCAGTGTTCTGTTTTCTATGATACTATATGGGGCCAGAGGTGCATGCACCTAGGTAATTTTGGAGCCTGGACCTAAAGGCCTTTGGAGTCTCCCCCCCACCCCACCACTGCAAGTTAAGCATCATCCCCCTACACGCACACACACTGTGAAACACGCAGTAATTTTAACACTTGGCTTCCTGAGGGCACAAACAGCAACAGAACTCACAAGAATGTAAGAATATTTGAAAGGTATATTTATGCCAACATGCACTAGCAGAAACATTTCAACACGCAACTTAACATATTCCCATCCCACCTATTTCTTTCCCCACTCCCCCCTCTGTCTCTAAAGAGGATCTGGGGGCCCCCAGGGGGTGTGGAGGCCCTGTAATTCAGCCCGGAAGTCCAGGAGTAAGAGCACCTCTATATGGGGTGATGTCAATGCTCTGTATTCTGGAATACTATATGGGTCAATATCAGCATTCATTCTGTCTACTGCAAGACTATAAGGCTCTCCACACAAGCAGTGTAGAGAGCAGGCCTGTAACCAGCCTCAAAAAAATTTTTTAAGGGAGATTGCAGAACTCAGGGGAGGCAGGTTATAAGATGTTCAGTGGAAACAGTCAGTGAGGCTGGGGAGGAAAGTGAATTTTTTGGTGTGGCAGGTACACATCATGCCACCAGCTGGCTACTATGGGCCTGGTAGAGAGCCTAAAGGGGGTTTGCGGGGAGAGAGGGCTCTCCCTGCAGATGAGCAGGAAGCCCTCCCTGGGCAGCTGGATCAGCCGCCCATACTGGCTCCATCACAGAGCTGGTGAGGGCAGCAGGGTTCGGGGGGCTTCTGGCCCTCGGAAGTCCCAGCTCCCCTCGCAAGCCCCCCCCCATGCCAGGAGGCTAAGGGAGCACAGCCTGGTTTCCACTGCACATGAAAATAGCCTCTATATGGGGCAATATCGATGTTCTATATTCTGTGATACTCAATGGGGCAGTATCAGTGTTCTGTAGTCTGCAGTATTAGGAACATAGGCAGCTGCCATATACCGAGTCAGACCATTGGTCTATCTAGCTCAGTATTGTATTCACAGACTGGCAGTGGCTTCTCCAAGGTTACAGGCAGGAATCTCTCTCAACCCTATCTCCTAAATTGGTCCACAGCTTGCAGACAAGTGCTATCTCAGGAAGAAAGATGACAGACTCATTGTGTCCGCTGAGAGAACTTTTTTACTCTATACAGAATGAAAGTTGGAAAGGTCACCTCATTGGATCAAGTTAAGGCCTTTGACAAAGTGAACCACAATTATCTGTGGACATCGTTGAAAGCTAAAGGTATACCACCCCTCTTCGTTACTTGGATACAGCTGCTCTATACAAATGCAAAGGTGACACCACAGATTAATGGATGGCGGGGCAACCCGATCATTTTGCATTCGGGTGTCCGCCAAGGATGCCCACTGAGCCCATTACTTTATGTTTTTGCCCTGGATCCGATCCTGATCAGGATTCAGAGAGAACCCCATCTGCAAGGACTCTCGGTCTCTATCCCTCCGCCCTGCGAGATCTTCCTGGGAGGGAGGAGGAGGGAGAGTGAGGGGATAGCCGAACCACCTGAGTTTAGGGTAAAATTTGTAGCTCATGCCGATGATGTTACATTACTGTTATCGAATGAAAATGAAATATCTGTAATACTAGACCTCTTCTGGGAATATGGCAAGATCTCGGGCTCAGAATTAAATGCTGACAAAAGTGTATTTGTTAAAATGGACCCCGGACACCAGCATCTCTCGTGCCTACCCATCTCTGAATGTAAAAGTGAAGGGGCCCCAGAGTCCAAACTGAAGTGGGTAAATACAGTAAACATTTTGGGGATTGAATATGGGATTAAGGAAAAAGTCTGGGGGGAAATTGGACAGATTGGGAAGAAAAAGTAATGCTTAAAATATCCATGTGGAAAAAATGGAGCCTCGCCATGTACCAGAAAGCAGTTTACATCCGGACTTACCTGATACCCCCGGTGCATAACCTGGCGGTAGTCTATCCTCCCCCGCTCGATCTCCTTCGGAGAGTTGAAAGCCAGATCTTCCGTCTAGTATGGCACACGGCGTCCTTCCCTTTGGTCCGTGCGGTAGCATTTAAGGAGGTTGAGCGGGGAGGCCTAGCCCTACCTGCCCTGCAACCCTATTTTGTAACTGAATTCATGTCCTACAATTTTGGAAATTGGATTTTCGTGAATGTCCATAATATGTCCAACCTCCTGCAAAAAACCTGGGTCTCACTTTTCACTCTGCGTTGGCGCAAGTCAGCATGGGGCATAGCATGGTGGGGGAAAGGATCTTTCAATGGTAATATCACACAAGTATTAAAAAGAGAACACCCGGACTACTTGAGAGATTTGTTATTCACACTTAAAAAATGGAAGGTTGAACCGGATCTATTTAAAGGATCCTCCTCAGTTAAGCAGCTAAGGAAAACAATTTATGGAGAGATTCTAGAAGTGGGTTTCTTAAAACCTGATTTAGAACGTAAATGCTACAAACACCGCACTTCACAGTACTTGTTGCAACCCGATCACCCTATCGCTCTCTTTAAGGAGAAAAAAGTCCCTTTCCATTTATGGGAAACAAGGTGGCGCTTATACCATCAAGTACTACCACTTAATGTGGCTAAGCCATGGCTCCCAGAGGACCAGCAAGAGTGTCCTAAAATCGCCTGCAAACAGAAAGCTAGTGAGCTTGGTAAAACATTCAGGGAAACCCACTCACATTTCTTAAAAGAGTGTGCGGTAGCCAAAAGAGTGTGGCAGGGACAGGGAGTAAGCAAGATGTTAGAGTGGCCTGATTTGGAAAAACAGACTTGGGAAGAACTAACATCGGGTTTGAGCAATAGAACCTCCTTTTGAGGTCCCAGAAAGAAACCTTCAAGGAAACGAGACAGAACGGGTGCCCTCATACTAGGAAATTGGAATGTTCCCCTCCTCGTAATCAGGTTAGTAAACCTGTATGTCATTTATGCAATGCTCCTGCATAGGAATAGGGAGGGAAGACGCGACCAAGAGGTTCACGCAGATGAGACAGTAAATCTCTTCTGGAAAAGTTTGTATGGTTATGTGCAAAAAGACAAGAGTATCTCTTCTAAACAGCAATGGGACAAATTGTGGAAATGGACATCAGATGTAAACCCCACCCCCCGATTACCTGATGTGCCTTGTAATCCCCCACCCCCGAGTTACAGTACTACTTGCATATACTTCATAACCTTGTGGGTTTCCAAATCCTTGTGTGTAAATCTTTGTAGATATATCATGTACAAACAACCACTTTGTATATAATTGTGCTTTGGCAACATACTGTATGCTTTGGTAGTTTGTTGGTTCAATTAAAAAATCTTGTCCTATTAAAAATAAATAAATCTTGTCCTATCCTGGAAAAGCCAGGGAGGGAACTTGAAACCTTCTGCTTTTCTCAGAGCGGCCACATCCCCTGAGGGGAATATCTTCCTGTACTCACACATCTAGTCTCCCATTCATATGCAACCAGGGTGGACCCTGCTTAGCTAAGGGGACAAGTCATGCTTGCTCCCACAAGGCTAGCTCTCCTCTCCCCATACTATATTGGGCAATATCAGTGTTGTGTATCCTAGCAGTTTCTGTGATACTGTGCATCGTGGGAGGGGGGAAAACACAGTGAGCAGCAGTTGTAGGCTCAAACGCTGTGGATGCTGTGCTGCTGAGAATACAGGAAACACACATCTCCCACAATGGAAGGCAGGGTGGTTCACCAAACCAGCAGCCACTCCCCCCCCCCCACACACACCATTTCAGTGATGGAAATAGAGACATGCTAATAACATCTCTATTGGTATACCAAGGATCACTTCATCAGCCACACCCTCTCCATTATTACGCATTTGGCCACATCCTGATAAGTAGATCCCTGAGTGGAAGATGTTCTGCTTGCACAAGGGGAGAGGGGCGATTCTCACCTATCCTCCCTCCCTTATACCAGTGTTTGAAATCCTGCCCCCAGATCTGTTCTTGAGATCCTCCCAACCCTTAGGGACACATTTTCAGAGGTCTGCAGAGGGGAGGGGAGTCGATGAAAATGGCCTCTTTTGCAAGTGGAACATCTCCTGTTCCTGGAAATACTACTCAGGAAGTTGTCTGTTGCAGTATGCTGTACGATGCGTTCATTAACTCTGTAGCAGCCTGCCCTCTACTTGAATGCCAAGAAGGTGATTGTCCTTTTGGTAAAAATATACTAAAGGTAAGGTAAAGTGTGCTGTCAAGTCGATTTTGACTCCTGGCACCCACAGAGCCCTGTGGTTTTCTTTTGGTAGAATATAGGAGGGGTTTACCATTGCCTCCTCCCACGCAGTCTGAGATGATGCCTTTCAGTATCTTCCTATATCGCATAGTCTGGGAAACACACCAGCAGGGATTTGAACTGGCAATCTTCTGCTTGTTAGTCAAGCATTTCCCCGCTGTGCCACTTCAGGTGACAAAGATATACTAGAAAAGCATTACTACCTTATCATAGGTTCTCAACAGATTCAGTATTTGAACCATGCCTGCAGTGCATGAAATGTCAGGCTATGCATGGCTTGGTGCCTTAGTGCTCATTTGTGTGCATTTACATTGTGTGTGTGACTCACACAAATGCAAAATGCAAAAATAGGGACAGAAAGGGAACAGTGGTTTTTATCACAGACAGGTACCAGAAAACAGGGACTGTCCCTCATCAATAGGAAGAGCTGGAGGGAATACAAGGGTGCCTGGCTGATTTTTAGGGCCAAACTCCAGGTTGTACAGAATGCATTTCAGCAGTCCTTGACTTCAGACGCTCTGAATTCAGATAAACGGCACTGCAGATGTTTGCAAATTGCCACCTTGTTTCAACTTTACAGTGTTTGCTACCAGAGGGAAGGCTCCACTGGACAGCAGCTGGGTGGGGGCTAAAAGAGGAGGAAGCCTGTCCCCCCCCCCCACACCATGATAAAATTAACATATTATTAAAAAGCATTTGAAGGAAGGGGGCAGGACAGATTTCTGGAGAGATGGAGCCTACTTATAGGCTACTGGAACTGTATTTTACAGAATGATGACTCAATGCAGGGGCGTAACTATAATAGGGCAAGGGGAGACAGTTGTCTGGGGGCCCACTGCCTTGGGGGGGCCCCAGAGGCAAGTCACATGACTGACTCCCCCAGCCGCGCACCCGCCCGGGCTTCCTTCAGTTGTATTCATCCTCCGAAACTGATGTGAGCGTTAAGACCTGGAGCTATATATAACTATGCTTTTTGTTACCACTATTCAGCCTCATTTAAGATTTCTTTACTTGATGAGCTGAGCTTCAGTGAGCAGGGGGGCATTTCAAAATCTTGTCTCTAGGCCCACTCCAACCTTGCTATGCCCCTGACTCAATGCGTGCGAGGTTTCCCTTTCTTTAAAGAGTATTATAAAGAGAAGATAAAAGGAAGTACAAACTTTAAATACATCTCTAACATCGATAATGTTCTAATGTAATTGGCAATGTTGGTGTTTATTCATTTATGTAACTTGACGCTTTGAATTATGTGTATCAATGTGGCATTTTCTCATGAAATGAAATAAAGACGAGGAGGAAGTGACAAAGGGCAGCTCGGCCAGATCCTCCTCTTCCCATCTCAAGAGGCAGTCCTGGTGACAGCAGCTGCTGCTGTTACTCCGGAGGTTGAGGAGGGATTGTCTGACTTGCCCATTCAAGATGCTCTCCTCACTGCTGCTTTGGCCCCTCCTCCTCCAGGTTCAGCTGCTGTATGTGAATGGTCAAGAACAGGGATTTTCAACGTCGGGTCCCCAGATGTTATTGGACTTCAACTCCCATAATCCCCAGCCCCAGTGGCCTTTGGTTGGGGATCATGGGAGTTGAAGTCCAGCAACATCAGGGGACCCAACGTTGAGAATCCCTGGTCCCCCCTGCTCTTTTTAGCACTTGGTTAGATTGAATGGCCCCGCCCCTGAGACAGCCCCGCCTCTGAGACGGCCCCGCCCCAGACGCCTCCCCCCCGCAATTTGTCCCTTATTCAGGCAAGGGAATGTCTCACCCTAGGTGAGAGTGAGACAGTCCAGCCTGTTCCCAGCCCACACGCCGCTTACTGTCCATCCTCCTTCCTTCCCTGTGCAACCACTGCCCAGTGGACAAGGAAATGGAGATGAGGAACCGAGCTGCCTCCCTTCCTTTCATGGAAAAGTGAGCAAGAGCCCGGAAGGGAGTGGGTGGGAAAGGGCTCATGCTCCACCATCAACTTCTCTTCTGCGCGTCTGTGACTGACACACCGTCAGCTTTGTCAGGGTGCTTTCCAGACAAGAACATGAAATTGCTTGGCGACATATAGGCTTGGTGTGCTTTCGTACAATCTGGGTTGGGACACCGTCTTGCATATGGGCACAGCAAGATGCCGTTCGCACAGCCATAGCCTGAATTCGTATCTTCTCTTGCCATTTCAAGTTTAAAGCATTGTATGTGCAGGATAAAATTGTAGCTGATTTTTTTAAAAAAGAAAAGAAATTGAGAACAGTTTGCATACTTGCTGGGTTTAATCAGAAGTAAATGATTTAGTTCAATGGGCTTCCTCCCAAGTAAGAGTGCATAGAATTGCAGCTGTATTTTTCACTCTGTGCCTTTTAGAGGGGTGTGTGTGTCTGTATCTGTGTTTTTAAAATTAATATATTGTTGTTGTGAGTAATTGAAACAACCCGTCTGCTTCTTGGTCTTGGGAAACAGCATGTGTGTATGTGTGTGTGTGTGTGTGTGTGTGTGTGTTGCTTTGGTGCTCTCTTTCATGCTCTTGTGCAATGGTACCAGTGGCAGTGGTACCAGCAGTACTGGATTTTTTATTTTTTATTTTTTTTAAAAAAAAAAAATTGTAAAAGCCTGGTGCTCTTGAGCAAATTCACCAAGTGGGGGAGGAGGGAAGGGAGGGAAAGCCATCACGTCACCCGTCCCCTCCTCTCCCCTCAAAGCCTCAGTGTGCAAAGAAGGGTCCTCAGTGTTTTTAAAAAACATCTTAAAACACACCTTTTTAAAGAGGTTTTTTAATATCATTACTATTTTGTTATATCTGGTAGGTTCTTTAGCTTTTTATTATTTTCAGTTTTAATTTGAACCTAATAATTGTTTTTAATCTGATTTTTTAAAATTAATCTTATTATTTGTATCTGTGTCTATCGTATTACTGTAAGCTGCTCCGAGCAGTATTGCACTGGAGGAGTGGGGTATAAATATTTTTAATTAATTAATTAATTAATTAATTAATTAAATTTAAATAAGTGGTGTAAAATCCGACAGCTAGGTCTAACCGGCTTCAAAATGTTAGGGTTTGCTGTAGAATTTTACATCACTTCCTCCTGCACAGTCTGGAAAGCACCATGGCTGGGGAGTCGAGGGAATATGGTATCTGGCCTCCATTCTTGATCCAAAACCCCATTTATGGCATTGTTTCCTATCGGGGTGGGGGGAGTACAAAGACTTTTTGACTTCAGACAGTTTTCAGGAAGCAATTGTGCTGTAAGTTTGAGGACTTCCTGCAGGTCAGGGGTAGGGGTAGGGATAGGGGAGTGGATGGAGGAGAGCTGCTCTTGTGGTAGCAAGCATGGATTGTCCCCCTTTGCTAAGCAGAGTCCACCCTGGTTTACATTTGAATGGGAGACTAAATGTGTGAGCACAGTAAGATATTCCCCTTAGGGGATGGGGCTGCTCTGAGTAGAGCATCTGTATGCTTGCATGCAAAAGGTTCTAAGTTCCCTCTCTGGCATCTCCAAGATAGGGCTGAGAGAGACTCCTGCCTGCATCCTTGGAGAAGCCGCTGCCAGTCTGCATAGACAACACTGAGTTAGATGGACCAATTGTCTGACTTGGAATAAGGCAGCTTCTTCTGTTGCTATTTTCCTACCTGTCCTCCATGGATTTGTCTAATCCCCCTTTAAAGCCATCTGAGCTGGTGGCCATCACCACACAGAGGTGCACCTAGTTAACTTTGGGGCCTGGACCTAAAGGCCTTTGGAGGCCCCCCCACTCCCACACACAGTATTTTAAACACATTTTTAATGTCACCACACCACCTGGGACAGACTAAAAAGGATTTGGAGGCCCCCACCCCAGGGGGTGTGGAGGCTCTGGACTTTGGCTCAATGTCCAGGGGTAAGAGTGCCTCTGCCACCACATCCTGTAGCAGAGAATTCCATAGATTAATGATGTCTGTGTGCAAAAGTACTTCCTCTTGTCACTCTTAAATTTCCTAGGAATCCGTTTCACGGGGATGACCCCTGGTTCTAGTTTTGTGTGAGAGAGAAAAAAATTTCTCTCTCTCCACACTATGCATACTTTTATAGACCTCTACCATATCTCCCCTTAGTCACCTAAGGGGGGCTCAACCATTGTCTGGGAGACTCAGGTTCATATCCCCATTCAGCCATGAAGCTCACTGGTTGACTTTGGGTCAGTTGCTTTCTCTCAGCCTGACCTACCTTACAGAGTTGTTGTAAAGTGGTGTGTGTGTGTGGGGGGGGGGGAGTTCTCATTCACTTTCATTCAATTATGTGGAGGAAATGTAGGATTCAGATGTGACTGAGAAATCAGTCTGAAGTAGGTCCAATTTTCCAGCACTGCCCCTTAAAAATTCATGTGCTTTTTGGCATCCATGATGCTTCTCCTATAAGATATTAAGAGTATCTTACATATTCAGTAAGAATAAACAGTGAGAATAATACTCAGAAAGAGTCTTCTGTAAAAAGAGGAAGGTTGTACTCAGGCAAGGCAGTGGGGGGGCGGGGGAGGGGAGATAAAAGGAAAAATATATGATGAGTAAAGGAACCAGAGAGGGTTGTGCAAAAGCAGAAGAGGTTAAAAAGTGATTAAACTGCAGATTCCAGCCAGGTCCAGATGGCCAATTTGAATAGCCGGCCCCAGTGATAGTATTTCATTTTCATGAATCTGCTCTGCTTTGTTCTCTCTCTCTTCCTCCTTCCCTCCCTCCCTCTTAAAAATATGTCATGACAATATCTTTATCCGTGCAGTTTGAAAAAGGCTCAGTGAGTCAGCATAGGCATGGTAAAGTGCGCTCTGAAAATTCAAATTCTCCATACGCAAAAGTAAAGCATGTTTTTCAGTGTAACTGTTCAGGTGGAATCTTGGAAAATAGTCTCAAAATGCAAAGCATTTTGTCCTGTTCAGCAGTTTGCCTTGCTTTCATTGAGGATGTTTTGAGCTATAGAGAGCTTTGCCTTTCAGGGCCCCTTTTGTTCTTCCCACCCCTTTGACAGTGAAGAGATACCAAATATCCATGTGTAATGTCCTTATTTGCATGGAGATAACTCCAGGCCAATGGCAAGGCTGGAGAGGATTTATGATGTGATGAGGTCCCTTCATCGCCCAGGGCTGTTCACTTCACTCAAAAACTACTTCTCAAGCTGGGGAAGACCAGCAAAGGCAATTAAGATTTCTAGGTTTGCAACCAAACTAAAGCACAACACTTCAGCCATCCTGACTCTGCCTCTTTGATAAAAGGTCGAACAAGACAGCTAATTTGGAGCGTGCATTTAGGTGATGGACTAATAGAGGTTTTGTGAAGACAGCAACATGAAAGTGAACGTGAGTATAGGGTTTTTTAAAAAACAAAAACTTGGCTGTATTTTGTGGGGAAAGGGCATTGTTATTTCTTGGGACGGTGAATTTGATGTGTTTATTTGTTTTTCGCTTTTTAAATTTTTTATTGGTTTTTACAATATCTTAACAATCCCGTTACATCTAAATAAGTAAATATTGACTTCCCGCTCACCAATCTGCGTGATTCATTAACTATACAAGTCAACCATTGCTATAGTAATTCAAAACATATATCCTACACATTGCAAACTCGATTTTACTCTACCCAACCTGCTATTATTACTAAATTTCAAACCCTGCTGAAAGGTCCATATTAGAAAAATAGTTCTTTAAGTATAGTAAGAATGGTTTCCAATCTTCTTTAAAAGATTCCAAGTTTTCATCCCTTATCAGTACTGTAAGTTTCGCCATCTCCGCTTATTCCAAAAATTTTATCAACCAATCTTCTTTTGAGGGCATTTCATTGTCCTTCCATTTCTGCGCATATACTATTCTGGCTGTCGTCGTTGCAGTGTTTATTTGTTTTTGAGTGCATGCTCATTAATGAATGCTAATTGATCATCTGTAATCACAATGAATGAATTGATCATCTGTGATAGCTGTGATCATCTGTAATCACAAATGTCTTGTTGCTAAATGATCATCTGTGGTCCTTATGATAATCAATAATCACAAATGTCTTCTCTGCCTGCCCCCCTTCAAAAGAATCTGTAAGTTCAGAAAAAGCTGTCATGAGGAAAATAATTCAAAGTAGTTCCATTGAAAGGCAATGCCTAACTTGTCCTTTTAATTTAATAGGACTACCTTAAGTAATTTTCCTCATGTCAGCCTACTAATGGAAGAAAAAGATCGGGGTGGCTGGGGCACTGAATTTCTTTGCCCTTCTGTAGAAGTAAGATTTTTTGCAGATTTCTTAAAAGTAAAGTTTTGCCTTTGAGACGGTGTCGACTCCTGGCAACCTCAGAGGCCTGTGGTTGTCTTTGGTAGAATACAGGAGGGGTTTACCATTGCCATCTCCTGTGCAGTATGAGATGATGCCTTTCAGCATCTTCCTGTATCACTGCTGCCCGATATAGGAGTTTCCCATAGTCTGGGAAACATACCAGAGGGGATTCGAACCAGCAACCTCTTGCTCCCTAGGCAAGTTACTTCCCCGCTGCACAGATTTCTTAGACGACCTGAAATGTGGAAATTCTGAATGAATGCTGGTGTGCTTGAATTTATGAGCAATCACAAATATATGATTTTCCACATATTTGTAGAAAAAATGAAAAATGGTAAAGATTTCTGATCTACACCATACATATGAACCACTGCGAGGTTCTTCTAGAAGAGCTGCATAAAAGCGTAAAAACTCATTTCAGAGAAGCTGGCAGAGGAGATCTTCCTGGCAGTCTGTGCCCTAAGTTTTTATTTCAACAAAGAATGAAAACGTCAGATAGAGCTGCCTCCTGCACTGCTGTCTATACCCCTCATGTTGGACTAGGTCTGGGGAGTCCAGAGTTCAAATCCCCATTCAGCCAACCTAACCCTGTATACCACTCTGTGCTCCTTGGAGGAAAGCAGGATATAAATGTAAGTAAACAAACAAATAAATCTCTTCCTTCAGCTTGGTGTTCTGACTACCTACCTGAATGATACTGTTGTGACTTTTATAAAGCAGCTGTGATGTGTCAGGGATTGTTAGGGAGTAACGTTCAATTCCTCTTTTAAAAATTCTTTTTTTACATTTATATCTTGCTCTTCCTCCAAGGAGCCCACAACAACCCTGTAAGGTAGGTTAGGCTGAGAGATAAGTTGCCCAGAATCACCCAGCAAGTATCACGGCTGAATGGGGATTTGAACTCGGGTCTCCCTGGTCCTAGTCCAAGACTGTAACCACAACACCATGCTGGTTTTCTATGGTTTTTTAGCATAGCCTTTCCCCTGACATGCTATTTTATGTGTGCAGGGAATTTTTATGTATAGTGGAGCATGAAAATATATCGTCTTCCACCTGTAGTCTTGAGTGCTAAGCTAAAGGTATATTGGAATTCTACATTCTGAAAAGAAGTGTCTGTGTTGAAAGCTACTGGCAATCCATTTGATAGAGTGACACTGAATTCTAGCATTGCATGGGAGAGAGAGGGAAATAGCTCTTTATTCACTTTATGCCTTCATTTCCACTGTTGGCAGAGTACGTTAATTTAATTTCAGTTAATTTTTTTTAAAGATATCTTTATAGAGCTCTCTTTTACTGGAGGATCAAAAGCCATTTACAATGGTTAGAGAGCCTAAAACAATAAAAACAAATATATATATAACACAGCAGCAGTAGCTAGAAAACAGGCCATCTAAAGCCAGATAAGATCAGAATAACAAACCTATAAAAAGAAGCCGCCACCAATTCTCCACTAAAAGCTTTGGAGAAACAAAAGGTCATAATCAATCAATCAGCCTGTCATTTAGATGTCAGAAGTGTTTGAGGGGGTATTCCATAAATGAGGCAACACCACTGCAAATAGTATTTGGATTGCAGCTGGGTTTAGGGATTTTTAGATCAAATGTACTGAGAAAAGGTTGCATTTGGCCAGTTAATCCTTAATGTTACCATTCTAAAATGAACCAACAAAACATAAGATCTGTCGTTCTTGGCCCTGGGTGGAGAATTACATTTCCACCCACATCAGGAGATGAAGCCAGCCAGGTCAATGGAGCCCAGATAAACACTCCATATTTGCATGTGCATCAGCATTGACTCCTGCTTCTGCACTCCCTGGTTAGGGGTGTGTTTGTGTGATGGGGGTGGGGGGTGGATCACCCCAGAGTCCAATTTCAAAGGCAAAATTTCAAAATGATTGACATTTAAAAAGAAAAAGAAAAGGAAGCCAGATTCAGAAATGCTTTTGCCTTTTGCCAGCAGTGCTTTGTTCAAGAGAATCCCCAGGGCAATTGTGCCTTCTGTCAGACCTTGGGGGAACATGTCTTTGATCTTCTGTTGTTTTTATCCATTTTTAGGGATATTTTAAAATACTGGTACTTTATTATTATTAATGCTATTTTGGGATGATTGTGAGCCATTTTGTAGCTCAAACTGAATGGGAAAGAGGGATACAAATATTTTCAATTAAGTTGTGCCCTAAAGTATCACATGGACAGCTTGAGTCTTCATTGGGCAGATGCACTGCTGAATCAAGACACACTGCTGAATCAACAGGTATCTGGCTCAGCCGCCATGGGTGAAAGTTTCCTATTTTTAAAAGAGATCAGGGGTTCTCAGACTTGGGTTCCCAAGTGTTGTTGGGCTACAATTTCCATCATCCCCAGCCACAATGACCCAAAGATGGGAGTTTTAATCCATGGGAGTCCGATGATGGGAGTTGTAGTCCAACAATATCTCTGGATCCAAGTCCTTAGATGAGGTTGCAGTCCCCTGTGCATGTATATCCCAATTTAATCTGTGGGATTTACTCCCAAGTAAGTGTGCATAGGGTTGCATGCTTTGATTATCAGGGCTGCACAGCTTTGGCCTTCCAGCTTTTGTTGGACAACTCCCATAATCCCCAGCCTAAGTGGCCAATAGTCAGAGACGATGGGAGTTGTAGTCCAATATCTGCAAGACAGAAGGTCACAGTTGTGCAGTCCTGGATTAAGTCGAAGAGGGGAAATGCATTGGTTCCTATGGTTATAGCATTCCATCTCTATTTTGTAGTCTTTTTCTCTGCAATCCTTTTACTTCTTTATTAGCTTAAAAAAATAGAGGGGCAGAAATACAATGAATTCAACCACTGAGAAGAAAACAGAAGGATGCATTTTGTCAGAATAATGCTCATTCCAAAAGTTCACAAAAAGAGACTCTTTTCTCTATAAACATATCTACCTGATTCAATCAATAACGCCTCAAAAATATGTGAGTTTCATCACTGAGGTTCTTTAGCATACCTTTTTGTTTTATGGCTGCTTCCCCCATAAACTCAAATGTTTGTTTAATTAAGGCTGGATTCAGACGAAACCCGAAACTAGAAGTCCATTCACCTCCTGTTTCACTAGCCGAACGTCTGGACCTGGGGAACTTGAGTTAAAAGGAAAAAATGGACCTGCAGTTCCCCTCCCCTAACTTCAATTGTTACCTCCATTTGTAAGGAGTTATGCCACCGATACCTGCATTTTGGGTGCGTCTACATTACATCCGGAGTGGGGATTGGAGTTTGCCTTTCCTCAAACTGGAGTGGAGGGAGGAAGCTCTTCCCTTGCTCCGACTTCTATTGGCTGCGTGGGCTGCCTTTCAGGAAAGAAGGAAGCCCACTCAGCCAGCTCCCACACCTCTCTGCAGTCTTGATGCAATAGGTTTGAACTCAGACCAGAGAGCGGGGGTAGGAGGGTGCAGAACCACGGGTCCACTGAACCCACGATTCTGTATGTTGTCTGAACTGACCCTAAGCTTCATTCAGAAACAACTCCATTTTTCCTTCTCCCTTTTCCTTTCCTTTTCTTTCTGACTCCATTCCCACACTCTCTACAGGATCCCCACTGAGACAAACATCCAAACAACAAAATACAAAAGATTACTGGATAGAATACAACACCTTTTGTTTCAGTCCAATCATACCGGACAGAAGGTTGTTTCCAAACCTTCCCTTTACAAGTATTAGGTGGTTAAGAAGTGCTCCTAAAGTTCCTTATCTGACTGATCAACATCTCCTTCAAAACTCACAAAGAGACTTTCTGGCATCTTAAAGGCTAACCAATTTATTGCAGCATCTCCAGCACACATCTGGTGTGACTTAGTAAATACAATGTGCAATCCTTTTAAACTGATGAGTGCTAGCCTGCCATTAACTGGGTATTGTTAAACTAAATTGATCCAATTCAGGATGGTGTGTCAAACTGGCTTATCTGGGAACTGCAGTTCATATCTCATCAGGGACATCAAGGCTGGGTGTCTTTTGTTGTTGTTGTTCAAGAAGTAGATAAATGAGTAATCCTTTGGTCAGCTTCAGAAGAACAGCTGTGTTAGTCCCTGCAGCAAAAACAAGAGTTGCGTGACACCTTAAAATTTAACATTCATTGTCTCTTAAGCTTTCAGGGACTGGAGCCCACTTGATAACTGCATGAAAACTTACCCTTGATAGTGTGTGTGTGTGTGTGTGCACATCCACACACACACTAACTGAACAAAGAAGCACGTTGCTAACTGAACAAAGAAGCACTTTTAAATTCAGGTTAAGCAACCATGGCTCTTATGGCATTTTTGGTCAATCCATTCATTGATCCAGGCCACCTTTTGAATGGTGCTTTAATTACTTGTATTCCAGCCCCAGAGCAGAGGCGGGGCTAACAGTCAGCAGCAAGAGGCAGACTGCACTTGCCTCTCTGTACATAACATTTTTCTTAATGATATTAACAGGTTAATGAACTGTTAATATTCCTGACTCAACTCTACTAACATGTCCTACCACAACTCCTTCCTCTGGATTCTATAGCTCTCCAGCTATTTGTTCAACTACAACTCCCATCACACTGGGGATGATGAGAGTTGTAGTTCAACATCTAGACAGTCAAGGTTGCCTACCCTTGTTTTAAGTGGTGGTTCTGTTATATGTGGTAGAAGGAGGACAGTTGTCCCTGTGCAGCACTGTGCCTTTTCCAGTTACTGTTTGCTGGTGTCTCCTTTGTATCTCTTGAATTTTAGTTTGTGAGCGCTTTGGGGACATGAACCATGATTTTATTTCTTCTGCTGTGTAGACTGTTTTGAGAACATTTTTGGTGAAAAGTGATATATAAATAGGAACATAGGAAGCTGCCATATAATGAGTCAGACCATTGGTCCATCCAGCTCAGTATTGCCTACCCAGACTCACAGGGCTTTTCCAAGGCTGCAGGCAGGAGTCTCTCTCAGGAGTCTTGGAGATGCCAGGGAGGGAACTTGGAATCTTCTGCATGCAAGCAGGCAGATGCTCTTTCCAGAGCGGCCCCATCCCCTAAGGGGAATATCTTACAGTGCTCACACATGATGTCTGTTGTGTTCTGTTAAGAATATAAGAACAGCCCTGCTGGATCAGACCTAATGCCTATCTAGTCCAGCATCCTGTTTCACACAGTGGCCCACCAGATGCCTCTGGGGAGCCCACAGGCAAGAGGTGAGGGCATGTCCTCTCTCCTGCTGTTGCTCTCCTGCAACTGGTATTCAGAGGCCTCTTGCCTCTGAGGCTGGAACTAGCCTATAGCCATCAAGTCTAGTAGTCATTGATAGACCGGTCCTCCATGAATTTGTCTAAGCCCCTTATAAGCCCATTCTTTACAATAATAATATTCACACACACACCACACACACATACAGAGAAAAATGTGAATAGTGGGGCTAAAATTCCATGAAATCCAGGGAACAGGAGTGAGTCTGTGTCATTTCTGTGTAGAGCTTAAATATAGATAAATAAATATAGATGGATAAATATAGAGCTTAAATAAAGATAAGATATTTCATAAGAGCAGTCCCTGAGACAATGCTATCTTTCCAGATATGCGATGGTATCTAGAACATGTTGAGGGAGAGAGGCCAAATCAAATAAATAAAATCATCCTATACATTCTAGTCCATCATTTTCAGGCTGGGATTGCAAATTTCCCTTTGAACTTTTGTTGTAGTATGGTGACTTTGAGGTCAGCCACAGTTTGTCGTGGGAGGCTGTCATGATTTCCCACTAACTTCTGAATGCTGCTGCTTTGCAGGCCAGGCCAGGCTCTGTTCATCCTCTTGTATAGAGATGAACCTCTTTGTTTATGTAAACAACAGACGGGCATTGTTGGCCAGTGATGACATATGTCATACTGGAGGATGAGCAAGCTGAATGATATGGCTGATATCATTAGGCCCTTTAATACTGTTACCTGAGAAGATACAGAGATAATGAACATAGGAATCTTGGACAGGAGAACTGGTCTTGTGGTAAAGGGTGCTGTTGAGTTGGTGTCGACTCGGTGACCACAGAGCCCTGTGGTTGTCTTTGGTTTACCATTGCCATCTCCCGTGCAGTATGAGATGATGCCTTTCAGCATCTTCCTATATTGCTGCTGCCCAATATAGGTGTTTCCTATAATCTGGGAAACACACCAGTGGGGATTCGCACCGGCAACCTCTTACTCGCTAGTCAAACCATTTCCCAAATTGTCCCCTTAGCTAAGCAGAATCTACCTTGATTTGCATTTGACTGGGTAGCATTTGACACATGTGAGTGCTGTAAGACATTTCCGTAACGGGGTGCAGCCATAGTTCAGTGGGAAAGCCGCTTGCATGCAGAAGGTCCCATGTTCACTTCCTGGAATCTCAGATAGGGCTGGAAGAGACTCCTGCCTGAAACCTCAGAGAGCTGCTGCCAGTCAGTGTAGACCAGGGATTCTCAATGTTGGGTACCCAGATGTAATTGGACTTCAACTCCCATAATTCCCAGCCAAAGGCCACTGGGGCTGGGGATTATGGGAGTTGGTCCAATAACATCTGGGGACCCACACATTGAGAAACCCTGGTGTAGACAATACTGAGCTAGATGGACCAGTTGACTGAATCAGTATATGGCAGCTTCCTATAACTCTGTTTTACTGTGTGTTGGAAATTATGAGAGCTGGTCGCAGTTGCTCTGACACAGTGCCTAGGATGCATGGAGCATGGAGCATCCTCTGTCATTAGTAGGAGCATTCATGTGATGGTGAGTGCCATGGAGCCAGTGAGCCTGCATCCCTCTAGGATGGTTGGTTGTGCAGTATGGTAGCCAAGATGCGCACGTACAGATCTGTTGTGCACATGTTATGTTAAACTCACATAGAGCAGTATACTTTCAATCTGTTATCTTGCATTTCAAGGGGCTTGTACCCAGGTTCAATTTTAATACGCATACACAGACAGTCATTGAGGCTATTTACATGAGCAGCCCAACACAGGTTAGGAGTAGCCCAGCCTGGGTTGGGCTGCTTGTGTGGACCGTCAGGATCATTCCCAATCCCAGCACTTTTGCTCCCACTAGCCTGACTTTTAACCCCGGCCCTTAACTGGGGTTAGAGGGCATGAGGGCACCTTCAAACCCAGGTTCAGGATTGTGTGTGTATGCTCTGGAGTTGCCTGAGCACACACAGCCTGAGCACCAACAGAGTCAGGGACTTAGGCACATAGGAAGCTGTCATATACTGAGTCAGACCTTTGGTCTGTTTAGCTCAGTATTGTCTTCACAGACTGGCAGCGACTTCTCCAAGGTTGCAGGCAGGAGTCTCTCTCAGCCCTATCTTGGAGATGCCAGGGAGTGAACTTGGAACCTTCTGCTCTTCCCAGAGCGGCTCCATCCCCTAAGGGGAATTTCTTACAGTGCCCACACATCAAGTCTCCCATTCATATGCAACCAGGGCAGACCCTGCTTAGCTAAGGGACAAGTCATGCTTGCTACCACAAGACCAGCTCTCCTCTTTATTGGGCACTTAGAGTGCCCAACTCTTGGGGGAATCTGCCAATGCACCGCACTCATCACACATTGCATTTTGAGATACCTGGAGGCCGGGACTTGTTTTCCCGGCCTCCAGCAATCCGTGCTGCCAGGAGCAAGTGTGGACTGTGTGGGTATGCGATGGCATGCCAAAGAGGAGCTCCTTGCTAGTCTGGGGCGAAAGTAGGTTCAACCCTGCCTCCCCACCCCACCCCATTATGATCATGAGAACGACCTTATTCATACACAAACCTGTACCTGTGTACAGACCTCCAAATCCAGGTACAAGAAGGTAATGTCTGAAAAGGGTTTCTATAAGTGAGGGGAGGCCTGCCACCAAAGACTGCATGAGAAGTACCCTTGTCCAGGATGGGCTGTAGATCATTGATTACACATTGGAGGTACGTAGTAATAAACTTGACTTGACACACTGGAGGTGTAGGTAACAAGTCGTGTTCTTTCTTTTTCTCTTCTGTGCTTATCCTGTCCTAGAGTTTGGGGTGTCCTGGCAAGAGATTCGAGGTCCCTTGAAGGTATGAAGGAAGTCAGACTTCTTAAAACCTGTACATGAAGCTGCAATGAAAGTACAGATACATGTATCCTAATTCATTCATGGCCGTTAATTCAGAGGTGGCTGGTGAGGGTACTGCTGTGAGGGTACTGCTGTGGTACTTTAAAACTAAATTAGATCGTGGTTACCAGTTTTAGGTGTGGTGGTAATGCCAGTAAGCACTATCTAATTTAGTTTTAAAGGTACCTCCTGCCATCCCACACCCAGTGGGGCTGTCACTGGGCTAATTTTTTATTACAACTGGAGTGGAGAATATTATACTACATTGTAAATACATGAATACAAGTCATAAACAAAAAGAAACTTGCTGTTACCCCCATATGTGATGTTCTTAATTAAACCAAAACAGACCCCCCAAAAAGTAAAAATAGAAAGCATCTTGTATAAGCTAAGGAGCCTTGGAAGATTCCTGTAGTAGGCAACTCTGGAGTGTACCAGTTGGTGTGGCCCATTTGTTTCTTCTCTGGGTAGGTGCTGTAACTTTAAAAATGCCAGTCCAAGCAGTTAGAACATCCATGGTTGTTTTGTAGGGTTTAGCTGTAGGTTGTGGATGTTCGTGTTGTGTTCTCTGGATGGTTGCTAGGAGCAGATAAAAAGGAAGTGGTTTCTGGTATATTTGTCACACATTAGCCTTATTTAGGTGTTGAGATAAGAAATGCCTGTGCAGGTTAGAAGTGCTGAGAGCCAGTTGGAAGTCCTGACCCCTGCCTGTCACTCACCTCCCTCATCGCTGCTCATGAAAAAAGTAGCATTTGTCTGTAAAGGGGAGCTCCCTAACCATGATCACCTGGCGGAGATCATCCAGAGATCTGGGCTTGGGTGTCAATAATATGCAGATGATACCCAGCTCTGTCTCACTATGTCATCTGATCCCAGGGAAGCAGAAGAGGTTCTGAGCCGTGGCTGGGAAGCTGTGATGGGCTGGATGGGGGCTCACAAGTGTAATCCTGACAAGACGGACTGTTGGCGGAGGTGATGATGGTTAGTAGAAAGCCTGATCAGGGTATGGAGTTTCAGCCTGTTCTGGATGGGGTTGTGCTCCCTCTGAAGGAGCAGGTTTGCAGCTTGGGGATTCTCCTGGCTCCAGCACTGCTCCAAGAAAATCAGGTGCTGTGGGGGCCAGGAGCGCCTTTGCTCAACTTTGCTCAAATGGTGCACAAGTTGGGACCCTTCCTTGTGAAGGCTGATCTGGCCTCTGTCACCCAGGCCTTAGTCACATCATGTTTGGATTATTGCAATGCGCTCTACATGGGGCTGCCCTTGAAAAGTACAGTGGTCCCTCTACTTACGAAATTAATCTGTTCCAAATGCACATTTGTAAGTCGAAAAGTTCGTAAGTCGAAAAGCGGTTTCCCATAGGAATGCATTGGGAACGGATTAATGCGTTCCGGAGCCTAGAAAAAAGACCCAGACCCCCAGTAAGGCTTGCAAACTGCACAGGAACATTTCTTTTCAAGAATAAACAGGCAGTAAACAGGCAGGCAAGTCAAGGAAACCGCATGTAAAATTCGTAAGTCGAGGAAACCCCATCTAAAAATTTGTAAGTCGAAAAAACCACATCTAAAACCGGATCTGAAACTGCCGTTTGTAACTCGAAAAATACTTATGTCGAGTAGTTCGTAAGTCGAGGGACCACTGTATTCAGAAACTACAGAATGCAGTGGTCAGATTGATCTCTGGGACTGCACACAATGCACATATTACACCAGTCTTGAAGGCACTGCACTGACTGCCAGTCTGTCTCCAGGTACAATTCAAAGTGCTGGTGATTACCTTTAAAGCCCTAAATGGCTTGGGCCCCCAAGTACTTTAGGGACTGCCTGCTCCCAGCTGAATCTATCCACCTGACTAGATCGGCTCAGAGGGCTCTGTTCCATGTGCCGACACCATGTGCCGACAATATTTGGGTTGTAGATCTAACATCTACATGAAAACGCTGAGTGAGGTCATCAGGAGATTTAGTTCAGGGTGTTATCAGTATGCTGATGACACCCTAATCTATTTATCATCATCATCATCATCATCATGAAATGGCATTCACTCCCTAAATGCCTGCCTATAGGCAGTAATGGGCTGGATGAAGGATAACAAATTGAACCTGAATCTAAGCAAGATGGAGGTGCTCATTATGGTGGGGTCAGAATTTGAGGGCTGCCTCTGTACGTAGTTTGGAAACATCAGTTAGTTCACAATGTGGCAGCCAGACTGGTCTCTGGGGTAACCCAGAGGTACAGGTTGAGTATCCTTTATCCAGACATCCAAAATCCGGAATGCTCCAAAATCCGGAAACCACCACGGTGTGTGCCATAACAAAACAACAACAACAACAAAAACGCTTCAGCTCACTCTCTCACAGATTCCCAATTTTACTGCTTTTAAACATGCAGTCAAAACTAACTTATTTCAGAAGGCTGTTAGTGACAGGGGTTTTGTCTGTAATCCTCTCTAGTTGCGCCCCTGTTTTTATTGTGAAGCTTTTAAATGTTTTTTATGTTCTCACTTTGGCGCTAGAGGGAAAAGGGAAAGCCCCCCTTCTCCACTCCCTGCTCAAATAAAATACAGTAACCTTTTGTGTTTAGACTTGGATCCCATGCCCAAGATATCTCATTATGCAAATATTCCAAACATTATGCAAATATTCCAAAATCTGGAAAAATCCAAAATCCGGAACACTTCTGGTCGCAAGCAGTCTGGATAAGGGATACTTATGCCTATTTTAAAACAGTTAACGCTGGCTGCTGATATGTTTCCGGGCAAAATAGAAAGTGCTGGTTATTACCTTTAAAGCCCTGAATAGCTTGGGTCTGCCTCCTCTGTAGCTGCTCCTGGCCTATGGAATGCACTCCCAGCAGATTTCTGCAGTTTAGGCTCGTGATTGGCCTTTAAGAGAGCCTTAAAAACTTACTTGTTTGGCCTGGCTTTCCAAGGTTTATAAATTGTTTTTAAGTATTTTAATTGGTTTTAATTGGTTCTGAATTGTTTTAAATTTGTCTTTATATTGTTTTAAGCAGTGCATTTTACATGGTGTTTGTTTTTATGTTTTGTAAATTTGTTGTGCACCTCCCAGAGCCTTTGTATGGGGCGGAAATGTAATGAATTAATAATTAAATGTTGTGAGTGAGGACACCATGGCAAAGCTTGGTGCCCAGATGTGCTGTGGCCACCAAGCTTAACCCTGGTGTCTTATAGTCCGTTTTGGTGGGAAATCTTGGTGTAAAGTGCCTTTACATCTATGGTGGTGAAGATACTGGCTATATGATTGTCCTTTTAATTTCAGTGGGACTGCTTTTGAGTAATTTCCCTCATCGTCAGCTGTTGTTTTTTGGAAGATTGTCAATAGATTCATAAACATGACCCACACAGCATCACTGGCACAATTATCTTGTGCAGCTTTTCAACTTACTGTTAGACATAATAAGTGCAGCTAAATGTTTTTCAAGGAAAAACTATTTGTTAAATGTGCACACACATGCACACGTGTGTGCACACACACAGAATGTTAGAATAAAAACTCTATATAAACTGAATTATGTAATCATAGATCAGGGGAGAAAAGGGTGGAAAGAACCAATTGTAGTACAACATCTGGGGAACCAAGTTTGATAAGGACATTGTGACATAGGGATGGTGGGAGTTGTAGTCCAACAGCATCTAGAGACACAAGCTTGAGGACCCTTCAACTTGGGCTTTGAAAAGCAAAGCAGCTCTACTAAAATAAGGTAGAATAGTGGCTGAAGATGTCCCTTGCATTGTAGAAGATGTCCCTTCATCTGCCTCTAGTTGCACCACACTACAGCTAAAAATAGAGGATGATTAGAGAGTTCAGCCAGAAAAGCATGATCTGTTTCTTTTTTATGCCTCCACAGCAGTGAGTGTTCTATGAGTCACTGTGGCTAACCTCTGTCCAAAAGGAAATCTGGGGAGAAAAGATGCTCACCATCCTTATTGGAAGTGCAGAAGATGGTCTTGGACAGAGGTGATGGTGCAGGACCACACATCTTTCTTTTCAGAGCATATGAAAATGCTGCTGCTTTCTTTTGTTGAAAGTGCAGTTACCATGGACACCCCAAACCATTCCTCTGATTCTTCTGTAAATAAGCTTTTTGATAGGGCAATGCAGATTTTGGTACGGTTTGGCTGGTTTTGGCTGTCCTGCTGCCATTGGGCTGAAAAGGTCTCTTCTGTTCCTAGAGCCCAAAATCAGGTTTGTAGATTTACCTTAGGAGGGGGGGAAAACAAGAGGCAGTTTTTGAATGTAGCCAGAGAATAGAGCAGTTCACATGATCATTAGCAGAGTCGGAGAAGCTCCCACCCTAATTTGGGAGCTGGGAACACGCCAGATTTTCAGTCGTGTGCGAGATAAAAAGAAGATCAGAGGTGGGGACCTTGATGGTCAGATGTTGAAGAGGAACTGAACCTACAACCTTGTAAATACAAAGCACTCTTCTTTATTTGGAACCCTCAGCAGAATGGCCTATAGGAATTGGCAACAGAGATGGAACGAGCCTTTTGGAAGGGCGGTATAAAAAATCAAATCAATCAATCAATCAATCAATCAATCACTATTTGGAAAGACTCATTCTAAATACCATTGCAGCAGTCCTGCTTTCCCTTTTTATCAACAGAACAAAGCAGCTAGAGGGGTTGTCCAGGGCAGCGGTTATCAAACTTGGGTCCCCAGATATTGTTGGACGACAACTCCCATCATCCCTGGCCACAATGGCAGGAGGGCCCCAGCTGGGTAGGATGATTTTGCCAGTGCCACCTACCTCGTTCGGAAGATGGGGATGGAATCTGGGTAGGGCTCACTCATCTTACCCAGTTGGGCTTGACTGATGATCAAGCTCCCCTCCTCTGGCCTTATCTTTATCTCTCATACGACTGAAAATCAGGAGGGTGCCCAGCTCCCAAATTAGGGTACATACATAAGAACATAAGAACAGTTCTGCTGGATCAGGCCAAATGCCCAGCTAGTCCAGCATCCTGTTTCACACAGTGGCCAATCAGATGCTCCAAGAAGCCCACAGCAGGAGGTGAGGCTGGGCATGCCCTCTCTCCTGCTGTTGCTCCCCTGCAACTGGTATTTAGAGGCATCTTGCCTCTGAGGCTGGAGGTGGCCTATAGCCCTCAGTCTAGTATCCATTGATAGACCTGTCCTCCATGAATTTATCAAAACCCCTCTTAAAGCCATCCAGCTGTCACCACATCTTGTGGCGGAGACTTCCATAAGTTAATTGTGCATTGTGTGAAAAAGTACTTCCTTCTGTTGGTCCTGTCAACAATGGGAGGGAAGGAGGCTTCCCTAAGGAGAAGGTGGGAGTTGAAGTCTGGAGTTGTAGAGCTTGCCAAAAAAGGTTGATAGAGATCTCTGACTGGATTTTTAAAAGGTCTTTGGGTGTTGCAGCTCTGGGCAGGGGTGGTATTTCCATGACGCAAGGTGAGGTGATTGCCTCAGGCAGCAGATTACTGGGCTGCTAAAGAGGTGGCAGCCACCTTAAATGGCACAGCGGGGAAATGCTTGACTAACAAGCAGAAGGTTGCCAGTTCAAATCCCCTCTGGTACTATATCGGGCAGCAGCGATATAGGAAGATGCTGAAAGGCATTATCCCACACTGCATGGGAGGAGGCAATGGTAAACCCCTCCTGTATTCTACCAAAGAAAACCACAGGGCTCTGTGGGCACTAGGAGTCGAAACCAACTTGACGGCACACTTTACTTTAATGAGGCAGCAAGATGCAATCCTGCCCCCTACATTTTTTTTAAAAGGTGGGGGAGAAGGGGAGGAGGGAGCACACAAGGCGGAGAAGCATTTTGCACCTTGCCTCAGGTGCATAGAGCTCTTGAGCAGTCTCTGGCTCTGGGATTTTTATTGCCTGCCTCTGTATGCCTATTTCTTTGCCATCTGCTCAACCTGTATATTTAAAATTAAATTAATAGACATCACTATGGAAAGCATTGCAAAACTTTATTTATTTATACATTTATGTATCACTCTTCCTCCAAGGAGCTCAGAGTGGTGTACATGGTTATGTTTATCCTCACAACAATCCTGTGAGGTAGGTTAGGCTGAGAGATACATGACTGGCCCAGAGTCACCCAGTGAGTTTCATGGCAGAATAGGAATTTGAACTCAGGTCCCCAGTACTAGCCCAACACTCTAGCCACTACACCACACTGGCTCTCCGTACTTCCTACCCAGGAACAAGTTGACCCTATAAAGTTATCTTGAAGGCAAGAACTCTTTTTCTCTGGAGAAGAATTCAGGGCAATAAAAAAGCTTGTTCGTTTATTTGGTCTGGTCATTTGAGCAGTTCAACCCCTTTCCATGTTTTATTTTGTTAAGGGCTTCATGTCCCCTGCTAATGGAGCAAAGAGGTGCCTTTTTAGTGGTGATTCTCTTTATTGTGCAGGGAAAAAGCAACTGACCCTATCTATCCCCAGCACAGCATCCCTCCAGTGGCTGTTGCTGGTGTCTGCCTTACGTTTCTTTTTTAGATTGTGAGCCCTTTGGAGATAGGGAGCCATTTTAGCCATTTTATTTATTTATTTTCCTTATTTCTTTGTAAACTCATTTGGGAAACTTTTGTTGAAAAGCAGTATATAAATATCTGTTGTGTTGTATTGTATTGTATTAGCTCCAAATGTCCCTATATATCAGGGACAACCCCTACTTTCTGTTGGTATCTTTCCTTGAGAATCGCTGCCTCTCCTTTGTTTTTGGAGCTGTCTTCTTAATATTATGTTAGTTATTATGTCCCATACTTGAGAGGCGGCCCAGAAGGATACTATGGTCGATGGTGTCGAAAGTCGCCGAGAGGTCCAGCAGAACCAACAGGGACACGCTCCCCCTGTCTAGTTCCCGGCGTAGGTCATCCACTAGAGCGACAGGCAGTCTCAGTCCCATACCTGGGGCGGAAGCCAGATTGAAAAGGGTCCAGATAATCCGTATCATCCAATACCCTCTGCAGCTGGGACGCCACCACATGCTCTATCACCTTGCCCAACAAGGGCAGGTTAGAGACCGGTCTATAGTTGTCTGGGTTGGAGGGATCAAGGGATTAATTGCTTGGGTTTTCTTTTTTCAGGCTAAAGCCCCCTTTCCTAGATCTGGTGCAGAAAAGGGCACACAAAATGCAAAACAATCAGAGGGCAGCAGCACCTCCCCTATGAGGAAAGACTACAACATATGGGGTATTTTAGTTTTTTTAAAAGGGTGACTAAGGGAGGGATTATGATAGAGACTCATAAAATGATGTATGCGATGGAGATATTGGGCAGAGAAGTTTTTCTTCCCTTCCACAGTACTAGATCCAAGGGTTATCCAAGTACTTCTGCATGTGACATATAACTCTATGGAATTCACTTCCATTCATGGGCGTATGGAGGGGGGCAAGGGGGCAGGTGCCCGCCACCCCAGACTGAGCTTGAGCTCCTGCCTATCCCAGCACACTTTCCCCCAACTCCCACCCATCCAAAGGCTAGCCCAGGTGGCCTCCGCCCCCCTCTCTTGAAGGAACCCAAGTGTCCAATCGCTTACTTGTCTAATGTAAATAGACCCACAGACTCCCACTAACTGACTCATCACTTCAGGCAGATAAAGCAGCCTTTCAGTGAGGCTTTCAGTGACAGCCATGGTAAGATGGAAGGGGATGTAGCGTGTGTAAGCCTAAGGGATTCTCTTAATTTCTCACCAGACCTTTGCTTCATGTCTATGTGGGATGGTCTGTGTGAACAAGGAGATTTGTGGAATCATGGAGCTTCTGCTGTTTTGTTCTTGTTGTTACAAATGCATTGCTGCTCAGGATTCTGACTACCCATAGGGTGACTCGACCCCCAAGACCCCCCCACCCCCACTTGTGTCCCTTATTCAGGCAATGGAATGTTGGCAACCCTACTCCGAATACTAGTTGCTAGGCAACAGGCACAGGAGGAGAGAGTTATTTGCCTACTTGCCCAAGCACATCTGGTTGAATAGTGTGGGAAACAGGATCCTGTACTACACCTTGGCTCCGCAGATGTTGTCAGACTATAATTCCCATCACCCCCTGCCACAACAGCCTTAAAAGATAGTGAAAAATCACCATGCAGGCAGATAACTGGAAAAAGAGTATGCACAGCACAGAGGTGTGTCCTGATGTGAAAGTGAGAGTGTGTGCATGAGGGAGTAACCCTCAGAGGTCACCATCCTCTAGATTCATCACCCACACAATGAACCACACTTCCACAAATGTGCACTGCAGTCTGTCCACATACTATTCCTTGCAATTTGGATGGCTGTTAGTGGACACAAAAATCTAGGAAGGGTCTCTACACCATCTGGCCAGCCAACAACATTGCCCATAGAAATTAGCAGTCAAGGTGGAATAAATCGTCCAAATCTTAGAGGCCTCCAGCTGAACCTTGTGCCATGCCATTCGCGGCCTAATTGTCCCCAAGGAATAGTAGACGATATTTTCCACAGTTGCAGGCCTGCAAAGAGTCTTTGGTGTCTTTGTGCAATTTTTTAAAAAATAACATTTTTATTATTTTATCATAAGAAAAATAGAAATAACAAAAGAAAGAGAAAAAAACTAAGACGTGATCAAGCAATACACAATTATAACGATTCTCATTACAGTCTGTATACTTCCACCGGATTTCTTTACACCATCATCTCTCTTTCCCCTTCTCCAATCTGCAAGATAAATGACTGCAAATTTAAAAACATTAACACTAAGGTCAATAATTAGTGCACCTAATTATTAACACTTAGGTCAATAATTATCTACACAGAGCATTCAGCATTAAATTTCTCAACAAAAAGAAACCAAATCTTGGGTGAGGAACCAAACCCCATGATATATTATATTAAATAAATCATTCCCATGTCTGAGAAAAAGAACCTTCAGATTTGCTGTTAATATATGCAGTAATTTTGGCCATTGGTCCATAATCCCAAAGTTTAAGGTACCAATTATCTAGAGACGGAATTAGATTTCTTTTCCAGCAAGAAGCACAGAGGATTCTTGCCGCTGTTATCAAATATAAAGAAAGTCCAGTGTATCTTCCTGAAATATATGGTTTACCTTATGCAATACTGTCCAGCAGGAGCGTAGGGAGGCTGGTGGCTGCCCATGTGCGGCTGCAACTGCGGCCCCATGACCTCGCCCCCCGTGTCTGACACCAGACGCAGGGGCTAGGCTAGCCATACCCCCATGTCTGATGTCAGATGTGGGGGGCGTGGTCTCCCTCCCAAACGGGACCGCTTGGCCCCATTTGGAAGGGAGATTGGCCCGTGCTACATTGGGCAGCGTGGGCCAGAGTGACTCTCTCTGCCTTAAAGGCCCATCTAGTCCAGCATCCAGTTTCACACAGTGGCCCACCAGATGCCTCTGGGGAGCCCACAGGCAAGAGGTATTTGCATGCCTTCTCTCCTGCTGTTGCTCCTCTGCAACTGGTATTGAGAGACATCGTGCCTCTGAGGCTGGAGGTGGCCCACAGCCACCAGACTACTAGCCATTGATAGACCTCCTGCCCACCATGAATTTGTCTAAGCCACTTTTATAGCCATCCAAGCAGGTGGACATCACCACATCCCATGGCAAAGAATTCCATAGATTAAATATGCTCTGTGTGAAAAAGTATTTCCTCTTGTTGGTTCTAAATTTCCCAACCTTCAGTTTCATGGGGTGACCCCTGGTTCTGGTGTTGTGAGAGAGGGAGAAGAATTTATTTCTGTCTACCCTCTCCACTCCATGCTTAATTTTATACACCTCGCTCATGTTTCCCCTTAGTTGCCTCTTTTCAGAGAAAAAGAGCCCAGATACTGAAGCCTAGCCTCATAAGGAAGGTGCTCCAGGCCCCTGATCATCTTGGTTGCCCTCTTCTGCACCTTTTCCAGTTCTACAATATCCTACTTAAGATATGGTGACCAAAGCTGTACGGAGTACTCCAGATGTGGCCTCACCATAGATTTGTATAAGGGGATTATAATATTAGCATTTTTATTTTCAATCCCCTTCCTAATGATTCCTAGCATGGAATTAGGCTTTTTCATAGCTGCTGTGCACTGAGCCAACACTTTCAGTGAGCTGTCCCCTACGACCCTAAGATCTTTCTCCTGGTCAGTCACCGACAGCTCAGATCCCATCAGCGTATATGTGAAATTGCGGGGGGGGGGGGGGGTTGCCCTAATATGCATCACTTTACACTTGCTTATGTTGAACTGCATTTGCCATTTTGTCACCCACTCAACCCAGTTTGGAGAGATCTTTTTGCAGCTCCTCACAATCTGTTGTGGAGTTGACTACCCTAAATAGTTTGGTGTCACCTGCAAATTTGGCCACTTCGCTGCTTACTCCAAGGGTGGGTCACCTCCAGCCTCAGAGGCAAGATGCCTCTAAATACCAGTTGCAGAGGAGCAACAGCAAGAGAGAGGGCATGCCTTCAGCTCTTGCCTGTGGGCTTTTCAGAGGCATCTGGTGGGAGAATGTGCGAAATGGGATGCTGGACTAGATAGGCCTTTATCCTTCAATTTATTGCCATCTGGAAAGACCCTAATAGTCAATGAAAATCCTATTCATAAATTTGTCTGATTCTTTTTCTAAAAGCCCTCTATGCTACTGGCCATTGTTACACTTTGCAGCCTGAATTCCATATGTTCAACAATGAATTAAGTTTAATTCCATAAGATAAAATGTCATTTGAATAGTGGACATGCTTTGTCTGATTGTGCAGAAAGGCTTAAAATGCAGTACTTGGCTACTTCAAGGAATGTTTTGAATTGGCAAAATGTAATACTGGGGTAAGGGTGGCAGAAGCAACAAGCTGGCTTGCAGCAAACTGCCCCGGGAGGTAAACAGGACTGTTGCTGTCTGTCTCTGACAGCTGTTAGGGAGGTCCACAAGGGAGGGTATTGCCAGGCCAGGCTTCATAAGTGATCCATTGTTCCCAGGCCATCTTTGCAAAGACACTGATGTTATCAACAACAGGCCGCTTTCATCATCTGAGCTGGCCAACACATTTCTTCTCTTGCTACTCCAGAGCAGCTGTTTCTTTTCAGCAAATGTTGTGGGTAAAAATACAAGTCCTTGTGTTCCTAATGCCATTTATGCCTTTGGATAGAACCTGAGATTTGGGTAGCAAATTCTTAGCCGGGTCTTCTGACCTGAGTTATGCTGGCACATTAAGCAGTGCTTGTGGTTTGCATCCTGTTTTGCTTGGGGGGTTCTGGAATTCAGTCCCACCCTCCTCCCTGCCCTGGTAATGAAAGCATTGCGGGCACAGAGGCAGAGGGATGGGGCCAAAGCTCAGTGGAAGAGCACCTGCTTCGTATGCAGAGGGTCTCGGGCTCAGTCCCTGGCAGCATCTCCAGGTACGGCTGAGGAAGACCCTGCCTGAAACCTTGGAGAGCTGCTGCCGGTCAGTGTAGGCAATACTAAGTGAGATGGGCCATTGGTCTGACTCAGTCTGAGGAAGCTTACCATGCAACTCTGTAGTGCTGTAACTGGCCATTTCTATGCCGAGAGCAGGCTCCCCCTTCTGTGTCCTCCTCCTCCCCCAGCAACTAGCACTGAGGTGGGAACTAAGAATCACTGTAGCCTGTTTTTTAAAAAAAATACTGCTCAGATAGACTGCTCCTGCTCAGCAGTTGTGTGAAAACATCTGTTGGCCTCTGCTCTCCAGTACCATGTCTCCAGTTTTCAGACATGCAGAATGTCCAAACCCAGATCAAGCAAGGCAGCTGGAGGCACAAGCTCTTGAGGAGAGCTGTTAAAAAGCAAAAGGCTGTTACCAGAGACCAACTGCAGTTTCTGGACTACAAACAAAGGCAGCCCCACATAGAGTGCATTGCAGTAGTCAAGTTGGGAGGTGACTAGCAAATGTACTACGGTTTGTGGGTATGCTTATGTAGTCACACTACACCAGTGATCTTCACTATTTTTCAAGCGAGGGCCACTTTGGCAAAAAAAACCAAAACAAAAAAACCTTTCATGTGAGAGCCGTTTCCCACTGTGCTGATCTTGGCACAGTATTGCACTTTTCTCAGTTCTGGGCGGGCCCTTTGCGAGAGAGAGACGGAGCCCTCTCTTAAGATCTCTGGGGGAGAGTGCTGGTTAGGGCTACGCTTTCCAGCACTCTGTGCACAGCTTCCAAGATGGTGCAAGGGATCACGAGGACTCAGTTTCCCTTATAGGAACCCACCCTCCCCACAATGGGCACAGCACAGCACTGCATGGTGAGAATAGTCATCTCTGCATAGTTTCAGGGGACTGTGCAGAGTATTCAGCTTTGGCTGAAGCTGTTGAAGTTCCAGTGCATCAACCTTTTGCCCCAACTATCTTAATGACTACTAGGGGCATTGGGAGTAGAGACAGTGAGTAAGGGTCTCCCTAACTGTTCTACCTGTCTCTACTCTATGACCCCTGATTGGACTCTTCCAGTATTTCCTGTGAGAGTCAGATCCCCTTCCTTTCCTCTTAGAGAGCAGATGGAAACATCTCTCTCCCCCCCTACCTATTCATAATGTAGTTCTATAGATTAGGATTAGATCTTTCCTATCCAAAGTGTACTTCACCAATACATACTTAGTCTTTAGTTCTACAAGAATCTCCACCTGTCTTCTCTAAATAGCTGCAACAACTAAACTCTGCAAACTACTCTGTAACTGGAGTAGGTAGCTTCTTTAGTGCTCTGCTAATTAACGGGGATAAAAATTACAACCCCCAACAGAAGCGTCACAGAGGCCCGAATCACACACAGGCCCAAATCACAGTTAACCAGGGAGCCATACATAGGGTTGATGAGGGCCACCACTGCCCCCTGGACCATACAGTGAAGAACTCTGTTCTGTATAGCAGAGACATATTTGTTGCAGTGTGCGCAAAAATAGTGGTAGTTGGTGTGGGGCTATTTCTGTGGAATTGTGAAGCACCCGAGGGTCACACAAAGTGGTGAAAGAAAGAAAAATCCCCAAATGCCCTCTGTGTCAAACTAGAGGGACAGCTACATGCATGTTATACACAAGTCTGCCCAATTCACCTATAAAGCGGAAATGGTAAAGTCTACTCTTACATGAAAAGAAGCACTGGAAGAGGCAAACGACACCAGCCGCCCCCCCCCCTTCCTGCATATCACATACTCTAAGTCAGTGGTGCACAGTGGTTCTTGGCATCTAAGCCATGTTCTCCCAGCATGATGAGTCACTTCCAGCATGGCGAGCTAAGATGGGGCAGCTTTTTTGCTCTCCTCCCCTTTTGTGCTTTATTTAGAAGTATTACCATCCAGAATATCTATACTGCTTTTCAACAAGCACATTCTGAGTGGTTTACATAGTCAAAAGAGAGGAGATGGTTCCCTGCCCTCAAAGGGCTCACTGTTTAGAAAGGCACACAGAAACTAGCAACAACCACTGGAGAGATGCTATGCTGGGGTTGGATAGGGAGAGGTGCTTCCTCTGTTCTCTCTATTCTCTCTAAGGCATGCGCACGTACACACACTCACAAGTTTTTTGATGTCCGCTCAGTTCATTTTAGATCCTGCTCAGGTTGAATCAGGAAGGCCCCATTCTGAATGCAGGTGCGCGCACACTGCCTTGATACTGCCGTCCAGAACAAAACCCATTCTGCACAGAGTTTTAAGAAATTAGCTGCTTCCCTGCCCCTGCTACATCTGAAAACCACTGCTTTGAAAGATACCTCTTTGCCCCTTTAGCAAGGGTCAGGCAAAGAATAGGACCTCCCCCGCTCCACTTTGGATGTGAATGGGACAGATACGTAATTGGCTTACATCAGCTTTGGCCCAGGGAAGATATGGAAGCCTGGAAAGTCAGTGAAAAATAGCCTATGCTTACCTTGTATATTTTTAACCTTGTCATGAGACTAGATCTTCACTTCCTCTTGCATTTAGCTCTGTTGTTTTCTTCCTCCCCGCCATACATGTATAGTACTGATGGTTTCACTTCATGCATCTGATATGATGAAGAGGATGACATAAAAGCTCATGCATGCTGCACTCAATGTGTTATGCTTTAAGGCACCACAAGAGTCTGTTGTTTTTGCTGCTATGGACTAACAAGACCACCTAGTTGCTGTGAACTATCTGATATTGAATGAGTTCACTGATACAGATCATTTTTAGATTGTGAGCCCTTTGGGGATGGGAAATTCCTAAACCTTTTGCTAAGTAAACTGCTTTGCAAGCTTTGTTGTTGTTGGTGAAAAGCAGTATATAAATCTTTTTAAGTAGTAGGTGAGGTCCATTGACTGGGCAAAGTCTTTTGTATGGATGACATGTATAGGAAAGTTCAAGGAATTAAATATATTTAGTAGAATTGTTTATTAATGAGCTTGCAAAATGGAAGTAAAAGAGCAGCCTGAAATTTGTAGGATTTCAACTTCAAACATTATTTTATTGAACAATTGCCATATGGCAAATTTGAATAATCATAACTTTTAATCTGAGGAAGAACTGCTTCTCTTGGACATTTATTTTATTTGCTTTAAGGCACCACAAGAGTCATGACGTTAGTTGGACATGACGTTAGTTTGAAATTATTGATCTGATTATAGAGTGTTCAAAATCTTTTGAGAACAATAACAGTTAAAATCTGATGATTATATCCAGAATTTCTTTGAAAAAGTACATTTTTAAAAAACCTTAAGCCCAGCTGAACATTCTGGTATAAGAAGTAGTCCATTCAGCTAATTTTAGTGAATATAAGAACAGCCCTGCTGGATTACTGTGTATGCTAAGTATCTGTAGGACTATTGTGTATGCAAAAATTGGTATCTGTAGGTAAGTGAGAAGTATGATTTTCGTTCACACAAATGCAGCCACAAACTCTTTAAAATACATAATATCAAGAATTACATCTGAAGAATAGATTTATGGTATCCTGGGTGTTCTCTTAACCTCTGTTTCCCTCCTTCAATCCTTCCCATGGTGGGGTAACTTTTGTAAACTGCCTTGGGATACCTTATGAAAGGTGGTATAAAACCTGAACAATAAATAAATAAATTTCTCCATCCTACAAGAATTCTCATGATGGCCAATTGAGATTGTAATCATCGTGAGAACAGTACTACTGTGTTAACTGTGGCCCTCATTTTTCTTTTTATGAACTATCACACAGAGAGAGAGAGAGAGAGAGAGAGAGAGAGAGAGAATGAACAAACAAGCTGTTGATGGCAACTGCTGAAGGGGTGGATATGTGCACAATTGTATTAATTTCCTTTTAAAGGGAAAAAACACTTTTGATAGTTGAAGAGGGGCAGGGCAATGACTAGGATGAAAGGCTTTGCAGTAGTAACCTTGATTTTTTTAAAATGTTTAAATGTGATTTTTATGGAGTTTTATTGTCTTGTAACTTTTGTAAACCGCCTTGGGATGCCTTATGAAAGGCTGTATAAAAATGGAACAATAAATAAATTTATCTATCCTACAAATAAAACAGAAAGGTCATCACAATCTTATGACATGCGTAATTTTCATCTATGAGTGGGAGCTGACACACTCTTCCTCCATCTTCCATAAAGAAGTTGGAAGAGCCTTGTTGAGTCAGGCTGAAGGCCTATCTAGCACAGGATCCTGTCTCCCACCATGGTCGATCAGAAGCCTCTGGGAAGTCCAGAGGTAGGAGATGGAGGCATGCCCCTTGTTTTGCTGTTGTTCCCCTACAGCAGCAAACAAATACAAGTATTCAGAGCATACGGTCACTGAACCTGGTGGTAGCATATATAGATAACAAGAAGAGTAGCCAAGAAACACAGAAGTGTCACAGCACAAGGTAGGCATGTTGTCCTAGAAGGCATGAACGCTAGAAATGGCCACAGCCCACCACCTCACACCATTTTCACTCCCAAGGAATCCTCTGTCCCGGGGAGCTTCTATCTTGTGATGTGCATTCCAGTCC
Source organism: Hemicordylus capensis (assembly GCF_027244095.1). NCBI lineage: Eukaryota > Metazoa > Chordata > Lepidosauria > Squamata > Cordylidae > Hemicordylus > Hemicordylus capensis. The sequence continues at coordinate 23,111,435 of NC_069660.1, read as the reverse complement.
TATAATGGGAACATGAGTGCTGAACTGTTTGTATTTTGGTTTAATTTAGAGCTTTCTCCATCTAGTATAGCGGCAGTTTCCTGATATTACTCATCTCTCACATCCTGTATGTGATGTATTAGTTTTATCTTGTTTCCGACAGCATATTTCTCTTTCCTCTTTGCTGAGAGCTTGATCCATAATAATTTTAGGGATGCTGTTGTTGGCAATAGCCACAGGGACATGATGTGGGTGTTCTTGAAGGTATTCACCCAGTATACCAGTTTATCCTCCTATCACACCATCACTGGTTTCAGGTTCACACCATCTGCTCCTGAGGATTCTCAGGAGCGAGAGAAAAATGGTGAAACCAATGAGTCCTACAGGAACCAGCGGAGGAGAAGGATTGCACTACACCCCATCCTCTGTAGGAAGGATGCACAAGGAGGAATCCCGATTTCTCCCTTGTACAAGCAGCCAGCCAGAGGGGGCTGTGGCAAAAGTGCTGTTGCTACAGCTCTGGTGGGCACCCAGTAAATAGGACAGGCTTCTGGAAGCTTCATGGCCTGGCCACTTCTTCAGTGTAAAAGGTAAAGTGTGCCATCAAGTCAGTGTCGACTCCTGGCACCCACAGAGCCCTGTGGTTTTCTTTTGGTAGAATACAGGAGGGGTTCACCATTGCCTCCTCCCCGCACAGTACGAGATGATGCCTTTCAGCATCTTCCTATAGTGCTGCTGCCCGATATGGTACCAGCGGGGATTCAAACTGGCAACCGTCTGCTTGTTAGTCAAGCATTTCCCTGCTGCAACACTTAAGCTGTATTCAGGGTTAAACTGAAGGGGGAAAGCATGATAGTCAAGTCGTTCACACGGCCCAAATCCCTGATGGCTAGGGAGGGCTCGGGCCAAGGCAGGAGAATACCTACCTCCCCCCACCCCCACAATCTCGCTGATCCTTCCACCGTGCTGCTCTGCCATGCAAATGATTGCCGCATTCTGGAGGCTGGGGAAATACAGCCCGACCTCCAGAAATCCCACAATGCATTGGGCAAAGAGTGCATTACATTGGTTGGTTCCCCCACAAGCTGGCTGCTCTAGGTGCCCGGTTCTGTGTCTGCTCAGCCTGTAGGCCCGACCTGGATCCCACAATCCACCTGACCGGGATCCCAGGTAGAAGGGTGGACCTCTGCCCTTCCACCTGAGTAATAACCTGGGGGGAAACCTTAGGCTACCCAGCAGGGCAGCACCAGGATCGGGCTCAATCCCAGCATTCCACACGAGCAGCTCTACCTGGGTAGGCTGTGCAAGTGCGGTTGGGCTGCGTGTGTGAACAGCCTCAGTGTGTGTTAAGAGGATTTGTTGCAAAGGCAGACAAACTCCAAATCCTGAGGGCTTTGTTTGCAGACGTTGCCTGAAGATTTTCATCTATGTCCACAAACAAAGAATGACATTCTCAGGAAACCCATGTTCTGCACCAGCCTGATGCTTGCTCATGTCTGAGGCCGACAAAAAAAATGAAGGAAAAAAGCTGCTTCCTCCCCCAGGCTGGAGCTGATATAATCCCACCCCTCAGTAGCCCCACCTACTCTGCCTCCCAAGCCTGGGTGCAGAGTACATCACTACCATGCTTGCTGGGAGGCTCCCTTCTTCACATGGTTGTGCTAGCTGATAGCAGCCGCAACAGCACTCTCTAACTCTCAGGTCTACTGGGTTTTCTTCCCTATGAGCATGGGAACAAGAGCCAGTGGAAGTGAGGGAGGAGAGACCTGGCTTAAGCCACTGGCTTAATGATGAGAGAGCCCAGGCATCTGCTCCAGGCTTCTTCCTGCTGAGTGTGCCATAAGAACATAAGAACAGGCCTACTGGATCAGGCCCAAGGCCCATCTAGTCCAGCATCCTGTTTCGCACAGTGGCCCACCAGATGCCGCTGGAAGCCACAGGCAGGTGTTGAGGGCACGCCCTCTCTCCTGTTGTTGCTCCCCTGCAACTGGTACTCAGAGGCATCCTGCCTTTGAGGCTGGAGGTGGTCTATAGCCCTCCGACTAGTAGCCGTTGATAGACCTCTCCTGCATGAAGTTATCCAAACCCCTCTTAAAGCCATCCAGGTTGTTGGCTGTCACCACATCTTGTGGCAGAAAATTCCACAAGTTGATGATGCGATGTGTGAAAAAGTACTTCCATTGGTTGGTCCTAGATTTCCTGGCAATCAGTTTCATGGGATGACCCCTGGTTCTAGTGCTTTGCGAGAGGGAGAAGAATTTCTCTCTATCCACTTTCTCTACACCATGCATGACTTTATAGACCTCTATCTTTTTTCTAAACTAAAAAGCCCCAGGTGTTGTAGCTTTGCCTCATAAGGAAGGTGCTCGAGGCCCCTGATCGTCTTGGTTGCTCTCTTCTGTACCTTTTCCAGTTCTACAATGTCCTTCTTTAGATGTGGTGACCAGAATTGTACGCCGTACTCCAGGTGTGGCCGCACCATCGTTTTGTATAAGGGCATTATAATATTAGCCGTGTTGTACTAACAGTGCACCCAGTGGGAGGGAGCACAAAATGGCTGCCTGGGCTCTCCCATAATTAAGTCAACAGCAGCGCCAGCAGCAGCATTCTCCAACCCTTGCTTCCCCTGGTTCTCCTTCCCGTGCTTGGAGGGCCACCTTAATTGTGTGGCAGTGTGGAGAAGGTCGGGCAGCCTTCTGTCAGGCTTATGGCAACTTGCGCTGCAAAGAGCAGAGCATGGCACCCGAGCTTGGGAGGCAGGGCTGGAGAGGACCTAGCAAAAAGGGTTATGCCCGCGGGTGCATTCTGCCCCCCCTCCCCAAGCTGTGCCTGAGGCAATTGCCTTAGTTCATTCATGGGAGAGCCACCCCTATTCTGCACCAGGCACGAGCATGCCAAATGGATTTCATTTCAAATGACATGGGTCCAGGGTACTTAAGAGAGTGCCTCCTTTGTTGTGAACCCTGTCTCCTATTAAGATCATCTCGGGAGGTCCGGTTATGGTTGCCACCTTCTCGTCTGGGGTTACTTGGGACTGGGCCTTCTCTGTGGCTGCCCCAGGGCTTTGGAATGCACTCCCTGTCAAAATAAGAGCTTCTCCATCTTTGGTTGCTTTTTTAAAAGACCCCCAAGACACACCTGTTTCTCAGCCTTTTAATTAAAACTAATTTTAAACTGTTAAACTGTTTTACTCTGTGACATTGTTTTAATTGTTTTTATTCAGTGAAAGTGTTTTAATTGTTTTTAATTCTATTTTTATATTGTATTTTGGATTATGTACACAGCCTAGAGATACATACATCAGGCAATATGTAAATATGTTGGTAAGTAAATAAATTTTGCCTCAGCACAGAAGATGAACTTTTGGGGGTCACATGACAGTTCTCTGACTCTGTCGTCTAGTCTCAGTGAGGTGGTAAGCCGGTGTCTCAGCTGTGCTACTTTCGACTGCAAGAGGAGCTAACATGATTGGATGCTTCCCCCTACAAAATCCTTGCACATAGAAAACCAGCAAATCAGGGGATAGGATAGGATAGAATAGAATCTGTCTCCCTGACATTTAGATTTCTATGCAGAGAGGGCTTTTGTTTTTGTTTTGTATGTACCTCAGTGGAAACTAGCACATAATTAGCAGCACAGAAACGCCAACAAATTATAATTATTATTTATTTCATCATTACGTTTTAATGCTGCCTCAAACAGTATGAAACATTCAACTATGTGAGTCCCCTCCTGTGTGAAGTATAGCCTAGACATAGGTTTATCACCTCAGTGGAAACCAGCACATAATTAGCAGCACAGAAACACCAACAATTTATATTTATTATTCATTTTATCATTACATGTTCATGCTGCCTCAAACTGTATGAAGGTGGTGGGTGGCTCAGTGGTTTATGTAATGGGGGCAGTGGTCAGATTAAAATTATTATATCTGGGACCATGGTTAATGTAAAAAAAAGAGCTGAGAAGGTTAGATATTTTGAGACTGGACCCTCGTTCTACTGAGATCCTATTTGGGGCTTAAATATAAACTTAGTAGCTAAAGGATAAGCACTGCAGCTTGTATATCACTTGACGTTTAGTCTCTTCTTCTTTCCCAGAACACCTTGGCCAAAGCATTATACGATAACAAAGCGGAGAGTCCTGATGAGCTCGCCTTCCGCCGAGGAGACATCCTGACAGTTCTTGAGCAGAATGTCCTCGGAAGTGAAGGGTGGTGGAAATGTTCCCTCCATGGAAAGCAAGGCCTGGTGCCTGCAAATCGCCTCCAGCTTTTGACCCCTTCACAGCTTCCTTGCACCCAGCATGATTTCCAAGGACTCTCAGCGAACCCACAGATTATCTACCAAGTTCCCTCAGCCGTGCTCAAGGCTCCCCCACCATTGTCCATTTATGAAAAAATGGACGGTTGGACTAAGACTCCTCCTCCTTCCTCTGCTTCTTCCCCACCACAACAAGAGGTCTACGAAGTGCCAGCTTTGGCTGCAAAAGTGCTGAGTGAAAAGCCCCAACATTCATCACATCAGGTAAAGGTGTAAACCAAACCTCAAAGAGCAGTCGTGGCTTGTCCTAATGAGCCAGGGTGTGTGTGTGTGTGTGTGTGTGTGCGCGTGCGCCAAATGAAGCACAGCTGCCTCTGCTTCCTGGCAGCAGTTTGGGTTGCTTGCTCCTCTGTCTTCCACTGCCCCTGAACGCCCCATTGTCTGCAGGCTGGCTGTTCATCAAGTAGAGCTGCACAATTAACTGCATAGCTATACCTGATGAATGGCTAACCTGCAGGCAGCACAGCTCTCGGGTATGATGGGAGAAAGTGGCCTCTATCCCCCCCCCCAGCTTGTTAGGATGAGCCGGTACTGCTCAAAAGTGAAAGTAATATTGAGAAACATATGGGCACTCATGAGGACGAACAAAAAGCGTATATGGATGGATGCTTTGGCCTCCTCCTGTCACAGCCCCCTCTCTCGCTCACACACAGAGAGAATGCTCCCACAGAATGCTCCCCCCATGGACAAATACACATATTATCTACTTCAGAGATAGGAATCGCAGTCCACTGGTGGACCAAAGACCAAGTTCCAGTGGGCCACCTATCTGTTGCTGAGTGTCTATGAAGAATTACGGGCTGGGTGGATTTGGTTTGATCCAGCAAGGCCCTTATGTTCTTGAGCAAGCATGAATTCTTAGAATCGCCTAACACAGACTAGTTATGGGCCAGAATGGAGGATACACACACACACACACACACACACACACACACACACACACACACGGAAGAGGTTGTGCCGAGGGCTTGCCCATGATGGCATTGTTGGAAGATGTCGCTCCTGGCATGTCCCTTTATTGTGGGAGGGGGGCTGTTCATCTGAATGGCCCCTCTACATGCACTCCAAATACCTATTTAAACAGGTGCAGAGGAGCCATCCAGATGAACAGTCCCTCCAAGCTCTCTGTGTTTGACCCTTTCCTTATCGCATGCGCCAGGACATTATCATACATACCAGCCCCCAGTCTTGACTGCTAAGATATCCTGAGTATGCACTGTTGTTTTGTAAATTTAAAATACATGAGTGGACCACTGGTGCTCCAGTAGAAAAACAGAAGAAGATGACGACGACTGCTGACCAGCCCAGCCTACTAGGCAGAAGTCCAACCCAGCCTACTAGGCAGAATCCTGCTCAGGCTTCCATTTTTCACAGCAGGCCGAGATACCTTCTCTCTAGGCTTTCTGACTAACAAGCCCTTCAAACACATCAAAAATCCTGAAGGAAAAGCCAGATCCCAAGGTGTCCTCATGGTCCCCCATCACACTCTTCCCTTCTTGGTCTTTTCCATTCTCATCCTAACTGGGCCTGTTTTTCTACATGATTGTTATGTTGCCCCTAACAACCACTCTGAAGGAAGGCATTGCCAGTTTGTTATACCAGCCTCAATCTGCTTGTGCTGAAATGTTCACTCTCTCCTCTCTCTCTTTTACTTTTTAAAAGATACACACACCCCCACCACATCCATCTAAAGTGATCCAGGAATGTTTTCCCTCTTGGGAACATTGAAGAGTTTGGAGTTTCTTAGTTTAGGGAGAAGGGTGACAAAGGGTGAACATATAAGTTGATAACATTCTGAATAGTGTGGAGAGACTGAACAGAGATACATTTTTAGCCTACTTCCTTAAGGAAAGTAAGCTTAGGAGATTACCCAGCTTTCTGTGGGCACTTTCGGACATAGTGTGAAACCGCGGGTTAATGAACCAAAGGTTAATTCTTGAACCCGGGAATAGTCCCGCAGACGATCTTCCAACCCGAGTCGGACAATCTCTGGTTTCAGGGCCTCCCTCTTCCTGGTCCACTGAGGTCCAATCCCAGCAAGCTACAAAGCGTGCTCATTGCCAGACTGTGCACAAAACGTCAGTACTCCAGCAGGGCAGCAGCCATGATCTTCAAGAGGGCATGCCTGTGTGTCCCCACTATCAACTTTGCAATGCTGTGACCGATTTGAACCAAATTTGGTACAATTGTACAGTTGGACACATAGGGACACCTCAACGGTATAGTTTGTGATGATGTCATCCACCCCAGTTCAAAATGCGGACATGTGGCCGTTTGAGGAGCAAGTGGGCTAATGTGTGGACTGCCTAACCATTTGAGCCAAATTTGCTACAGCTGTAGGGATAGGGACACCTCAATGGCATAGTTTGTGATGATGTCATCCACCCCAATTGAAGATGGTGGACATGTGAATGTCTGAGGCAGAAATTGGTAATTATCAATTAAGATTATAGTAAAAGGAAAGTAGGCAGATTAGTTCTTACCAGAATCTCTTGTTCTTTCATCTCCTAGAATTTGGTGTGTCATCCAATGAAAATGGTGATAAATTCAGGGCACAGGAAAGTACGTCACATAATGTGTAATTTATTTATTCATTAATTACCTGATTTAGAGTTGGGTCACTAGCTTTGAAGGCTTTTTAAAGTATCAGGCACATTCATGAAAGATTGGACAATTAGCCATGTTAGCTAAAAGTGAGCCACCAGATCCAGAAGCAGTGTACCTCTGAGTATCTGGAGCCTGGGACAAATAGGAGATGATTCCAGCTTTCAAGAGGCATTTGGCTGGCCATGGTTGGAGACAGAGGCCAACATTCTGTGCAGTCTAACCTCTGTGTTAGGAAGCCACTGGGGCTGCTCTGTATGTAACAGGCAGCCCTGGGGCTGTGAAGGAGGCAGACTGTTGAGATTCCCCTTAAAACAGTGTGCAGGCACTGCTTCGCACTCTCTCCATTGTTTCCAGTGGAAGCAGCATGAAGTTAAATGTCCACATTCTCTTCCTAACCGGCACAGAAATCTTGGATGGGCAGCTCGCTGTGCAGTATGTCAACCACTATACATAGCTCTTTTACAGGATCACTTCTGGGTTCTTTGAAACAGGTAGTAACCCCTTTCTGAAATTAATCCTTGGGATTTTCAGATTTCTGGGGTTTACGTCTAACACAGTGGCACAGTTGTTGCTGGAAAAAACAAGTGTGCCATAGCAATCCATGGCAACACACACACTCTAAAAGAACGTGGACGGTAAGCAGCCCAGCTGAATTGCAGGAATAGAAAGAGAGCAGACTAAATCACTCGGAGACAGTTGGCGTGCGATCAGCTGTTCCTTGAGCAGACAGACAGCGCTCCTGCCAGTCTGACTGAGAGTCCAATAAGAATGCAGCTAGGGAAGACTGAGTATTAATTTTAAACATTTATATATCCCAAGCTAAAGCTTGTTTTCATAAAAATCTCAAATTATTTCAGTGGCACTTTCTTCTCAATATGAGCCAATTCAGACAAATGAACAGGGGTGTGCAAATCAGTTCACCATCTAATTGATTCTGGCCAAATTGGAGGTGATTTGCAGATTTGACCCTAAATCGAATCACCCTCAAAATAGAGGGCCCAATTCGGGGTCAAAGAGAATCACCCTCAATGTGAATTGAATCGATTCGAACATTTTAAACACCATCTTGAGGCTCATTTTGCTGGAGAAAAAAGGCCTCAAAATGGTGCTTTCTTCCAGGGAGAGCTGGTCTACTAATTGGGATCAGCAGGTAGCCAAACCACCACTCTGGATTTGACGCATCAGCCACCTCAAAGGACAGGTCTACCTGTCCTCCAAGGTGGGCTGATGCACCAAGCCGGAGCAGAGGGTTGGTCTACCTGCCAATCCCAGAGACCAGCTCTGCCCTGCTAAAAGTGCCATTTTGAGGCCCATTTTCCCAGCAAAATGGGCCTCAAAATGATGTGCAAACCACTCGAATTGATTTGGGTGATTTGAGGCTGATTCCGACAAATCAATTTGGGGGTCTGTGATTCTGTTCAACTTCGAATTGAATAGCAGATTTTGATTCATGCACACCCCTACAAATGAACTGATGCAAAGACTGTAGCTTGAGCATTACCAAGGAACATGAGAACAGCTCTTCTGGATTAGACCAAACCTTGCCCATTAGCCTGTTTCCCACAGAGGCTGACTACATGTTTCCAGAAAATCCACCAGCAGGGCACAGCAGTCCAAGGTACCATGGTGCCGGAGGCAAGACACAAAATTTTGCCGTGCCCCACGTCCCTGGTGGGGCCTGCTGCCTTTCAAAACCAACCTTTGCAAGCTCTGAGAGTGCATGGGGGAAAGTTGCTAGCAGCCTCCCCTCTTCTCTCCTTGTGCTTCTTGCAAACTTTGCAAGGATTGTGAAGAGAGATGCTTCTTGCAAAGTCGGTATGGGTCTGATCTGCCCCACAGAGCTGCTTCGATGGTAATGAGAGTATTGTGCCACACTGCTGGCACCCCAGTAATAAAAAGCCCCTGGGGGTTTTTCACAAGAGTGCACAGGGGCACTCGGAGAGGAGAGGTGGTCTTATGGTAGGAAGCATAAATTGTCCCCTTAGCTAAGCAGGGTCTGCCCTGGTTGCATATGAATGGGAAACTAGAAGTGTGAGCACTGTAAGACATTCCCCTCAGGGGATGGAGTTGCCACTCTGGGAAGAGCATCTAGGTTCCAAGTTCCCTCCCTGGCATCTCCAAGATAGGGCTGAGAGAGATTCCTGCCTGCAGCCTTGGAGAAGCCGCTGCCAGTCTGTGAAGACAATACTGAGCTAGATAGACCAATGGTCTGACTCAGTATATGGCAGCTTCATATGTCATTTATTTATTTATTTATCAAATTTGTACACCGCCTTAAACTTTCATCTTTCATGCAGTTAACAACAGCATAAAACAAGTTAAAGAACATGTTCTTTAAGTTAACAGTATTTACTTGTTCCTAGGGGCAACTACTTAAAAGAGTCGTGCAGGCAGTTACTCCCGCTGGAAACAATGAGAGCCGCATTGAGCAATTGCCCATGCGCTGTTGTGAGTACCGTAGCTGTGCAAATGCACTCCTGAGCAACACTTCTGGAACTGCCTTCCATGTATTGGGACCTGCTGGGGCCTAATTGCCAGCATTTCACTGTGGGTCATGTTGGCCTATAACCGTGATCTTCACTGTTTTTCAAGCAGTGGCCTCTTTGGCAAAAACAAACAAACAAACAAACAAACAAACACACACACACACTGTTCTGCCCTCCCCACAGTATTGCACTTTTCTCAGTGCTCGGAGGGTCCTTTATGGGAGATGGAGCCTTCTCTGAAGAGATCTAGCAGGAAAGCACCCCCCCGCTCTCCCGCCGCCCCAGCTCTGGGCAAAACACAGCATAGCAAAAATGGTCGCCTCCGCATGGTGCCAGGGGGATCGTGCAGAATATTCAGCCTTCAGCCAGCGCTTCTGACAGGTTCTATGAGCAGTTAGGGGGCCACATTCAGAATTGATGGGGGCTGCCACAGGCCCTGGGGCCTTGCAATGAAGAACACTGGCCTATAAAATTGGGAGGGTGGGGGGAGTTTTGCTGTGGCCCACTCCCTGCTGTGCTAGTGCCTTCCTACTTGCAAGATGTGATTAAAAAAAAAAAAAAAAAGCAAGCATGGGAGCATGAAAAAATGTGTGTTCTCTCCTGCAATGGTACTTCTCCATTCTACCACCCTCAGGACTTTACCACCTAATTTTGTTGCATGTGTAGACCAGGCCAAGATCACATACTTCTCTAGCCTTTTTACAAGAGACAACTGTGGATAAAAACATCCAGGCTGTGTCCTCTCCACTCGTTCTGTGCCAAGCAAACTTGCTTCTAACTGGTGGATGCTGGCACTTTTTAAATTAAAATGTGCCCACTTACTTGCATTTAGTTTCCCACTGCTTCACAAGGAGTTATGATTTCCACTCCCACTGCCCCAGACTCAAGCAGTCTTAGCCCATCCCGAGAGCATCTTTGGCTATGATGAGTCTGGGGACAGGTCAACAAGCAAAGGATACGAAATCAGAGGGGGAGGCCGGCCCAAACCTAAACATTCCTGGGCAAAATTTGGTGGAGCCATTGCTGGCCTTTGGAAGGCTGTGCTGCTTGCTCTTTAACTTGTGTCCTGCCCATGGAACACCGTGAGTGTGAGTGAGACTGGAGCTGTGATCAAGGGGTCACTTCCCTTCCTCAACCAGTCAATCTTTTTAGCATTGCAACATCCTATTTCAACTTTTGACACCACCTCCACCACCACCACCCACACCGCATGGAAACTTCCTGGGGTGACGTGTCTGATGTTGTCATAATCTATTTACAGATTTTCTGCAGAGTTTTTGTTTGTGGGTGTGTTCGTGGAAAAGCAAGTTATACTTCCCAATTATCGACAGATACACATTTTGCATGCACCATCCTGCCACTGAAATTAGCTGAATGAACTACATAAGAATGTAAGAACAGCCTTGCTGGATCAGGCCCAAAGCCCATCTAGTCCAGCATCCTGTTTCGCACAGTGGCCCACCAGATGCCGCTGGAAGCCCCCAGGCAGGAGTTGAGGGCATGCCCTCTTTCCTGCTGTTACTCCCCTGCAACTGGTACTCAAGAGGCATCCTGCCTTTGAGGCTGGAGGTGGCCTATAGCCCTCCGACTATTAGTAGCCATTGATAGACCTCTCCTCCAAGAAGTTATCCAAACCCCCCTTAAAGCCATCCAGGTTGTTGGCTGTTACCACATCTTGTGGCAGAGAATTCCACAAGTTGATTATGCATTGTGTGAAAAAGTACTTCCGTTTGTTGGTCCTAAATTTCCTGGCAATCAATTTCATGGGATGATCCCTGGTTCTAGTGTTATGTGAGAAGGAGAAGAATTTCTCTCTATCCACTTTCTCCACTCCATGCATGATTTTATAGACCTCTATCATATCTCCCTGAAGTTTTCTTTTTTTCTAAACCAAATAGCCCCAGGTGTTGTAGCCTTGCCTCATAAGAAAGGTGCTCTACGCCCCTGATCATCTTGGTTGTCCTCTTCTGCACCTTTTCCAGTTCTACAATGTCCTTTTTAGATGAGGTGACCAGAACTAAAAAAGGACATTGTAGAACTGGGAAAGGTGCAGAAGAGGGCAAGCAAGATGATCAGGGGCCTAGAGCACCTTTCTTATGAGGCACCTTTCTTATGAACTACACCAGAATATGTTGGGTGAAAGGTTTGCAGCTTTCTGGATTTTACACTGAAATATGCTGCAGGAAAGGTTTGACTTTTTAAAAAAAAAATCTGTAGCAGAAATTCTGAATGTAATCCTTAGATTTTAACTGTTGAGAACACATTTATCACACTCAATCAGATCAATAATTCAAATACAACATCATGCCCACGAGAAGCAGAAGATCTTGCTCAGATTCAAATTCACCACATATGATAATTACTCAGTAAAATGAATGTTTGAATTTGAAATCCTACACATTTCAAACTGTTCTTTTATTTCCCTTTTCCCAGCACATTTATTTATTCATCATATTTATATACCTCCTGATATATACATAGGAACATAGGAAGCTGCCATATACTGAGTCAGACCATTGGTCTATCTAGCTCAGTATCTTCACAGACTGGCAGCGGCTTCTCCAAGGTTGCAGGCAGGAATCTCTCTCAGCCCTATCTTGGAGAAACCAGGGAGGGAACTTGAAACCTTCTGCTCTTCCCAGAGCGACTCCATCCCCTGATACTGTATTTCAGTGACAGTATTCTGTCATTAAAAAAGAGGCTCTGGGAGGTGAGACACTTCAGGACATACTTGTGGAGTAGAAAATTTACGGTCAGACCATAAGCCCCTATCTGCTTTATTTACTGCTCAGTGATCAAGTCAAGCAACCCCAAGAATAGCCAGATGGATCACCAGATTTATGGATTTTGATTTCCACGTGGAATATCTTCCAAGTCTTCAGAATGCAACGGTAGATTGTTTATCTCAACTTCCACTTCCAGGCCAAGAGGAGATCCCACGAGGATGAAGGAATAGTAATTGCACAAATATTTTCATCCACTCATGGAGTGATCACATCTTATGAATGGAAAGCGGTCCTCAGTGCTGACCGGGTGCTTATTGCATTTAAACCTTATCTACATAATAGACGGCCATGCAAAAACAGGGTACCTGAACATTTTCAACCGTACACAAACATAGCGAGTGAGTGGTCTCTTTCCAATGAGCTGGTGCTTAGGACTGATTGTTTGGTAATGCCAACCTCCAAGCAAAAGTGATCAAAATCGCCCATGAAAGTCACCTGGGCATGAGCTTGACTACATAGTGAATCAGAGAAAGTCTTTGGTGGCCAGCTATGGACAAACACATTGAAAATGTAATCTGGCACTGTATGACTTGTGCTGCATCTGACAAATTGCAGAAGACTTTTACCACTCCCTTGACTTCAGTAAAGTATCCCAAGTGGGGCCTTTTGATAGCCAGCCTGCAAAATTTCACCCAAGCTTTTCCACTGGACTGTGGTTTTAAATTGTTTTAAGGTCTTCATTTTTAATCTGTTTGATGTTGTCGTAAACTGCCCAGAGATGGATGTTTGGGGCTGTATACAAATTTGAAAAACAATAATAATAAAACAAAGATTTGTTATAGTGGTGGTGGATTATTATTCCAAGTGGCCAGAAGATTCATTTGCTGACAACATGACTACAAACAAGGTGATCCAGTTCACGAGGAAAGGTCTTCCTAAAGAACTGGTGACTGACAGTGGGACTCAGCTTACCTCATTTGAAATGGAGCAATATTTGCATAACCATGGGATAAAACACAAGGCTCTTTCCTTGTACCATCCTCAAGGGAATGGCTTAGTGCAAAGAATGAACAGATTAGTAAAAGAAAGTTTACAACTGGCTACTACACAACAATAACCCTGGAAAGAGGCAATCCATGAAACTCTATTTGCTTATTCCACTCCCACTACAGGAAAAACACCTTTTGAACTACTGAGAGGATGCAAAGCTGCCACCAACCTTACCAGTGGCAACAACTCTCACCCTGAGGATGCAGAGAAGGGAGAAGCAACAAAAATATAAATTGTATGTAGATCAGAAATGGGGTGTAAATTCAGGTGGGGGTTTTTGTTTGAGTACAGCTGCCTTATAAAATGAGAAAGGGATGTTCCCGATATTCTGGACCAAAACAAATAATCAGAATCCAAGGAGATTGTGTCATATTGGATGTGGGAAGAAATGGAACAGTTTGAGACTTTCCAGCACTCATACACTAAGGCAAGTGGGAAGGTAGTCTGAGTTCAAGTGAAGATAGGAATATGATCTTGCATCCATTTTGACCTCACAGATGAAGCTGGTGACGGTGGTGGACGATCCTCGGTACTAGAAGACCAAACAGCTCCTGTGCCCAAGAACCCAGGACTTAAAAGAAGCGTACATGACGGGAGACCACCTAAAAGACTTCAGGACTTTGTCATTTGATTTTAAATCAATTAAATATTTGGTTATTATGAAGGGGAGGGGTGTGCTGTTTTCTATTCAGTAATCTTTTGCAATTTGTTTCTTTGGACATTTCTCCCAAAGGGGATCCTGAGCGCTTTCCAGGTTGGACACTAGAACAGTGTCACTATGTGTCTGTTAAGTGTGCCTCTGAACTGTCTGTGTTTTGACATTGAACTTCCTGCGCTGTCAGCAAGGTGCCATTCACATTTCTGAAGTCTTCTTTCCGATTTTATTGCTGCATCACAATCCTATAATGTCGCATGTGCGGTGCAAAAAAAAAGAAAAAAAGAAAGAAAGCTGTATTTTCCCGTTGTGGTGTTTTTGCAAGACTGTTCCCCCTGCTGGTGGCTTTGCGCAACAGCCTTTATTTATGGTTTCAATGCACTCTGCCCACACTGAACCATTTACTGCTGTTGAGCGGGTAATCTGGAAAACGCCTTGTAGAGAATGTGCGGGAGGATTCAAGAGGAAAAGGGAGGGGAAGGAGATGGAGAAAATTGAGTTGTTCCTGAACAAACCTTTGGCTAAATATACTTAAGATTTCCTTGTGTGTATGAAGGAAGCAGCTATAAAACAGTGGCTGGGTTCATGATAAAGAAGGTGGCCTCTTAAATAAATAAGCATTATTTATTAATAATCTTATTTTAAATTAATAAAACATTCTATTACATAGATTTAATTTTTTAAACTTGCCTATAAGTATAATCTATGCAAAGTGACTTTGCCCAGTCAATGACAGTCCTCACCTACTGGTAGGCAATTATTTCCTTTGTAGACTATGCAAGGTTAAACCAAGCAGCAAAACAATGGTCTCCTCCATCCAGGGACCACCCCCAAATCCCTCCTTCTCTACCACACTTCCTTCCCTTTTAAGCTCACCTGTCCTTTCCCCTGCCAAAGGAATTCTAACGTTAGGAAATTTGGGATTGCAATAATCAGTGAAGCAGCAAATATACAGACTAAAGTAGAAGGGTGGAAATAAAGCAAACAGCAACAAATTAACTGTACAAACATAAAATCAGTCTTTGGGAGTGATTTTAGCAAACAAAAGGTACTATTAATCTCCAAACAGCTCAAGAAATCCCTGCCAAATATTTTTAAAGCTACTTTAATACAGGCTGTTGCAGACTAAATGAATACAGGGCGCTTTCCAGATTGCATGCTACCACAGTGTCGTGACGTATCCCTTAAGTTTCCTTTCGCACTGCCTGTGTCTTGACATCACCGCACACGGCAAGGTGCTGCTGCTCATATTTCCAATGCCTTCTTTCGTGTTTTTTCCGCTGTGTTACAGCCCTATAAGTAGCCACCTAATGGTGCAGTGGGGAAATGACTTGACTAGCAAGCCAGAGGTTGCCAGTTCGAATCCCTGCTGGTATGTTCCCCAGACTACGTGGTCGCCAGGAATCGACACCGACTTGAGGGCACACTTACTTTTACTTTACAGTGCTATAACGTTGCATCTGCATTGCAGAAAAATAGCTGTATTTGCCCGTTGTAGGAGGCACCGGTTTCCACCACAGTTTTAAATCGGCACCACAAAACGTTGCAGTTTACACCACTTTTGGGGGTGTAAAGCTTGCTATCTGGAAACCACCCAGAATACAGCAGATGGGCAAAAGAGCTTTAAACCACTGCGGGGTGATAAAAGGATAGCGATCCTTGGCAAAAGTAGTAGCAGCTACTTTTGGAGAGTGCTCCAGAATATTGGTGCTCTAGCTCTCTCATCTCTCTTGATTATCATACTTCGGACACATTATGCGAAGACCCAGCTCAATTACGACAGCAATGAAGGCACCATTGAGAGACCTTAAAAGCCAAGTTGAAGACAGATCATCCTGGAGAGAATCGATCTATGTGGTTGCTAAGAGTCGACACCAACTTGATGGCACTTAATCAATCAATCAATCAATCAGCTCTCTTATACAACTGCACTTAGAATTTAGCAAGTGGGGCAGATCATAGGATCTAAAACATGGATGCTTTGTTAGCATCCATGCAATCCCCTGCTAACTGAGCAAAGAGGCACCTTTTATAAGGGGTGATTCTCTTTATTTAGCAGGGGGAGAGTAACTGGCTCTATCCATCCACAGCACAGTACCTCCAGTGACTGTAGCTGGTGTCCATCTTATGTTTCTTTTTTTTTTTAATTGTGAGCCCTTTGGGGGACAAGGAGCCATTTTATTTATTTATTTATTTATTTATTTATATCTCTGTAAACCACTTTGGGAACTTGTGTTGAAAAGCAGTATATAAATATCCATTGTATTGTATATTAATCAAGATGTTAGCCTCATATCTCTAAATTTATATTATCTTGTTTAACTAGCAATCTACCCAGAGAAGAAAACATGGAGAAGGAGAAATTCTTCCCACTATTATTCAGTAGATGATTCTTTGATACCTTATGCACCTGCCTGTTCAATAGCCACAAAGGTTTCTCTCTTTCGCTCCACAGTAATTCGGAGAAACAGTCTAGCAGGAATTGCCAAAAAGAAGAAAATACTCTGTGAAGAATGAATTCAGTTTTACTGGCAGACACCCAGTTGTTTTCAAGTGACTACTGACACAAGGTTAACCACGATCCACCAAAGTGTCCTTTCAACAATAGCTACTGAACTCATAAAAAGTTCCTAGAACCCTTAAGTTCACTTCAACTTCCTCATCATTTTTCTCCCCTCTCTTCTCTGTAGCACCTCATCACTCTTCCCAGAGCAACTTGGGCATCTGCACTGAAAAGCAAAAGTGATACCTATGATGTCCCATCCCCACAGCGCTGTGTATCCTTATTCACCCAGGTAAGTCCCGCTGTGTTGGTAGATGTGTCCATCGGATAAGAGCAGGCCCTGGATTGAAAATCATTCTCAGCTCCTCAATTTCCCCATCTGAAGCTCAGTACTAAAGACAATTAAATCTGTGAAATTGCTAACATTTGTAATCAGCTTGTCTGGGCTATAAACTCCTATGTAGCATGAAAAATGGAAACTGGAGGTGACTGCTTCACCTTGCCTCATGAAAGGGCTGCCCCTGATCTGAGGAGATGCAAGGCACCAGAGGAACAGGAGGCACTAGCAGCAAGCCCCAGGTGTCTTATTCTCTAGGCTAGGGGTTCCCAATCAATGGTATTCCATATGTTGCTGAACTACAATGCCCATCACCCCCGTAACAATTTATTGTGGCTGATGGGAGTTGTAGTTCAGGAACATCTGAAGTACCACAGGGTGGGAACCCCTGCTCTAGTCCCCTATAATAAATTGCTGGAGGAACCATAGCTCCTCTGCTATCTACTATAGCTCAGCCCCATCACCACAGATGGCCAGAAAGAAGCACGACCACTACCAGGTCAGCATGGGTAAGATGATACTAGAAATAAATCACCTGGCCCCATAAAGCTGTGGTTTTTGGCCTCCTCAGTTTGTTGCTCAGCACAGCCTGAGTTCCAGACTGCTTGCTTGCTTGCTGCCTGTCTGATTCCTTCCTGGCTTGCCTACCATTTGCCAGTCCTGGCAGTAGGCAACTTTTAATTGTCATTTCAGTGAATCTGGCCTTTCCAAGTTATAGTTTTCTTGCCCAGCCAATATGCAGTTATCACTGTATTGCAGAGAAGTCCAACATCTTTCTTATAACTAGTTCCAGGGAAATGATTTATATTTATTTATTGTTATATTTATATACCACAGGGTTTCTTAACCTTGGGCCCCCAGATGTTGTTGGACTACAACTCCCATCATCCTCAGCCACAAAGACCATGTCTGGGGATGATGAGAGTTGTAGTCCAACAACATCTTGGGGGGGGCAAGGTTAAGAAACCCTGATATACCACCTTTCATAAAATATCCCAAGGTGATTTCCCATAGAAGTATTAAAACAATAATAAAATCATGTTCCCCAAGCAAACTGCAACTCACTTGTCACTTTTCTCTGAGCTCCCCCCCTCCCCACACAGCTAACAGGTCTCTTGCAGCTTGGAGGGGCATCTGTACAACGACTACAGCTATGGGAACTATTAGCTTGCGCTGATGACATCACTGGTATCACGTAGCACACCCATTTCAAACCTGTTTCTTAAAGTTCTGTTGTAATTTTAGTGGCTGAACACACAACATACTGTAGCCAACACATTAAACAAATACATATTTGAGTCCAGAGATGTGTTAATTAGGTCACTCTGCCATCTAGTGCCCATCTGCTCTCAATACACCATTATAATAGGTTGTTTGTTGCTGCTAACTGGGCAAAGAGGCACCTTTTAAAGTGGTAAAGGTAAAGTCGATTTCGACTCCTGGCACCCACAGAGCCCTGTGGTTGTCTTTGGTAGAACACAGGAGGGGTTTACCATTGCCTCCTCCTATGCAGTATGAGATTATGCCTTTCAGCACCTTCCTACCCAATTTAGGTGTTTCCTATAGTTTAGAAAACATACCAGTGGGGATTTGAACCAACACCTCTGGCTTGCTAGTCAAGTCATTTCCCTGCTGCGCCACTTAAGGTGGTGGTTCTCTTATATTTAGCTGGGGGTAGGGGAAAGCAACAGGCCCTATCTAACCCCAGCACAGCATCCCACCATTGGCTGTTGCTGATATCTGCCTTACGTTTCTTTTTAGATTGTGATCGTGAGCCCCCTTTGGGGAAAGGGGACCATCTTATTTATGTATTATTTATTTTTCAACATAAACCGCTTTGTGAACCTTGGTTGAAGAGTGGGATATAAATAGTAGTAATAGTAGTAGTATTAAGTACACATTTTTGCCTTGTCCATACTCAGTGGAGTATGGATAAGGCAAAAATGTGTACTTAATACTAGTTCTGCTTAGTATCCCTAAAAGTTCTGCTTAGTGACCCCTAGCTTCAGAGCTTCCCCTGGGCTCTGCCTATGTTTTCACATTTATCTTTGCAGTTATAAGGACTAGCATCTTTTTTTTTTTTTAAAAAAGTAAACATTGTCAGGGCCAAACCAGGGCTGTGGACCGTGGTATCTGAGTTGAGATCTGGAGTGAACTTTTACTAACCCAGGATCTTTGAGGTCAGCAGTTCAGCTGCCTAGGTTTCACACTGCCTGCCAACCACAGGGACTGGTGCTGTACATCCCAACTGTCTGGGAGCTGTAAGCACAATCTAGGCTAGATCATAGGTCATGAGATTCCTAGTGCAAGCTCAGGCACCCCAATGCTGAGGAGTCTAGATCCTGTTCCAAATTCCATTCTGGCCTGGGGCAGTTGCAGAGATACAGAATGTAGGAAGCCCTCAATGTAAGTGTCTGCTGTTGGGTCATCTCTCTGTCCTGTTTTCAGCATGGTGAGACTTAACGGGGGCTCACAATGACCCAGTTAAAGAATCTCTGATGTGCATGCATTAAAGGAAACGTATAAATGATTCCTGTATATTTCTGGGCAATTTACAGTTTAACTTCTTTTTTAAAAAATCGAATTAGGGTCTTGCCACTCCGCCTTCTTCTAGAAAGGGCTCCAAACAATTCCCCTTCGCGGAATGCTGCCTGGAAAAGGCACTGCAGCTCTATGATACCCCGCTGAGTCCAGAAAAGGCCAGAACGCACAAAAGGCAGGAGTCTCCGGAGGGCAACGTAAGTGCCACTCATGAAGCCTGAGTAAATACATTGATGTCAGTCATGAGGCCTGTGTCAGGCTCTGTCTGCAGACCTGCTCTAGCCAAGGGGCCAGGCTGGGGCTGGGGGCAGCCCAGTTCAAATCCAGACTGGGGGTGTGTGTTGTTGGACTCTCAAGATCCATGACCTGGAGCTGGAGGTTTCAGTGGGAGCAAGGGCTGGAGATGGAAGTGTGCAGGCAGCAGAATGGGAAGCTCTTCATAGGGACATAGGAAGCTGCCATACTGAGTCAGACCACTGGTCTATCTAGTTCAGTATTGTCTTCACAGACTGGCAGCGGCTTCTCCGAGGTTGCAGGCAGGAATCTCACTCAGCCCTATCTTGGAGATGGCAGGGAAGGAACTTGGAGCCTCGATGCTCTTCCCAGAGTGGCTCCATCCCCTAAGGGGAATATCTTACAGCGCTCACACTTCTAGTCTCCCTTTCGTATGCAATCAGGGCGGATCCTGCTTCGCTTAAGGGGACAAGTCATGCTTGCTACCACAAGACCAGCTCTCTTATATCAGGTCTTCCCAATCGAGAGGCCACAGAGTCCCCTAGTAACTGAGCAAAGAGGCACCTTTTTAAAGTGGTGATTCTCTTTATTTAGCAGGGGGAGAGCAACTGGCCCTATCCTTCCCCAGCTCAGCATCCCTCCAGCAGCTGTTGCTGGTGTCTCTCTTACATTTCTTTTTTAGATTGCGAGCCCTTTGGGGACAGGGAGCCCTATCTATCTATCTATCTATCTATCTATCTATCTATCTATCTATCTATCTATCAAACTTCTATACCACCCAGGCTTTTGTCTCTGGGCGGTTAACATAAAACAAAACACATTTAAAAAGTTAAAACAATTCAACAATTTAAAATCAACCATAAATTGATCAACCATTTATGTCTAAGTCAACCGCTTTGGGAACTTTTGTTGCAAGGCAGTATATAAACGTTTGTCGTATTTGTATTTGTATACTACCTGTCATGCCAGTTGCAAGTGCTAGTGTTTCACCAGCAGACAGCAGGTGCTGTGCAGAACAAACCTCACACTACTGGGGGGGAGCCCAAAACAAAGAGGCTGTTTCCGAGGTTTCCAGTTCCTGTTCTGGAACCTTTCTTCCACTCTCCACTCTGCTGCTCTGCCGCGGCAGTGGCCTTTGGAGCATCCTCTTTTGTCGTGAAGAGCGGGCCAGGTTGGTAGGCCAGGCTGGAATGAGGTCGTGGGGGCGAGGGTATATAGGATCAGAGTTGAAGCACTAGAGGTCTAGAGCCATTCTTACTTCTGCATACATGGTAAAGGAGTTCCCCCCCCCCTGCTTTTCAGGTGTATGACATCCCACCAACAGCCTCCAGAGAATTTGGCACTGCTACAGAAACAGCACATCAAGGAAAGCATTTGAATTATTACAATACTATGCCAAACCTTCGCAAATCAGAATGGATCTATGATATACCAGTGTCACCGGAAAAAATGGGATTAAGACAGAATCATTACCCAGCTAAGCATTTCCTTTATGATATACCATCAGCCAGGTTTGATTCTGGTATGCAAATCAACCCACTAATACACAATAAATCAGTGAATTCACAAGTATATGACGTTCCACCTGTACTAAGGAAAATAAGTGCTCCAGAGATTCCTCTTTATGATGTGCCATCCACACACGATGCATTATTGCAGCATCAAAATGATAACTATATTGTTCCTCTGGGAATTCCGTCCTCTAGGATTGAAAAGGAGAGCTATCAGACGCTCTATGATATTCCAAAAGGAACGCCTATTGCTTCACCAGAAAAGAAAGGGGTTGAAAACCATAATTCTGAAGACAACACTTATGTTTTTCCTCTACATGTGACCAGAGATGGCAAATTGGACCAAGACAGATTGTCTGTTTCAAGTACAGACAGCAGGACCAGCACCATATCAACCTCATCAAGTTCTTCTACAGAGTTTTTTCAATTTACAGCATCATCATCGCCTTCTTCTACCCCGCTGTTATCAAGAGAGCCCACCCCTAAAGAAGCAACTATGGAACTTGACTCAGCCATAGAAACGCTGACTAAGCTACAGCACAGTGTATCCAGTTCAATTGCAAGTCTAATGATCTTTGTGAGCAGCAAGTGGAGATATCAAGAACATCTAAAGGAAAACATTGAGGAAATCCGTCGAGCAGTTGACCACATAAAGGTCTCTTTGGGAGAATTCTTGGACTTTGCTCGAACCGTTGAAGGAAATGCGGCTTATGTCTCTGATAGTAAACTGCAGGCAAGAATTAAAAAGCAGCTGAACAGCCTCATTGACTCTTTTCAGAGGCTGGTAAAAACAAGAGAAGCGCTGAATGCCTGCAATTGGTCGCTTGAGGTTCTGGTAATTAAGAGTCCACAGGATAACCTGGACGATCTGGATCGGTATGTGATGGTGGCCCGCACCATTCCAGATGACATCAAGAAATTTGTGTCCATCATCATAGCTAATGGGAAGCTACTGTTCAGAAAGAACAGCAAGGAGAAAGATGGCCACGAGCGGAGAATTGGTGTAGAGCACAAAATGAAAAAGGACAGTTCCGAGCAGAGAATAGGAGATGATTCTCTTGTAAGAAACGTTTTGGATAAGCCAAGAGAAAACAGTACCTATTTGGAGAAGTCAGGAGTTGACATCCCTGACGACTGTGATAATGTTCAGTTACAGGTCAGTGAAGCTCAGCTTACAGTAACTAACATGCTTGGGATGCTTGCACAGTATCATGCCTTTCACTTCAGATTAATTAAACCAAAATAATTTCCACTCCTAATTCTCAATTTGAAATTAATAAGACTAACAACAACCATTTTCTCCTCCTCCTAAATCTTAAGACCCTTGAGGTGCTAACAGCATTTTTTTTTAAAAAAAGACAAAGTCACTTAAAAAAAAAAAAGCTCCATAAATCAAACAAATTAAAATAAATAAAATAAATTACTAAAAAGACTCTATCAGCAACAAGCAATAAAGCAACAATCAAACGAAGTACAATTAAGGTGAAAGAAAATAAACATGTTGTTCCCTGTCATCTAAAGGCAGTGAAAATTGGGTGTCAGATGGATTGCCAGAGTGAGGTGCCACCACTGAAAAAGCCTTGCAGTCTGTTGCCGCCCACTGGACTTCAGAAGGTGGGGGGCACTTCAAGCAGGGCCTCAAAAATGAGTTAGTTAAGTTATAAGTTTATTCGGTCATTGACCAGCAAAAATGATGTTAATGGCTAGACAGCCTCTCATGAGAACAATTGGAAGAAAGTGAATGGAAATTCACCCTTTCACCTCTCTTTAAACATACAGTGACTACAAAGGGCTATCAGTGTGCTGGGAACGAATCCAGATATAGGAACATATAGAAACATAGGAAGCTGCCACATACTGAGTCAGACCCTTGGTCCATCTATCTCAGTCTTGTCTACACAGACTGGCAGTGGCTTCTCCAAAGTTGCAGGCAGGAGTCTCTCTCAGCCCTATCTTGGAGAAGCCAGGGAGGGAACTTGGAACCAGGGGCGGAGCCACCATTGGGTGAACGGATTCAAAGAACCAGGGCTGCCACCAATCAGGGGCTGTGAGTGCGGACCCAGACATGCCCCCCCCCACGTCTGACGTCAGATGCGGGGGTGTTGTTTGGGTTCCAAATGGGGCCGCGCGGCCCCATTTGGAGCCGAAATTGGCCTGTGCTGTGTTGGCAGCGT
Organism: Hemicordylus capensis; assembly: GCF_027244095.1. Lineage (NCBI taxonomy): Eukaryota > Metazoa > Chordata > Lepidosauria > Squamata > Cordylidae > Hemicordylus > Hemicordylus capensis. Next base: position 23,088,310 of record NC_069660.1, on the reverse strand, counting down.
GGCCAGATTGACTCTCCTTGCCTTAAAGGCAGAGAGAGCGGTCCCAGCCGTGTTGCCAATGCAGCACGGGCCGATCTCCCTTCCAAACGGGGCCACGCAGGCATTTGGGAGGGAGACCATGACCCTGCATCTGACATCAGATGCGGGGGGCGGGGCCAGGGGGCCACGATGGCGGCTGCACACAGGCCGCCGCCAGCCTCCCTACCATGTTTCCCCGAAAATAAGACAGTGTCTTATATTAATTTTAGCCCCCAAAAATGCACTAGGGCAATTAGCGGTACATCAGAAATTACTGCTAGGTCTTACTTTTGGGGTAGGTCTTACTTTCGAGGAAACAGGGTACACTCCTGCTTGGAACCTTCTGCTCTTCCCAGAGCGGCTCTATCCCCTGAGGGGAATACCTTACAGTGCTCACACTTCTAGTCTCCCTTTCATATGCAACCAGGGCGGCTCCTGCTTAGCTAAGGGGACAAGTCATGCTCGCTACCACAAGACCAGGTCTCATGTGCCCCATTTGTGTAATCTGCTGTAGTTCATCAAAATTATATTTGGGGGTTTCACATGCTGCTCTCACCACGAATAATAGAAATAATCGCACAGCAATTATTATTGTAATATAGTCTTAGGATGCTTTGTTTTTCAAACACAGAATCTGGTTGCCCCCACATAATTCAGAGAATCTCAGTCTTTATTTAAAACAACAACAACAGCAAACAAACCTCGAGTGAAGTTCTAACCTTGTTGGTTCTTGAGAACAGACCAGACAAGTTATAAATAACTTCATAAAAAACTTAGGAATCCGAGAGTGTTTGGACAGGATTCCTCATGTTATGGAAGTAGAGATTCACAAGCATCCCACTGCTTGCACCCAAAGGGGCTGAGGATTTATTTGTTCTGACTGAATGTGTGTGAATCCTCAAGGGCTTTGTGAGTGGCCAATGCTTTGCAAAGCACTTGTCTCTGCCACTTCCATTTCCCCTTGTCTCACTAAGGTCCCCCAGAAACTTAACCAGAGGCAGAGGAAAGGCAGAAGTAGCTGGTGCTCCAAGACAAGGCAGGTATCTTTTCCTACCAAGGACTGGCTGGGGACCAGTATTCCCTCTAACAGGGATTCCTAGATGTTGTAAATTACAATTCCCAGAATCCCCAGCTGCAATGGCTTTTGCTTGGGGATGATGGGAGTTGTAGTCAACAACATTTGGGAATCCTTGTTACAGGGAACACTGCTGGGGACTACAAGTACCAGCATCCCCAGCAGGAAATGACATGCTGTACTCCATTCCCACAATTCTGTTTTGACTGTGCTCCTGTGGAGTGGAGGAGTGTCACTTTCTGTCATTCAAGGAATGCTTTTTAAGGAGCTCCCTTACATGGACTCATGCCAAAGGGCTGTTTAGTCTAGAACTTGCAACCTTTGCTGGAACAGCTGTAAGTGAGGCCTTAGGGCAATGTACCCAGGATGCCCAAAGAAGCATGTTATTGAACATCTGTTGATTTGGAATGGCCCTGGATTGTAGGGTTGCCAACTAGGGACTTTTATAGTGGACTTGTGACTATTTGGGGGACCAAATGACTTTTTTTGCATGCGTTGTGGTGTCCGAAGTTCTAGGGAGCAGCTGGAACATTTTGTTTGCTCTTTGGTCCCATGTTTTCCTCTGTCTTCTTCCCATTCCTCCTGACCATCCATACAGTGCAACATAGGAACATAGGAAGCTGCTATATACTGAGTCAGACCATTGGTCTATCTAGCTCAGTGTGTTCTTCACAGACTGGCAGCGGCTTCTCCAAGGTTGCAGGCAGGAATCTCTCCCAGCCCTATCTTGGAGAAGCCAGGAAGGGAACTTGGAACCTTCTGCCCTTCCCAGAGCGGCTTCATCCCCTGAGGGGAATATCTTGCAGTGCTCACACATCAAGTCTCCCATTCAGATGCAACCAGGGCAGACCCTGCTTAGCTATGGGGACAAGTCATGCCTGCTACCACAAGACCAGCTCTCTTCTCCTCTTTTCCCCGGTGGGGAAGCCGGGGTGAGGGGAGGGGGGTCTGCTTCAGAGGCAGGTTGCAGAACCATGTGATACAGGAGCATGGATTGGTGGCCCGACAGGTGCGGCTTGCTTCCTGGTGGTGGTGGCAGTGTGGGAAGCTAGCAGTTAGCTAACTTTACTCAGTCAGCAGTTACGCCTGCTAACTGACTAAAAAGGCACCTTTTAAAGTGGTGAATCTCTTCTGGACCTGGAACCGGTTTGGCACGGGGGTGGGTGGGTGGACCTTTAAGTGCAAGGGAGGGTGTACTTACCCTTCCTGCCGCTTTCCCCCCTCTAGCGCTCCCGGTTTTGTAAGCATTTGGGGCAGCTGGGTACCTTCCCCTGTTCCTCATCAAAAGGCTTCAAAGGCCTCACTGCGCACGTGCACATGCACGTCACGTCCTGCATTGTGCGTGCGCAATGTGCGCATGCGCAGTGAGGCTTTTGAAGCCTTTTGATGAGGAACAGGGGAAGGGGTGGCAGGAAGGTACCCTGCCGCCCCAAAAGCTTATGAAACCGGGAGCGCTGGAGGGGGGAAAGCGGCGGGAGGGGTAAGTACACCCTCCCCCACCCTTAAAGAGCCCCCGCTCCCCAGTGCCGGTCCGCAGAGGTGCGGTTCCGTGCTCACTATTCAAATGATCAATTTTTTATAAGAACGTGCATATATAATACCAATACACATATGCAAATTTTATGTTAAGTGGAGACTGTTTGAAAACTGTTTTTTAGTTAAGAGGCCTCTATTTCTACTGTTTTGGTGATGGATATCAACTTTTTTCACTGTCTAGACCTGGCAACCCTACTGGATTGTTCCCTAAATCACATATTCCGGAGTGCTGCTGAAGATAGCAACAGTACACAAATCAGTGTCAGAACTCTAGCTTTCATCTATATTATACGTGATAAAGACATCTTTTTTCCCCCTTTGCAGAAATCATTAGGACTGGGACAGGCACAACGTTCTCCTTCAGCTAGCAAGATGGAAAGAAAGAATGTGGAATTAAAAATAAAGGTATTTAAAATGATTTCTGTTTCAGCAGGAATCTGAAATGAGCCTAATTCTTGAAAATTCATCTTGTATCATTATAATGAGAGCTGTAGCATATAGCTGATTGCTTAATTGACTTAAAATATCTTTGATCAACTAAAATTGGCCTCCAATTAGTCCAGAGGCATAGTTTTTAATTCATTAATTTATTATTATGTCAATTAAAAGCTATAGGCATCAAGTGCCATGTTGCAAACTGCCTAGAGACTTGCGTTTTGGGCAGTATACAAATGTGTTAATTAATTAATTAATTAATTAATTAAATTAAAATGTTTAGAGAAGGCATTTCTTCTGTGTGACAGAGAAGGAAAAATGCATCTTAAGACAACACAGGCAGGCATCTTCTAAATAACAGGAAAGCGTGTTTTCCATTATAACAGTTTTTCTCTCATTCAAATATATGCAGATTTAATCAATAAACTGAATAAAACTCATATGATCTATCAAGTAAGATTTCCTTAAATTAAAATGTAAAAACTTGATTTAAAAAACTCATATTAAATTGCAATTATTTAAAAATTTATCTTATTCAGCATTCAGTTCAGTAAACTTGATATCATCAAGAACAATTCATAAGTGTGTATAAAATCTTACATTTTCTTATTCCAGTATTGAATGAACAGTATCTACAGTATCTGTAAAAAAAACAAAAAAACCCTTGAATTGTATTGAGAAAAGTGTACAAGATTTCTTCCTCTTACTCCAGTCTATTAGCCCACAAAATATTTACCATCCCATCTACTCACCTGTATCACAGCATAACTTGACCAGTGGTAAATCTGATAAGCTAATAGTTACTTGATCTCCTCAAATGGCAACTTATCAAGAATATGAGAAAACTCTCACACATGGAAGAATCGCACAGAAGGGATGCCGCTTCCCCTATCGCAGCAGACCTATGGTGATAAAAGTTACATGTAGTGAATTTTCTTCCTCTCTCTGTGCAATACTGAACAAGAGCTTTCTTAGGAGCTGCATTGCATCAGCTCCACTGATTTTGATTTTATAATAGAATGTATAATGTGCAGTTCCATAAGGCTCTATCAAAATAAACAAAAAACAGTCCCAAACTCGATGATTGAAACCACTGTAAATCCAGGCTTTCATCTTTGATTTTTGTTCATAGATGTTGGCTGTCTAAAACACACCCAATACAAATGAAAGTAAAAAAAGAAGATGAAGTCACAGTTTTCAGTTGGATCTGCCCTGGTAGACATTCCACAGTCTGGGTGCCACTGCAGAAAGGGCCCTGACACTTGAACCGACCAGATATCTGATGGTGGTAGGATAGAGAACAGAGCTATAGCTGTTGATCTCAAACTAGGGCAGGTTTATATGGAAGGAGGTATTTCTTAGGTATCCTAGTCCCAGATCATTTTAGGTTTAAGGCCAGAACCTAGGCCAGCCTTTTGAATTAACCCTGGAAACAAATGGGTAGTCAACAAAATAGCAGAGGAGTGATTAATTATTAACTGGAGTTGTTCTGAATGTGTCAGCATTAATAGATAGTTGATCTTGTGGTAGCAAGCATGACTTGTCCCGTTAACTAAGCAGGGTCCACCCTGGTTGCATTTGAATGGGAGACCACATGTGAGCACTGTAAGATATTCCGCTCAGGGGATGGAGCTGCTCTGGGAAGAGCAGAAGTTTTCAAGTGCCCTCCATGGCAGCATCTCCAAGATAGGGCTGAGAGAGATTCCTGCCTGTAACCTTGGAGAAGCCACTGCCAGTCTGTGAAGACAATACTGAGCTAGATAGACCAAGGGTCTGACTCAGTATATGGCAGCTTCCTATGTTCCTGAATATAAGTAGATGTGAGGAAGTGTTTTAGAAAGAGCTACACAATCTGTTCTGATAGCTGTGGAATACATATGCCTTGTTTTCATTTTCCCCTCTCTAGGGTTCTCCACCTACAGTGAAACACAACAGTTTGAGCAAGCAGGATTCAGCCCAGAAAGTGGTGCTCTCTGATCTCTGCAGATTGTATTTTGGTGCTGTGCAGAGAGCCATTGGTGTCTTCCACAAGAGTCTCAGTGATGACCAGAGCCCTGAAGTCTTCATAGCCCAGAGCAAACTGATCATTATGGTGGGGCAAAAGTTGGTGGACGCCTTATGCCAGGAAGCCCTTGAGAAGGCCACTCGAAACGAGATCCTGTGTGGCAGCAGCCAGTTTTGTGGCTTGCTGAAGAATTTGGCAGTTGCCACCAAAAATGCTGCAATGCAATATCCAAAACCCGAAGCCATAAGGGAACTTCAGGATCAAGCTGATGGGCTGTCTAAGTACATACAGCAGTTCCAAGCGATGATGGAATGAAGTGATTGCTCTGCTGGCGTTTGGTGGACACACGTGTTGGCAGGGTTGAAAGCGACGGAAAGAACTGAGTTTCATTTCTAGATGTGTAGCAAGACTCCTTCTTTGTTAAAGAGCTTGTGTGTCAGTCTATCCCTGCCCAAGGGGAATAATAGTATTGTAGCTCCCTACCTCAAAGGGATGTTGTGAGAATAAATATATATACATATTTGGTAAAATGCTTCAAAGCTGAGAGATCTAAATAGTCAGGGCTGTTCAAAAGACCACAGGTGCACTGAGCCAATGATTAGGCTCCTAAGGTCATCCCAAATGCTGACTATATGGTGGGACAAAAGTTTGGGAATTCTCTAGGCTGTTGCAGATATTGGTTAACCATGGTTCAGGGATGGAGCAAGAAGATTATGGCTGCATTCACGCGTAAAACAAAATGAGGTGAAAGGACCTCCGGTTTCAAATCCCTTGGCAGAAGAATTAAAGAATGGGAAACAAATTGAGGTGCTAGTGTTTGGACGTAATGCTGGCACTGCAAAACTGGTGGTAAAGTTGTGCCGTCGAGTCAGTGTCGACTCCTGGCGACCACAGAGTCATGTGATTATCTTTGGTAGAATACAGGAGGGGTTTACCATTGCCTTCTCTCACACAGTATGAGATGATGCCTTTCAGCATCTTCCTATACTGATGCTGTCCAATATAGGTGTTTCCCATAGTCTGGGAAACATACCAGTGGGGATTTGAACCAGCAGCCTCTTGCTCCCTAGGTACAGGCAGCTAAACCTTATGCAAACCAAAGATACACATTACAGTTTGGGGAGGGAAACCACGGATCAATTTCCTGACAAAACTGTGGTTACATGCATTTGGATGTACAGTTTCCAAAACCAGAAGTGAAGGGGGCTCTGGTTTCATGTTACGTGCAAATGTGGCCTAGGACTCTTATTTATGATCACCACAACTCTGTTCCAATTGTGGATATATGTATTATAGCACTTATTCCTATAATTTGCAAGGAAACAGATTGGGGCCACATTTACCTCTTCCAGATTGCTACAAAGGAAAATTCAGAGGCAGTTTATACATGTGGCAGAATCAAATGGTCCCACATCAGGCTGTAGGTCAGGGGTGGGCAAACCTGCCCCCCCCCCCCCACAGCTGTTGTGGAACTACAACCCCCATCATCCCCAACCACGATTTATTGGCCCGGGGATGATGGGAGTTGCAGTTCAACAACAGCCGGGGAGGGGCAAGTTTGCCTACCCCTGCTGTAGGGGAAGGGCCACATCTTGAAAAAGCCCCTTGCACATGGGGGGAAATGGCATGTCAGGGGAAAGCCTAGACAAAAAACATTTACTTATTCACATTCTAGCTCACTTTTATGCCAATTAGGCATTCAGCACATATTTTCTACCCTTGCTTGATTTCTACACAGTAAACTGCCATATGGAAAGGGTTATTTATTTATTAATTTAGCAGATGGTGGGGCGGGTTGCTGGATGCCAGGAGACCTGCAGAAAATGGCAGGACATTTTATTTGGCCCATTTTTACAATATGGGGGCGACTGTGTGTGTGTGGGGGGGGGGTAGTGTCTGGGAACTTAACCCCCGTGTTCCCATAGACTCAAAGCCTCATTGTCCGCTGTTTTGTTACCCGTAGTAATCTGTGGGAACAGAACCCCCGCAGATAATGAAGTCTACCTGGACACATTTAGAAGCACAAAACAACAAAACATTAAATGAATTAAAACAGTTTAAAAATAAATACCAGTAAACCCAAAGTTATGAACTAAAAGTTTTTCAGGTGTTTCTTAAAAGCAGCCAGAGATAGAGAAGGTCTAATTTAGGTTGGGAGTGCATTTCAAAGTCCTGCGGCAAGAAGGCCCTGTGTTGGGTTGCCACCAAATGAGCCAGTGGCTAGATTTGGGCGAATCTGGGTGGGTTAAGCAATCTGGGTGAGATGCTTATCATCCGGGTGAAACCTGGAATTTTGGGGGGCATGGCAACTCTACGTAGGGAGGGCATAGGCAATCTATGTTTGGGCCGCCCCCCACAAGCCAGCCGTGGTCACGTTCATGAAGATTATAAATGCATCAGCCTTTTCTATTGAAATCATGCTTTGTTCAATGGTGCTCTGAATATGCCTTAGATAGCAAATAGGTATGTGTGATCAGGTAGCTTTGAAAATCTAGCCTAATTTACAGTGTCTGTGTAATAATATTTGAGCAGTGGTCTTGGGGCAGTTCACTCTCTCCCTAGCCTACCTCACAGGGTTGTTTGGAGAATCAACTCCCAAATAACTCATCAATGGCATGAAGTGAATGTTGATGGAACACCCTTACCATATTCAGTTCAGTTTATTGCGATTTTTGATCAAATACAAATCAAATAAATCTACCCTGAGGGTAGATATCAATATAAACACATACATGCATATACATACAAAAAATCAGTTACATAGAAGATTGAGATAACAAATATACAGGACAAAACAACATTAAAAAGAAAAAGAAGGGACGATTAAAATTGACCGTTTCTGACACACCATATGCACATTTTAATCGCAGCTGTACAGAGTTTGGCTACTGAATGCAAGACATAAGTGTGTTTATCAGAAAGAAATAAGTTTATATAAAATTCATCCGAATTGTCAGGGTATCTAAGAATGAGAGGAGCAATATATTTGGAATGCAGCTCATGGTAGAAAGAACAATACAGAAGCACATGGCCAACCATCTCAATATTCCCACTTCCACAACGGCAGTCTCTCCAAATAAAGAACTCGCCTATACCTACCCTCTAGTACTGCAGAGAGCAGAACCAATGTGTGTTCCTGAAAAATTAGGTCATATAGGTATTTAGCTGGTGTTTGTGGCCCCTCCCATATAAGGCCTGTTCGCCCTGAAGGGAGGCTGAAGAGAAGCCAGGAAACTAATACACCTTCCCAGACACGACTTCAATCCTGTGTGCCTTAAAGAGAAAGCACAAGAGAAGCTGAGGCCAAGGAGTGCTGTCACATCCCAAAGAGACCACAAACAGCCTGAGACAACTTATATCTATTTAAGCACAATCTCTTTGGCAGATTAGTCTTGAGGTGGCAAACACAAAATCAATAAAAATAGCAAATCATTAAAGCAATAAAAGATGTCTGAGGGGCAGTTTTCCCCACCTTGTAGGTTTATTGTTCTTCTCTTGCTCACAGGGCCATCAGTGGTTCGTTCTACTGACCTCTGTGATGGAAGAAGGGGTCCAGTCCTTTTGCATCTTTTACTTTTGTTTGGTTGAGTATGCTCTATTATAACCCACTTTGAGTGCCATACAAGAATTTGTTGTCCAAACCTAGTGCAAAAGTGGGATAAATATTTAAGATACATAGTGCCTCTTTTGTTGGTGTGCACTACTTGCCAACAAAAAGTAGTTGGCTTTAGAAATCAAGGGCAGTTCTGGGGGGGGAGGGGCAAGGGGGCCACTTCAGATTATCAGTTGTTCCCCACTTCCTCCTCCCACCCCCAGTTTCAGAAATCTAACATGGGACACAGCTTGCCCACCCAGAAATGCATTTTGCCCTAATCTCAGCTTTTCCCCTGGTGCTGCCACTGTTGGAAAGCTTTACATCAAAAGACACATTTCCCTATTGAAACATATTTTTACATCAAGATTCCCAAACATGCCACCATCTAATTTTTATACGAGGAAATTCACCCTTCAAGGGATGTGCAAAAATCAAATTTTGAGATTTGATTCAAATCTTAATTGAAACTAGCAAATTTGATTTGAATTTGAATAAAATTGGCCTGAAACAGGCTGATCTTATCTGAATTTGAATGTATTCAAATTCTCATTGACTAGCTGACCCTTCACAGATCTGTACGCTATTTGCCCCCCCCCCCACGCTGGCATGCCCAGATTTCTGGCTGGCCTGGCAGCCGGGGGGGGGGGGACGTGCCCCCTGCCGCCTGGTTTGGCTCCCCCCACTTGTCTCCAGCGTCTTCCTCCGCTTGCCCCCCCACGCTCTTCAGGGCAGCGGTGCTTTGCCCACCGCCGCCCACTTCCCCCGCCCCCGTGCTCTTCAGGAGCCCGCAGCCTCGCCACCACAGCCCAAAGCCACCGCCACCTCGCCACCGGAGCTGAGCGCACTGCCTCACTGTCTCCGCCTCCCTACCCATTCCCTCCTGCCACCACCTCCTGACTCTTTGGTGTGGCCGGGCCCACCACCACCTTGCTGCCGCCACCATTTCCCCTGGCAGCAGCCAACGGCCTCCTGCAAATCTCTGCCGCCCAGCCAATCCAGAGAGCTTCCGACGCCCAGCCAATCAGCTGAATGCCGGGACACATCCCCTTGGGCACGTCTACGAGGATTAAATATATAGATTGTTTTTGCGCCTTTTTGACTAATCAGGGCACCTGAATAGTTTTTAAAAGGTTACAAAATGTCCCTAAACTGTCATCGAATCAATTCAAATTTGAATCTGGCCAATTTGATTTGAATTCAAACTGAATTACCCTTTTAAGGAGTGATTTGATTTGAATTCGAATAGTTCAAAACAGCCAGATTCAAGTCGAATCAATTCAAATCAATTCATACATCCCTCCACTCTTCCAAGGGTATTTTCTGGGAGGTAAAGGTAAAGTGTGGTGTCAAGTTGATTTCGACTCCTGTCTCCCACAGAGCCCTGCAGTTATCTTTGGTAGAATACAGGAGGGGATTACCATTGCCTCCTCCTGCACAGTGTGAGATGATGCCTTTCAGCATCTTCCTATATTGCTGCTGCCCGATATAGGTGTTTCTCATAATCTGGGAAACATACCAGCAGGGATTTGAACTAGCAACCTTCTGCTTGTTAGTCAAGCATTTTCCCACTGCTGGGAGAATAAAGTTGAAAATCCCTCCCTACAAGAAAGACTTGAGCAGTCTTAGGCCTTCAAGAGTGTGTGACTAGGGCAGGATCCTAGTCTACAACTCCCAGCATCACCAGCTGCAATGGCCTTTGGCTGGGGATTATGGGAGTTGTAGTCAACAACATCTGGAAATCCCTGTTAGAGGGAACACTGGTGCCTATCCTTCCTACTTACTTCTAAGTAAGAAACTTCCAGTTGATTCTCAGCCCAAGGCTGTTAGTATCCCCTTTCCCTACAGTAGGTGCTGATCAGACCACACTCAGAGGTTCCCAGGGAAGAACTGCACACATCCCTCTCCTACTCCTCTATAGTTCAGTAAACCCTGCCCTTCACTCTCGATTGGGTTACAGGAATTTGATTCTCCTGGGCTTTCTTCCTTATTTGGAGAGGCCCATCCTCCAAGCAGTTACTCTAATTGAGGCCTAGTCCTCCCTCAAGTCTGACTATAGCTATACCTGCTAACTAAGCAAAGAGGCACTTTTAAAAAGTGGTGATCCTCTTTATTTATCAGGGGGAGAGCAACTGGCCGTATCCATCACCAGCACAGCATCCTTCCAACGGCTGTTGCTGCTGTCTACCCTATGTTTCTTTGGGGCCCTTTAAGGACAGGGATCCATTTTATTTATTTATATCTATGTTAACCACTTTGGGGACTTTTGTTGAAAAGTGGTATATAAATATTAGTCGTATTCATATCCTAGGGCTAAAACAAAGAAGCTGCTGTTCTAACATATATGTTGAGGGCAGAACTGGAGGTTATATGCCAGCATCAGTCAGGTAAAAATTCTGTTATCACAGCAAGTAGTACACATACCAACAAAATAGGTATTGTGTCTGTATAAATATTTATCCAACTTTTGCACTAGGTCTGGATGACAAGTCATGATAACTGCTTCAGTCACAGAATTCCCTTTGTGGACAAGCCCAAGCATTTTAGGGTCTACACTTCCTCGCAGTGGAGTAGATATAGTGGTAACTTAAGGTATTTACGAAGCTGCCTTTCTCGTGATAAGCTGATTCACTTGCAACCATGTGCTGAACCGGTTTACTCTGGAATAACTTCCAGTGAATTTACTTCCAAATCAACATGTTTAGGATTACAGCATTTATGTAAAATAAATACTTCTCTGTTCTATGTTGGATGGTTCTTCATGGAGAGCAAATAGCTAAGAACATGATCCTCAGCATGATCACTAGGAAATAAGTGAGGGATGTTGCCTAGTCCTGTGCACGTTTGCTCAGAAATCTCACTGGATGATAGGACTTTATAAGAAAGCAAGCGTGCATAAGACTGCAGCCGTACAGTCCAGTTCTATGCATGTTGATCAAGAAGCAAGTCTCACGACATTTAACGGAGCTTACTCTCATACAATTTGGGGAAGGGTTGCAGATTAGTGGTAGAGCACTTGCTTTACATTCAGAAAGTTCCAGGTTCAATCTCTAGCATCACTGGTCTGGATAGGCTGTGTGAAAGACCTGTTTGAAATCCTGGAAGGCTACTGTCAATCAGTGCAAACAATGCAGATTGGTTATCTAGACTGGGCTAGATAATATTGCTCAACTTCAGCCCTCCTGAAGATGTTGGCCTACAATTCAATACAATTTTATTTTATTTTAATTTTTTAAAATTGTTATTGGTATTGTTGTTGTTCACCACCTAGAGTCCTTGGAGGAGAAGGTATATAAGGGTGGGGGCAGGGGCGTAACTACCATTAGGCAAGGGGAGGCAGTCGTCTTGGGGCCCCACAGCCTCGAGGGGCCCCCCAGAGGCACATCACATGACTCCCCACCCGCCCATGTTGCACCCCCTATGAATTATGTTGAGTCTCTTGGAGATTGGCAGGAGCAGAGAGTACAAAAACAAGATTCAATGTGAACTAGATATTCACCGTATTCATAATGGGGATGTGAGTGTGAGTGCACAATATATTGTGAAGTGTGTTTGTGTGTGGATATCAGCGAGGGGCCCATTTTAAAATCTTGTCTCTGGGCCCCCTCCAACCTTGCTACGCCCCTGGGTGGGGGGGTGGGGAATTCCCACAATCTCTGGTTATTGACTGCTGTGCTGGGAATTATGGGAGTTGTAGTCAAAAACAGCTGGAGGGCTGAAACTGAGCAGCCCTGTATGGCTCAGTAGAAGGCAGCTCCATCTGTGCATCAGAAGCAGTGTTCCCTCTAACAGAGATTCCCATATGTTGTTGACTTGTCTTGTGGTAGCAAGAATGACTTGTCTGCTTAGGTAAGCAGGGTCCACCCTGGTTGAATATGAATGGGAGACTTGATGTGCAAGCACTGTAAGATATTCCTCTCAGGGGATGGAGCTGCTCTGGGAAGAGCATCTAGGTTCCAAGTTCCCTCCCTGGCTTCTCCAAGATAGGGCTGTAAGAGATTCCTGCCTGTAACTCTGGAGAAGCTGCTGCCAGTCTGTGAAGGCAATACTGAGCTTGATAGACCAGTGGTCTGACTCAGTATATGGCAGCTTTCTATGTTCCCAGCTGCAATGGCTTTTGCTTGGGGTTATGGGAGTTGTGTCCACCTTAAGTGGCACTGTGGGAAAATGCTTGACTAACAAGCACAAGTTTGCCGGTTCAAATCCCCTCTGGTATTATATCGGGCAGCAGCGATATAGGAAAATGCTGAAAGGCAACATCTCAGACTGCGCAGGAGATGGCAGTGGTAATCCCCTCCTGTATTCTACCAAAGACAACCACAGGGCTTTGTGGGCGCCAGGAGTCTACACTGACTCGACGGCACACATTATGGGAGTCATAGTCAACAACATCTGGGAACCCCTGGTACAGGGAACACTGATGCAGGTCCCAAGTTCAGCCCCTGGCTTCTCCACCCAGGGCTGGCTGACCCCGCAGAGTCGCTGCCCGTCAGAGAACACAATACTGTGGACGGACCAATATAGTTAGATTCAGTAAAAAGCAGCTTTCTAAATTGTCAGGACTGAAGCTACACACTGCCGAGGTTGGCAACAACCAGTCCACCTAGGCAAATAGCGCCGAATTTATTTATTTAGCGCATTTCTTCTATACCGCCCCATATATAAGCTTGCGATTTTAGAACACAAACAACAATCCAAACATTGAATCAATCCAAACGCTTGGAAATGCACATAAAAATAACTTGGGGAAAGCCAGCGTCGTTTCGGTGGCCACGGTTGCTTAGCAACGCAACATTACGTCATCACCCGTGGCCTCCCTTCCCCTTCTGTTTGGCGCCGGAAGGTCTTCTGTCCCGTGACCGGAAGTTTTTTGTGTGTGCTTCTTGTGAGGAAACGCGGAAGCGCCAGACAGCTGCTGGAGGAGAGAGATGGGCTGCGACGGGGGAACCATCCCCAAGAGACACGAGCTGGTGAAGGGGCCTCGCAAGGTCGAGAAGGTGAGCGCTCGGCCCTGGGCCAGAGGTGGCCAAACGAGAAGCGAGGGACGGGCTGTTGCTGTGCATATTGCAGTCTGGAAGCCCAGTGGCCAAGCTCCGCTTAGATTCGGGTCGGCCTCAAGCCAGCGACCTTCTTTGGGGAAATCCAGCGTCACTGATGATGGGAAACGCTCCCTGCATGTCTCGGTCCCTGAAATTGTGATAGGGCACGTCGCTGGGTCTAGGCCAGGGGTGGGCAGTCTTGGTCCTCCAGCTGCTGTTCAACTACAACTCCTATCATCCGCCCCACTGGCTGGGGGTGATGAGTGTTGTAGTTCTTCAGCAGCTGGAGGGCCCAGATTGCCCATCCCTGGCCTAGACCCATCCCTGTTTGGCTTCCTCTGTTACTTCTTACAGTTACTGCCCTTTGTAAGAAGAAGAAGAAGAATGAAAATGATGTGAGGTACCTTCTTCAGAATCATCATCTACTACTACTATTTATATAAAAAAGTAATGATTACAAGTGATGGTGACGATGATAATAAATATAGTTTAAGCCCCTAAAGAGCTTAAGCCTAAGAATGAACATGAGGGAGACAAGACACCAGCAACAGCCAGTGGAGAAATGCTGTGCTGCAGTTAAATAGGGCCAGTTGTCGTCGTCGTCGCCCCCCCCCCCCCCGCCGGATATACATAAAGAAACAATCAGTTTGAAAGGTGCCATTTAGCCTAGTTTAACATTAATTCATTCATTTCATTCATTCATTCGATTTCTATACAGCCTTCCAAAAATGGCTCAGGGTGGTTTACGTGGAGAAAGAATAAATAAATAAGATGTATCCCTTTATTTATCTGTCTATTTTTATTTATTTATTTTGTTAAATTTATATAATTCCATTATATAAATTTCATAAATTTCGCTTTTCATTAAAAACAATCCCAAGGTGGCTTACAAAAATTAAAAACATAATAAAAATGAGTTTAAAGTATTAAGCTAAAAAATATGACAACAAATCTGATTTAAAATATATAAAATACAAACATAAAAGCTGTATATGGATAAAAACACACAGAAGCAGCAATAAAACAATCATGTAAAGGCCTGGATAAGAAGCCAAGATTTAACAAGCTTTCTAAAAACTGTGATACAGTCTGAGGAGTGAATGACCACTGGGAAAGCATTCCAAAGTCTGGGGGCAGCAACAGAGAAGGCCCTGTCCCGTGTGCATGACACCCGAGCCTCCCTCATTGTCGGCACCCAGAGTAGAGCCCCCTCAGATGATCTTGTCAAGCGGGCAGCAACCCTTGGGAGCAGGTGGTCCCTCAGGTATCCTGGGCCCAAACCATTAAGGGCTTTAAAGGTCAAAACCAGCACCTTGAATTGGACCCAGAAACACACTGGTACCCAGTGCAGCTCTTTCAAAATAGGTGTGGTGTGATCACACCTGGCAGCTCCAGGTAGAACCCTAGCTGCTGCATTTTGTACAAGCTGCAGTTTCCGGATTTCCATCCCCACGTAGGTATTCAGGGTATTCATCCCTACGTAGAGCGCATTACAGCAATCCAACTGTGACGTGGCTAAGGCATGGGTAACTGTGGCCAGATCTTCCTTCTTGAGAAAGGAACGCAGCTGGCCCACTAGCCAAAGCTGTGCAAAGGCACCCTTGGCCACCGCCTCCACCTGAGCTTCCAAAAGCAGAGCCGGGTCCAGTAATACCCCCAAGCTGTGTACTTGCTCCTTCAAGGGGAGTGCAACCGCATCTAGAACAGGTAGAATCACCTCATCCCAATTGGCTCTCCTACTGACCAACATTACCTCCGTCTTGTCCGGATTCAGTCTCAGTTTATTAGCCCACATCCAACCCATCACGGCCTCCAATCCCCAATTCAGGACATCCACCACCTCCCTAGGATCAGGTGACAAGGAGAGATAGAGCTGAGTGTCATCTGCATATTGCTGACAACTCAGTCCAAGTCTCCAGATGACCTTTGCCAGCGGCTTCATGTAGATGTTAAACATGTTAAATCCTTGTCCCCAAAGGACTCACAATCTAAAAAGAAACATAATATAGACACCAGCAACAGTCATTGGAGGTCCTGTGCTGGGGTTGGATAGGGCCAGTTACTCTCCCCCTGCTAAATAAAGAGAATCACCAGAGGTTAAAAGGTGCCTCTGTCAAGTTAGCAGCGTGATTTCTCAGTACAGTTTGTTTGTCTGCTGCTCCACACTAGAGGAACTAGAGGAGGCTCTAAAATGATGATAAACTAACATCACACAAAATAATCAAACATCTCCCACCCCCACCCCCAAAAAGCAGTGTTAACAGTTTCAGAAATGTCGATAAATGTTAAATTTTGGCTTGCTGGGCTATAAAGCTGCTTTCTGTGGATTTTTGTTGCTGAATATTTATTGTTTTATAGCTTTCCACTTCTGGTGAGGAGGTGGAAAGGAGTTGCAGTAAGTTTCTCTCCCCCCCCCGCACCCGTGGCACTTATTTTCTAGAGAGGTTGTTTGCTTCCTAGAGACTGACTTGTGTCTCACACAAGAGTCGGCAAACAGCCCTCTAACTGGTAGTACAAGGATGTTGGAGACAAAGAAGATTCAGAAAGTGAACTTACTGAGATTGCAGCCTGTCTTCTCTAAGAATTCTAGAGTATTTTTTTTTCAATACTTAGTTAATTATTATGGGTCATCATAACCCCTGCTTAACTGGGCAAAGAGGCCCCTTTTTAAAGTGGTGGCTCTGCCAATAGAGCAGAGCAGGCACAATAACTCTATGTGATTCCAAACTGTGTCCTTGCTGCTACCAAGCTTGGAGAGCCTCTGTGGCTTCTAAGAATTGTGTTATGCTTGTAGCAACGCTGCTCCAATTATTCCCAATGGCAGCAGCGTTTACTACAGTGGTGATGTAATTCTTATGAGCCATGGAGGCTCTGAGCTTGGTGACAGTGAGGATGTGGTTTGGTGGTATTATTATTATTATTATTATTATTATTATTTACATTTTATATCCCGCTCTTCCTCCAAGGAGCCCAGAGCAGTGTACTACATACTTAAGTTTCTCCTCACAACAACCCTGTGAAGTAGGTTAGGCTGAGAGAGAAGTGACTGGCCCAGAGTCACCCAGCTAGTATCATGGCTGAACGGGGATTTGAACTCAGGCCTCCCCAGTCCTAGTCCAGCACTCTAACCACTACACCACACTGGCTCATCTGGCACACAGAGCCAGCATGCTCACCCTGCTCTTCCATCAACAGGGCTCTGCTCAGTATGTAAGTTGTTAATCTTTATGGAATTGTACCAGAAAGAGTAGGCATTTTTTTGTTTTCATGTCTGTTTTTACAGGGACAGATAAGCAGGCCATTTAGATGCCCCAGTGGTTACTGGCCCTTTCAACACATTTCAAACTATACTTGCTGCTTGAAGACAGAAACAAATTAATCATTGCAATACGTTCAAATGTGTTTGACATAAACAGGCAAACCATAACATAAAGGTGAAACAGTTCACATGTGGGTTGGCAGCTGAATATTGAATGATTCAAAATGTGGTCTCTGGACTGCTATTCTGTACAGGAAATAACGTGCACACTCCATATAGATCAATCACCATGTGAGACAGATATGGAAGCTTTTTTACTGCAGTTACATTTGGAGCTGCATGTACTGAGAAACCATGAATAACTGGCTCTTCTCTGTATGTGAGTCTACCTGTTTATCCATCTTCTTGGCAAATTTGGCACAAGGACGTTGCCAAGGACTGCACAAAACTGGGGGACAATGGAAAGTTGCACACTCCATCCATGAATTTGAAGGGCAGCACCAAATTGCTTTCTTGAAGTATTAATCCTATACTTGTCAACTAGGAATCTTTCACATTTTTTAAAAAAATGTTAGATCAAATTATACATGAAATGTTCTGAGGAAATATGGGATTCAGATAGAGGAGGGAAGTGCAATGAAGATGAGTGCAAAGGTTTTGGCTTTGGGAACAACGGCTTTTTTCTCAAATGCGTATAACTCTGTTTTTCAGGTTGACAAAAATGCAGAATTAGTGGCCCAGTGGTACTATTGCACTCTGAGTCAAGAGAAGTTAAGCAGACCAATCGTTGCTTGTGAACTTGGCAGGTATGATTACAATTTTTAATTTTTCAATGAAATTTTAATTTCTGAATATATCCTGGCGATGTAGCTAACCCATTCTTTACAATATCTGTTCTGTTATAGGCTTTATAACAAAGATGCAATCATTGAATTTTTGTTGAATAAATCTTCTGATAAAGTCCTTGTGAAGGCTGCAGCTCACATCAAAAGTATTAAGGTAAAAGTTGCGTGCTTCTGTCCCATCATTTTTTTAAAGGAATTAAGTATATATCCACTGGGTGCAATTAAAAAAAAAGTGTAGGGTTTAATTAAGTCCCACTGATTTTATTTTAACTCTGGAGCTCTACATTTCTCTAGCATATATCCTCTTTTAAGTGGTTAATATGTGAGATGTATTTTTCTTAACAAAACTGTTAAGAAAAGTTTCAGTATCAGTTTCTCCTTATTTCTCTGACTCCTTTTTTGCTCATCTTTTTGTCCTCTTGGTTACTTTTTGCTATTTTTGCCTTTTCACCTTCTGTCTTAATGTTCCTTCTGCCTGAAATAGTCTTTCCTTTCCTGCCTATCAAACCAATAACTTTTTCTTTCATAGATATTTCTATAGGTTTGTGTAAGTATCCTTACAGCCTTTTCTGGACAACCCACAGCCTTACCTTTTCTATACTGTCCCATTTAGTAATTTGTGTTTTATCAAGTTCTGTGTTCCCACCCCCCTTCCCTTCCCCACCCCCCTCATCTGTGTTAAATGGGAGTCTTCTGTTGTCCCTGGCAGGTGGCACAGTAGTGGTAAATGGTTATGTAATAAGATAGTACAAATAGAATTAAGTAATGTAAAATACGCTGTGTATATGCAGTCAGTAGTTTAAGGCAGTGGTAGGCAGAAGGTAGATTGGAATCAATTGTTAAACTGCCGGGTGATCTGGCGAAGGTTTCTGACTCCCAATTATGTAACAGTGGCTTTTAAAACTAATGGCAAATCTCCAGATTAACTTTGCGGGGATGCACAAGAGGGAAGAGGCAGTTTTCAGCAATCCTCTCATCTTCAACTATCTATGCGCCCTGGAACCATCTCCTTCAAGGTCCCCCAGCTCTCAGAAACATAGTTTTGGAAGGCACAAACAGTTGCAGGGTGAAGGGGATAGCATGGAAAACCACCCCTTGGACAATGGGAAAACCTGGCACATCCATAGAAGAAATCTTGATGTCTGCCATTGTGGCAAGCTTTTTTTTTTTTTTTTTTTTACAAAAGCCTTTTCACTTCTAAATTTATGCTGCTAAAATGAACAAAGCTTGTTGGAGGAGCCAGGAGTGGATTTTTGTATGAAAAGCCTGACTTCACTTCAGGAACTGAAAACCCAACTCTTAGTCTGAGCATGTGCTCAGAGGCACCCTGTTTTTTAATTTTAAGTGTATGTTTCCTTTCTAAGTCTGTACTCTCATATTTTGATCAGGCTGGTGGACCTAGGTTTCTATTTAAAATAAATAAAAAAATCAGAATAGATCGAGCTTGAAGTCTGACCAAAGATTGTTTTGTTTCTAGTTTTCTTTATTGAGCTGATATTTCAGAAATTAGTTTTGTTAACAGTTGTGTGAATTTATTGCTAGAAAATCAACTAATCCACATTACTTTTTGTAGTTTGATTTTTAATGAGTTCTAAAATGAGCTCTTAAGCTGTTTTGTATTGTATTTTGTATTTTCTTCTTTTTTTATCTGTTATGACTTAGTGTGTTAGGTGTTCTTATTGTGTGTTTTAATCCTCTGTTGTGAGCTGCCCAGAGAACAATTTGTTGAGGGTTGGCTAACAAAGTTATTTATTTATTATTATTCAACAAACGTTCAGTCAGGAGGAGGACCAAGCTTAAATATTCCACAGATTGCTTTATTAATATAGAATGCAAAGATTGTAATGTCTTCAGAGTGTCATCACTTTAGTTTACTTCAGTGTAAAATGGGGCTGGACAAATCCCAGGCACCAGGGAGCCATGGCACCTAGAAATTTAGCTATGGTGCCTAGACTACTACTACTACTACTACTACAAATGCCCCTGCTAACTGAGCAAAGTGACATCTTTTTAAAGTGGTGGTTGTTTTTACTTGAATGGGGGAGAGCAACTGGCCCTATCCAACCCCAGCACAGCATCCCTCCAGTGGCTGTTGCTGGTGTCTGTCTTACGTTTCTTTTTAGATTGTGAGCCCTTTGGGGACAGAGGTTCATCCTTATTTATTTATTTTGATTTCTTGATGTAAACTGCTTTTGTTGAAACTGGTATATAAATATTTGTAGTAGTAGTAGACTAGGATATTCAGAGTTAAAGTCATTTCATAAAACCTTTATTCTCAGGCAGCCTGTTTCTGTTAAAAGTAAGTAACTTGTAAAGGGATAAAGAGAAGCACATTTATACCACCCCCAATGTCTGTCACTTAAGTTTTTGGTAACTTTTAAAGTGTCCATTGTCTGATTCCCAAATTTTAAGGTTGTCTCCTAGATCCACAGAAAATTTGACAAGGCTTGGTGTAAAAGCAGTTTGTAACGCTTTTCGTTTTTCTCTTTCAGAATGTCATAGAACTGAATCTCACAGACAACCCAGCTTGGACTGGTGACAAGGGTAATACAAAAGGAGATAAATATGACGACATCCAGAGTGCACGTTTTATTTGCCCTGTTGTGGGATTGGAAATGAATGGAAGGCATAGGTCAGTATATGTTACTTAATTACACAGTATAAGAAAAATGGAAAGGTGATATATCAATGTAGTAAATAAATATACCTAGTTCTGTCCTCAACTGATTATTGGTAATCTTGATTTTTATTTATTTACCATATTTTTATACCGCCCACAACCTGTGTCTCTGGGTTGTTTAAAGTTAAATATAACTTTGAACTGTAGTTTTAACTATATATCCGCTGTAGAAATGGATATAGTTCATTTACTTCTTCATCAATATGGGTAAGCCTATTACTAGATTTTATAATGCTTTATTGGGTTTCCTGTGCAATTCAGGGAATGAGAGAGGGGCTGGGATTATGTTCAAGGACAGAGTGAAAGTAACCCTTGGATTCAAAATTACCAGCAGAGTGCTCTCGGTTGTTGTTGAGAATCATGATGGGATGTCATAAAAGGGACGATTTCTTTGGTATGCTGGACCAAAATCTTGGCAATAATGTAAAATCTTCTTTGTGGGCTTGTAGTACTGAAGAACTAAATACTCTTTCACAGTTGCTTTGGGAGTAGCAAGCCTCAGATGGAAGTAGCATGTTTCAAGTGTACCATTCAAAATATGTCCTGAGCTTGCAGAAGCTGGTGATAGGCCAGTGCTAAACATCAGTACACCCTCACAGGGGTGTATGTGCAGGGTGTATCATTTTGGCAGACGATGCATAAATACATACATTTATACAGGCCCAGGGGTGAGTTGGGGATGCAGGACCCCATCCTTTGTTGTGATCCTTTGTCTTGTGACAATGAAGGAATACAAAGCTGTGGTGCTTAGAGAAAAAACTGCTACCATTTTTTTCTCCACTCAACATTTCCAGTTTCTGATTTTATAATGCTTTATTGGGTTTCCTGTGCAATTCAGGGAATGAGAGAGAATTGTCCTGTAAATCTGTAGGGTTTTAGGATTTCACAAGTTTGCATCTTGCACAAGTTTCCTTGGCTATGAAATCGTGAACTTCTGATGAAACACTGCATCAGTAAATGAATAGTCTTAAGTATTAGCATTTCCGTAGTCTTGTGAAAAGCATTGTACAAGTTGAATCGTCCAGCGATGTAAGGCACATATTAACACTTCAGTTCACTTCACAAAGACCATTTATTGCACAATGCTACACACATGGACAAATGTGTTGGTACCCCTCCACAAAAAAAGAACCCACAATTGTCTGAAACAACTTGAAACTGACAAATGTAATTGGCACCCATCATTGTTCTGCATTTAACAAAAATCAGGTTTTGCTTTAGAGTTTTGATGCAACAGAATATTTCAAATAACACAAATGAAAATGGCATGGACAAAAATGATGGGACCCTTAACCTAATATTTTGTTGCACAACCTTTAGAGGCAATCACTGCAAACAAGCGATTCCTGTAGCTCTCAATGAGACTTCTGCACCTGTCAACAGGTAGTTAGGTCCACTCTTCCTGAGTAAACTGCTCCAGCTGTGTCAGGTTTGAATGGTGCCTTCTCTAGACTGCATGTTTCCGTTCTTTCCATAGATGTTCAATAGGATTCAAATCAAGGCTCATAGAAGGCCACTTCAGAATAGTCCAAATGTTTTGTTCTTAGCCATTCTTGGGTGCTTTTAGCTGTGTGTTTTGGGTGATTATCCCGTTGGAGGATCCATGACCTGCGACTGAGACAGAGCTTTCTGACACTGGGCAGTACGTTTCACTCCAGAATGTCTGGATAGTCTTGGGATTTCCTTGTTCCCTGCACAGACTTGAGGCACCCCGTGCCAGATGCAGCAAAGCAGCCTCAAAACATAACTGAGCCTCCTCCATGTTTCACAGTAGGTATGGAGTTCTTTTCTCTAAAAGCTTCATTTTTTTTGGTCTGTTGACATAGAGCTGATGTGAATTGCCAAAAAGCTCCAGTTTTGTCTCATCTGTCCAAAGGACATTCTCCCAGAAGCATTGTGGCTTGTCAATATGCATTTTAGCAAATTCCAGTCTGGCTATTTTATGTTTTTCTTTCAACAGTGTAGTCCTCCAGGGTCTTCTTCCATTGACCCCACTGTCACTCAAAAAGCGACGGATGGTGCGATCAGGCACTGATGGATCTTGACCTTGGAGTTCAGCTTGTATCTCTTTGGAAGTTGTCCTTGGCTTTTTGTCTCACTATCCTTCTGCCCATTCTGGGGTCGATTTTCCTCTTGCGGCTGCATCCAGGGAGGTTGGCTACAGTCCCATGGACCTTGAACTTCTTAATAATATTTGCAGCTGTTGTCACAGGAACATTAAACTGCTTGGAGATGGTCTTATAGCCTCTGCATTTAACATGCTTGTCTAAAAATTTATTTCTGATCTCCTCAGACAACTCTCTCCTTTGCTTTCTCTCGTCCATGTTCATTGTGGGACACACTATGATACCAAACAGCAGAGTGACTACCTTTCTCCATTTCAATAGGCTGGATGACTGATTGCATGATTGGAGATGTGTGATACTAATTAAAGAAAACAGCTAATTTGAAACATCACTCTAACCCAATTATTTATTATCCTTTCTAGGGGTACCAACAAATGTGCCCAGGCCACTTTAGAATATCTTTGTAGAATAAGCAATACTTTATCCCTTTTCACACTTGCTTTGCTTTATTCGATGGCATATCAAAGGCATGCAGGTATACATGGGACAATTGCTTTCCATTTAATTGCTTTTCAGGAGGCATAAAACACTTTTCAATGAGCTGTAAGGGCACCGACAAATTTGTCCATGTGTGTATAAGATTCATTAGCTTGTGAGAAAAACCAGGTGACTCTCCTCTCTCCCCCTCCCTCCCTCTTCCCTCATTATCTCTCTGCTAGTCACTGAACGGTGTTATCTGGTTAAGGAATTTAACAGCTGGGGAACAGAAGAGGTCTTTCTGTGTTTGATTGTAAACTGGTGTGTATGTTGAAATGTTTTTAATTGACTTGTACCAACTTTTTATAAAACCTTTGCACAATAAAGGGTCTTTGTGAAGAGGACTTGTGAAAAGTTTCGGGGGCCTATCCAACTTTGGCCAGTTTGAATCAAAGTGCCGTCGGATGAGGCTGAAACGAAGCAGACCAAATGTTCAGCCTCAAAGTGTTACTTTGACCCCTCTCATCTCCAAAAGTACTTCCAAGACCAAGCAGAAGATGAGCTGCTTTCTTGCATCTTAGCTTCACACAGCCTTACTTTTTAGCAAGGAAAGGAAAGACAGCTCCATTTAATATCTATTCTGTCACTCACAGATTAGCACAGGAAACCCCATAATGCTTCCCAATGAATATTACGACTTGCATTCAAGTAAACGTACCATGGATTGTAGCCTTGATCACCTAAATCCTAATTCATAAATATTTCAGTATGAGAAAAAATAAACTCTGTTTGACTGCTTCCATACCTTATCAGGGGACAATTTGTAACAAGTTAGGAAATACCTAGGCATATGAATATTCCAAACGTTAAAGTATACTAAATGAAAATTATGAGAAGCCTGTGAAACTCAGATATCTGTGAAAGTAAAAATGAATTGTGATTTTTGTATCCTGGGTTTCTATTTGTCTAGTGAAATAAGAGAACATTTATTTCAATAATGAATACAGGTCGCCCTTGTTTTTCACAGGGGTTTCGTTCTCGGCTACAACCACAGATAACAAGACTTTGAGGCAATGGGAATTGGAGGTTAGGTTCCTGGAGGCTTAAAAAAACACTTTAATGGAAGAAATAAGATAAATAAAGTGCCATACAGTACTCTGAGGGTCTCCAGCTTTCCAGCAATGCCTCCCAAACCCCCAATTTCAACGATTTTCTGTGGGAAATTGTGGGACTTAAAAAAATACAAAAGAGCCACAAAATGGCTCCTTCCAGAAAAATGGTGGCTGGAAATTACCTCGGAGGTCATATCTGGTCACCTAGGAACTGCAGATAGGCAAATTTTAACCCTTAAAAAATGGCACACACATAGCTCAGGTCTCCATTACACAAGCACGGATACACAAAACTGTGGGTATTGGGACTGGGTAATGAGGGCCACCTGTATTGCAATTGTGTACAGTAGATACGTTTTCTTAAAATGGTGCTTCCTTTGTTAACCACAAGGGGGAATTTGGAGGCCCACAGACTGAACTTTTGCTCTCTGGGGATCCGGTTCCACAGAAATGTTCGTTTTAGTTTGTTGCTTGAGGTTGCTTAGAAATTCTTGCCTCAGTCTACCTAAGCGTAGTTGTGACATACAGCCACGTTTAATGAGACACATTCCCAAGAAAATTTGCATTGGATTCAGTGTGTTCTCTATTTTTTTTCATCTGTGTGTGGAATGAGTTTTGTTCTGGGCGGCAGTATCAAGGCAATGTGTGCCCACATGCATTCAGAATGAGATCTTCCAGATTCAACCTGAGTGGGATCTAAAATTAACTGAGTGGACATCAAAAAACATGTGAGCATGTGCACGCCTTAGAGGGAACACTGATTGGATTGCAGTCTTAAGTCTCATCTAAAGAATGGAGCAAGTTAGTTGCAACAGACTTAAATCCCATTGAAAGCAATGGGATTTAGTCAGAGCTCACTATAGCTGGATCAGGACCTTTGTTTTTAGGAGCATAGGAAGCTGCCTTATACCGAATCCAACTATTGGTCCATCTAGGTCAGTACTGTCTACACTGACTGGCAGTGGCTCTCCAAGGTTCCAGGCAGGGGTCTTTCCCAGCCCTACCTGGAGATGCTGCCAGGGATTGAACCTGAGACCTTCTGCATACAAAGCAGGTGCCACTGAACTATGGCCCCATCCCCAAAGGAGGTTTACATGGGTCTCCCATCCAGGCGTTGTCCACACCGAGATCTCCTTAGCTTCAGTAAAGTGGCTATATCATGTGCCCTTAGACCATACTTTGGGATCTAATAGTAACCATTTTTTCCCCTCTGCTTCTGCAAGGTTTTGTTTCCTGCGGAACTGTGGGTGTGTGTTCTCTGAACGTGCTCTCAGAGAAATTAAAACAGAAACTTGTCACAAGGTAAGTTTTGTTCTTCCTCTTCCTCCTCACCACCCAGCTCTCCTGGTGTAAGTTGGTGCTGCTTTCCAGCTCACAGTAACGTGAGCTTGAGTCTTCTCCACTCTGAGTTTGCTCAACTGAGTCATTTAGCAGAGAAAAACATATCCAGATTTTTACATTGCGTGCATATGTGAGTATTAAAACTGGACAAAACTGTTGAGCCTACAGAGTTGTTGGCTTCTGTTGTCTGTGTTAGTGAAAGTGATTCTGGAGTGTAGATTTTCAGTTTTGTGCCACACTGGCATCTTGTTCTCTTGGTGTCTCTAGAGATAGGAATTTGCTTTCCCCTTCTAGCTCTTTATCTCAGGATTTCATTGATGTCAGGCCTCGACAAATATTATTTGGCTTTAGGAGCCAGACTTCACCACAACAATGCTCTCCACTCCATGGGGGTGGGGAGCAAATGCACGGCTTGCCCCCAGCAATGCCTTCCACTGCATGGAGGTCAAGCTCATTTCCTTGCTTGTTGCCTTGGCACTTCTCCTCATGGTTGCATCCATCTGGCTCAGGCAGGCAATGGACTGGATCTAGGCAGAGGCGAGTTGCTGGTCCTCTTTCGGAATGTGTCTTTCTGGCTCAGGCAATGGACCAACATGACCAGAAGGAGAAGGGAGCAAACTGTCCCCACCTTGCTTGCTCATTCCTCCATTGTCTGACTCAGGTGCCATGCTTAAACTTTCAGCTGCCATGGAGATGAGTACAGAGAAGAAATCAACATTGCCGGGATTAATTTCCTGCAGTCCGTTCATGGGGGATATCAATTTTTTAAAAAAATATGACAATCCATAGCTTGAGTTCATTGTTGGCCTTCAGGAGAGCCCTTAAGACCTATCTGTTTGGTCTGGCCTTCCAGGGTTTTTTAAATGTTTTAAATGTGTTAATTGATAATGGTTTTTAACTGGTTTTAAATGGTTTTGTAATGATTATTTTTAAAGGATTGATTTGTGGTTTATTTTTGCTGCTGTGTACCGCCCAGAGCCGTTTGGATGGGGCAGTATATAAATGTAATAAATATTAGCACTGATATGCTCTTTGTTACAAAATCTTTATGAATTTGCCACCTCCTTTCTCATTCCAAAGGTACTAGAAGTGCAAACAATCTCAAAGCAGCCGTAGGTCCCTATATACCCCCTAGGCTACAGTTACCCCTTCGATCGTGCAAAGCCTCCCAACTATTGCAGTTCCTTGTCCAGCTCCTACACATATATACTCCTATGTCATATCTCCTCCTACACACCTGCTTCCTCCTTGCACCACTCTTCCAGTCTGAGGTAACTGTATATATAACAGCCCTGTGACCTTACTACTCCTCTTCAGTGATCCTCATGGGAACATGACTCAGAGTGCTGTGGCAACCCTGAGCCTTGACAGCTTAAGCAAGTTGATTTAGTCCCTATAAAAATATTTTTGCCTTTTGTTCACCATAGATCATGCAGTTCCTGAGTTTTGTCATCGCCCGTTCACCACAGTGTTGTCGCACTGCGATTGAACTTAGAACTTAGTTTCATGAACAAACCTATTGCAGTGGACTCATGTGAATTAAGTTGAAGCCTGTTGGTGTATGAATGGGCTAAAAGTAGATTGAAAAGCTGAAAGAGGTGTACAGATGTGACGCTCTGGAGTAGTCTCCCTGCAGTGGTTGTGGTAGCAAAAGAAAGTTGATGGTTTCAAGGCACTGTACCCTTCACTTATAACTTTTAGTCTCATCTCTGAATTGTGGGTAATTGAGTAAATCCCTCCCGCTACTTAAGATCTAACTTTTGGTGGGGAGGCTGTGCTTTTTATGGGATATTGGGGACTATAATGATTAGAGTGGTATGGACAGAGCCATGGCTGAGAGGTAGAGCACATACTTTGCCCTGGGAGGTTCCGGGTTCAGTCTCTGGCATCTCCAGTTAGAGAGACTGGGAAAGCTCTGCGTGAGACCTTGGAAAGCTGCTGCTAGTCAGAGAAGATTATTGTAGGCTAGATGCCCCTATGAGCTGATCTGACTTTGAATAAAGCAGCTCTGTGCGGCTGGTTCGTGATCAGAGCCTAACTGTGATCTGCATGTTCTTGGGTAAGAAAGAAATTTCCCCCAGGCCAGGCAAAAGATTGGCCAGCCACCTTTGGGAGATATTTGCCCATCCATGTGCTACGTGGCTTATAGACACATCTTGTAGGAGAATAAAAACATAAGAACAGCCCTGCTGGATCAGGCCCAAGGCCCATCTAGTCCAGCATCCTGTTTCGCACAGAGTCCCACCAGATGCCGCTGGAAGCCACAGGCAGGAGTTGAGGGCGTGCCCTCTCTCCTGCCATTACTCCCCTGCAACTGGTACTCAGAGGCATCCTGCCTTTGAGGCTGGAGGTGGCCCCCAGCCCTCCGACTGGTAGCCATTGATAGACCTCTCCTACATGAAGTCATCCAAACCCCTTTTTAAGCCATCCAGGCTGTTGGCTGTCACCACATCCTGTGGCAGAGAGTTCCACAAGTGGATCACGCGTTGTGTGAAATCTCCTCTCCTCTGCAGGCATGTTGTTGTGGTGGTGGCTTATCTTGTTAGTCCATGCTAATGGGGTGGTTTTCATAGTGGTTGTTAGCTGTAGAACAGGTATGTTGGCTGTTGCTTTGCAAGTTGCCTTTTTGTATGGTGGCAACATAAAAACTCTGAAACCACATGTGTGTGCTTGCTTAGCTGAAGTACCTGTGTGAACAGCATAATTGTGTGTTCTCTTCCATTTTGCTTTGAGTTCTGATGGCTGCAGGAAGAGTCCCTGTTAACCACATTTGAGGATAACTGAGATTGCAATACAACTAGGATACTAATAAATACCTTCCCCACATCTGCATACAACCCAGCAACCCTTAGTCCTGAAGCTCATGACAGAGGCCAAAAGTTTCAAGCAGTGGTGGACAGTGTTCCCTCTAACAAGGATTCCCAGACGTTGACTACAACTCCCAGAATCTCCAGTTGCAATGGCTTTTGCCTGGGGATTCTGGGAGTTGTAGTCAACCACATCTGGGAATCCCTGTTAGAGGGAACACTGGTGGTGGAGCTGTGGTCTGGATTATTGGCTTTATACCAGGCATGGGTTCAGCTTGATGACCATTTGTTCCTAGCAGAACATCGTGATGCAATGAAATCAATGTTCCCTGGTTTTATGCAGCAAATGAAGCCAACAATGAAAAGTTCAGTATTCTGGGGTTTTGTTTGTCTTTAACTCAGTTAGTATCAGACTTTGGCTCATCTTCTTGGCTTGGAATACTGAAATGTCAATAGAGGCTGAGGCTGATTTATTAATGTTTAGACTGTAATAAATTTTAGGCTTTGCTTATTGCATTCGTTCTCCTTGGAGCTGGTTTATCGAGTTGTGCTGGTTCTCTTATTACTGGCAGCCTAAAAGCATTGAAACAAGCTTAAAGATTTTTGTGATGCCATTGTCTGAGGCTGCTTGAATATTAGGTGACTGAGAACAGGAAACTTGAATAGCAGAGAATTGGAAAATCAACAGTTGTAGTTAATAACTTTAAATAAAATATAGTATAAAGCCCCTGCTAACTGAGCAAAAAGACAACTCTTAAAAGTTGTGATTCTCTTTATTTAGTGGGGGAAAGCAATTGGCCCTATCCATCCCCAGCATGGCATTCTTCTAGTAGCTGTTGCTGATGTCTATCGTATGTTTCTTTTTTAGATTGTGAGCCCTTTTGGGACAGGGAGCCATTTTGTTTACTTCTTTTTATCCTTTGTAAACCACTTCGGGAACTTTGGCTGAAAAGCAATACTGTATTTAAATATTTGTTGTATTTGTATAATACAGCGAAAGCTAGATTGTGAATGTTGTCTCTAGTGATAAATATGTCTGCAGCAATCATTTTACATGCTCTAAGATGGCTTTCTGTTGCAAATTCTGGTCACTGTCTTCTGATAACCAATAATGAGTTTTTGTAGGTTGTTACAATCCGTGATAACCTAGTTGCCAACAGATTGTGGATCGCAATCAGTGTTCCCTCTAATTTTTATAATCAGTGAGCGGAAAGAGTTTTGGTCTGGGTGGCAGTATCAAGGCAGTGTGTGCACATCTCTCTCTCTCTCTCTCACGCCCTCACGCCCCCATTAACAATGAATATGCCATGCGCGAAGTGTGGCTTGCAAATTTTTTGTGGCTCCCCAATACACACCATCTTTGGGATTGATCTGACCTTTGCATGCCTTTCAAGGAGCATCTCTCCCCACACTCTTTGCACAGCTTGCAAGGAACACGTAGAGGGAGGATGCTGGCAATTTTTTCTCTCCTTTCTCCTGCCCGCCATGCCACTTCCAAAATTTGCAGGGGTCAGTTTGAAAGGCAACATTTGGCCTGTTGTACAGATGCCGCAACTCCTTGGGCCATCCCTAATGCTGAGCACCCATCCACAGATGTAGGGCACCATATCGTCCTTCACATCAGGCAGGAAAATGTCTTCGACCACCCTGTCCCGATCACCTGGGAAGAATCCATCAAGAAGCTTCTGGCCACACCAGTATCGTTCAACTTCTGGCAAAGGCCTCAGTGACATCAAAAATAGCCATATTGCCAGCTTGCCTTATGTGACCTTGGACTGCTGAAGTTTCCCAAAAAAGCCTGGCCCTCATACTACTGAGGTAATTTTGGAAGGAGATCCTGGTTCACATGGAACCTTAATGCTACCGGTTGTACTGTGCTCATCTCTTTGGGTGGTTTCTTTTTTACTGGCCCACTGGCACTTAGAATGGGATCTTCCAGGGTTTATATTTTATTGTAGGCTAGAAACTACCATTTAGCAAAATTTATGTTCAGAGGCACCATCTTTCAGTCATTGGAACAATGGTTTATAGGATCACTACTAATAACTGAGAGTGTTGTGCATCTTCCACTGCCAAACATACAGCTCTAAAAGCTACATTGAAGGTTGTGTGGAACGCTCTGGTGGAAAATATATATAAAATAGGAGTGGGTGACCGATGAAATGGCTTTCTCTTGAGAACATTAATAATATGCAATATTGGAAATAAAACCATAATAAATGATGGATGGCTCCTGTTATTGCCATGAAGTGAGGCTGGAGACAAAATATTAATTATGCTTCCCAAAGTAATCCTGCTTTTGTGTTCCACATTTACTTCCCTTCTCTTTTTTTTTACCTGATCCTGTTGGAAGAGGATCAGAACTTGGTAGGAAAAAACAGAGGGGAGACCCCCAATATTACACATCAACAAAGATTCAACAGAGCAAAAAAGGAAAATGAATTTGCCATCCAAGATGCCCATCTTTTAATTCCAGTCAATAGAGCAGCTTGTCACTGGAAGTACTTTTCACAACAGTGAAATGTGTTCTTTTTTACCTCCCCCCCAGCTCCGGTCTCTCGGGGCTGCTGGGGGTGGGGGACCGTCACTACCTCCCGTTCTCCTCCCCCCAGGCTCCCAGTTCGAGTCTCTCTGAGCGGGGAGTGTGTGCCATGGTATGTGTGCCATGGTCCCAGGCAGTTGGGTGGCAGTGGCGGGCGCAGCAGAGACTGCGTGCCCGCCAAAACTGTTGCACAGGGGCCTGGGCTTTGGTGCGCGTACACACACACCTTAGAGGGAACAGTGATCCCAATAGCACTTTAATACAGACCTTGACAAATGTTTTTTGGATCTAGGAGTCAGTCTCACAATTTGGGAACCAGATAATAGTGTTGAGGGGGGGTAGGGTAAATTAAGTCTTTATCCCCTTTACAAGTAAAGTACTTAGAAGAGAACTGCCTAGGACCAATACATATTTTATTAAATAAGTCTACCTCTGAAGGTCCTATTCTAGGTGTGATGGTTAAATTTCTAGTTGCCACGGCTAGAGGCGCGATGCAAAGATAGCATGGATGGAAAGCATAGTTTTTGAGAGGGGGTGGGGATCAAAGCCTTCTGTTAACTTTGTATTGGTTCAGCTGGGGATGTTTCCTTCCTGTGGAAAGTCAGAATTGTTGCCTCATGTTTAAGGACCAGGTACCTTAATTCTTTCCTGTTCAAATGCAGCACAACCAGAATGGTTTCTGGGGCTCCTCCTAACTCCCTCCTTGGAGTGTTTCAGAATATGCTTGGTGAGCTATGTGGGAAGAATCCTCCCAGGATATTCCCTAGTTCCAGGAAATGTACACCAGATGCATTCTTCAGTTGTAAACTTTCTAGTAGTGTTAGTGTTGCAACAATGAGTAGCCAGTAGCAGAAGCAGCACTCCTCAAATTCTCCTTGAGTGAAACGTATAGAGCAACATAGGCTTGCATTGATTAGACAGAAATTCAAGATATCTTGAAATGAAATCAGGCCTAATATTGTTCGGCAGCTTGTCACTGGGAGTGACCCAATCAAATTCTGAGCAACTTGTGTTGCTCCACTGGTAATTCATTTGACTCTGTTGTGTGTTGCCAGACAGCCTCCCTTTCTTCTGGGAAATTTGGTTTCGATCCCGAGGATGATGGAGTGAAGGTGGACAGGTATTTGATGCCAGGAGGGAAACAGCCCAGCCTTCATTTGGACCAGAGCAATACAGTCATGCTAACTGAACCAGTGCATGTAAATATTTTGGAGAGGCAAAGCACCCACCCTGAATTCTTGAATTGTTAAGGAAGCCAAATGTTGGGTGGAGCAAACAGGGGAATCTTAGACAAAAGACTGTCCCTTAGAAACTCAGCAGTGCACCTTAAAATGCAGTGAAGGCAAGCTCCATGTCATCTGACATTTGGATTTGGCTTACTAGTTCCGATTTTTCTTGGAGACTCCTCTGAACAGCAGCCTCTCCATCCTTGGGTTTTCCCTGTCTCAAAAATAGAAATTCCTAATTATATCTCTTCTGCTTCTTGAACTTTCCTGCTATGGTAGCCCCTGGCAGGGCCCCTGCAATGAAACTCCAGAATGGAAAACCTATACAGACAGCTCTCAAACTTAAGCACAATTGGTTCCTGAAAACTGCATCTTAAGTCGGGACACCTTAACTCAAAACCAGTCTTCCCATAGGAAACAATGTTATGAATGAGTATTTGGTTCCTGAATCAAGGCTGGATACCCACGTTTTACTAAAATTTTTACCAAAAGAGAGCCAGCGTGGTGTAGTGGTTAGAGTGCTGGACTAGGAGCAGGGAGACCCGAGTTCAAATCCCCATTCAGCCATGAAACTAGCTGGGTGACTCTGGGCCAGTCACTTCTCTCTCAGCCTAACCTACTTCACAGGGTTGTTGTGAAAGAGAAACTCAAGTATGTAGTACACCGCTCTGGGCTCCTTGGAGGAAGAGCGGGATATAAATGTAATAATAATAATAATAATAATAATAAATATGAATTATATAAATATAAATAATAAAAATTTGGGGACATTTTATTATTTTTATTATTAAAAATAATAAAATGTCCCCAAATTTTGTAGTAAACTGATTATAAATGAATGACATAATTATATGAGTGTGTTTATACTGTGAATACCTGCAGCAGTTAAATGGATGGAGAATCAGAATGTGCTCCTCCCTCACCATTGCCCCTCACATCTAACACTGGGCAATGGAACTGTTACCCTCCTTCCTTCTGCATCTAATCTGAAGAGAGTGGGAACAAGGAGGTTGAGAAACAGAGATGCTGGTCAAGGAAGCCTTAGGCGAGCCTTTATCTTCCAGTTTCTTTGGGTTTTTAACTTTGCCCTCTTAAAGCAAAGCGTGAATAAGCCAAAACAACAAATGGCATTGAAGTAAATGAGGTAAGCATAGTAAAACCGTTTCTATGCTGAAAAATACCATAATCTTACTGCTCAGCCTGAGGGACTATACATTTCTGAAGTGTACCATACAGTGTCCATTTAACATCTTTGGTTAGACTGTATGACCCTAACCCAGGGCTAGGCAACCTTGGCTCTCCAGCTGCTGTTGAACTACAACTCCCATCATCCCCAGCCACAAAGCGTATGGCTGGGGATGATGGGAGCTGTAGTTCAACAGCAGCTGGAGAGCCAAGGTTGCTACTTTGCCCTAACCTTGCTCCCCATCCCC
The DNA here is from genome assembly GCF_027244095.1 of Hemicordylus capensis. Taxonomy (NCBI): domain Eukaryota; kingdom Metazoa; phylum Chordata; class Lepidosauria; order Squamata; family Cordylidae; genus Hemicordylus; species Hemicordylus capensis. The sequence continues at coordinate 23,054,822 of NC_069660.1, read as the reverse complement.
TACTGAAACTTAGCCTAAGTGGATATGACTAAAATAAATGCATGTTCCTCCCTGCCTCCATCTCTCTCACCTTCCTCTGTTGTCTCCCCTGTATCAAGGCCTCTTGGAACAGGAACCTTTTCTTATGCTTTGCAAAACACCGTGCCTGCTGAGAGCATTATATAAACCGTAATGGTATTGACCTTGCACTTGGAAGATCGTGACACTGAGCTCTTCCAGGCCTTTGAGCTGACAAACGTCAGTGTATGCTTGTAGCCCTGTCCCTGATGAGCTGAGAAGCTTGAACGTAAGCCCATTTAGCCCCACCGAAGTCAGCAACATGAATTTGCTCTTAGGTTTTTTTGTTAACTTTACTTTCAGACTCAAAGCAGCTTACAAATCCTACTGCAAAGAAGGTAAGATTAGTACTTTGACCCACTTCATAGCCTTTACAGAGGCTCAGTGCCCCTAACTAGAACCTGGTGTTCTCATGCAGGTCAAGGCAATGGACTCCTCCTCTTGTGCCTTTTTGTAATGCCACACTTGTCGTGCTTGTTGGAGAGACAGGCATAACCAGAGCTGCATCCACCAAGCTCCCCAATTTGCTGATGTAGCTGTCTCCTTCTTCTGCCAGCAGAGTTCCAGAAAAAGTCTAGACAAACCTGGGGTAGGGAGATTGTAGGGCACAGCTTTATTCAGCACCAGCCATCACCATTATAGCTGATTGAAGCAGTCTCAGCTGGGGAATGGGCTGTCAGAAGCTTGCGGTTCTGTGGGGTTGCAGTGACCCTCTAACCAGGCATAGCAATAGCCCACAGATCTCCTGGAACTGAGGGGTATTAGCACACTGGCCCATCTTCCTGAGTGATGTAGTATGGGATCAGGTCTTCATGGAATAATTGTCTTGTGCTTAAGTTCAAATAACAAGGTTTTAATGGGATTTGTGGACTGGGCTCTTAAGATTAAGAAATATACCTTTCTGTCCCCTTTTAAACCGTTCCTCTTGGGCTTTAGTGTAGGCTGATAATCTATTTTCCCTCAGAGGAGGGTTGTATCAGCAAAGGATGCTGGGTTGTCTCGACCTCCTGCTCCTAGACAGGGCCAATCAGAGCTTCGGCTCACGGCAGGAGGGAGGGGCAACCCCCTCAGACTCCAGTTCTTCGCCCTGTCTGCTCTGAGCAGGTGTCCTTTTCTCTGTGCTCTTCAGTTTTGCTGTTTTTCCATACTATCTGGTCCTATCTCCTTGCACTTTGCCCTCCTAGCCTTCAACTTTGAATTATTTTGGTACCCGGCATTAGGACCCAGCATTCCTCTTCTGCCGCCGCCTCCTTTGGCCTTGTTTGTATGGCGCTGGAGATGTAGCGTGGCGAGAGAGAGGCTTCTCCTTCTCTCTCGGAGGACTCCGTGGCGCACGCTGTGTGCCAAGCCGAGTGGGCAGCGGCTTCTTCTCCTGCGCCCAAACCTCGGCCCCACAAGACTCAGAAGGCTCACAAGGCCTCCAAAGGCAAGAGGTGGGACAAAGACGTTACTTTCCTTCGCCTCGGTCCCGCAAGGACTCCAAGCATCATCTGATGATGGAGGCTATTCATCATCTGGTTGCCATTCAAGCGGTCGAGCCTGTTCCTCTGGAGGAACAAAAGCTGGGGGTCTACTCCATTTTATTTCTAGTCCCCAAGAAGAACAGGGAATGGAGGGCAATACTGGACCTCAAGTTTGTGAACAAATATTTCCAAAAAAGGGGGTTTTGCATGGAAACCCTACGCTCGATCCTTATGGCTCCTCAGGAGGGGGATTTCCTAGTTTCAGTGGACCTCAAGGAGGCATATCTGCATGTGCCTATCCACGAGCTGGACAGACGCTTCCTGAGGTTTGCTTACCTATCTCATCATTACCAATATCGGGCGCTACCCTTCGGTCTATCGACTGCGCCTCGGGTGTTTACCAAAATTATGGTGGCACTCGTGGCACACTTGAGGACCAGGGGAGTCCACCTTTACCCTTTTTTGGATGACCTGCTGATCAGGTCAGCCTCCCTGCTCAGAGGCCAGCAGGATGTCCAGCTGACTCTCTCCATGCTGGAGGCCCACGGGTTCATAGTGAACTACCCCAAGAGTTCACTTCTTCCTCAAACCAAAGTTCTTCATCTAGGAGCTCTGATCAATACAGTCCAGGGGACAGTTTGTCTATCCCAGAAACACAGAAACCCGTTAGTGTCCCGCTGCTGCACACTGATCTCCTGCCCCAGCTCCGATGTCCTATCTCTGTCTCAACTGCAGGGACGGTGTCGACACTGGGCATAGTGCCCTGGAGTCGCTTCCACTCTAGTCCGCTCCAGTGGTTACTTCTCAAGTACCAGAATCAGGTAATGTGCAGATCCAGAATGCGCCTAAGACTGCCGCCTCGGGTGGTGCGGTCTCTGCACTGGTGGACATCACCGGCCATCAAAAAGGGGGTCAGGTTTCTTCCGGTGGAGCGTGTTCAAGTCACAACGGATGCCAGCCTCCAGGGCTGGGGGGGCCATTGTCAGCATCGCATGGCTCAAGGTCGGTGGTCCGAGGCCGAACGGGTCAACTCCATAAACTGGCTGGAGCTGCGTGCGATCCAGCTCTCCCTCATAGAGTTTCGGCCAGAAGTCCACGGTCACCACGTATTGGTGCGCACGGACAGTGCTACAGCCAAGGCCCATGTCAACCGGCAGGGCGGTTTGAAATCCCGTGCCCTGATGAGAGAGGCCTCACTTCTACTGGCATGGGCAGAGCAACATCTACTGTCCCTAGAGGCAGATCACGTAAGCGGAGTGATGAACACAGTCGCGGACTGGTTAAGCCGGTCACAGATAGACCCAGCGGAGTGGTCTCTGGATCCTCGAGTCTTCCAGCAGATCGTCTGGACATTCGGTCGACCAGTCATGGACTTGTTTGCAGTTCCAAGCAACAACAAGCTGAGGTGTTTCATCTCCAGGTATCGCTCTCCTGGGGCGGAGGGAGTGGATGCCTTGACTTTTCCCTGGCCGCCCGGCCTGTTATACGCTTTTCCGCCGTTTGCCATCATTCCGCAGACCGTTTGACGGGTCCGCCTGTTGAGAGCGGAGGTTGTGTTGGTGGCTCTGCATTGGCGCTGCCGACCCTGGTTTTCGGACCTGGTGGAGTTGTCCAGCGAACCTCCACTTTCTCTGGGACGCGACAGCCGCCTTCTCCGCCAGGGTCCAGTTTTCCACCCGGAACCAGAGTGGCTCAATCTCTTCGCGTGGAGATTGAGCGGAGGTCATTAGCCGAGTGCGGTTACCCTAGTTTGGTCCAGGACACTATTTTGGCTTCTCGTAGGCCTTCCACAGTTAGAATCTATCAGTCTACCTGGAAGGCCTTTGCTCTCTGGTGCGACTTACGGGGGGTGTTGCCACTGTCCATTACGGTGGCCCATGTGTTGGGGTTTCTACAGAGGGGTCTGGATGAGGGGCTCCGCCCCAATACACTGAGCCGCCAGGTTTTCGCAATTTCTTCGATTCTGCAGTGGCAGGGGACCTGTTCTCTGTCTCAGCATCCCCACGTGCATAGGTTTTTGAAAGGGGCGGCTATACTCAAACCTCCCACAGTCCATAGGTTTCCGACGTGGGACTTGAACCTGGTTCTCAGTGCTCTTACTAAGGCCCCGTTCGAGCCCCTACGGTCTGTTTCCTTACGTTTGCTTACGTTTAAGGTCTTGTTTTTGGTCACTATCACTTCTGCCAGGCGGGTTTCGGATCTGCGAGCTCTGTCGGTGCGGAAGGAACTACGGTATGTCTGATTTATCCAGACTATGTCCTCTTACACACTGACCCAACATTTATTCCCAAGGTAAATTCAGTGTTTCATAGGGCTCAAGAATTGATGCTGCCTTCGTTCTGCCCCAAGCCTTCTTCACCTAAGGAACGTGAATGGCATACCTTGGATGTACGTAGGGCAGTAAAGATTTACCTTAGGCGCACTAAGGTTTTTCGGTTATCAGATTCCCTCTTTGTTTCGTTCAGGGATTGTTCATTGGGTAAACAGGTCTCAACATCCACTTTGTCGCGCTGGATCTGTCAGTGCATCAGGTTAGCTTACTCTGTCTTGGCTACCCCGGTTCCAGAGGGGATTACAGCCCACTCCACCAGGAGTGTGGCCTCCTCTGCTGCCTTCTCCACCTTGGCTCCCTTGGTAGATATCTGTCGAGCAGCCACATGGGCCTCACTCTCCACCTTCGTGAGGCATTACAAAATCCACGATTGGACCTCGGCAGATGCTGCTTTTGGGCGGAGAGTCTTGCAGCGGGTAGTTCCTCCTTGAGGCCAGATCTCACAGCTCCCTCCCAGTGGGTCAAAGAGGCTATGGTAGGTCCCAGCATCCTTTGCGGGTACAACCCTCCTCTGAGGGAAAATGAATCGTTGGCACTTACCTGAAAGGTCATTTTCCTCAGAGGTACGGGTTGTATCAGCATCCACCCGCTTGTTCATCCAGTCTGTGTATTCTTCTGTCCTGATTCCAGCACCCTTCTGTCTCCTATATTTCTGTGGGGCAGTTTCTTTCCTAGGGTGGTTTGTCTTCCCTGCGGGGGAGTTTTCAGTTAAACCAGGTGCTGTAAAGGGAATAGATTTTCTTGCCGGATGTACTGCTGTTTTGCTATGGTGCATTATCCGTTTGCCTTTTCTGCTTGTTTCTTACCTATTTTGTTCTGGAGCACATTTTAGAGCTGGCTATGAACTGGAGTCTGAGGGGGTTGCCCCTCCCTCCTGCCATGAGCCGAAGCTCTGATTGGCCCTGTCTAGGAGCAGGAGGTCGAGACAACCCAGCATCCTTTGCGGATACAACCCGTACCTCTGAGCAAAATGACCTTTCAGGTAAGTGCTAACGATTCATTCTGTTGTATACAGTGGAGTCCAGTATGCAATAACATCCAGAACATTATTCCTGGCAGTTGTTTACAGAACATGTCTGAGTTTATTGTAAGTGTATAATCAAGGGGGCATAACACATGTTTGTGCTTTACAAACAGACTTAATTCAAGTGACTGTTAGTTGTAAATATAAATGTTGAATTAAAGCAATTCAACAAACCTAGCTGTGTTTTGGGTTGCTATATACTACTTGAAAATAAAATGCTTGAGAAGCATTACATTATCCTAAGGAAAGTGAAGCAGTAATCCTCGAACTGTTTAACCTTTTGTAGTGTAAGAGATTTGAGATGCCCCAAAACTCCTTTGCAATTGGGAATAAATGGGGATCCCAGAATCCTCACATTAAGAAGACCTGTGGGTTCTTTTCCATGGTCTTGGCTGTTAGGACTCTCAAGACCCAAGAAGACACGAGGATGAAGGGGTAAAATTTAATCAAAAGGCTTTATTCCTCACCAAAGTCCAGATCAATCTCAGCGAACAACAGGACACTTCTTTTTCTTTACAGCAATCAAACAGTTTTAAGCTAACAACTTTAAAGATTGTCAAAAACCTCTCCCCGTTTGTGGTTTCTCAATTCCCCAGGGTCTCACCCATAAGAACCTTGTGTTTCCTCTTTTGCTAGATGCTGGGCATTGTCAAATTGATCGATTCCCTTCTCCTCTTCCTCTCCTTCCTCCCTTCTTCATCTTCCTATCCTATCTCCAGGCTGGGGTTTTTTATACCCTTTTCTGGTCATCTACGCATTAACAACGATTGGATAAAGAAGGGGTCTTGACCATCAATGACCTTTGGTTAAACCTGTTCCCCTTGACATTGGTCAGAAAAATATGTAAAAGTAGAATAAGGGCGAAAACATGGGCGCGCGCCCCCCTTCAAGTAGAACACTGAGTTTGACATACTCTCGTTTTTAGACAGTGAAAATGGGGAAGTTCGCCTGAGCTGATAGGCCGACTCTCTGATTTTAGACAAAAGCTTAGGTGGGGGCTATCCTTGACAGAATGGAAGATTACTCACTAGTGGAATGAGGAGTTTGTATGGTCAATTCAGGAAAAAGGATATCTAATTTGGACGCAAGTAAGAGATTTGGGATGCACCCAAGGTGGGAGTGTGTGTTCAGCCATAAAAGGATATCTAATTTTGAACATAGTTGGGGGATTTGGAAATTCACCTTATGACAGCATTCGCCCATGAGTTCGTGCCAAGGCCTGTACTGTGTCAAAGGGACTCATGCCAAGCATTTATCTAACATAATATGGCTAACTTATCTAAGCACTTACCTAATACAAAAATGACCTCTATCAGATCTTACAGTAGTCACACTTAAAACAGTGGTATTGTTCCAAGATTAACTAGCTGAAAATCACCTCTTAATTGCAGTTAGGATTGCAACATTAATCCAAGTACTGTACAGAGTCCAATTTTTTTAAAAATTGCAATTTAATGTTTATATCTCTAGTGAGTCAACATACCTACATTTACAGATTAATTCATACTTCATGTTGCTGTATTGACATAGACATTCTAGGCAGAGTTGTCGCATGTTCAGAATTGGCCTGGACAGTCCAGGAATCAGTTGATGTCCAGGATTTAGTATTTAGTATCCAGTGTCATTCTGGATATGAAATGTCCAATAATTTGAGCAGGAAGATTGTTGTAATGAATTTTACCAATTTTTAAAGTTGTGTCCAGGAATTCTCTCTGAATGTGGTAATCCTAATCTTAGTGTTGTTTGGAAGAAGTGTCAAAAAGTAGCCTTTAATTTCAAATAAACAACTTTTTAGTACTTTGATTTGCAACCTTTATGTTATGTATAAATCATTTTTTCCTAGTGGGCCTTGCAGAGGAAGCAGTATATTTGGGTTCAAAAGAATGCATACAGAAATGTCAGAATTGGAGATGATTTACACGTACTATGATGTATTCTTTCTCGGTGTTTTCTGCTCTACTGTTAAAACCACTGTTAAAACCACAAGCTACCCACAGAAGCATAACTGATGACATGTTCTTAAGATGAACAAAGGTTTAGTAAATGAGTCCTGAGGGAGTTGGTTGCTACGTTTCTGGTAGTTAATGTTTTGTGTTGTTTTTTTAAAGCAGTAATTAGCTCTATCCCCCAGGTGTGCCTCATCCTTTATACATTACTAAGTAGTGAACTAAACCCAAAGCAAATTTGTTCAAAGGAAAAAGAATTAAACTTGAGACAATCTGTATATCTTTGATATGCGATAGAAATAAGTATACAGCAACAGCTCTCCTCTGACCTCTAAAACAGAAAAGAGGATATTAAAACATGACTGATGGATTCTATAGCGTCTGCATTCTAAACAGATAGGCTTTTTTGGTAGCAGGTAAGCAGGGGTATTGTGCCTACAGTTCATAAACTCCACTGCAAGACTCCATTACTTTGTCACAATAGAGGATAATTAAGCACTCTTGTTTTATTCATCACCTCTATTGCCCACTCATCAGGATTTAAACTAAAGTGTATTGTAATCACTCAGCACTCCCCTTCCACATCTATATTAGTTCATTGACCCAGTTTGTATCTTTACCGTGCTTCACAGCTCAGAACCTTCTCACAAGAAGCACCAGAGCTAGCTCTGGCGCAAGCTCAGTAGACATTATGAGCTCAAGCATAGGAAGGACTAGTTCAATCCAAAATGTTCTGAAACTATTTTAAACTGTAAGCTTGTGTTCTAAAAGTTGGTAGAAAGGAAATACTCGAACGAATGTATAGCTTGCTTTCCCACCATTTTGCTGGTGGGAATAGTGGCAAAGTGGGCTATACAAGAGTTAGTTAAAAGCAGATTATATACAGTTTTGAATAAAGTTGTTTCCAGTTGATCCTTCTTTCTAGAACAAGCCAATAGATTTCCACCCTGCCCCTGAGTGTCTATTCTGGAGGACTACAGTGGCTTGATAGCAGTTATTCACCTTACAAGAGGGGCCTCAGTGGAGTTGCCCTTCTCTCTTGCTTATGGGGTTCTGATGGTCCTGGCAGTAGAGCAGGGAACAAGGTCTTTCCAGAAGCATCTGCCCATCAGACCAGTCCGGTAGTGGAACAGGTTGCAATGTTTGGGTCAGACCCAAACCCTAGAAGCACTCTCTGTGAGACCAATTGGTTTGCAAACTGTGCTCCAGGAAATCATTAGGTGCCTCAGATGCTTAATATGGGTTCTTCACTAAGGGTGGTTATGACATACAAGCTTCCTTGAAAATCAGCTTGCCCTCTGCAACAGAGAGAGAATTTCTCTGTCAATCAAATTTGTAGACTGCCCCAAACTTCCGTCTCTTGGTGATTTATAACATAAAACAAAATAAGACAAAAATGAGAACCTTAAGACAAAATGACAAGTCTAGTTAAAAAGCTTGGGTGAAGAAAACAAGCCTTTAAAGACTTTTTAAAAGTTGTCAGAGATGGGGAGGCTCCTAATTCAACAGGGAATGCATTCCAGAGTCTTGGTGTGGCAATAGAGAAGGCCTTATTTGATGGCCTGGTGGCAACTACTGATGAACCTCTCTGAATGATCTCAATGGACAATGGGGCTCATGGCAAAGAAGAGCCTAAGCTGTTTAGAGCTTTATACGTTATCACCAGCACTTTGTGTTTTGCCTGGAAACTTACTGGTAGCCAGTGTAGTTCTTCTATTATAGGAGTAATATGGTCTCTCTGAGATGATCCAGAGACCAACCTGGCTGCCACATTCTGTACTAACTGCAGTTTCTGGACTATGCACAGAGGCAGCCCCACATAGAGCACACTGCTATAGTCAAGTCTGGAGGTTACTAGCATATGTGCCACTGTTCTGAGGTTGTTTATCTCAAGAAATGGATGTAGCTGGTGTATCAGCCAAAGTGGATAGAAAGCACCTCTAGCCACCGCCTCACCTGAGACACCAGGGAGAGGTTGGGATCCAGAAGTACTCCCAGACTGTGTACCTGCTCCTTCTGGGGAAGCGTGGTTCCATCCAGAACCGGCAGATCAAGTCAATGTGGAAAAGGTTTCCGAAATAGGAATGGTTCAAATGGGCAGTAATAGCCTCCAATTGATGTGGATGGGGCTCGTTCCTGGGTCTGCTTAGCCAATCAGTCAGACACAAGGATTGGGAATTATTAATTGAGGTTTATTGCTACTGCAGTCAGCAATAGGTAATCAGTAGGCTCACACTCTCAAACCGATTACAGTTTGATTACAGGTGCATCTTACATTTATACAGACAATCTAATGATGCTGACACCCTAGACACAGTATACATGGCAATAAGATGGTGGTCTAAGTATCTAGTACGCATGCGAATGATTCATTGTTCATCTGGTGATTATTTCTTATTTGGTTAAATCCTGTTTTCTGGCCTGGGAAGCTTAGCTGTCTTAACAAGTTTCATAGATACATTTTAGCTGAAGAGAGATAATGACGCCAATCATGAGAGGAAGTGATGTCCTTGAGCTGGGCTGGGGTTACTTTAAGTTAAAATGAGGTCTTCTGGGCAAACATGGAGTTTCTTTGGTTTTCTAAACACACCACAAGGAAGATCTTAATGAACAAATGTCTTTTAAGGTTAAGGTTCTTTACACAATCAAAAGTCCAAGGGTTTTGCGCTTACCTCATAGAAGCAATGTTTAGCCCATGAGGGGAGTAGGACAGTGCATGGTGATCAGTGTTCTCTCTAATTCTTTTCAACTGGAATGAGTTTTCTTCTGGGTGGCACTATCAAGGCAGTGTGTTCACATGTGTATTCAGAATGGGGCCTTCTTGATTCAGCCTGAGCAGGATTTAAGATTAACTGAGCGGATGTAAAAAAATGTGTGTGAGTGCGCGCATGTGCACACATCTTAGAGGGAACACTGATGGTGATGAATGTCAGCTCCGATGTGTCAGGAGGGCTAACTTGTCCCTCCAGAACTGTAGGATTGAGTCTGAACTTCAACATTTCCTTGACCATCTGTAGGACCCCTCCCTTCTCTCTGGTTGGGGAGAGCAAAGGCCAGCCAGCAAGCTGCTTTTCTTTCAGCTGCTTGATATTTAAATGGCGGGGGAGACACATCTTAAATCTTCTTTAATTGGTGACAGCTCTTCCTCACAATCCTATTTTAAATATTCCATGCACTTAAGTGATAGAGAAGTCCAAGGTCTGTCTGCATCTAGGCAGATGGCCAGTTCATGAACATCCTTGCTTGAATGTTCTACTCCTTGCAGATTTTTCATATGGCTCCTCTATTCATACAGGTTTTATTTATTTATTACATTTATATACTATCTCATACACATATCTCATGGTGGCTTACAAATAAACAATAAAACCAGAATTAAAACCAAACATTAAAACAGTTTTTTTTTAAAAAAACAATTAAACAGGAGGAATAGCAACCATAAAAACCACCTTTATAGCTGATCAAAGGCTTGATGAAACAGTGTGTTGTGAGTGCTCTTTTAAACCCCGCTAGAGATGGGGAAGCTACTACCATCAGGAGTTCATTCCAGAGCCTTGGGGCAGCTACAGAAAAGTCCCAACCCTGAGTCGCCATCAGATGACCCGGGGGCAGCTGCACACAGACCTTTCCTGAAGATCTTAATAAACGGTGGGGAGACCTGAAGCAGAAAATATAAAGTGCTAGTGATTACCTCTAAAGCCCTAAATGGCTTGGGCCCAGTATATTTAAGAGAACATCTCTTAAATACACTGGGCCCAAGCCATTTAGGGCTTTAGAGGTAATCACTAGCACTTTATATTTTGCCCAGAAAGATATGGACAGTTGGTATAATGCTTTTAAAATAAGAGTACTGTAGTCTGCCTGGGAGACCAATCTAGCTGCTGCATTTTGTACCAACTGGAGTTTCCATACTGCATACAAAGGCAGCCCCACATAAAGTTCATTGTAGTAGTCAAGTTTGGTGGTTATCAGCAAATGTACCACTGTTTTGAGGTCATTCTCCAAAAATGGCCAAAGCTGGCGTATCAGCTTAAGCTGATAAAAAGCACCCCTGGCTTCTTCCTCAAGCTGAGAAACCAGAGAGAGGCTTTTATTTAGTCTCTTATTTTGAAACGCTTAATCAAAAAGGTGGTTGCGAAGTGGTATATAAATATTTGTTGTAATTGTAAAAAGTGGTTGAGGGATGTCATCGTGCAGAGTACTAAAGCAGGAGACTTCAGTAGCATGACAGCGGGCGAGTGTTGATGTGTGAAATATCTCAGGCATAGTGTGACAGCTTCAGTGCAATAACAGGTTCAACTTACAAAAGTAGTTCCATGGAAATGTATAAACAAGGTCATGAAAAGTGCAGGAAAGTATCTCCTACAGTTCATGTTCACAGGGCAGAACCCTGTTCTATACCTGTACTTTGTGCAGAAAAAAATTCTAGTATTCTCACAAGACCTCCATTTGTGAGAACTACTGTGCATCTGGTTAATGATGGAGAACTGGGAACAGTAGGTAAACCTCTGGTTGGTCTAGTTGCACACATGGATCTTGCAAGGGAAGAAAAGAAGGCACAAAAGGGGAGCAGGCCTCAAGTTGTAGAGACCTCATTTATTGCCCAACATGTTTTTAGTATTCTGCCTCTAATTCAGTTCTTTCCAGGAGACACCTGGTTTGGTTGGGTTTTTGTGGGGGGTGGGAATTATGTGTAATACAGTTCTGATCTTGCTTTAAAATAACTCAGAGTCTGATGAAGAGATAACAATACACCAAAAAATGCTTTGGGCAACTTCGCAAAGTCAAAATGCATCATATTTTCCCTTGATAGCTTGAGAAACTGAATTAACTGAATTGTCTAGCCTTTATTTGGTCAAATGGAGTTTCCAAATCCATCTTGTTCCTGCTGGTAACATAAACCGAAGTGTTCTAAAGTATTCTTTTCAGTAGCAGGGTAGGGCTTCCTGGATTTTTTTTTTTTTTTTAAGAATATACTGCTTTTCAACAAAAAACAGTTTTCAGAACAGTTTACATAATGATTTCCTGTCCCAGAAGGGCTTACAATCTAAAATAGGGTATTATAAGATCTTCTCCTTTCTCCCTGCCCCCTTTCTTTCTAAAACACCAAACATTCATAAACTTCACATAGACCTTCAGTGGTTCCTAACCTGAGGATGTTGCTGAACTCTAGTTGTTGCTGAACTACAGCTTCCATCATTCCCAGGTACAATTTATTGTGGCTGGGGATGATGGGAGCTGTAGTTCAGCAATATGTGGAGGACCCCAGGTTGGGAGCCACTGCTCTAGTTGTATAGAGTTTGAGCTTCATCTGGAAATAGAAAAAGGATGACCTCAAATTTTTAGCACCATTGAGCATTGCCTCTTATGCCATCAGTGTTGTTGCAAACCAGACACTACTGCAGGGGTAGGCAACCTTGGCTCACCAGCTGTCACTGAACCACAGCTCCCATCAGCCCCAGCCACAATAAATTCAGCAAGAGCTGGAGAGTGGAGGTTGCCTACCCCTGCTCTACATGTTTATGTTGAAGTTGGCCACCAGGACCTATTCCTAAGAAAGTGTGCAGAAGTCTGAAACCTTGGGAACCAAGGAATTATGCTAATCTAGAAAAGTCAAGGTATAGGGGAGAACAAGATAAAAAAAATATGGTGACATTTTGTAGGTAGCGATGCAGCATCAAAAGGATACCATATTGAGGAAAACCTGATCTCTCTTCTTTCTTCTTCCCTCCTTTTCTTTCCTTGTGTCCTTATTTTCTACTCCCTTGGTGTGTGTTTTTTGTTTGTTTGTTTGTGGGGTTTTTTCTGTAACAGTGGATGGGTGGGATTTTGTGGATGGCTGTGTATAATGTCTCAAAAAATCCATTGTAATCTGGAATAATGCACAGGGATTGAATCTGGGACCCTGATAGTTAAAGGATCTCAAGTAGCAGTACACTGATCTTGAGAAATACCTGATATCTTGGAAAGCTCCTGTCAATCAGAGAAGATAATATTGGGCTGGCTGGACCAGTGGTCTTAATGGTCTAAGCAGCTTCATGTCCTATATCCAAACATATATCTATATCTGTGCTTCACAGCTAAGACAGCCCCCGCCCCCACACCTATATACCTTCCTTTTTGGCAATGTTTTGCTTGCCATAGCTATTACCGTGAGGAATATCCTGTGCCATTCTGTTTCTGCCCAGAGTTCTTTGGGTCACCCATAAGGCCCACCAGTGCTCATCTTTTGATTCCTGTAAGATTAGGGTCCCCCAGGAGTCACTTCTGTGCCTATTGATCCATACCTAATTGTTGAACATTATTCTAGATATTATGAAAAAAAGGGTGCTGGATGTTGAATGATCCTGTTGAAGCTGGAAGGGCTATTTTCCAGCACCCCAAAATGACCTCGGGCATATTCTGTACGAAGCCTGCTTGACCAGAACTGCCTGCACTTTCCTCCACTGTCTGCAGGCAATGTGTAAGAATGTGTTGGACCACATTTTTTCTGTGGACTGGCAACATTTTTGCTGAAGTATAAGATTTTAGCAAGCATGGTGCCTCCACAACAATGTCTGTACTGTCTATAACTCTGCACAGTTACACACAGGAAGTCATACCTGACGGGTGGGAAGACCACTGTGTGCTGTGGTATGTGATCTTTCTTTATAATTTATTTGTACAACCTGAAGATAGCTGGGCTCAACCAGGCAAGCTAGCTATAGTGTAGTTTAGTTATTTTATTGTGGACCACAGTTGAGGGGAGAATATTTTGTCCATAGCTACCCAGCAAACTTCATGGCTGATCAAGTATTATGAAGACAAGCTTCTTGGATATAAGCTCAATACTGTCCCCTGGATCTCTCTGGAATTCAAGGAAATGGGAAAGATATTTCTGTACCAAGAAATAGGCTTAGTTGTCAACTTCCATGACTTTGTTCTTTTTTAACTGTCCAGTTCCACTCAGGGGCCCAAATCGCCTCATAGATTAGCGGGGGCTGGGGGTAGTTTCTCACCCTTGCCTACCTCCTGCCTTACTGGCTCTCTCCCCAGAGAATGTCCAGCTCCCAACTGAGGGCAACCCTCCTCATTGGCTGCCTCCCTATTAAATAGCCATGTGCAGGCTTCAAAAGCCTCACCAAGCCCCACCTCTTCCCTTGGCTCACTTCCTGCTTCCTCCAGTTTTGAGCTCCCATGAGGTTTCTGGAGACTTCTCCAGGGCCTCGACACATCAGGTGATTTCTCCAATACCAGAGGCTGGCCACGGGCCTGGCAACGGAGTCCTTCCCCAGCACGCGGAGGGTGAGAGATTGACAATACAGGAGGAGGAGGGACACCCTGCGTTTTGGACGTGCCACCACCTGCATCGGGTGAGTGCAGATCTGAAGGAGGCCTGGAATCGTGACACTAACCTTGCTAATAGTTCTCTCTACTGTAGTCCTCTGCTTCTTGAATTGCATTGTATTGAGGATGGGCAGGCCTTGGGCTGGTAAGATCTCTTTTTTCTGCCTAAACTGGGACCCTAAGTCCTCCAATTAAAGTCAGTCACAAAATGGTGGCTTGAGGGGTGGACCCATTCACAGTAATCTTTGCACCTGATGGGCAGTGTTCCTTTTAACAGGGATTCCCAGATGTTGTTGACTACAACTCCCATCAGCCAAAGGCCATTGCAGCTGGGGGTGGTGGGAGTTGTGGTTAGCAGTGGGAATGGGGACAGTATTTAGGAGTGACCTGAATGAACAAGAACATGTATGGCAGCTCTGGCAGGGCAATATTAGCTGTCCTGTCTCCAATATGGCAGCTACTTCCCCACTCCTAGCACAGCTGCCCTTATCAGATGTTACAGCCCATACCAGAGACTAAGATGGCACTGAATATGGCTCTGAGCTTGCATAACCTTCGCTCAGAGGATCAAAGAGGAGTGCAGGGTGCTGTGAAGTCAGCAACCATTGCCGTCCACTGCAGCTGCTATTCTGACTACTCATACCTTATGGAGCAATGGTGAAGGATAGTGGCTTGAAGTGGAACTGAGAGTCCTCGATTAAAATCTTGTCTTGGTTGAACTTGCTATCTAGCCTATCTCAGTGACTCTTCTCTCACCCACCCACTCCTGCCCCATTCTAAAGCAGGGCCAGTAATAATACAGTTCTGGGCTGTGTGCTCCTGCTTCTGGGGGCCACCTCCTGGTAGGGAAGGAAGCCCAGCCCAGAACTTTGTCCCCTCTGGACAGCCGCGGCAAGCCTGACTGTCCACACAGCCAGCCTCCTGGCTATCTCTCAGGCAGCAGGCACCTACTCTTCTCCTGCTCCAAAGCTGTAGCAGTTAGTGCCTCCTGCCCATCCCTCCACAATAGAGCCCACCTTGCCTACATCACATTGCAGCTGTTGCTCTCTCCATCTGGCTTATTTTTGCCCTACTGCTCCAGGCAGAGAAAGGGGGTGCCAGTCTGCCTACATGGTGAAGCTGAAGGTGGGGCGGGGCTTGCCCAAGAGGACTCCAAAAGGGGAAAGAGGGGTCAGGAACGTTGGTGGAACAATGGCGGCAGCCTCTGGCCAGGAGGCAGAATTGTGCTGAAGCCAACGTTGAGCCGGTCTTCTCTCCACACCACCATTCAGTTTCTAGGCACTGTGGCAAGCTGGCACTTGGGGTTTGTCAAGCCCTGTGTTCAATACAAACATGGCTGCTGGGTTGCCAGTATGTGGGGAAACAATCTCGGGTTCATCTCACGATATTTGTGTTCATGGAAGCACCTGAAGCCTAACCATGTCTGCTTTGAATCCAAAGAAGAAAGGAAACTCTGAGTGTAGACAATACTTTTCTTATCAGAAGCTGTCCCAGTTGCTAGGCTCTCTGAAGGAAAGTAATCCACCATTGGATTCATTTCCCCTCCAAACAATCCTGTATCTCTCTCTCAGATAGTTTACTGAAGTGATTCCACCACCACCCCACCCCTCATTAACCAAAAGCCATTCTTTCACTATTGCTAGCCTGTTTGCTGAGACATCCATGATATTTTTTGCAGCACTCAGAAATAAATACAGTGGTCCCTCGACTTACGAAGATAATCCGATCCGAACGCATGTTCGTAGGTCGGAATTTTCGTAAGTCGAAAAGCACATCCACGGAGGTCCGGAACACTCGTAAGTCGAGGAAACCGCATCTAAAAATTCGTAGGTCGAGGAAGCCGCATCTAAACCGGCAACGACTTCCGGTATTTTTTGTCGTTTGTATGTCGAAATCTTCAGATGTCGAGTGCTTCGTAAGTCGAGGGACCACTGTAGAAACAATTCTTTTCAAGTTGCACAAACTTCCTGACCTTCCCTTGTCTCTTAAGGTCCCTTCTGGAAGTATTTGGGGTTCCTTCTGATATTTCATTTGTAGAACAGAAAGGAGCAGCACTGCAGCTGTTACCACATCCCAAAGGTAATGTCAAAATGGGCCATTAGCTGATCGCCTGTGGAAAGTAAAGGCCTGTGTACAAGTTTGAGTAAAATGTGGCTTTGGGCCAGATTGGATGATACATCTTTCTGACTCAGCCTGTTTGCATAGTGGAGAGCAAATGTGTTCCTGTCCTCCCTGCCTGCTTGAGGCCCAGACTCTACCCCAACAGCCACTGACAGCAATGTGAGGCAAAAACGTTTGAACAGAGTCTCCAGAAAAGAGAGTGTGTAACGAGTGCCCATAGGACTGTGCCTGTTTCCTTAGCTGCCCATTTGAATGACCTTGCTCTGCAGCAGAGGGAATGGGTGCACATGCACATACTGGTGGTAGCAAAGAGGGAACTTGTGTTTTCCCCCCAGGGATGAGATGTGCACACACAGCTTGCTAAGGTGGAAGGCTTTCATTGCTGGTTCTGTGTAATATCCAAAATTCCCTTATTTCCTTATAGACTGATACATTCCCATAGACTGTATGGCCAAGTTTAAAGATTCTGTAGGGGACAATGTGCCTGTGAACATCAGTGGTTATATGGTTCGAAGAGGTACTTTTAAATGTACCTTATACAAGTTGATAGGTGGTATTGAAAATGGTTCTCACCTTGCAATAATACACTTTTTCCCCCTTGTACTGGTTCACAGTGTGCATTTATTGTCTGAATAAAATGTTGAATCTCTGTACAAATATATTGAGTGTAATGATTCAGTTATGTGTGCCACAGCTTACAGCAAAGATTATACAGATACCTTGGTTATGCATGGAATTCCATTTGTTGTGTGTGACATTGTTTCCTTGCACATGGTCATATTGATGTTGTTAACTGTGGGAGTAATTGAATCAACAACACACACTTGTACAATATACACTTGAGAGCCAGCGTGGTGTAGTGAGAGCCAGTGTGGTGTAGTGGTTAGAGTGCTGGACTAGGACCGGGGAAACCCAAGTTCAAATCCCCATTCAGCCATGAAACTAGCTGGGTGACTCTGGGCCAGTCACTTCTCTTTCAGCCTAACCTACTTCACAGGGTT
Source organism: Hemicordylus capensis (assembly GCF_027244095.1). Taxonomy (NCBI): domain Eukaryota; kingdom Metazoa; phylum Chordata; class Lepidosauria; order Squamata; family Cordylidae; genus Hemicordylus; species Hemicordylus capensis. Next base: position 23,037,552 of record NC_069660.1, on the reverse strand, counting down.
GTTGTGAAAGAGAAACTCAAGTATGTAGTACACCGCTCTGGGCTCCTTGGAGGAAGAGCGGGATATAAATGTAATAATAATAATAATAATAAGGCCCCTAAATAGAGATGAATATGATGCATTGTCTTCATTCAGAAGAGTATTCGGTCAATAAGGTGCAGCATTAAAATACATTGTGACATGTTTATTCTCTTGGCCTTTGAACTTCTATGAAAATTTTGTAGTTCTCAAAACAAACAAATAATCAGGTTTATTTTGTTTTGTAGCAAAACACTTGTTCCTATGTGTATACCGTGGCTTAATTTTTAGGTATTAAAGAAGATGAGCATCTCTTCTGCGATTTTGTCTTGCATTTCAAATTAGACACTTTTAAATCAAAGTCTTTGGTTCATTGGAAGCTGTCTTGGGCCAAATCAGTTCATTTAGTCCATCTAGCTCAGCAGTGTTTACAGTAACTCTCCAAGGCTTCAGGCAGCCTTACCTGGAGATGCTGCCAGGGATTGAACCTGAGACCTTCTGCATGCAAAGCAGATGCTCTACCACTGAGCTATGGCCCCATTCCTAGACCAGTAACTGCTGTATTTCAATAGGGTTAGAGCAAGAATGGATTGCGTGTAGTCCGTGGAAAGCTTTTATGAGCTCTGCAGCCTGTTGTTGCTATACTGAGAATTTGCTTTCATGTTAAGGTTTTGGCTCTCTTGCCTGCCTTCATAATGGCAGTATGGTCAAGAGACTCAGTAACCAGATGACACTAACCAAGGTAACAGTACCCTTCAGGTGTATGTTCTTCCCCAATTGTATTGTTTCTAACTTTATTTCATGATTAGGGCTATTCAGGGTTAATTCGTAGCCCCAGTAGCATTAGTTGGAATAGGAACATAGGAAGCTGCCATATACCATAGGTCCATATAGCTCAGTATTGTCATCACAGACTGGCAGCAGCTTTTCCAAGGTTGCAGGCAAGGATCTCTCTCAGCCCTATCTTGGAGATGCCAGGGAGGGAACTTGGAACCTTCTGCTCTTCCCAGAGTGGCTCCATCCCCTAAGGGGAATTTCTTACAGTGCCCACACATCAAGTCTCCCATTCATATGCAACCAAGGCAGACCCTGCTTAGCTAAGGGGACAAGTCATGCTTGTTACCACAGGACCAGCTCTCCTCTCTGGAGCCAGCAGCTGGTGAGAAAGATTTGGTTATCACCAACCATGTTCCTACCAATGGTGTTAATTGTCACAGAGAGAGACTCCAATTCAGTGACATGCATATTGGTCATGTAGCAAATGTGTACATACTGGAATTCCACCATCCTAAAGGTCCTGTGAGGTGATCTTTCCTAGCTCTTACACAGAAGTGAACAGCTGTTGTTGATTTATTCGGAAGAAGCATACAGGACTGTAGTTGCGAACAATGTTGAAATTGTAGCAAAATATGCCCCTCCTTTACCAGACACTGAGATCTTCTGTGCCTAGAGTGGCAAGTTTCTCTGCATTCACCTCAGTTGCATTCCCTTTACTTTCTCTCAATGGGAGTCATTTATTTCTCTTGAAGAACTGCAGTCAGGGAGCAAAACCTGGCCAGAAACTGGTAACCCAAGCACCTTATATCCACTTCTATGGGATATGAGAAATACAGTCCATCATATTGATGTGCACTTTGCTAGTATGTCAGTATACTGTATTAAGTGTTTTAGTGGCTTCTCTTTGGTTCATTGTATTTTCCTCTGTTCAAAATCCTTTATGCTAAACTCAGTAAGAAAGAAATCACCCCTTCAGTAACAACTTTCAGCCAGTTTCTGAAGCTTAAAACTTGCAAACATTTAGCATTAATTGTTTTTCCGGGGGGGGGGGGATTCTTTCCAATGAAGTCTGTGTTTCTGTATAATATGAAGTGCCTATGACATGTATTCTGATACTTTTAAACTCTTTCTCTCTTTTTACTTGAGAGAAATAAGTGCAGCGGTTAGTTTTCCAAGTAAACAGATGCTGAGTTCAGAGGTTGTTTAAAATAAACTTTGGTGTCAAGGAGATTTCTCATAGATGGGGAGAAATGTTTAGTGACTTGTTCTGATGGCCTTTTCATTAAGCCACAGATCAGGGCATTAAGCACTATGGTGAAAGGCTTCATTTCAGTAGAATAGATTCAGCATAACCCCATCAGTCGATGGTAATATAGACAACTGGACAATAGCTACTGGGTACAGAGAGGAAGTCATTAATAATTATTACGTTCTCTTGTGTTTGATAGGAAAGAGACACAGTCAACATGCAAACTAACATATTATAGCATATATCGAAGAATTTCCTATAATAGAAGTTCTTGATTTCTGTCTCCAAGTTGACACACATTGTTCAAAGGAGCACTCAGAACAGGTAGTTTTCTACCTCACAACTTCCTGCCAGAAAAACTTTCTCTTTAAAATTTGCTTGCCTATTAAAGTATTAAGATATGTATTGCAGTGAAAAAGAGCTGGACTTGCCCATTGACTCTGGTCTCCATTGTGAGTGTAATGTGTTACACTCTCTCTATATAGACTATTGAAATCCTAGAAAGAAATGGTTTCTAGGATCTTGGTGTCAAGGGGAGAGGGGAATTTGACATGTTGCTGTCACTGGATGAGAATGAGTCAGAATTGGGGCCTGTTCGTTTTTATAATTCTTAGAGAACAATAGACTTAGTTGCAATATAGGACTAGCAGTGCAGTTCCAACTACTTCTCTATCCCCAAACAAAGCAACACTGGTGATTTATGTTGCTGGGATGAGCATGTTTTAATTTTAATTTTATTTTCTTATTAGGGATGTTTAATTTGATTTTCTAGAGACGTTTCCTGTTCCAAGGCTGAAGGCAATACGCTTTTCTGTACTTACTCCTGTCTGGTTTTCATTACTGCATTAATTATATGCAGCATTATTGGGAAATGAACTGTTTGCCCTGTTGCATACAGATTCCTGGTCTTGTTCATTATCCTGTCCAGAAAAAAGGCACTTTAGTTTGCAGCTCAGCTTTTATCAGTTTTCTCTGAGCTGCCTCTATTACAGGTATTTGCTATTGTGTTGTAAATCCCATAGGTTCAGGGTTCAGGTGGATGTGATGCCAGTATTTACCTTACCATATGAAAACTGTGTGTAAATCTATAGAAGGACTTCAGTGTGTATAACTGCACTAGATTGCAGGCAGAAACTTCCGGTTTTGCATATAAAACACCCAACTTTGTATAACTGGAATATAATTTGCCTATTTCAGTTACTGAGTTGGAATGGGGCCAAGATGTGTGAGGAGATCGTTGTCAGTGGAAGAAAACATCACTTGATATGAGTTGATTCACATGTAAAATGAAGATTCTGTCAGCAAAAGCAGGTCTATGATGGTTTATTTCACATTCACCGCATTGTTGTTAGGCAGTTATAACAGTCGTAGAGTAAAAATGGTCACATGGTTTTTATTTAGCTGAACCTACTCTGTTAAAGCATGTGGCTGGCATCTAGACTATCACTCCGTCTGCACAAAGCTCTTTCCTGCCTGCACCTATTTTCATTGAAATCCCTCCTCTCCAGCACCTGAAGCCTGATCTCATGTTTTTTGGTGCAGGCCCCTCAACCCTCAGGAATGGCTTTTCTAACTACTGAAGGCTGCAGTGACAAGGAGGGAGTGGGAAGATAGTTTTGATCCCCGTTCTGGGTACTAGCCTGTCTCCTTCAGCCTTGTGACAAGGTGCACTCTATCTTCTGTTTGGAAGCATGCACCTCAGTCTAGCTGATGAATGTTAAGGCTGGATCTACACATTCAGTGGTACAAGATGGCAAAATATGAATGTGGTAGAATGGATTTGCATCTCTTGTGATTGCAGCTGGAGATGGTAATGGTTCTTGGATGGTCCCTCATGTATATTTTTGTTTATCATGTAAGTAGAAAAACAGCATAGAGTGAAAAAGGCTGGAATAAAGTATTTCAGTTGTATGTACTAGTTTTCTAACTGCAGGATGACTTTTATATAACGAATGTTGAAGAACTGAACCCAGCAAAGGCATGTGCATGAACACTGGTCCAAATGCAGACTGGTTTGTGGTTTTGTAAACCGGTTCATACCAGGTCAACCCAACCACGAATTGGTTCGGTGGATTGTGGGGGGTGGCATGCGGCACCTTTAAAAGTAAGTAAGCAGCGGGGAAGCAACCTGCCTAGAGACAGGAGGCTGTTGGTTCGAATCCCTGCTGGTGTGTTTCCCAGAATATGGGAAACTCCTATACAGCAGCGATATAGGAAGGTGCTGAAAGTCATCATCTTATACTGCACGGGAGAAGGCAACCACATGGCTCTGTGATTGGTAGGACTCTACACTGACCTGATGGCACAACCAACCAACCAAAAGCAGGTCCTTGCCTGTGGGACCACCCCTCCAGGCAGCTTCCTGCTGCCGCAGTGCTCTCACCAGCAGCCCATGTGCTGCCATGGCAGGGCGCCGGCACACCTCTGGCCTCCTGTATGAGGAACTGGTCTGCATTCCTGTATGAGGAACTGGTCTGCATGGTCATGGAACTGGTCTGCATTCAGATGAGTATACAAACCTCGGTTCATGCACATGCCTACCCAGCACCTGCAGTCTGAAATGATGCAATGCACTATACCATTGAAATTTGCTGCATGAATAGATCCAGCCTTTGACTACTGCATGGCTTCATAAAACCAAACGTCATAAAACCAGTGATTGAGACTACAAAAAGTATTTGAAAACAATGATGGCCTACTTCAGTATTGTGGGGGTGGGCTCTGTTCTGCAGATACCTGTAGCCTAGAAGTGCATTTTGCTACACTATTCACTATAGTGTATACACTATACACTATTTTTAATTGTAAACCGCCCAGAGACGCAGGTTTTGGGCGGTGTAGAAATATTTTAAATAAATAACTAAATTCAACCGCTTCCTAGCTGGCCAGCTGCTAGCTAGCATCATAATTGCACAAGAAATAAAACACGTGCTCAGGCATGATTGTGGCATTGTGTAAAACTCAAAATAGATCATCTGGCATTAAATCATGGACCTCATGCACTTCCCAGAAACGTATTGCACATCATCATCCTTACCTTCACAAGTGAAACTGTGGGCTAAATTTTATGTACATTAGCAGTAAAACATAATGATTTATAGGCCAGATTTATTTCATGTACCTCCAGTTGGCCATCCTTGTTCTAAAATTCTCAAGTAAAAATTGAAGAGGGGGGAAAAGACACATTGGTCACGGTCTTGAAAACCATAAACACACAATATTTTCCCTATTCACCTAGAGAAACAAAAAGGTCCATGTGCTCAGTGTGGATCTTGCCATTTTAAGTGATTAGAGGAAATCTGTAGTCTTTGTGACTGTATCTTCAAGCTTTCATTCCAGAAACTTCTTAGGTGACAATGTATATAGTATTTTATAAATATAAAACATCTTTGTTTTAAGATTGTGTTCTCCCTGTAATCCTTCTTGTAAACATTCAGTACAAAAAATGGATCATTTTAAAAATTCATCTGAAAACTAAAGTATTACTATACTGTTACAATATCTTTGTTCAGTCCCATCCAGTCCTTTACTGTTGCTTTCCTTTCAGTAAGTTGCAATTTTTTTTCTTCCATATGAATCCATGGAACACCAAATTTCAGCTTGAGTCTTTTCCATACTTTCTTCATTCAGTGACATGTCCATTTGGGAATGTGTTTATACTGTGTTGCTTGTGTGTTTTTCACATATAACTTAGATTACTTGAATCCTCTTTCTTAGGATTTCTGTCATTCCAAAATAAATAAAACTTGTTGATTGACCGCGTTTTAGTTGAATAATCAAATCTACATATGTTTGGATATAGATAATGCAGTTCTGAGGTGGAAAGAAACTTTCTTTTTAGAAGATGCATGTATATTGCGGCCAGTGTCATCTTAGAAGCAACATTCATATCGATATGAAAGAGAAATAAGTGCCTTTTCTAAGTTGTTGTCTACTGCCTTTTTTTGTTTTTGTTTTAAAAAATACTATTTAGCATCTTTAAAATCTGCTGCTCAGTTAATCTTTTATATTAAGAAAAAGTTTTCTTAATTTATTTACTGATTAATTAAATGTTGCCGCTCTGATTTTTTGTTTTGTTTTGTTTGGAGAACTCCATATTGATAATGATGCTGAGCATCTTCTAGATAGCTTAATCTGATTTAATCAGTGAGACAGGTTAGTCATGACTAACTTAAATCCCATTGATTTAAATGCATTTATTTAGTATATTTGCATACCTCTCCAAACTCATGTCTCTGGGCAGTTTACAACAAACAAAAAGATTGAAGCAACAATCAAAAAGTTAAAACAATTTTAAAACAAATTGAACTTAGTCATGACTAACTTGCCTGAATGTTGCCCATTGGGTTTAGTATACCTTGGCTCTGCATTCTGCTGATATTTTGCTTTTCCTTTCATACTGTCAATAGAATGTGGAATTTGTGCAATACGGTCCCCAAAACTGTAAAATGCACTTGAAATGTGATTTTAAAAGAAGAAGAATCCTTTCACATCCCAATTTTGTTCTGATTTTGCCCTCCTAATGTTGGCCACAGCTGATTCAGATGTTTGGCTTCATATTAAAATAAGTGTGTTCTTGCAAATGCCAGTGTGCTTCCAGTGGTATTTCAGCCTGCTGGAGTACTTTAAGCCTATAATGCCTTTCTAGGCAGTCCATAACAAGTGGGTAGGTTGATGGCTCAAATTTGTTGGCAAACAAATGAGGAGATTCAATGATCCACTTTAAGTCCCCAAGTCCAAACACACAAATGTCTCTGACATAATGACCTGCAAAAGAGAAATTGCATACAGTTTTGACAATCCCAGACTGGATACCATCCTGAAAATGAATTGTACAATGGGCATTGTCATTTAGCAATGGAGAAAAACAGTTCAGTGGCTTAAGCAGGCTCCTTAGAACTCTCCATTCAGTCCCTTGTAATTCTCATTGAATTTTAGAGTAGGAAGGGACCTTGGATATCTTCTAGAATTCCAACCCCATGCTCAGTGCAGGAAACGCTGCAGCATCCCTGATAGATGCCTGTCCAGTCTCTGTTGGAAAGCCTGTGAAAGAGAGCCCATCACTGAATGGGGCAGACTGTTCCATTGTCAAACAGCTCTTACAGTTAGGAAGTTCTTCCTAATGTCTAGCTTAAATCTGCTTCCTTGTAGTTTCACCCCATTGGGTCTAGTCCTGCCCTCAGGAGCAACAGTGAACAAGTCCTCTCATAGGAACATAGGAAGCTGCCTTCTCTGTGATAGTCCTTCAGACCTCTGCACAGTACTGTGCTCTTCTCAGTGTTGAGGTGGGGGCCTTTAAGAGAGTTGGAACCCTTTCCTAAGAATTATCTGGGGGAAAGTGCTGGGAAGGGCAACATGGTGCCAGGGGAACAGTATTCAAGAGAGTATTCAGCTTTGGCTGAAGCTTCACGGAGTAGGCCCAATAAATAATCAGTCAGAGAGTGGAACTTAGGGTTTTATGGGGGATGCCACTGGCCCCTGGGCCTTACAGTGAAGAACACTGGTATGAATTGTATCTTAAAATTTGAAAAACCAGCAATTAAAAGTGTTGATGCATATGAGTGAAACAGTTGGTCATGCTTGTGTAGTGTAGTGATTGAGGGAATTCATAGCATAGTGTAGTGGGAGTCCTTGGGTTCGGGTCTTGGCTCAGCCACAAACTCACTGGATGGTCTTAAACCACTAGGTTTAGGCTCCCTCTTCCACTTACCCCTCTGCATACCTTGTTCTATATAACTTATATGCCCTAGAAGAATAATCTGCATGGTAGCTTCTACTTGTATATACCTGAGGAGCAGGAAATGGCAAGCTAGATCCTGAAGCAGTAAGTTCTGCCTGGCATGCCAAAGCTGTTTTTAAAAGTATCTGTAGTGGCAGTGGGGGAGCAAAGATGGTCATGCTGTTGGGTGGCCTCTTATCATTTGCCCCTGTAACTTCACTAATGAAGGAGTGTTCTCTGATTTGATAACAGTACAGATTTCTCATACAGCCTTTACAAATGGACCTCAGCCTGATGCACTCAAAATGGTTGACCATTGTGGCTTATATTTTGTGAAGGTTCAGGCTAATGTTCAGTTTTGCTATTGATGCTTCCAGAAAATTTCATTAGTGTGAAAGCCCCTTTCATAGCTATTTTTGCAACAGATTTGCATAATGGGGGCAAAAACCATATTATGTCAATGGGAACCTGCACCTTGAGTTCATGAGCATAATCCACCAAGCCTCCCTAGGAGAAGAGTTCCTTTGCTCTTTAGTATTACTCCAGCTGCCTTCAATCTGGCATTCTCTGAAGCCTCATTAAAAGGAAAATGACATCTCGGGGAAGGCGGGGGGACTTTTCTGACCCTAACTCATCCTATTAAAATTTACCAGTCAATATCCTTCTTCATAAATGTATCCAGGTCAGTTTCAGAATTAATAGAAATCTTCATAGGAAGAAAGGAAGCCCATTTCCCTCTGATATACCTATGCAAATAAACAGACTATTTTAGTTGCCAGAAGAAATGCAAGCAACTAAGGTTGTATGTATACATGCATGCTTATTTTGAAATGGTTTATGGATGGATGCATATTGTGGTTAAATATGTCATTGGGAAGAAACTGACACTGGGATTATCCAACAGCAGCAACTAGTGCAATTTTTTGCAACTCGGGTTCTGTGTAGTCTGTTTACGTGTGTCTGTGTCTGTCTGTCTGTCTGTCTGTCTGTTTTGGGGTCAGATCGTGAGCTTCCTGTGCCATCAAAATGTCTGGAGGTTGTACATCATCCATGTTTTGCAGATGGAGTTATGTGCAACTTTAACTGGGCTTATTTTACTTTTATTGACTTACATACCACCCTTTAATGGTGATTATTTGGGCAGTTCACAACGCTATGTTTAGGCAGTGTGTTACCTTTGCAGCCGTTGTGGGCTTGTCCTTCTTGATCTTTCCACTTGATAGCACGTATATTTCCTTCCCACTGTGCATCTGGTGTAGCACCCGGAGCATCTAATGGACAGATCAAAAATTGTATTACCCATAACTTTATATTTAAAATAGCAATGTTTGCTGTATGGGGATTTCCCATTGTTTTTGCAAATTTCAGATTGCCTCATAAGATGAGCTAGTTGTGCAGCACTCTTAGTGCTCTTGCAAAAAGTATTGCTTCTCGTTCTGATTATTTACTTGTGAGTTGTATGTACTGAGAAGACACACAACAGAAGACATACAACTTAGTTCAATTCAATACACATGTCTCTCTTATTCACACAAGCAGAGTGGGGCTACTCTTTACATGTAAAGGAGTGCATGGCAATGGGCCATCTCCAGCCTCTGAGGCAAGATGCCTCTAAGTTTAAGGTGCAGGGGAGCAACAGCAGGAGAGAGGGCGATCAGGGGATGGACTGGGGGCACTGAGAGGGTGGTGGAATGTATGTGGGGAGGGTGCCGGGTTTTGAGCAGAATGGGTGGGAATATTTTTCTGTTTCATTGATTTTTTTTTTAATTTAAAAAAAAACTTCAAAAAAGTGACTTGTTTCATGGCAGAAAAATACAAAAACTTCTGGAACTGAAGCAACCCCCCTTGACCATCATTCCACACACACGCACCCCACCACTTTCATAAAAAAGAGTAAACATCACACACACACACACACACACACCCATTTTATAGTTCCAGAATGGCTTGGCTTAGAATTCTGAAATTGGGCTCAGATGTATGACAGGTTATCAGGACTGTGTATTTATTTTGAAGTGGATTGGTCTATTTATTGATTTTTAATGATTTTTTGAATTTAAAAAAAACTTCCAAAAAAGTGGCTTGTTTCATGGCAGAAAATTACAAAAACTTCTGGAATTGAAGCCCCACCTCCCTTGGACCATCATTCGACCTCAGTGTGAAGGAATCAGCCAATTGCCTTGATAAAAAGTACAATGTGTTCCCCCTTTTGCATTTCAAGAATGGCTGGGCTTAGAGTTCTGAAATTGGGTACAAAGGATGACAGAACTCTGTGTATTTTTATTTCCATAAAATGGGTTAATCCTGCAATACATAGGAATCACCAATACACAGGATGACATGTTCCATAGCCTCCCACATTTTACTGCTGAAAATAGGGACCTACTTGCTATCACTATGCAAACACAACTAAATTGAGTAGCATCTTAACATGCATTTTTGCACTATAAGTTACATTATAACAAAACACCCCTAGAACACAAGACAGAAATTAGTAAGGAAAACAGAAAGTATATAAGGACAGAAGTATATAAGATTCTGAGTGATAAAATTGATATCACAAGACAAATTAGTAAGGAACTATTCACAATTTGTCTACTTGCATGCAAGTGGACAAATATACCTAACAAGTCCTATTCAACCAGTTATGTTCAACACATGTACAATCACTGTGCACATATACAGATCTGTAATTATTCACACATAATGTTCAACACATGACAGTACATCTCCATGCCTGTTTGTACTGTGGATTTGAAGGGCTTATACCAAAGTTTGCTTTTTAAATGAACTTATGCACAAAACACAACATTGAAAAATTGTCTTAAAATCCCTTTTCAGCAGAAAACAAATCACCAGGAACTCACCCGTCCACCCCACAAAACCCCACATTCTACCAAACAATCTGAGAAGGGATGGAGAGGGGGAAAAGGAAACTCCTAGTTCTTCTGGAGGATTGGTCAACCACTTCACTGGCAGATCATTCCAAACCAGTTAGAAGACCAGTCTCTCTCTCTCTTTACTCACTCACTCCCTCCCATACAGATAACATGTACACTACCCTGAACTCTTTGGAGGAAGAACAGAATGTGTATCATAACAAAATATATGTATATGTGGACTTTTAGCCACATGCACTCCAATCCTAAGCATGTAAACTCAGAAGCAAATTCAAATAAGGTTTTTTTTTACACCTAGCACAGCAGCAAGCAGCCCTGTTTGATCTCTTATAGGACAGCAGAAGTTACCCTAATTTCTTAGGATTTAAAGACAACCAAGCATTTCATTGGCAAAGAAGGTTTAAAAATGAGTTTCTTGTGATCTGATTTGCAAAGTCGTATTTTGAAGCAAGTGTATAAAAACATACTTTTGGTGGGAGAGGGGAAATGCTTAATGTTCATTTTAGCCATTTGTGAAGCTGTTTTCACGAAGTTGTGGTATTTTAGTCCATCAGAAGACAATATGTAAGTTATTTATATATGAGCTACTGTTACAAGCACAAAGCAAAATAAAACAGTAATGATTAGTTGGGGAATCATCTTGAGAAAGAACCATTTTCTCATATTTTGCTATTTAAGCCATTTTGAGAACTTTGTTGCTAAAAAGCAGCATATAAATATTTTAAATAAGGGCGGGGGAAGGAAAAAAATCCACACATACAGACCAAATTAGAGCTATAAGCTCTGTAGTTTAGTATCTTCAGAAACAAAAAGCAGGAACAAAAACAAAAACAGATCCATTTTGCCAGAGCATTTTTAATTCCCTCTTATCCTTTATAAGGTTTTAATACTTTTGTGCTAATTTCCTCTCAAGAAGGCATTCTCTCACACATGCACACACTCAGTGTGGAGGGAGGTGCTCAGGTGGGAGTTGGGACTGCTCACTGCTGCCAAGTGTGGTGGGGGGCAGGTGCACTGGGAGTATTCCCTGTGTCCCGGTGGGCCAGTCCAAGCCTGGAGGACATGGCCTCACCTCTTGCCTGTGGGTTCCCCAGAGGCATCTAGTGGGCCACTGTGGGAAACATGATGCTGGACTAGATAGGCCTTGGGCCTGATCCAGCAGGGCTCTTCTTATGTTCTTATGGGGAGGGGATTAAAACCCAGCCTAGTTTGTAGACCAGAAGTGAATTGGGATGGAGAGAACTATGCAATAGAGAACAGTGAGGTAAGCTCAGTGTACAGTTCTGGTCATCACATATCAAAAAGGATATTGTCAGGGGACTGGGGCACTTTCCTTACTACCACAGGATGTGGTGATGGCCACTATCTTAGATTGCTTTAAAACTGGATTAGTCAGAGGACAAGTCTATCAGTGGCTGCTAATCGTGACAGCTATATGCTACGTGCAAGAGAGGCATGCCTTTGGCTCCTGCTTATGGACTTAACAGAAGCATCTTGTTGGTCACTGCAAGAAACAAGATATTCAACTAGATAAGCCTTTGATCTGATCCAGCAAGCATGGTCTTATACTCTTGAGAGCAGGGCAGGTTTTGCTCCCTTCCCTGTGTTCTCAATGCGTGTAAAGAGTAGCCCTCCCACCCTGCTTCATTTGTTAACCAGGCATGCGTGTGGATAAAATATACTTGGTGTGCTGTAGGGCTGCACAACTTTGACCTTTCTTGTTGGATTATAACTCATCCCTGACTGCCACTGTGGCTGTGGATAATGGGAATTGTGGTTCACTATCAGCTGTAGGACCAAAGTTGTGCAGCCCAGGCTTGTCCCATCAAATCTAGTTTGGCCCTTTGACTCTATGAAGCAAATAAAGACTGTCTGTGATGGCTTCGTGCTATTCCCTCTTGGGAAGATTTAGGAGTTCTGCTAGAAAAGAGGTGGTGCAAATTCTGCCATTAAGAAGGATATGTCAGTTCTGCCAAGTATGTGCTTGCCCTTTTTAAAACATGGGTGTGGATGCAAATGCTTCTGTAGGAGAGCTGCCCAGTCCAGTAAGATGTTGTCATGCTTGACCTGTGAAAACTGCCTCAAGGCACAGTTTCTTAACCTTGGCCCCCAGATATTGTTGGACTACAACTCCCATCATCTTCAGCCACAAAGGCCATGAGGACAGGGGAAACTTTTAATTCTGTTCTCCAACCTGATGCTGGAACTTCTAAGCTTAGGAATGAAGACCTTCATCTGGGATAGTCCCTACCTGCTGGAAAGGGATTGTCTGGCCTGCCTGGGTGTCATATACTTCAAAGGAAAACAGTGCAGCACCCACCCATTCCCAATCTTACCCTGTAACTTTAATTGTAAGCTGCTTTGGAAGCCAATCTTGGCTAAAAAGTGGGGTATCAATAAATTTGTTCAGAAGGATCAACAGTGCTGTAGATAAGAATAAACTGAAACCACCAAATTTGCACTTTCTGTTCTAACTAGAGACATGGGGTGGGAGACATATGTACATACAACATTTATGTTTGGAATATAAAATAGTATAATGTTTTATTAAATAGGTAGCCAATATATTAAGAATGGGAGTTTTAAGAATTTAAAAATTCTTAATGAGTTTTAAAAAATCAGTGGTATGGTTAGAACAGATGCTGGAATTTTCTAAATTTCATGAGCATTAAAATCAATGCTTTCAGATTCTGTATCTTACAAAATCAACAAGTTGTGTAGAATTAGGAAAAGTGCTAAAAAGTCTGGAACTTTCCGTAATACCTGATTGTGCTAATATGCTGGTGTTGAATATTGTAGATTCTGTTTTTGCTGAACACTGAAGGGCCAAAATGAGTGAGAGAGAACATAACTTTGGCAAATAAATTCAGTGGAAACCAGTAAATTCAATTTGACCATGAATGTTCAATTTCTGGGAATAATTTGTATTATATCTGCTTACCTGCTAACCGGTTGAGGGTGACCCAGTAGTGCTCATCTGGACTATAGGTGTCCTTTGACCATTCAAGCAAATCTTTTGCACGTTCATCTGTCAGTGTAAACTCTACAAATTTTCTCGTGAGTACATAATAAGCACCCCCAAAATATATAGTCAAATTATGTGGTGGTGCACTTTTTACATTCTTAGTTGGATACACGTATGATTTTCCTGAATGCACATATTCTTTGTAGCTCACATGTGTTCGGTATTTCATATGAGGTGGTTGAATGATTCCCGGAGTCATATTTTTACCATTCCATTTGCTTTTTATATACTGTATAAGTTCCTTGTTAGTTTTGATAGGATAATCCTGGCCACAAAGGTTAATAACATAATTCCATTGATTTTTTGAATGAATCAAGTCTTTCATACAGTTGATATCTGCTTGTAACCTGGAAAATCCCCCATAGACAACATTCTCTCTCTTTGAAGTGATAAATATGTTTTCAAAGCAGTTAACTAGGGTTTGCACAGCCACCTTGTAATCCTTTGATGACTTTTCATCAATGTGTATGCAATAAACATTCTGAGGTGCATAAATGGCTCTGAGTAACTTTATAAACATGTCCAGCTCCTTGTGAACAGTGATGATGTATGCCAAGGAGAAGTTCCCTTCTTCTTCTGACAGTGGACTTGTAATGAAATGGAGTGTCTTCTGGACCATTGAGCAGTTGCAGGGAGTCCATATGCAGGCAGACATTTCTTGTCCATGAAGTCTCTGCTGGCAGAAATGGCCAATTTGAGGAGCAGCACTTTTGCCTTCAAATAGAGCTGAGCAAAGCTCATCAGGATAAAAGCCACACTCTGCTAATTCCGGGAGGAGTTTTTGCTCCTCATCTTCCTTGGGAATTGTATTCCGAATGTAAACAAAAGCAAAAATGAAAATGCAACCCACGACGCATACTAAAAACCCAGATTTTGCTGCCTCAAGTTGGTTCATCTTTTGGGCTCCAAGTGTTTTCTGCTGACCATAGTTCAGTCAAATGTCATCCATTCTACCGGAGAAGAGGGAAGGAGGAACTAGCATTTGAGCTGATTCATTCTGTAGATGCTTTCAGTATTCATCCAGCAAGTGCAGAGAGGGAGAGAGAGAGAGATTGACTGAGTAATTTTGGCAATCTGCGGTTATAACACATCATATCATAACATAGGCATAAAGACCATACATTAAAAAATCACAGCTGATTAATAAAATGCAAAAAAAAAATATGACAATCTTGAATGCTTAACTGTCGTTACAAATGTAATAGATACAGTGCAAATACTAGGGCTAATCCTAAAACTACAATTTAGTCAGGTTTCTAGAAGGCTTAGTAGATACAATTCTTTTTCTAATTTTAAAAGACAACAAAGTAAAAATGACCATTTGATAACTAGCATAAGGAAACACACATTCAGTAACACATTCTGCTCTAGAATTCCGTGAATTTATCAATAAGCTGGCCCAACATTTCCCCTCTTTTTACTTCATGAAAGAGGCTGTGTAGGACATAGTATTTCTTGTCCTCCACTTGCCCCTGACCGCAGGGGCAGAGGTGGTGCTCCCCAGGGACTTTGTAGAATCGGCCCTCAAGATATGCGGAAGTCATGGTTTGAAAACATAAATGCCTTCCTTAATGAAGCAAAAAGAGAGAGAGAAACCAACAACCTTATATCTTTTAGCACTGAGTGTATAGTACAGCTTTAATTATGATCAAAGATGTTCCAAAAGACATGCTTAATGGTGCATTACGAATTATACTGTGTTTACTGATCTATGGGCTTGCTATTGTTGTTCTCAACTGAAATGGAAGCCTCTTTTTTTCCATAAGGGGTAAATCATATTCACATATAAGGCAAGGGGATAGGTCTTTAACAAATTCATTTGTGGGAGAGGAGTATAGAACCCTCCCCAATACCTTATTTTCCCCTCAACCTGTGATTCCAGCCCTAAAGGCAAGTTTGCCATGCAGTATTGGAATTGTGGGATGGGGGAAAGATACAGACACAGCAGCTGTTTCTGCTTCAACAATGCATTCAATAAGGAGGAGAGCTGGTCTTGTGGTAGCAAGCATGACTTGTCCCTTTAGCTGAGCAGGGTCCACCATGGTTGTGTTTGAATGGGAAACTACATGTGAGCACTGTAAGATATTCCCCTCAGGGGATGGAGCTGCTCTGGGAAGAGCAGAAGGTTCCATGTTCCCTCCCTGGCATCTCCAAGATAGGGCTGAGAGAGACTCCTGCCTGCAACCTTGGAGAAGCCTCTAGTCTGTGTAGACAATACTGAACTAGATGGACCAGTGGTCTGACTCAGTATATGGCAGCTTCTTATGTTTCTTTGCTTGAAGGATGCAAACTGGGCAAAGAGGCACCTTTTACCGTGGTGATTCTCTTTATTTAGCAGGGGGAGAGTAACTGGCCCTATCCACTCCCAGCACAGTACTTCCAGTGATTGTTGCTGGTGTGTGTCTTATGTTTCTTTTTAGAATGTGAGCCCTTTGGGGACAGGGAGCCATCTTATTTGTTATTTCTCTTTGTAAACCGCCCTGAGCCATTTTTGGAAGGGCGGTATAGAAATCGAATTATTATTATTATTTCTTGTTTACACAGTCAGACAGGTGTTATTGACTGGTTTGTTTTATCCAGACATCGAGTCCTTCCCAAGGACCTGGGATGCCAGAATTTTATTGTCAATGGTTATAGATATTGTCGCAGAATATAGGCTGTTCCCAGTAAAGCTGCTTTTTGTAATTGGCTGATGGTGATTTCTGTGGCCCCTATGGTGTTGAGGTGCTTTTCAAGGTCTTTTGGAACTGCACCCAGGGCGCCAATGACCACTGGGATTATTTTGGTCTTTTTCTGCCACAGCCTTTCAATTTCAATTTGTAGATCTTTGTATTTGGTGATTTTTTCTATTTCTTTTTCTTCTATTCTGCTATCCCCTGGTATTGCTATGTCGACTATTTTGACTTGTTTTTCTTTCTTCTCGACTACAGTGATATCTGGTGTATTTTGTGTAGCAGATGTTTGTCTGTTTGTAGTCGGAAGTCCCATAATATTTTTTCAGAAGTCCCATAATATTTATTTTTATTATTTATTATTATTATTATTATTATTATTATTATTATTATTAAATGTACTGCCCTGTTAGTTATGTAGAACGAACTGTACAGTTCTTTGAATCCTGGTGTAATTGTTTTATGTATGTATCATATATTTGGTTCTTGACATGTTGCATGTCGTAGTTAGAGAAAAATCTGTCCAACAGGGTAGGTGATACAGTATCACTATTGTGACTTTTTGTAACAGAAAAGACTACAGTTTGTATTGCTAATGCACTGAAAATCAAATCCAGCCGCTCTCTTATTTTTTGCCTGTTAATTATATTTACTTAATTAGCACCAAGGGCATGCCTTTGAATCTAAGCATGAAGTGAAAATGAGTGTAGCTTGTCACATTTCAAATCTGTCCTGTTAATAGAAAATTCTAGCTATCGCAACACTGCAGTGCCTTGTAGTACTATTTCAATTTGTTTCCAATCCGGTGTTAGCAAAATGTTTACAGTTGCACATTTTTACCTTTCTGAGCATGTTCTTACATAAACTCGGTTTTGCTGAAACATCCTAAGCCTTTCAGTGCCGCATTATGCTCTCTAAGAGTTCAGAAGCAAACTCTTCATCCTTGAACTCTTAGATGCCAGATATATGCGACACTAGAAAAGAAATCTGGCTGAAGGAACAGTCTGTAGAAATGCTTTGCAGCCCCTAACAGACAGTTAACCAGTACTGATTTTACCTGCCTATTAGCTTCAATAATACAAATATGTTAAATAAAAAATGTCATAGGGTTGCCGTTTTTACAGCTTCTATGATGACTGGATTTCTCATTGATATCTTATGAATGCTGGCAGAGCAAAATCTGTATCTGTTTGTAATGTTTTCCATAGGTTTTTCTTTTTGTATCATCAAGATCTATGTTTAATTTAAATCTGTTTCTTTCAAACTGCAACCTAATTCTGATTTCAGGCTTTCAAAGGAAAGCTTGAGCAGGCAGGCAGGCAGACAGACAGACAGACAGACAGACACACACACACACACGCAAAAGAGAAATGCATATTTAGAATGTTCCATATGATAAAGAATACATCTCATTGTCCTTACTGGCATGTCCTAGGCTTCCAGTTGGAAGACGGTCCTTCTCCCCACTTAATTGTGTTGGAATCCTTTTTCTGCAGTGCTAGATGGAAGATGCATCCATTTTGCTGCTTAGTCTTATCTCTGCCTTAGTTGCACTATTCATCCTTCCACAAGGCTGCTATACAGGCCTAAGAAAAACATCAGGAAAACCAATCCCAATAGAATAGTGTTTGCCTAGAGGCTCATAAGGGATAGGCTTACTGTGTAAACATACACAAGGAAGCAAGCATCTTCTTTAATATGAGCCCCAAGCGTCTACTGAGTCTGTAAATTTTCAACCTACATCAGTATTTGTATGATGTGGGAGGGGAGGAGAGGGAGGAAGTCTTTCAAAAGCAGACGCAAGGTTTCTGTGCAAAAAAGAAACATGCTCACTCTGAGACTGGAGCCTGCTGCCAAGTGACAAATAGCCAAGAATAGATTAGTATAATGGACATGATGTACCCTGTGATGGGAGTGAGACATAGAGGGTGGGAATTGGGAGTTGCTTACAGTAAGGTAGCACAGGCTCTGTCACAGAAGCAAAAGTGCTGTGTTAAGAGGAGTGAGTAGTTAAAAAGGGAACAACCATGTTAAGCAGACCTGCCAATGGGGGTTGTTCAACACTGTCATGGGGAAGCATAGGAGTCATGCATGGAGAGGCAGCAAACCCTGCAGTTCAAGAAAGATTTTTAAACACCTATTTGTGTGTGGAAGCATAACCGGAGAATAGTTTGTATTCTGAAGACTCCCCTTGCTACGAAGGCATGTACACAATACGTGACCGAAGACACTTGCATTTCTAGCCAGTCCTGCTTTAGGTCTGCCGTTCTGAGCCTTTCATGTCCCAGCTCAAGAATTCTGTGCAGCAAAAGTATGAATGACTCTGCAGCGATAGATGTTAGACAAACAATGCATTACCGTATCTAGTTTTGCTATTACTCCTCCCTTGAGCCAGCATAAGCAGCAGCTGTCACTCAGGCAGGAACAAATAGGAGGGCTTATGACAAGAGTCAGAAATCAATACATCCAAGGTCAAACCATGGCTGGAGTCAGGATGCAGCCTTGGCCGCTTTGGGCAGCAAGTCCCACCTGTGAAGTGCCACTAGGGAATTTTATTACAGGGTTGCAGTTGTTTTTGGACTGCAGCTCCCATCACCTCTAGTCACAATGGCCAGTAGTCAGGCATGATGGATGTTGTAATCCAACATCTGCAGGAGGGCCACAGTTGTACAGCTCTGTCTTACTGCATCCCCTCCAGCACTTCACAGGTGGAAATAAGGACTTGCTTGTGTACTTTTTTGTGTACATATTTGTACTTTTAATAGCTCTGTTATCAGAGCAAGGATCGTTGCATGAGCCGCTGCACTAAAGCAGATTGCCAAAGGCTCTTCTCCACCTGCTGAACTCTTTATTAATGTGATTTACATTAGACTGCCCTGCATTGATTTGTAAGCAAAGAGGGAATTCTTTTGGTTAAAGATACTAGAAAAGCAAAGCTGTTCTATAAAATGTTATGTTGGAATGAGCCAAGTGACTGAAATAACAAGCTGCTAACTATACCATGTCTTAGTGTTCATGTGCATGGGTTTGATTGCAGGCACACTAGAAACAAGATATATCCAAGTGGGTAGTTAACCTCTTGAAATGCAGGGGTTGGGGTTGAACCTGAAGACATCTAACTCTAGCAGTGCACATTACTGTTTATTTATTTGATTGATTGATTGATCGATTGATTTATATACCACCCTTCCAAAAATGGCTCAGGGTGGTTTAATATCATTAGTAAGAGAGGCATCGTTTAGCATCCCCAGCCAAAGGCAAAATAAGAGCAGTGATTCCCCAGGGATAGTTATTAAGATCTGGAGGGGGGGGTATCCCTAATAAATAGAGATCATAAGACAATCTACTATAATAGTAGATATTTGTCTTAATATCTATTAATAGTAGATATTTGTCTTAATATCTATTATGCCTCGGATAACGGAGCTGGGAAAGACCTCTGCCAGAGGGTTATATCCAAATTTATGCTTGTGGTACTTGTGCAAGAGATCTTCCCCTCCCTTCTTCCCCACTACAGCACCTTGAAAAGCAAATCCTGAGGGATATGTAGTGTGTCACAGTGTAGCCTCCCGTGCAATTTCTGAGGGTTCCCCGACTCACAGTGGCAGCTTGTTGAGGCACTCAGGAGGCTGTAGTTGAGAGAAAGGGGCAAGAAAGATTCCCTGTGTGAGCACCACTGCAGAAATGGATGTCTGGAGGATACAGAACAGACAGCAAGGCAAAGAGTCGACATTACCACATCTACCTGTTGCTGCTTTTCACAATGAAATTAGCCCTTCCTCCTCACTGAAGCCATAGAACTGCCAACTGCCTGTGAGGAGGAGGTGGAGGAAACAAGAAGGCAAACAATAATGTGCATCTCCACCTGCTGCTGCAGCTTTTCAAACTGGAACTATTGTTTTATATTTGTGTGATTTTTTTTTGATACCTATAAGGGGCCTTGGCGTCTTCAGACAGAAGGCAGTATATAAATGTAATAAATAGATAAGCCCAGATACCTTGGAGTGCTGCCAATCAAAGCTGCCAGAACTAGGCTTGATAAACAGTGGTTTTAACACAAAATGCAGCTGTATATGTCCACATATGCTAACAGAAATGTTTCACCATATCCACATTTTGAACGGCAGGTGGTTCTGCCGGTTTGAAGGTGGAGGGGGGGTGCATTTACACCTCCCTCTGCTTTTCCGCTGCCAGCGCTCTGGTTTTTTTAAGTCCATCGGGGTGGCAGCATACCTCCCTTCCACCCCGTTGCTCCCTTTACTGGAAGTATTCAATGCGCCTGTCTGCGCCCGTCAGCCATGTGCACGCCAACCCACAACGTGCATGGCCCCATGCCCAGTGCATGCAGGTGCTTCTGATACTTCCAGTAAAGGGGGCAATGGGGCACCAGGGAGGTACGCTGTTGCCCGATGGACTTTTTTAAAAACCGGAGTGCCAGCAGGGGGGAAACAGAGGGAGGGGTAAGTGCACCCTCCCCCGCCCTTAAAGATACATCCCCTCTGCCTTCAAACCACCCCCACCCGGTTCTATGAACACCCCTAGTTTGAAGGGGGGTTCACAATAGTAGTCTGAAGGCAAGGGGATAAGTATAGTTTGCCACTTTGGATGCCATGGCAATTTATGGTTAGCAAAAACTAGGCAGTGGAGGAGGAAATCTGTGCAAGAAGCGACAAAGGACCATGCGAGCCTGTAGGTTTTCTTCGTGGTTTGGTAAATTGATCCAGTGTTGTGTGCATTGGGAAAGATGGCCCATCGGTTTCCAGGACACACAGAGATTCCATGAGGTAGCCATCTATCTGAGGCTTCATGTTTGCCACATAGGATAATTTAGCTCAAAATCTCTTAATGCCAGGGTTCAACTTCTCTGGCTTTGCATGTGTCAGGAGAATGTGGAAAAACAATCCATAGCCTCATGAATGAGTTCAAAGTAGTCTGGCCACAATTCAGTGAATCATAGAACTAGGAAAGATTAGGAGGACACTGTCTAGCTGCCTGTTGTAAGGCAAGATCTTCTACAAACTAGCTCACTCCACAAATGAATCCACATGATTCAGGCAGTAGAGTGGAGGCAGAATGAAAAAGATGCTCACAGTTCTGAACCAAGTGAACCAACCCAAATATCACAAGAGAAGGCTTGATGTCAAACTTAGACTGGAATGGAAGAAGGTTATTTGCCATCTCTCCCAGAAACTGAAGATGCAGTGGGCTGAATTAACTATCTCTGGGACAGATTCCTCTAGGACCCCTCTTAACTAAGAGTGTATGAATTTCCTATAAAGCCATGTTCAGTATGGAAGAAGCCTCCTTCAGTGAGTAAATTCTTAAAGGATATTAAAGAACCTAAATAGCGAGTGAGCTCGACCATAAGAATGCACTAAAGAGGACAGAAACAAACCACCTGTGTCACATATTTTTCTACTTCAATTAGAGTGTGTATGTGTGTATTTAGAGCTGAAGTGAAAAAAATTTGCCCACTGTAAATCATCAGCTCTAGGGAGGTTAAATTTTAGCTGCTTTTCTGGGTTCTGCCCAACATGTTTAATCATATACAGGAGTAAAAGATTGTAAGCTCTGAGCTGCTGAGTTAGAGGAGTTACGGACATGGGCAATTTGAGCGAGTGAGAGAGAATTACAAGATTTTTTTTTTTAATGAACCAAAACCCTTCTCCCTTACAAAAATTTTAAAAGAAAGATACCAGTAAAAGTCATTTTCTTCTAGAATCAGAAAATGTTCTTCATTATTGAATAAACATTCTAAAAATGTGGGAAGTATCAGATCGACATAATCCATTTGTTGTTACGTTACAAGTAATTCTAGAGCAGCTATAGCTTTTAAGTAAATTTAGTTAAAGTACAGAATTAATAAACTTACCCAGTACTGGCAGAGGCAGATGTTTGGAGCCAAATTTAAGAAATGGAGAAGAGAATTCTTATGATTCTTTGCCCTTCAGGCTAGTTCAGACTTAAGTTCTTCATATGCCAAGACCTTCCGTCACATGAAGTGAGTTAATATTTAACATGAAATGTTTTTGTTTTAGGATTAGTCGAGGTTTTCCTTAACCAATTAAGTCCCTTGTTTTGAGAATCAGCTGCAATAGCAAATAACCTAATTAAAAATAGCTCGCGTTTTTCTGGACTTTTTTCCTCCCCAATCGTTCTGACAGCCTTTTAAGGTAGTGAAGCCAGCCTTTGTAAATGAGATCTGTAGATACTGCATTGCTGTTGATTATAAATAGTCTTGGTATAGCTTTAACCTCTAGGCTGCTAGCAGAGCACAGTGAACAATGTGAATGACTCCTCTGCTGCCTTTTCTTTAACTCTCCGGTTACTGAAACTTTCCATATGCCTGGCAAGTTAGAGCAGTGTCAGGATTTCTTTAGAATTACCAGAGAAATGTGAAAAAATCATGAGTGAGACAAATAGTTTCTCTTCGTCTGAAGGTTTTTACAGTTTTTAATTTAAATAGTTGGCTTGGAGGTTTGCATAATGAATTGAGCAGCCTTGGGAGTAGAAGTATGCCTGTGGTGGTGGTGGGAAGGTATGTCTAATTCTGCGGCTGCATTTTGTTGCCTTTTAACTAAAGTAATGACCCAAGATAATAAATGGAGGTGGCCCAAGGCTAGATACTTCTGTAAATGGGTTTCCATCTGGATACTCCTATTAGGATGTGAAACTGCACCCTCATACAGTTGCTGTATGTAGAACCCACTTCCCAATGTATCTGTGTACAGACCCCTCTTCAAAACTCACTAATTGCATTTATCAGCTGTCTTAAAGGGTGCAGGGCCTGCATTTCCCATAGTCCCAGCTCCCACTTCTTCCTCCCCACCAACCATTTGATCATTGACTTGCCTTACATACAATGCAGTACCCCGCCAGTGATAAAACAGGGTGCATGTGCTGGCTTCATGTGATTCCAACCACATCCTCACTGCTGCAGAGCTTGCGGAATGTCCACAGTCCTAAGAATTGTGCCACTGCTGTACCGATCCTGCTACCAACAGGAGCAGCATCGCTACGGCAGTGACACAATTCGTAGGAGCCAAGAAGGCTCTGTGAGCATGGTAGCAGCAAGGATGTGGTTTGGAATCACACGAAGCCAGCACACATACCCTGCTCTTCCATCGACGGGGCACTACCCGGTATGTAAACCAGTATAATTACTTCTCTTTGAAGAGGGCTTCATGAATGCAGCTGAGTTGGGACTTGACTGTTCCTGAAAAATTATTTAAAGAACTGTCTCTTGACATTTTCGTTGATTTTTAAAGGACTAATGCTGAAAGACATCATCTCACACTGCACGGAAGGAGGCAGTAGTAAACCCCTCCTGTATTCTACCAAAGACAACCACATCATGGCTCTCTGGTTGCCAGGAGTCAACACTGACTCGATGGCACACCTTTACCTTTATTCTCATTACTAATGCCATGTATTCAAAAGTTATTGTATTGGATTACAATATTTGTTCCTTGCAGAAGTTCCTGTCGCAATAAACCAGGTAGTTCCTTTTGTCTTTCTGTTGCTACACACTTAAGACATACATCTACCTTTCGACACATGATGTCTCATCACTGTATGAATGGTTCTCTTGTGTTTGATTTAGGATTGGGCAATATGAAAGTTCTGCTTCTGGTAAATTAGTGGTAACTGGTTCATTTGATAAGCCAATTAAAAAATGATAAATCTTCTTGTATGAACTTGGTCTTAAAGCTGTCTGAACAAGCCAGGTTGACTTTCTACCCGTTGTTCTTGGTAATTAACTATGCTAATGTCTATGGAAGTATCATTCCTGTGAGTAAAGGATCAGTACAGTAGCCTGTGGCATGAACTGACAGGATGGAGCCCTTCCCTTCCAGGTTAGCACCTGGTTGGGAATTTCCCACACGGAAGTGCACAAACTCCATATATTTTCTATTGTGGTTTTTGCCCAAGTGGAAATGACAGATGTTATGAGACTTAGAAGAGACAGAAATCTGCAGTATAGTTGTTGGGGTTATTTTTGGCGTGGAAGCTTTAGCAACTAAATAAGTACAATAACAAAAACAGTTTATTTTAATGTGTTGGCTTATTCATATCCAACATCAATTTTTTATCACTTTGCCAAACATTCCACCTAACTAAGTCCTTTTTTAAATGTTACCTGTAGTTGTCAACGGGGAGAAAAACTGAGCCTTGAGATAACATTGCTTACAGGTATTATTCACGTTTTCCTTGCAAGATTTCTAAGTTATTTATTTCAGCTGGAAGTCACTGGACAGTTCTGAATTCATCCTCTATTTGGAGAGTGGCTGGCCAGTGTGAATGTAGTGGTTAGAGTGCTGGACTAGGATTGGGGAGACCCGAGTCCAAATCCCCATTCATCCATGAGACTTTTGTTGGGTGACTCTGGGCCAGTCACTTCTCTCTCAGCCTAACTTACTTCACAGGGTTGTTGTGAGGAGAAACTCAAGTATGTAGTACACCGCTCTGGGCTCCTAGGAGGAAGAGCGGGATATAAAATGTAAATGTCCTGCTGTACAGGATATTAATGCCTTTAGGGCAGCCCAATCAGAGATATATGCCACAGCAGCTACTACACCATCCTCTGCAAGGTAGAACTGGATATCTGATCACTTTTCCTCTTTTTTTTTTTTTTAAGGTGAAATCCCCTTGCCATAGCTTCTAGCAAAGAGGAGTAATGAGGCTTGCTCTATGAACCTCACAAAGGGGCAGATTTGCATCCTCCAAATCTGCAATAGCAATTTTGTCACTCCCTTTGTACAAAAGCCCCTTTCCTGTTGCTCCTGCACCATTTAAAGCAAGGGTATCCAACTCAATTGGGTAGGGAGCCAGATTTGATTCCAACACACCTTTGGGGAGCCTCACATAGAGAACTGACCAAAAACAACCACTTACTAACAACCACAACAATACTTACTAACTTTATTTATTTCATTAACCTGTTTGTATACTGCCCAAAACACAAATCTATGGATGGTTTACAACAAAAACAACAAAGAAAAAGGTTAAAACATTACAACAATTTCAAATATATGCACATTTATTAAATTATGTTAATAATATAATAGTAATAAAATTGTCAAATAAAATATCACAACGACAGAAATTAAAACAAAATATCTTCAAAAATTTTAGTAATACCACATAGTTAACTATAAAAGTTAATAATAAAATACTAATACAAAAGTAATTTCCTGTGGATAAAACAGAGATTAAAACAAATCAACTTTAATAATTTCAGTAAAACCACATAACTGTTGCTACTGCCTCCTGATGCCTGGCACCTCTTTACTTGGACCACTGTGTCAAAGTCTGGAGGAAGTGACTGGGCTGTGGCAACCTTCAATACTGCATTGAGGTGTGTGTCTGCAAGTTGAGGGCATAATTTTGACTTGTTGATGTTGATAACAGAAAACAGCTGCTCACAAACATACGTTGTCCCAAACATGGACAAAATGCTGGCAGCTAGAGATCGCAGCCTGGGGTCATTTGGTCCTATGTATTGATAAAATGCTCCAACATCATTACTGGAAAGTTTCCTCTTCAGAGCATTATCACACCAATTATCAGTGTGATATGGCAGCCCTGGTTTCTGCATGCCCTGTATAAGGCATAACATTCAATACATTGCCCATCTGTAGTGTTTTACTGCACAGAACTTCCTGATGCAGAATGCAGTGCATGCTGCAAGTATTTTTGCCTTCAACTTTGAAGCTACTCCAGTTTTTATACTGACAATTTGTGGAGCTCCATCTGTCACTACACTAACAGCTTTTGTCTAGTCTATGCCCCATTTGTCCAGAGTGCCTACCAATTTGGTAGTACCAAACAGTTGAAAATATCCTCAGCTTTGTCGTTGTGTCTTTCATAGGGACAGCCTCCACAAACTCCTCTGTTATAGGCATCTTTCTATCAACACTGAATGAAAATAGCAAGCTGTGCCACATCAGTAGCATCTGTGCTCTCATCAACCGCAATTGAAAATATATCAGACAACTTTACCTTATCAGTGAATTGGCTATTCAGATTCCCCGATCATTCAACAACCCTCTCAGCAACAGCCTCTTTCTTGACAGGCTTATGTTTGCAAAAGCCTGCTGCTTCTCCAGACACAGCAAGTCTGCACTCATAAGCAGGCATCTCTTAACCATCTCCCCATCTGAAAATGGCTTTGATACAAGTTCATGGGCTATCATGTAGTTTGCTTTATCAGTAGCCTCACATTGTTGTTTGGTTTTCTTGAAGAGCAACTGCTGTTTTTTCAAGGACCTTTCCTGTTCCGAAACCTTGTCCTCACACAACTTTCCCATGTACTTGCTGTACATCTCCGCATGATTGTGTCATAATGCCTCCGCACATTATACTCTTTGGGTACAGATATCTGTTGTGTGCAAATCAAGCACGTTGGCTTCCCAATAAATGCTGTGAAGAAGTAGGAGTACTTCCAATTCTCCTACACCACTCAACATTCCTTATCTACTTTTCTTTTCTTTGCAAATATTGCCGCAAGCCCTCCCACACACCTCTTTACTTCCCACCCATTTCTTTATAGGCTCTGCCAAGAAATAGGGGCAGATGTGGGTATCCAATGCCATGTGCAGTTTTACTAAAGAAATATCAGGGTGTTCAGGTAGAGAAGAATAAGCACAGTGAACATGTAAATACCCCTTACCTAGTAGAGAAAACCAAGAACAGAGCACACAGGACAGGAGATTTGTGCTGCAACACATGAAGGTGAACGTGATACAGGGCAACACATACTGTACATATGAAAAGAAAAAGAAACAACACACACCCAAAGATTCCACCCCTTATCAAGGTTCAGGCTTCCTGTGGCAGATTTTCAGTAATGATACTTGGCAACACATACTTAATCCAAAAACAGAGTGCACAGAAGCGACAAGGCTAAATCAAGTGAAGGTTTGTTAAAGTTCAGAACAGCTTCCCCAAAGGAAGAATTCCATTTAAACATCTTCCCCGTGGCTGTAGCCCTCCACACAGATCAAGGGCAGCAAACAGTTCTGTGCTGAAACTTCCTAGGCTTCTGGGTTGCTTGAATTTCTTGCCAAAAAAGCCAGGGGGGCAGAGGGGGAGCGGGAGCGAAGATCCCTTTTAAATATGCCAGCTCTGCCGTGTGCTGAAGCTGCAGCCTTCCTGCTCCGGGCACATCCCCTTTCTCTCCCTCACCAGCCCCGACATGCTTCCCGGCACTCACTTGCTGAGATGGCTTCTTGCTGCCCACTGCCAGCCCAGCCGCAGCGGAAGCTTCCAGCCCATGCTGCTTCTTGGCCAGCGGCAGCAATGACCACTTCTCAGCCACTGCAGCTTCTTGCTGCCCTCACCGCCAGCCCACCACCAGCCCCGCTGCTACAAGTCTGAAGCTTCTGGCCCACGCTGCTTCTCGGCGGCAGTGAACTTCTTGCTGTCGGTGGTGTTTTTCGATTGTGCTGCTTCTCAGGCATGCCAACAGCTGCTTGGCCTCCGCGGCAGCAGAAATGACTCATGGCATAGAACACTTCTGGAGCCAAAGAAGATCAGCAAAAATTGCTCCCCTGTCTGCCTGAACGGTGGAAGTAAGGAAGCCTCAGCTACATTAGGAGCATCCTTCTGCTGCATTGTCACTTCACTGCTCAGTTTGTCAGCCTATAATTCATCACAGACCAAAATTTCAGGCAGCCATGTTTGTCCATCGGGCGGGGGAAATAAAGTCACAGTAAAGTGATTGTCAGAAGTCACAGAAATACTGTTATTTGGGTCCTCAGGGCACAGTCTGAGGGAACATGTTGCAAGCACCTTGTTGAAGTTCTGCAAGTCTAAAAGCCTCTTCACATGAGCATCTAAACCTGGGTTATCTGCCTCTGACCTAGGCTTGTGTGCTCATGTGAACTAGGGCAAAAACCCCAATCCCTGGTAGTCCAAATCCAGGAAACTTTGCTTCTAACCCTCAGTCTTAACCCAGGTTAGTTCACAGCAGGGGCCCTAGTACCCGTGTGTGTTAATCGTGTGTTCTCTTCCCACTGTGTTTTGAGGCTCCGGCAGCGAGCCGCCATGTTTGCTGGAGAGCTCTGTGGCTGAAGGGACTGTGATAGATGAATGTGTCACTGTGTACAGCCCGCTCTATGATCACTTGCTCAAAATGGCTTAAATGGGGCTTGCCCTGCCTCCTTCCCCCTTGTGGCCATTCAGAGGGTGCCTGCGATGTTATGAGGCTTTCCCTTCTCCTAGCAGTACGATGCATTGTGGAAAGGTTCCTCCGATTTTCAGCAAACTTCCCTGATCCGCTGCAGCACTTGTCTGGGAGCAGGGCTTGCAGAGTTCACCGGAGGCTCTGCTTGTCCGTTCTGCATGGGGTAAATACTCTTCCCAGCCCCAAACCACCCCCTCCTAATCATGTGCAAGAACCCAGAGTCAGGTCAGTGCCTGGGTGGTTGACTGCCTGAGAACTTCATGTGTGCCTCCTAGAATTCCATGATGGAAGAAAGACCCAGGATTATATAATCTGTACATTTAACAGATTAACATACATTTAACAAATCCTTAAATTTATGGATTTTATCCATAAAATCCATAATGAATTTAAATATAATCCATTTATAACAGTTACAATGAAGTGAGTGAGCTTTCAAGTGGAACTCAAAAGCTTGCTCACATCTTTTATAATTTTAGAGTTGGTCCCAAGTTCTAAATAATTATTGAATGCAAAAATAAAACCACTTCAAAGCCGTATAAATGGCCATCCTGATATTGTAAAGGGTGTGCTTGAGCACTTGCTTGAACTCCTGTATCCTACACAAATGTGCACCTATCTTTTGAGTCTAAAATGGGGCAGTTACGCAGAACCAAAGTCACAAGTGTGAAAAGCATACGGATTGCAGTTCATATGATGCTGAGACATGCTTGGAATGCCCCAGAGGAGCAAACAGAGTGTTAAGGCTTTTTTGGGGGGTGGGGAGGGTGGGTTGGTTGTTTGGTTGGTTGGTTTCAACAACACAGGGCCACAATGTGAAAATATGGTATTTGGCAACCTTGATCATGACAGTAGTTACAGCAGGTGCCAGGCCAAGTTGGGGCAGGGGGTGTTGGTGATGGATAGGATGTTCTTTGCTGCTGGTGGGTGGTGATACATTAACTAAAAAGAGAGGGGGTCGAGGCTTGGATGGCCTTGTAGCTAGAAGGCAGCAAAATGTGGACTGAAAGGAAAGCCAAGAGAATAGTTCTCATTGGGGAGGTCCAAGGATACTGCTCCAAAGGTGCTGACAGTGTGACAGGCAGGGAAGAGCCTCAGCTATGTATGTCCTTTACCATGAACCAAGGGGCAGCAGGTTCAGATCTGATCAGTGGCCAGTGAGGCACCAATGTATACACCATATTTCCAGAGGGATTGTGGAGGGCAGCTGATACATTCAGCTGTGTAGGTTCTTGTGAGGGCATGAATAGAAGTGGGGGCTGTTTGGGATTAGAAAGGGCAGCTCAGTGTATCAGCCAGGTGAGCACTCCTAAGGGGAAGCTTCGGTAGGACGCCTCCAAATACCAGCTGCAGCAGAGCAAGAACAGGAGAGGGGCATGCCTTCCTCTTCTGGTTGCGGGTTTCTCAGGGGCATCTGGTGATCCACTATGGGAAATAGGATGGTGGCCTTGGGCCAGATCCAGCAACGCTCTTCTTATGTTACGTTAGGCAGTTGCAGTAACAAAGCTCCTAATCAGGTGGCGTCCGGGTCATAGAGAAGCAAGAGTGCCTCCCACAATTCAGTGTCTGAAGATCAAGTGTTTAAAAGCAGAGACTTTTTATAGTTTTCTCCTTCTGTGATCTCCTAGCAGGGGCTGTAAAGGCCAAAATGTTCAACAGCAGAGGGTATAGTTAGAAATCTTTAGTGGCGGATCAGGAGGAAATGTGTGGATTTGGAGGTCGCTGATCAGATGGATTGCTTGGTAGGCCGCAATCAGTCAACTGTCTTGGAGCTTGTCATGGTTGCAATTTGGGGTGTGGTTATTCAGATTTCCAGGGCTTGCCTTTTGTCTAAGACCCCATTTACTCCATCTGGACATTTTATTTTATTTTATATGTTTGATTGATTGATTAATTGATTTCTATACTGCCCTTCCAAAAATGGCTCAGGGAGTTGCACATTAGAATAAAACTAAAATCAATTAACTGTTAAAATCCAAAACTGTAAAAACACAAAACCATTGTTAAACCATTTGAAACAGTTTTTAAAAACCTAAAAAACCAGACCAAACATTTACAGTTTAAAAACCCTGGTAGGCCAGGCCAAACAGATAGGTTTTAAAGGCTCTCCTGAAGGCCAATAATGAATTCAGATTATGGATTTCTGCCGGGAGTGCATTCCACAGCCCAGGAGCAGTTACAGAGAAGGTCCTCCTCTGAGTCGCCACCAGTTGTGTTGGTGGTAACTGAAGACAGACCTCCTCGAGTGACCTTAACGTGTGGTGGGGATCGTGCAGAAGAAGGCACTCTCTAAGATAACTGGGATCTAAGCCATTCAGGGCTTTAATGGTAATAACCGGCACTTTGTATTTTGCCCGGAAACATAACAGCAGCCAGTGCAACTGTTTCAAAACAGGCGTAAAATAGTTTCTCAGGGTTGCCCCAGAGACCAATCTGGCAGACGCATTATGAACTAACTGAAGTTTCCGAACTATGTACAAAGGCAGCCCCACATAGAGTGCATTGCAATCGTCAAGCCTGGAGGTTACCAGCTGATGCACCACGGTTTTGAGGTCGTCCTCTTCAAGGAATGGACGCAGCTGTCGAATCAGCCAAAGCTGATAGAAAACACTCCTGGCCATAGCCTCCACCTGAGATACCAGGGTGAGGCCTGGGTCCAGGAATACTCCCAAGCTGTGTACCTGCTCCTTCTGGGGGAGTGCAACCCCATCCAGCACAAGAAGATCTAACTCATCCCTCAAATTCTGAGCCCCTACAATGAGCAGTTCAGTTTCAGTTTGTTATCCCTCATTCAGCCCATTACTGCCTGTAGGCAGGCATTTAGGGAATGAATGCCATTTCCTGATTATGAAGATGTAGATTTGGGTGTCATCAGCATACTGATAACACCCAGCACCAAATCTCGTGATGACCTCACCCAGAAGTTTCATGACGATGTTGAAAAGCATTGGTGACAGAATAGAGCCCTGAGGGACTCGATATAACAGTTCCTGTTTGGAGGAGCAACTGCCACCAAGCGCCACCATCTGGAATCTGAGAGATAGGAGCAGAACCACTGCAAAGTAGTAGGGATGTGTATGAACCTGTTCGGGGGCTCTTTTATGGGCCTCTGAACAGGTTTGAACACTGGCCGTTTCGAATGTTCGGTGGGGGTGGGTTGTAGGACTTTAAGGGTGGGGGAGGATGCACTTATCTCTCTCTCTCCATTTCCCCCCCGCCTGTGCTGGAGTTCTGTAAAATCCCTTGGGGCGGCAGCATACCACCCTGCCGCCCCTTATTTGGCTGGAAGTGGCCAGAAGTACCGGGCATGTGTGCACATCGCATGTGTGCTCGTGCACATCAGACAGGCTTGTGTGTGATCACAACATGCACGCACGCACGCCCAGTATTTCTGGCCACTTCTGGCCAAAGAAGAAGGGGCGGCAGGGAGGTATGCTGCTGCCCCGAGAGATTTTACAGACAGAACTCCAGCACCAGTGGGGAGGGGGAGGGGGGAGGGGTAAGTGCATCTTCGCCCGCCCTTAATGTTCTACCTCCCACCCCTTCGAGCCACCTCCTCCCAGTTCCGTGCACATCCCTACAAAGCAGTGCCCCCCTATCCCCAACTCCCTCAGGCAATCCAGAAGCATACCATGGCCGATGGTATCAAATGCTGCTGGGAGATCCAGAAGAACCAGCAGAGTCACACTCCCTCTCCCCCAGTAAAAGTCATCCATCAGGCCGACCAAGGCTGTCTCAACCTCAAAGCCTGTTATAAAGCCAGTTTGAAATGAGTCTAGATAATCAGTTTCCTCCAAAACTGCTTGGAGCTGGTTGGCCACCACCCTCTCAATCAGCTTGCCCAACCAAGGGAGATTGGAGACTGGCCTATAACTATCCATCACTAAAGGGGTCCAGGGAAGGCTTCTTAAGAAGCAGTCTAACCATTGCCTCCTTCAAATACGGAAGCATCCTACCCTCCCTCATTGATGGATTTATGATATTGACTAGGCCACCTCCAACAATCTCCCTGCTAGATAGAAGCAGCCAAGTTGGGCAAGGATCCAGAGAACAAGTGGTAGGCTGCACTGCCCCAAGCAGCTTGTCCACATCCTCAGTAGTCACAGATTGAAACAGATCCAATCTAATACTGCAAGATGGATTGCTGGACACCTCCTTCACAGATTCTGCAAAAGTAGTGGAGTCCAAGTTTTTTGCTTCATTAAGAATTCAGGGTGGGTGTTTTGCTCTCTGCAGGACCCTTTTATTTTGGTCCAAATGGAGGCTGGTTTCTTTCCTGGCACCAAGCGCTTGTCTCTGCAACAGTCTTGCTCACGGTCGAAGCTAAATTCCAAGATGGAAGAGAGGCTGTCTGGTAACCATGTTGGCATTGTATCTGTTGTGAATAATTCAGGCTTTTGTTCTAGCCTTGTTTTTCTGCCCCTATTGGTTTGTTTCTTTTCGCTCTTCTCTTTTATGTCCCTTGGGAATCCCATCTGAGACAGGACTTGACAAGTTTTCTTTGGATCTAGAAGCCAACCCAGACATTTGGGAGCCAAAGAAAGGACACTTGACAAAATGACCAGACTGAGTGATGTACACTGTGGAGGGGAGAGGATTAATGGGCTTTTCTTTTTCACTTTTACAAGTAACATCTTTAGAACAGGAACAGGGCTGCCTGAGACGAAACGTGCTTGTTAAATAATTCTACCTCTGAACATGATAGTCTGCACACCACAGTTAAATTTCTGAGTGCCATGGCTCCCTTGCCCCTGGGATTTGTCAAGCCTTGATCTAAGAACAGTTGTGAGGACAGAGGAGCTGGTAGCTTTAAAGCTAAGTACAACACACTCTTGAATGGTATCATACAGTTCTGGTGCAGTCCAGAGAAACTAACGAAGGCTTCATTTGCTTAAGTGGATAGCACAAGCACAGAGTTATGTACCTTGCATTCCCTTTCTTTCTTGGGATTCAGCCCATTATTTAATATTTAATGACTTGTGGGACAGGTCATTACTTTCACTCTGTTTCTCCTTCCTTTATCCCACCCGAAAGGCTTAGATAAAGCACAACTGTGGATGGACAGAGCAATCTTATACTTGATCACTTTTTTACTTGCTTCTTCCATTGGAAATGGAAATGGTTTAAATGGTTTAAATGAAGGCGATTTAAATTGCCAAGAAAAAAGGTTGATTTAAAAAGTAGTTTACTATTTAGAAAATAAGCATATATAAATATTTTTTTATTTAGATAAGTACTTAGGGAATGTACTTACTTACGGAATGGTAGTTCTGTACATACTGGTTGATGTATATAAAAACATATTGGGGTGTATCCAGTGTTCCCTCTAACAGGGATTCCCAGATGTTGTTGACTGTAACTCCCATAATCCCCAGCCAAAGGCCACTGCAGCTGTGGATGCTGGGAGTTGTAGTGAACAACATCTGGGAATCCCTATTAAAGGGAACAGTGGTTATATTCTGTGTTCCACTGGCAAAAGGTCCTTTTCTTTGTGCAGGAAAAGGAATCTCCCTTCCCTCACCCCTCCCCATCTCTCTTTCTGTGGGTTGAGATCCTCTAGTACCTCATAGTATGTAGTACAGAGGACTGCAGAGGAAAGGGAAGATCAGTGAAAATGCCCCCACCCCCCGGAACTGCCTTCTGTTCACAGAAGACACAGATAAGATGTGTGGTTGCTTCATTCAGACAGCTGAACCTTGTGTCTCAGTGTTGCACTGCTTACATTTGCCACACTTCCTTTTCTACCTGGAGAAGAGATTTCTTCAAAATATTCCCAGATAACATTTAATTTACCTGCATCCATGACAGATTTTTGTAGACAGTTGCTGGCTGGAATCGACACTAAAAGGCACTTCTTTCCCATCTCCTTGTTTTAGTCTAGCTCTTTTTTTTCATCCTATAACTGCCCTATCCTACCCCACCCCAAACACACACACACACACACACACACACAGAGTAGTTACTGGGCAGATGAGCATTCTCCATGAGATGGAAGGTAAATGTCCATGTTCTTTCATTGGTTGGTAGAGTAATACACATTTATAGATAGAGTCCTGGTTTCAAACCACTTGCAGAGATCAGGTAGTTATTAGATCGGGGTAGGCAACCTTTGGCATTCCAGCAGTTGTTGAACTACAATTTCCATCATCCATGGCCACAAAACATTGTGGCTGGGGATGATGGGAGTTGCAGTTCAACAGCAAGCTGGAGTGTCAAAGGTTGCCTATCCCTATGCTAGACATTGTAGGAAGAAAAGGTCACTCAGATGATTTGGCTGATTTGCCATCCCTGCTTGGCCCCTGGTATCAAGCCATGATACAAGTACATGAACTACTGTGCCATGTGATGACCTGGAATTGTTCTTGCTTTAAAAGGGAAGCAGTGTTCCATAAATTCATGAGGGCCTTCAGTTTTAAGAACTGAACATGATTATATTGTTTACATTAAATTCAGAGTTCATTTTAAACCAGCTAAAAAGAGAAACATATGAACATGGAAATTTTCTTTCTTTTTTATAAACCATCTTATAAAATCTAAGAAAATTGTTGGTTTTCATCCAACTTGGTTGAAACTGGTTTGCCCAGTTTGAGAGAGTTAAAACTAGAAGCAGTTATTTATTTCATTTAAGAGATTATTTGGATTGTGGTGGGGGAAATGGAGATGGGATTAGGCTCGATTTCCTTGGTAGTATTCTGCTTAAACTGCCTATAAGCCTGTTTCTGCATCTCGGTAATGATGCCATGTTCAGCCTGTATGTTTGTAAATTAGCAAATTATTCTCCAAACACCATCACGCTCTAGATCTCTTTCCTCCAGGGGGGAAAAACCATAGCCTTTGAAGGTTACCCTGAACTTCCTGTCACTGCAGGAAAGGGAGGCATGAAACAGCATAGCTCAATTTCTAAGGGTTGCTGATACCATCTTGTTTCCTGAAAATCCTTTTGCAATACCCTTACTAATGGTTTTAATAACACTTTAAAACTTTCCCTGCTTTAGGTATATAGCAGTTCTGGGTTTCCCTCCTCCAATTTTAGGATCTTTATAAATGTTTGGACAATATATTTATTTTTTAAAATGTTTAGGGCATGAGGACAGTAGGGGAATCTGTTCCTTTCATGCAGTGTGTCTGTTCCCTGTACAAATGGCTCCTGTGTGCAGCCCTGCACTCTGTGCACAGGTGGATGTGGAGCATAGTAGGAACAAATAGCTGTTGTTTCAACACCTCCACCCACACACACACTATATTGTTCTTGTTTCCTAGATACTGCATCTCTTAAGCTTCCTGCTTTAGCCTAAAATAACAGAATAGGAAATGTGAGAGTCTTGTCTATTGGGCTTGGACTACAACTCTCATCATTCTCCAGCCACAGTGGCCAATTGTGAGAGATGATGGGAGTTGTAGGCCACCATCTGCAGGAGGGCCAAAGTTGTGCATCCCAGGGGTAGGAGAAGAGTTATGAGACAAGTCTTACGTCCTTGGCTAGGAACAAATTTCCATCAAGGTAATGTATTTGACATCAAGCCCCAGAGAAAATATCTGCAATCCTGTATGAAATCTTCTCTGTTTTCAGTCATGAATCGCCCTGGAGTTTTTGCAGCTGAAGTTGGGCTACTCAGTGATTCTACAAGAGCCCTTGAACTGTGTGAAAGATTCTAAAATCAAACTGAGTATCTTTTGTCTACCTGATCAGCTTAGGAAGGAATGTTTCTTAAAGTCAGATGGGTTGTTCTCTCTCCAAACCCTGCTGCTGCTTCCCAAGTTTTCCCTGGAAGCCTTGTTGACTATGTCCCCTAATGCTACACCCATGTTATAAATTCAAACCAGTTATTTTTTTTAAAAAATGTGATTTTTGTAATGAACCCCTCAGAACTTTATTTACTGTTCTGCAAGGGTTCTCTTGGAAAAGCAACAGCAGAATGAATTCAGACCTGAAATTGACTTGATGACTGTAACATCAAGTGTTGACTTTGCATATCTAAAATGTCAGTCACACATGTGAAACAGACCTAAAACCAGTTTAGGTTTATTGCGAAGCTACCTTGGTATGCGTTGATCCTCCTTGCATCTGTCCTGAGACCATACTGTAATTTGGTTGTGATTGCCCTGACAAAATTCCTAGTTTGTACCTTATAGTTTCTGCAGATGTGAGAAAGATCGGAATGTAGGAAGCTGCCTTATACTGAGTCAGACTGATGGGCCATTTAGCTTAGTACCGTCCATACTGACTGGCAGCAGTTCTCCCAAGGTTACAGGAGGGAGTCTTTTTTCCAGCCCTACATTGAACCTGGGATCTTCTGCGTGTAAGGCAGATGAGCTATGGCCTCCGGGCTGTCCTTGGGGCATGGCAAGCAGGGCGACTTTTTAAACCGCCATGAGAATTAATTAGAAGGGGGGGCCCCGCACTGGCTGATTTGCCCCGGGGCCCACACTCTGCCAGGGCTCTCTAAGGACAGCCCTGTATGGCCCCATCCTCATGATGTGTCTTTGTAATTCGCATGTTTTCTGGCTTTGGGGACTTTAAAAGTCTTTTAATTAGATATTGCTTTAACTGTGCTTTAATAGTTTTAACTTTTTAAATTTTCATTCTTGAAATATGTTAATCTTTTTATTGGTTGTTTTTATTGTCCTGTAAACCGCCCAGAGAACTTAACGTTTTGAGCAGCATAGAAATATGCTAAATAAATAAAATAAAATAAAGAGAAAGGCCAGGAAAAAAGTATCCAGTGGCATCTCAAAAACATGAAAGCACACAAAATACAGCTAGACAAATTCCATAAACATTTCAAGTTCTTAATAATGTTCATTAAGTTTTCTTCTAAGTATCTGGGAGAAAAGTGGGAGTACAAGATTCATAGAATTGGGGGCAGAGAAAGAAGATGATGCTTGTTACTCGGATTAAACACCCATCCACCTCTCCTGTATTCTACCAAATAAAACCACATGGCTCTGTGGTTGCCAGGAGTTGACCTGACTCGACAGCGCAACTTTACTTTACTGTACACCTCCTGAGAAGAACATAAGAACAGCCCTGCTGGATCTGGCCCATAGCCTATCTAGTTCACCATCCTGTTTCACACAGTAGCCCACCAGATGCCGCTGGAAGCCTACGGGCAAGAGGTGAGGGCATGCCCTCCTGTTGCTGCTCCCCTCCAACCGGTATTTAGAGGCATCTCACCTCTTAGGCTGGAGGTGGCCTATAGCCCTCAGATTAGTAGTCATTGATAGACTTGTCCTCCATGAATTTATCTAAGCCCTTCTTAAACCCCCGGGTGTTGTAGCTTTACCTCGTAGGGAAGGTGCTCTAGGCCCCTGATCATCTTGGTTGCCCTTTTCTGCACCTTCTCCAGTTCTGTAATGTCCTTTCTTAGGTATGGTGACCAGAACTGTACTCAAAACTCCTAATGTGGCCACACCATAGATTTGTATACAGGCATTATGATATTAGCAGTTTTATTTTCGATCCCCTTCCTAATGATTCCAAGCACGGCATTTGCCTTTTTCACAGCTGCTGCACATTGTGCCAACACTTTCATTTCTAATCTTTATCTGAAAGGGCCCATGTGCTTTTGAGATTTTGGTTTCTTTTCCTGTCATCTTTGTTAAACACTTTGTTAAAAAGTGTTAAACACTTTGTTAAAAAGTACACAGAGATTTTGGAATTTTTTGTAGAATCTTGCGTATTGCATGCCAGGGGCTTTTTCTGCAGTCAACTATGTGAATAATTATACACATTTGTCTAGTCTTTACTTACATGGGCAGATTTCTCAAGGCTCTTCTGGAAGTGGAGCCCCTTTTGGGGGGGGGTGCCATGAGTGGCTTGTTGACCTCCTTTGACAGCATCCTGCAGTTCTCTGAACTTTCTTGTGAATTAATTTCTTCTCAAGCATTGCCATAGACAGGATTTCATCTTCATTGACTTTCAGATCATAATTTAGATTCTTAGCAGATATAATCACAAATCTTTGGTTTATATTATAAACTTCTCCAAGGTAGTATTCTCCTTTTGCCTATGTATATCTTTAAGGTTTTGCCATGTGCCCTGAAGTTGCTGTGTGAGTATTGGTCTAGTTTGTGTGACACACAAGAGCAAAGATTAGCAGCTGGTGCAAAATTGTTCAAGATAATAGTGTGTGAAGGAATCTTGATTACTGTTAGCAGATTTGTGTGTGTTCTGATATATCACGAGTTTACAGCTCAAGCATGAAATTTCACATCTTGAAAATCTTAATTCGCTTCTTTTAAAAAGCAAGTTTCTAGCCCCCACGAAGGAAAGTTTGGAGAAGCAAAGGCAGTGCCCCGTGAAAGCTTTGAAAGCATAGTTGCTGCTTGCCATAGAGTGGGATTTAGCAGCCTACACAGTTCTTGTTTCCCATATTATTATTCCATATCCTCTTGCCTACTGCCTATCTCTCTGCTTTTTTCCACTCTGTTCCTTTCCTTCCTTGACGCGTGCACTCGTAATGTTGCCAAGCAAAATCTTTTGCAGAACAAATTATGCAAAGAAAAAATATATTTGTACTTTATTTGAAAATGTCTTTCTGACAGTAGAAAATCGTTTTCCTTTTTGACCACACACACAGACATACTACAAAAGGAGTATAATCTCATGTTCAAACTGTTCCCAAAGCTCTGGTTGTTGTAAGCAAATGACAAATAATGTATCTGATGACTCCGTAATTGCCCTGTTCATTGTACAAAACGCATACCAGACCCACAGCAGTTCAAGTAAAGCAGCACACTTACCTGAAAATGTCGAATGGAAGCAGCACCAAATCAGGCTCAGGCTAGAGAGAGGTCTTCACTTAGCGATGGCACAAAGGAGCACTTGCCTAGAAGCCTGCTTTGATAGAGCAGCGCAGGAAACATGCAAATGACTTAAATGTATTTTGTTCCTCTTAGACTTATTACCTCTTCCTTCTATTGTAATGGCTTCCTCTTGCATCAATCAGATGCATAGATTCAGAGAGTAATTGCTGGAGGAAGTGGAAAATCCCAAAATTGAAGCAGAATTGAGAACAATTAAAGGATACAATTAAAGGATAGCTCTGGGGGAATTGAGAACAATTAAAGGATACTCTCTCTCTGATGTTTTCATCAGCTAGCCCCAGCTATCCACCAGTGTGTGCTGCCTTGCTGCCCTCGTATATTACGATACTGCTTTCATTTGTGGGCCCACATGCAAATGTTGGCAGAAAAGATGGTGCAGCAAAAGCAAATGGCAGCAGTCTACTCTGCTACCGCCTGTCCTGCCAAGGTAGCTGCTGCAAGTAGGGTGCTTAACTTGCCCTATTTGACAAGTTGCTTCTTCATACATCTGTTGCTGCCAATCAGAGTTTCCTTGTAGATGCTCCTTGGAGTAGGCTAATGTAATGCTTCACATCAGCCAGTTTAATGCGATTGCTGGGTGTGGGTGTGGGTGGGGATAATTCAGTCCCCATCTCCTTTTTGTTAGGTGGATGGTAGGCATGAAAGATTAACCGGGGGTTATTTAAAAAGAAGCAATTTATTATTAATGGGGGAGGGAAAACCTACATCATATCTTCTTCACTATGACAGAAGAAGAGGACAGCCTTCTTCACTATGAGCCCCATTGCTAATTGAGATCATCTGGAGAAGTTTGTCTGCAGTTGCCACCAGCTGGTCTGGTGGGCTTCCTCTGTTGCCACTCTGAGACTCTGGAATGTGCTCCATGCTGAAATGAGAGCCTCCCCATCTCTGACAACTTTTAAAAAGTCTCTATAGACGCAGCCAGCTAATGGTGCAGAGGGGAAATGACTTGACTAGCAAGCCAGAGGTTGCCAGTTTGAATCCCTGCTTGTATGTTTCCCAGACTATGGGAAACACCTATATTGGGTAGCAGCGATATAGGAAGATGCTGAAAGGCATTATCTCATACTGTGCTGGAGATGGCAATGGCAAACCCCTCCTGTATTCTACCAAAGATAACCATGGGGCTCTGTGGTCTCCAGGAATCAACACCGACTCGACAGCATGCTTTTCCTTTTAAAGACACATTTATTCACCCAAGCTTTTTAACTAGACTTCTGGTTTTAAATTGTTTTAAAGTTTTAATTGCTATAAATTGCCCAGAGATGGAAGTTTGGGGCAGCGTACAAATACAACTAAATAAATAAATAAATACTGCTTTACCTTGCTGTTTTAGTTTGACATTGGGCTGGGGAGGGAAGCGCCCAGGCAGAAATTCAACAGGTACAACTTTCCCAACCACTATCTAGAAATGCACTTGATTAATTTCTGCCTAGTATATTGTACAAGGCACAGTGCTTCCCTAAAATGCCACCTAGTATGGTAAATGTCCAGCAGAAGTTCAGCTGGAAATTCAGACTTGTTATAACATTGATCCAAATTTGCTTTAACTTATTGGTCAAAGGGGAGTAGGATGTGCTTCCTAAACAAATATAAAAATATATTTGTGTGGTGTATGTCTGTAATTTAAAGGGTTGAGATCTACTATTTGGAATTAATGGTCCTATAACCTACTTTAAAAAGGATGCTGCTGGGAATAATACTATGCTTTTATTACCGCTTGCTCAGAGAATTGTTCTGTATAAGATCAAAGTATATTAGAAATGACAGGAATTGTTTGACTTTGTTATAAATTGTCTCAGGAGAAGTCAGGATGGCTCTTGGTAAATAATAGTGATTAGTGAGGATTTTCACCCATATTGTGGCTACTTAACTGCTGGCAGCTTCAAAAGCTGAAGAAAAAAATAATAAGAATGCTGTTAAATTATCAGATGGAGAATTATGTGCTACTTTATTCTGTTCTAACCACTATGATGGCCCGTGGGCTCAGTTAGTATTTTTATCAGCACTGTTTCAATTTGCATAGCAATTCTTTGCTCTTTGGTATGGACTATGGTTAAGCAAATTTGATTCAAATTCTGACAAATCAGGAATGAGCTTTGAAAATCCCATCGCATTTTACTCTTAACCCCTGCAGCATTTGGCTAGAGAGAGAAACTGCGCTCTCTTCCTGTGACTGGCACGCGGAGCCATCCCAGCATTCTACATCATGGGTAACTTCCCTCCGTGATATAATGCCCTCGACAGGGCTGCTTTTTCCCTCTTTTGAGGATTAGAGCAAGCTGCAAGCAAGACAGTTCTGATATTTTCCTTCTTTTGAGGCTTATTGTCTAAATCTAGATAATTTGGGGCAGAAAAGAAGTATTAGAACAGAGGCTGAATGGAGAAGGGGAAATGCTACCTGAAATTACTAGGAACATGAGAGCCCACAAATGAATTTACCAGTCCTAACATTCTGAACGTCAAATACTTGTTTTGGGAAATGTGATTGGTCTTTGAACGGCTAAATACATTTTTATATATATATATATATATATATATATATATATAGAGAGAGAGAGAGAGAGAGAGAGAGAGAGAGAGAGAGAGAGAGAGAGAGAGGAAGTGTTAAGTATTTTAAGGGGGTTTAAAGTTGTGTGATAAAAAATGAGCAGATGTTATAAGATATGATCTGATATGTATACTTCATTTTATTTATTTAGTTAGTTTTATTTATCTATCTATCATTTTTGTGCATTGCCCCAAACTTCCATTTCTGGGTGGTTTACAACATTGTGGTTTACAACATTACTTCTCCAACTGAGAAGCAGCTCAGTGGGTCGAACAGGCCTTGATGCATATTCTTTGGATCTAGGAGCCAGCCCCAAATTTGAAGAGCCAGACATTTGACAAAATTACTGGACTTAGTGACAGTCATTGTGGAGGGGGAGAGTAAATGAACTTCTCTTTATCCCCTTTACAAGTAACATATTTATAACAGAAACAGGGCTGCCTGATACAAATAAAGATTTTATTAAGTCTGGCTCTGAATATCCTAGTCTAGGCGCCACAGTTAAATTTCAAGGTGCCATGGCTCCTTGGCTTCTGGGATTTGTCGAGCCCTGGGGTAGAATGTTGAATGGGCTGTGGAGATCCGGGTTCA
The DNA here is from genome assembly GCF_027244095.1 of Hemicordylus capensis. Taxonomy (NCBI): domain Eukaryota; kingdom Metazoa; phylum Chordata; class Lepidosauria; order Squamata; family Cordylidae; genus Hemicordylus; species Hemicordylus capensis. The sequence continues at coordinate 22,995,036 of NC_069660.1, read as the reverse complement.
AATCCTGACTTGGGCTTGCAGCTCACTGGGTATCCTTGAACGTGTTATTCTTTCTCAGCCTAATCTACCTCACAAGATTATTGTGGTTAAAAAAATATTCTTGTAACCACCCTGAGCTCCTTGGAGGATGGGTAGGTTATCTCCAAAGTGATGGGGGCAAGATCCCTTTAGATGATTTAAAATCAATAATTGAAGGGGGGAATCCATATTGAGTTAATCATATGGCCCTGATTCAGAGGAGGTAAGTCATATTTCAGATTGGACATTTGGGACTAAAGTGTGCCGCCTCCATTGTCTATGTGATTTAAGTGTTTCTAACTTTCTTTGGATTGGGGCCTATATGTATTTCTGCATAGATCTTGATTATTTGCAAATGAAAGAAACAAGTAGTTCGCTCAGTGAATTAATGGCCCAGCAAGCTAGGGCTGACTGCAGAAATGACAGAGAGAACAAACATCAGGGTTAGAGAAAGAAAGCGAAAGATGCACATTTGAATCCACCTGGAAATATTTAATGTTGTGTTCAAGAAAGCAATCATAATATGCCTGAAGTGCTTTGCACTCTGAGTTTGTTTTTTTTAATGTGAACAATAAATTACTTTACATTATTTCTTGTTTTCTGCAGTCTTAAAAAGATAGTGTTTCCTTTCTCTCTTAAAGTGTGGGATCCCTTTTCAAGATGATGACGTGATTGTACTTAATGGCACTAAAGAGGATGTTGAAGTGCTGAAAAGAAGAATGGAAGAGAGGAGGCTTAAGAGCAAACTGGGGAAGGTAGGATCTTTGTATATGCTTTGTCTGAAGTATTTGTGCATGTGGTAACAGGAAATATGAAGAACTGAGTGCAAAGTGGTGAATTGCTCTTTTGGCACAGAGGTTCTTGATTCTGAAGTAGTAGGACCCGCTGCTGGTAGGAATGCTTCAATGGCCAGGATCCGCAGAGCTGCTCTTTGCATGCCCAAGGCCGTGCCCAGTGGCATTCTCAACTTTCCTATGTCAGACCTCCATGCCATCTTATAAACTGTCACCACTGAGAGTTCCAGTAGCCTCTGTGTAATTAGCACTGGCTGACATTTTGCACAGGCTTATTGTGTTTCCGATCAGCCCATGCTGCTGCAGGTCTCTAAAAAAAAACTCAGGGGTTTTGCACAAGAGCACTCTTGCACAAATGCTTAAAGCCATGCACACACTCCAGAAGCAGAACCTACATAGTTATTCTTTTACAAAGCCTTCTTCCTGCTCATTGCAAATATGAATTGTTCAGCAAGTTATCAACAGAGGAGTAAACCCATTGGCTTTCTCAGCTGATGTTTTATTCAGTTGCTTTCAGGCAGAACAGTAATTGTTCCTTGATTTAGCTCACAGCACCCTGGTGATCAGGACTGTAAAATATCAAAGAGTCCAAGATGTTTAGGTTACTCAAGCACCTGCACCACATCCATGAATTAATCTGGGGTGCAGATACCTTGTGCATCAATCCCAAACTTCACACATATACAGGCACACTAATATGCAAACACAATCCAACTGAACAATCACCAGCCCATGGTCTCAGGGTCCATCTACCTTTTAAGAGAATAGGAATTGTCTTGCTGGAATGACCAGCGGTCTATCTTGTCCACCACTTCAGTGACACAGTCAGATGCCTCTACATTGCCATTCTCCTTTCCTGGGCCAAGAAAGCAAATAGACAGGCGGAATCGTGGACTGTGCTTCTTCGGTTGGATTTTGTGGAGTGTGTATTAGTATGTATGCATCTGTGTAAGGTTTGAGGTGGTGAGCAGAGTATCTACATCCCAGATTACTCCAAGGATGCAATGCAAGTGTTTGCATCAGTGGACCAGGCATGTCATGATATAAAGCAGCTTAATCTTGGCTCCTACATTCTGTTCTCAGATAATACATTGAACAGAAATGGACAGATTTCCAAAGTCCAGCATCCAAAGGAAGAAGTTCCATTATATCTCGGATTGGAACCCAGTCTTCTTTCACCTACCTATATCCCTTTCGTTTTTGATGGAGCGGGCAATGTGCCATTCAGTATAACCGTTTCTATTTTATGCTTAATCATACAAATTATTGCTGGTGCAGTGAAATGATTGGCTGTTTCTGAGTCACTGTAGCCAGTGTGGTGTAGTAGTTAAGAGTTTTGGGCATAGTTCAGGATCGAAATCCCTGCTCCGCCCCAAAGATTAATTGGGCCAACATACCTTTTCAGCCTAGTCTACCTCACAGGGTTGTTGTAAGGATTAAAAGGGGGAATATCACCTGACATACCATGCAACACTCCATGCACATTTAGTGCGAGCGGGCGGGGGGCATTGCTGTGTGTTTATAATGCTGGTTGTGAAAGTTAAGAGAGTGCCTTCTTCATGAACCCCGCCACCAAGATTATTGGGGGATGTCCAGTTGCAGTTGCCACCACTTGTTTGGTGGCGATCTAAAACCGGGCCTTCTCTAGGGTTGCCACAGGGCTCTGGAACACACTCCCAAATGAAATCAGAATCACCCCATCTCTGGTTGCTTTTAATCGACCTTTGAAAACACCCCTGTTTTATCAGGCTTTTTGATGTTTTTAAGTTATTTGTGGTACTTTTAATCTGTTATATATTATTTTGAGGTTTTAGTTGCTGTTTGGTTAGATTATAAACCAACCTGAGATTTTATATAGGGCAGTATATAAATACAATTGATCAATCAATAGTATTTATTTATTTATTTATTTATTCATTCATTCATTCATTCATTCAATTTCTATACCACCCTTCCAAAAATGGCTCAGGATGGCTTAGACAGAGAAATAATAAATAAATAAGATGGATCCCTGTCCCCAAAGGGCTCACAATCTAAAAAGAAACATAAGATAGACACCAGCAACAGTCACTGGAAGTACTGTGCTGGGGGTGTGTGGATAGGACTAGTTACTCTCCCCCACTCAATAAAGAGAATCTTTATAAAAAGATGCCTCTTTGTCAAGTTAGCAGGAGTTAAAGCGCAATTTGTGCAAATGTTGAAATAGTACAAGAAGACTTTGCAATTGGAAATACTGGCTGTGTGATTGCACATGTTCCTTGTGTAATTTTGTCATTTTGGCAAGTGTGCACTTTTGCAACTTGCATTAGGAAGACACAGCAGCTCCCACACTGTGCTAAACACACATGGAGCATTGCACAGTATGTCAGTCATTATGTACACTACCTTCAGCTCCTTGGAAGATGGGGCGAGGGACAGAACACTGCATAGCACTAATTAAAAGTAAGTTTTGTGTTGGAGGTTGGATACCATCTAAGCATATGGTATCTCTAGGCAACTCTTGGTGGGAATGTATTCAGTTAGCTTCCCAAGCTGAATCTTCCCAACTTGTGGGTTCTCCTGAAAGTCACTTTTGTGTCTAAAATCTCACGTGAGAAGGACTGTTTTGTTGCCACCTCCAAGAAAACATGTGCAGGAGATTGGCAGGATGCGGGTCTCATATTTGTGTCTGAGCTCCTCTGACGGCACATCCTTGACCATGTTTTGTCTGCCTTTCTTCTACATTTCTTGTGGAAATGCACAGCATAGGTAACATTAGAAGCAGCCCCAAGAAAATAGTAAAGGTGTAAAGTGTGCCAGCGAGTCGGTGTTGACTCCTGGCTCCCCCAGAGCCCTGTGGTTGTCTTTCGTAGAATACAGGAGGGGTTTGCCATTGCCATCTCCCGCGCAGTCTGAGATGATGCCTTTCGACATCTTCCTATATCGCTGCTGCCCGATACAGGTGTTTCCCATAGTCTGGGAAACACACCAGCGGGGATTCGAATTGGCAACCTCTGGCTTGCTGATCGGCCTCAATCGTGGTGCTTCACGTGGGCAGCCAAACCATGGCAAGGCTGCTCAAGCCTTGGTTTGGCTGCTCATGTGAAGAGCCTCCTTGTCTTCTTATGATGAAGCAGATAACTGAAATTTAAGAGGACTGATGGAGACTTCCAAAGCTTGTCAGTTTCAAGAACTGGACAAGCTTGCCCCATTAGCCCAACTTTCGAACCCCGCCTTTAGCACCCCCTACCCCAGGTCTGGGGTTGTGTGCGTGTGCTCGGACTGCATGTTTCCCGAGTGCATACAGACTCGCAGGAGAATCCTCCAATTAGGGATGTGCACGAACCGGTCTGGAGGCCATTGTAGAGGCCTCGGAACTGGTTTGAATGTGGCACAATTTGAAGGTTCGGCACCGGGAAGGGCGGGTTCTTCAAGGGCCGGGGGGTTGCACTTACCCCTCTCGCCACTTTCCCCCACCAGCGCTCCTTTTTAAAAAAACTTCTTGGGGCAGCAGCGTACCTCCCTGCCGCCCCTGCCCCCGTTTTCAGCCAGAAGTGGCCAGGAGTACCGTGTGCACGTCACACGCACGTCAGACTGCAGGCGCGCGCAGTACTTCTGGCGAAAAACGGGGGCAGGGGTGGCAGGGAGGTACGCTGCTGCCCCAAGAAGTGTTTTTCTTTTTAAGGAGTGCCGGTGGGGGGAAAGCAGTGGGAGGGATAAGTGCAACCCCCACCATTAAGAAACCCCCCCCCCCCCGCACCAGACCGCAAAGGCGCAGTTCCGTGCACACCACTACCTCCAATGCGCCACGCTCATTGTGCGGTGCATTGTGAGATATCTAGATTTCGGGACGCATTTTCTCAGCCTCTAAAACTCCGCACTGCCCGGCACAGCACGGATCATATGGACGCGTGAGATGTGTGTCCCACGCATGGACCTTGATCGTCTGGCAGGAAGGTAAGCAGGATCTTGCCTTCCCCCTGCACCCTCCTCACTCGCCAACAGTGGTCATGTGCACAACCGTATTGAGTGGCAGCAGGATGGAATGAGAGCCATCTTCCTTGCATTTGTTAGTCATAATCGTCACTGGCAGTTAGAAAGAAGTTCCTTACTGCCACCTGCTGGATGAGACGTGGATACATATTTGCTATGTGATCATTCCTTATAAATAATATTACATCACTTCAACAATGCATATAAAATATATCATGTATTTGGCCTCATTTAGCTGTTCCCTTACAAATTTTGTAGAATTCTTATACCTGGGAGAAGGACAGTCTTCTGTTGTTGCCCATATAGGGCATAGAGAATGATAATATATGCTAGATCAGGTACTCCATTATACCAGTCAGACACATAGATTACTGTGGGGCCAGTTCAGACATCACATGGAGACAAGATTAAACCTTGACCTTGCACACTTGTCAGTCAGCTTCAGAAGCATACATTCCCCCCTCCCCTCCCTGTGTGTGAGTCGGAAAAATTCTGCTTCCAATTGTGGTTAGAAGCAAGCCAGGACCAGTCGTGATGTTTGAGCTGACTGACCATGGCTTTTTCAATCCAAAGTTGCAAAATAAGTCATGATCAAAACTCAAGATTTGAAGTTGGGTACACATTGTGGGTTTTTTTGCATTTTTGGATTGAATAAACCAGGATCAATCAATCATTCATTCATTCATTCATTCATTCAGTTAAATAATGCCTGACTCTGAAGACTCTAGGCAGTTCACAAAAGTAAATGCAAGAAAAGAAAAATAAAGCAGCCATTAAAACAACAATTTAAAACATTTACAGATTACTAAAAAGGCAGGCTAAAAAGATGTGTCTTAAGTGCTCTTTTAAAGTCAGGTAAAGATGCTGAATCACAAATGGCTATAGGGAGTGCATTCCAGAGCCCAGGAGCAACCACAGAGAAGGCCTGCTCCCAAGTCGCCCCCAGATAAGCTGGTGATATCCCGAGACAAACCTCTCTCGATTACCTCAATGTGCGGTGGAGATCATGCCGAAGGCGCTCTCCCAGATAACTCTGTCCTAAGCCATTTAGGACTTTAAAGGAGATCACCAGCATTTTATATTTTGCCTGGAAACCTATTGGTAGCCAATGCAGTTGCTTTGAAACAGGCATAATGTGTTCTCTTTGAGAAACGCCGGAGACCAATCTAGCCACTGCATTTTGGAACAACTGAAGTTTCCAAACCATATACAAAGGCAGCCCCACGTAGAGTGCATTGCAGAAGTCAAGCTTAGAGGTTACCAGAGAGTGCACCACAGTTCTGAGATCATTCTCTTCAAGGAATGGATGAAGCTGTTGTATCATCTGAAGTTGATAGAAAGCGCTCTTGGCTCGAGCCTCAACCTGAGAAACCAGAGTGAAGCCTGGGTCCAGAAGCACTGCCAAGTTACATTCCTGTTCCTTTAGGGGGGGAGTGCAACCCCATTGATAACAGGAAGATCTGTCACATCCTACAAAGCATGACCCATTACCATGAGTACCTCCATCTTGTTTGGATTCAGTTTCAATTATCCCTCATCCAGTCCATTACTGCCTGTAGGCAGGCATTTAGGGGAGTTATACCATTTCTGGGCTTTTGAGGGTTTGTTTGTTGTTATTCTGTCTCTCACAGCTACAATAAACCTACCATTCCAATTATAGCCTGCTCATTTCTGTGTCAGAGGGCAAACGGACAAAATCAGCAGGGGATCAAATACTTATTTCCCTCACTGTAGCTTAGTATTGTCTACATCAGGCCTGCTCAACTTCGGCCCTCCTGCAGATGTTGGCCTACAACTCCCATAATCCCTATTGGCGACTGTGCCTGGGAATTATGAGAGTTGTAGTCCAAAAACAGCTGGGGGACCTAAGTTGAGCAGGCCTGGTCTACAGTGACTGGGTAGCGGCTCTCCAAGGTTTGAGGCAGAAGTCTTTCCCAGTCCTACCTGGAGACACCAGTGGTTGGACTGGGAACCTTCTGTATGGAATGCAGATGTTCTACTACTGTATGGAAAGCTGAGGCCCCATCTCCAAAGGTGGCATATGTGGGTCTCCCACCCAGGCACTAACCATACCAAAACTTACTTAGCTTCAGCAAGGTGGCTGTATTAAGTGCCCGTAGACCATGCTCTGGGACCTTTTGATTTGAATCTTGGGGATCATGGAATCTTGAATTTGTCCCTCCCACTGTCAAAGGGTCAACATAGGAAGCTGCCATCTACTGAGTCAGACCATTGGTCTATCTAGCTCAGTATTGTCTTCACAGACTGGCAGCGGCTTCTTCAAGGTTGCAGGCAAGAGTCTCTCTCAGCCCTATCTTGGAGAAGCCAGGGAGGGAACTTGGAACCTTCTGCTCTTCCCAGGGCGGCTCCATCCCCTAAGGGGAATGTCTTCCAGTGCTCACACATCGTCTCCCATTCATATTCAACCAGGGCAGACCCTGCTTAGCTAAGGGGACAAGTCATGCTTGTTACCACAAGACCAGCTCTCCTCTCCTCCAAGTTCACGCTACTTTTCAAAACATGTTCCGGATACTAAGGTCAGATTAGTGTACTATTGCCTCTCAAAGATGAGCCTTCCTTTCCTAAATTCTGCTTCTCTTCAACTTGTAAGCTCTCTGCATCCAATTTAAAAGAGCACAAGTTGCACACAGGACTGTATAAGTTGGCTTATTTTCCCCAGGTTTATGGGCCTCGCTTTCGCCATGAACATCTTTGTGTAGTGGGAAAAACACAAGAGTAACTGTTTGGAAAGAATTTTCTTGTATAAAGTATCTTAATTAATAAAGTTACTATTAGAGGTATCTAAAGGGGTTGTGTAGTTGCACAATTGAATCTTGTCACTCCTCAAGATCCTGAAATGTTATCAAGTTTGTTTCCGTTATTTCAGAAATCCAAGAAATCTAAGGCAGCAGAGACCATTGTGAAGCCTGATACTAAGGAAGGTAAGTTTGCTATCATATGCAGATGCATTAAGCAGCTTTTCCAAATGTTTATTCTAGGTGGATAATTGCATCATTACTCTCTCTTGTTCCACAGGGTTCAGGTGTCATTCCTCCAAGTAGTGTTTCTGTTGTAGGGAAGTTGCAGGGTTCTCTTTATGGCAAGCCGGAATGGGTACAACCATCTCAGTGACTATCCTAAAGCAACGCTATCATTCATTCATTCATTCATTCATTCATTTATTTATTTAACACGTGTATACCGCCCAAAACGCAGGTCTCTGGGCGGTTTATCCTTTACTGACTGAGGCATTCTCCTCTCTCTTCCCCCACCCTTTCCAAAGCTGCCTGCAGCAGAATGAGGTTGGAAAATGGGCTGTACCACTTCAGCGGGGTGTGTGTGTGCACGTGTGTGCGTACACACACACACACACACACACACACCATGACAAAGAGATAGAGGCATTATTGTTCTGATCAGCAGCAGAAGCAGACACATGGGTGTTGTAACATTTAGTGGCCCTATATTGCTGAGGGTTGTTTGTTTGTTTGTTTAATTTATTTGATTGCAATCCAGTCCCACTAAATAAGAGCTTTGCCAGTGATTTTAGTAGACTGCAGATTTCACCTTTTAATTCCCTACCCTGCCCTTTTTCTGTTTTAAGATTTACCTGGACCATCTCAAGTAAATACTGAAAAGGATGCCACAACAATTAATTCTGGAGAAAAGAGGAACATTGCATTTTGTAAAGGTTCAGGTTGGTATAAAATTTCTGTTGCAATTCATATGTGGATTTCCTCACATCTACTATTACTACTGCTTATATACCACTTTTCAACAAAAGTTTTCAAAGTGATTTACATGGAAGAATAAATAAGATGGTTCCCTGTCCCCAAAGAGCTCACTCAAGGTAGACACCAGGAGCAAGAGTCACTGGAGGGACATTGTGCTGGGGTTGGTTAGGTTGCTCTCCAACTCCTAAATAGAAGAGAATCACCACTTAAAAGGAGAACCTTTGCTCAGTTAGCAGGGGTTAGTAACATTACAGACAGTCCTTTGTTAACCACTTGCAGCCAGATTCATCCAGAACTGCTCTGGACATGTTGCAGACATATTGCAACTAACCATGTTTAAGGAACTGGAATGGGCCATCAAATTTCAGGCTTCCCAACCAACAACATGCAGTAAAAATCCCTCCTACTCTTCCTCCACCAGCCATAGCCCTGATAAATGCTAACCAGGGTTCTGTCTTCACCATTATTTGACATCCAGGTTTTAGGTTGGTTAACTGGATTTGGAAGCTTCCCCAGGCTTGATCCTTGCGAACTAACTGTGCCATCAAGGACTGACTAGCTCCTTGGATCTGGAGGGGTGAGGTGAGGAACAGGCTTTGGGGGCTTCTTATACAGCTCTTTGTGAGCAGACTTTGAGCCCATTCACACAACTGGGCGGGGTGCGGGGAAGGCTGTGCTCCACTTACCTTCCTCCCAGACGATCATTTTGAAGTCTTCCATGCGCTGCTGCGCGCCCTGATGATCCACACTGCTCCCCTGTAGCACAGAGCTCTGGAGGCCAAGAGGAGGCGTCCCAGCCTCCAGGTATCCCAAATGCACTGCACGCCAAGCAAGGGGCATTGGGAGATTCCCCCAGAGACAGGTGCTCTAAGCGCCCATCTCTGTGACTGCGCACAGAGCATCCCACACGGTCACACAACCACAGAGCCTGGGTTGAGAGAGCGCTTGCTCCCTTAACCCCAGCTAGAAGTTAGGCTAAAAAGCCAGGCTAGGAATCCCTAATCCGGGTTAGGCTGTGCGTGAGAACAGCCTCAGTGTGTCCATGACTTGAGGGGTGGGGGTGGATGTGAGAGGGAGTGGGGAGGAGGGAAAGACTGCTTCCATTTTTGCTTGGTTTTTTTAAGCTGTTGGGTGAAAAATTCTCCATTCTGTTCTGATTATGTATTAATTTAGTTATGTGTCATATTTCTATAGCGCCCTATATAAAATCTCAGGGCGGTTTACAATCCAACTAACATATATGCAAATGTTGACATAAAAATCAAAGCTTCAGGAAAGTGGTCATAGCTCTAGCCTGAAACAGTCTTACAATTTAACCCATTAGTGTGTTGTGTGTGTATGCGTGCACGCACACACACACACACACACACACACACACACACACAGAGTTAAGGAGCTTGGCCACTAACCAGGGTCGTAACAAGGCTGGAGTGGGCCCAGAGACAAAATTTTTAAATGGGCCCCTCGCTGATACACACACACACACACTGCACAATATATAGTTATGTGACTTGCCTCTGAGGGGCCCCTTGAGGTGTGGGGGCCCCCAGGCAGCCGCCTCCCCTTGCCTAATAGTAGTTACGCCCCTGCCACTAACTCATGTTCTCTGTTTTGTTTTACAGCCGATAATGAAAGTGCATTGTCTTTATCTGAAAGAGGCAGCAACAAAAATGCATCTGGCCCTCCCAAGCGATCCATTGCAAACAGTGAGGAAAAATCGGAAGCGTACAAATCGATCTTTACTTCCCACAGCTCAGCCAAACGCTCCAAGGAAGAGTCTTCCAATTGGATTACTCACACAGCCTACTATTTCTGAAGCAGAAAAGTATCTGTTGCTCTTTCCCTCCTCTCACTTTTCCTCTTAAAAATGAGGTCTTTGTAACTGAGTATTATGCAGTTTGTGATCAATGTAATAGCTCATGTATTCCTGTACAACAGAACTGTAGATAATTAAAAAAAAAACAGGTAGCTGAACCTGGCTTGGTTCTTAAACGGGGAAGGGATTTGAACAAGTACTGATCTGTAGCCTCACCTCTGTTACCCTTTATTGCATATTGATTATTGCACTGCTCCTGCTTTGTTTGAATAATGGAAGCACATGTGTCCTATTAGTACAGAAGCAGATGCCCTCACATCACCCAGTGTCTGACAGACATCCCATCTACCACTCCTGATTTGATGGGAAATTGTAGGCTGGGGACTTAGAAACGTAAGGTAGGAGCCCAGCATTAGCACTTCCCTGCTTGGTTATTTTCTTAGAGATGTTACAAGATGCAACATGGGAAGGCTTCAGCTGAATGAGAACATTCCACCATCCACTTTTGCAAGTGCCGCAGTCAAATGTCTATGAAGTCTGTGGGGTGATGGATCACGCAGAGGCCTTTGCAGGCTGTCCTGGCTCACCCACCTGTTGCAGGTATATCTCTTACCAAGTTTTCATATGGGGATTGCGAAATATTTACTTCTAATTTCCATTCGTGTACTTTGTCAAAGAAAACGAAGCCTATTTTTTAAATTTTCTGACATCTTGTCCTTACAAATAAAACCTTGCTTCTCATAAATTATGTGATTTATCACTATCGAAACCTGCACACCTTCATCTTGAAGCTTGTCGAGATTACTTTCTTTGCTGCATATCTTGGAGTTATTGGGTGATATTGAAATAAAATGGTTGTTCCCAGCACTATATCATGACAGGATAGTCTGAACTGTGAAGATCTTCCCGAAGGTTGGCCAGAAAGGTGTGGCCAGTGACTGACATACTGTGCAAGAATACTTCAGCCTGGTAATGTTGAGTGTGTGCAATTTGTGCTGACAAGAGTAAGCCCATTGGAAATAATGGACTTACTTATGTGTGATGCAATTGGCACAAATTTTGAAGATTACTCATCTTTTTAGAGAGGCTTTTTACTATGTTCTCTACAGTCTATATCTGGTGGATGATTAACTTGCAACTATTGACATTTGGTGTTAACTGGGTCTTGTTTTTAGTTAATTTTTAGCCTGCTTTCCAGTAGGCTTATGAGATCACCTGGCATTCTGTGTGTGTCCATGTGTCCCCCGTCCCCCCCGCCCATCAACTTCATAATGCCTGGACCAATATGAACCAAATCGGGTACAGTTGTAGGGACACATAGGGACACCTCAAAAGCGTAGTTTATGATTATGTCATCCACCCCGATCCAACTTTTGAGGTGCAAATGGGCTAACTTGTGAACCGCCAAACCGATTTGAACCAAATTTGCTACAGCTGTGGGGACACATAGGGGTGCCCAAATGGTGTGGTGTGTGATGATGTCATTCACTTCAATCCAAGATGGTGGCCATGTGAACATCTGAAGTGCAAGTGGGCTAATTTGTGGATTGCTTAACCAGTTTGAACCAAATTTGCTACAGCTGTAGGAACACATAGGGACATCTCAGTGGCATAGTTTGTGATGATGTCATCTACCCCAATTCAAAATGGACACGTGAACATCTGAGGCACAAGCAGGCTAATTTGTGAATTGCCTAGCCCATTTGAACCAAATTGAGTACAATTGCAGTGAGTGACACACAGGGACACCTCAGTGGCATAGTCTGTGGTGATATCCACAGCGATTCAAGATGGTGGACACGTAAACTTGTTAGGCTCAAGTGGGCTAACTTGTGAACTGATTAACCGATTTGCACCAAATTTGCTACAGCTGTAGGGACACATAGGGACACCTCAACAATGAAGATTGTGACAATGTCATCCATCTCAATTCAAGATGGTAGACATGCAAACTTTTGAGGTGCAAGTGCACTAACTTTGGGACAGTAACTGAACCAAATTTGCTACAACTAACTGGACACATAGGGATGTCCCAATAGTGTAGTTTTTAATGTTGTCACCCACCCCCAATCCAAGATAGTGGATGCATACACTTTTGAGGTACAAGTGCACTAACTTGAGGACTGTCTAACCAATTTGAACCAAATTTGGAATAGCTGTAGTGAGTGACACACAGGAACACCTCAGTGGTGCAGTTGGTAATGATCATCAAAAACAACAACATGATGTATCTGAAATGTAGTAGATTAAAATAAAACAACAGATCCTGATAATACAACCAAAAACAACAATGATGACATCTACCCTGATCCAAGATGGCAGGCACATTAACATTTGAGGCGCAAGCGATCTAACTTGTGGACTTCAATTTGCACCAGATTTAGTCCAGATGTCGAGACAGTGAAAGGAAACTAGGCTGATTAGTTCTTACTAGAACAGCTTGTTATTAATTGTATATTGTTTTATTATTTTGTGAGCCACCCTAAGCAGGCCCTTACATTCAAGACCCCAAAAAGTGGAAAATCTCTCACACTTTTTAAAACTAATGCTCATGAGTGAATCAAGGGGCTGGTCCCCATGATACTCTGCCTGCTCAACTTTGTGGGATGAAGATGTGTGCGGCCCACAAGTCTGCATGTCTTCCTCTCTCCTGGCATGCAGAGTGAGAAGCCTTTCCCTAAATGTGGGAGGCAGTTTGAGCCACTACAGACCACCAAATGCAAGTTTAATTTGGGCCACGTGTAGAAGAAAGGTTTGGACAATCTATCCTCCATGCAATTAACAAATGGCATTCTTGTGCACTGGCAGGGGGGAAAGAATGGGCATGCATGCATGTGTATTCCTGTGGAGTTGGACCAATGGACAAAGTATCATTTGAACTGGCCCTAGACAAGATTTCTGCTACATCCAAGCAATTTCTGCTGCTTTCTAGGAAATTTAGGACTGACAAAGGTAATACTTTTCCACACAGCACATAATTAAGGAATTCTCTGCCATAGGATGTGGTGATGGCCACCAGCTTGGATGGCTTTAATAGGGGCTTAGACAAATTCATGAAGCAGAAATCCATCAATGGCCACTAGTCTGATGGCTATAGACCACCTCAGAGGCATGATGCTTCTAAAGCAGTTGCAGGGGAGCAAAAGCAAGAGAGAAGGCTAGCCCTCACCTATGAGAACAGCCCTGCTGGATCAGGCCTAAGGCCTGTATTCCAGCATTCTGTTTCCCACAGTGGCCCACCAGATGCCTCTGAGAATCCCACAAGCAAGAAGATGCTCATCAATAAGGAGTGTGACAGCAAAGGTGACAAAATGGAACCCTGAGGCAGCTCACAGACCAGTGGCCAAGGGGTAAAACAGGTGTTCCCCAGCGCAACCTTCTGGTTATGGTCCTCCAGGTAGAGCTGGAGCCCCTGTAAAAACAGATCAGCAACCCAGTTGCCAAGAGGTGCAGGAGAATCAATAGTATCGCATTCCCTCTATCAATTTCCTGGAATAGGTTTCGACTTGTTTTTGTTTTTGTTTATATACCGCCTGACTCTGAAGGCTCTAGGTGGTTCACAAAAGTAAACACAATTAAGGCCAAATAAAACAACCATTAAAACAATTTAATACAGATTACTAAAAGTCAGGCTAAAATGATGTGTCTTAAGGGCTCTTTTAAAGGCAGGTAAAGATGGCTTTAAAGTTGGAGGAAGAAACATCAATAACCTGCTCTACGCTGATGATGACACCACTCTGATAGCTGAGAATGCGGATGATCTGCAAGCTCTAGTAATGAAAGTCAAGGAGCACAGTGAAAAAATGGGACTACAGCTAAAGGTAAAGAAGACTAAACGAATGACAACTGATACAGCAACCAGTCTCAGAATTGACAATGAAGACATTGAAGTGGTGGACAGCTTCTGCCTTTTAGGATCGACAATCAACAGTAAAGGAACCAGCAGTCAAGAAATATGCCACAGACTAGCACTTGGTAGGCTTGCAATGAAGGCCTTGGAAAGGATATTTAGCTGCCGTGAGGTGTCTACACCTACAAAGATTAGAATCGTTCAGACAATGGTTTTCCCTGTGACAGTCTATGGATGCGAAGGCTGGACTTTGCAGAAGCAGGACAGAAAAAGTATTGACGCTTTTGAACCTTGGTGCTGGAGAAAACTTTTGAGGATACCATGGATAGCCAGGAAAACAAACAAATGGACCATAGAACAAATCAGTCCAGAATTTTCACTTGAGGTGGCACAAATGGCCAGGCTCATACTTGGGACACATTATGCGAAGATCCAGCTCCCTTGAGAAGTCCATAATGCTGGGAAAAGTTGAAGGCAAGAGAAGAAGAGGATGACCAGCAGCAAGGTGGATGGACTCGATTACAACCAGGGGCGTAACTACTATTAGGCAAGGGGAGGTGGCTGCCTGGGGGCGGCCCGCGCCTCAAGGGGCCCCCCAGAGGCAAGTCACATGTGAAGTGTGTGTATCAGGGAGGGGCCATTTTAAAATTTTGTCTCTGGGCCCACTCCAGCCTTGTTACGCCCCTGATTACAACAGCAATGAATGCACTACTGAGAGAGCCTAAAGGCCAAGCTGAAGACAGATCATCCTGGAGAGAATCTATCTATGTGGTCACTAAAAGTTGACACCGACTTTATGACACTTAATCAATCAAAGATGCTGAATCACAAACGGCTATAGGGAGCGCATTCCAGAGCCCAGGAGCAACCACAGAGAAGGCCTGCTCCCTAGTCGCTGCGATATGAGCTAGCGGCATCTGGAGATGGACCTCTCTCGATGACCTCAGTGTGCGGTGGGGATCATGCAGAAGGCAGCACTCTCCCAAGTTTTGTTTACAAAGCATTCCTACTAATGTTGATAGGGCAGATGAAAAATAAATAAAGTGGCAAGTGGGATCTCTTTGTTAAAAGTGGGCAGAGTTAGCATTTCACAACAGGGATGGTCTCTTCTTTCTTTCTCACTGTAGACAAAATGCAAGCCGTTCCCAAGAGAAAAACCACGTAGCTGTCCTTGTATTCTGTTGCCACCCACTTCTGTACTCGAGAAGCATCTGAACAAAATAGTTTCAGGATCATAACTTATTTTCCTCTGAGGCTGCGTGTCCTGGATTCGCAGAGTACAAACAGTCCCTTTGCAGTTGATGGTGGCAACATATTTGACCATTTGAGCAAGCATATTATAGCTCTTCATCTTAAATTAAATTATCCTGACAGCAACTGGTGGCTTGACTACAGCGTGAGCAAGCCAAATCTCATATAAAAAGAACAATGTGGATCCTATAATCTAGCTAAGAACATGACAATAACAGAGAGGAAAACATCTGTCTTTCCACCATGGCATTGCATTTCGATTCTGTTGGAGTCTCCATCAAAGGTAGCAAGCAAAGAGTACATCATTACAATGACTTGCATGTTTTGCTGTCCTATAAAATGGCTTTGATCTTTCTGCTAACAATTAAGGGATTATGCAGAAGAACTTGAAATTATTTTCTGATTTCCCCATTCAAAGTTATGGGACGAGGCATTGAAATGCACATAACAATTGGAATTTTAGAACTCAAAAATTGCATCTCTCCATTGTTTTGATTTTAGAGGATTTCAGATGTGACATTTCATAACCTGGCAACTAATTACCATTGAATTTTATCTAGCTAATGCTATAGAGTTTTTGTTTGTTTTGTTTTGTTTTAACCTATTATATGTTAATAGTCAACTGGGACTGTTCCTTGTGATCATTCCAGTGTCTGGTAATGATTCAGTCCCAAGTCCCAGCAGTACCACTTCCATGGAGTGTGTTGTGTAAACACGGGACTGATCCCAGATCCACACTGCAATTGACTGATATGGACCCATCATAAGGTGGACCACCTTATTCTGTACCAGCTGAAGTTTCCAGATAGTTGTCAAGGGCAACTCCACACAGTGCAGTCCCTAAACAGCATTTTAACACACGCTGAGTAGATTTCCATGGAGGATGTTGCTAAGTGAATAGATGACACATGTGAAAATCCATGCGTTTCTAGTGCAAATGGTCCCTCGATCCCCACTTTGGTCAACTCAGCAGCAAACCCCTTCCTTCTAATTGCTGATCTTTTTTTTTTTTAATGGTAACCTCTTGCCCAAAAGGACTTTAAAACTGGCCACTTGGCAATCCCTGATAGCATCTCATGAGTGGATCAATGCCTACTACTTGCAAACCTCTGATTAATATAGCTTTTCTGTATGATTTATACAGTGTGGTTTGTGGAAGCCACGGAAAGGCCCTTCTCCAAGGCACTGCCCAGACTGTGGAATTCCCTGCCCTGAGAGGTTCTTCTAGCCCCTCCCTGATGGTTTCCCACTAGTGCATAAAGATGTTCTTTAGGCAAGCATTTGACATGCCTTCTGTTGAATGGGTTTTGCAGTTTTCCCTTCATAGAAGTATGGCTGAAGGCCAAGGCTTCTGTAAGGAACACCATGGCTTCTTCTGTAAGGAGCACTGTCATGCTAATAGTCCAAGAAGCCTAGTCCAGATTCTTTTAATGGTCAGAAGATGTTTCTTATTAGGAGGTTCTGGGTATGGAGACCTCTCTGGAATGTGGAAAGCTATCAGAGCTTGGAAGAGGTGACCTCCCCCTGCCCAAGCTAGAGAAAGAGGCTGACATAAGGGGTGTGTGAGTGTGAGTGAGGGGGGGAGGGAGAGGGGGGAGATTGAGAGTTTGGAGTCAGGTTGAATAGAAAAGTGGCTACACATCATGCTGAACCTGAAATTTAGCAGAGCTGGCAAAGTCCCAGGAACACATGTGCACCTGACTTCTAGTGTTGGGAAGGATATACCGATAGATTTGGTGTATAATCTGAACCCACCAATAAGAACATAAGAACAGCCCTGCTGGATCAGGCCCAAGGCCGATCTAGTCCAGCATCCTGTTTCACACTGGATGCCTCTGTTAGCATAATATGCCAATGTTGGCATATTATACCCTACTTACAGTCTGGAACCCAACATCTAACCCTCACTTTAGATCTTAGGTACAGATGTCTGGTTCCAAACAGGAAGTAGGGTAGAATATGCCAACATTGGTGGGTTTGGATGACATGCTGGGTGCTGGCATATCCTTCCCAACACTAGAAGCCAGGTCCGTGCGTCTTCCTGGGGCTCTGGTGCCTTCACTGGACTTCTGCTTCTGTGTGACGTGTGAAGCCGCTCACGAAGATGGAGGCAGGAAATCAGCTGGGAAAGCACCAGAGCTTCAGCCTTGTAGCACAGGCCCTTTTTCTCCACCTGGTGTGCTACTTGCATATTTACAAATAAGCCTAAAGTTGCCAAAATGACATTATTCTCTCCTGCAAAGCAGGTGTGCCCATACTTGGGTCCTCAGATGCTGTGGGACTACAGTGCCCAACATCCCCACCCACCATGTCTGGATGAGATGATGGGAGTTGCACTCCAGCAACATCAGGGCATCCAAGGTTGAGAACACCTGCTCTAAAAGAAAGCTGAGGAGTATTACGCACAGGAACCTCTCATCACCCTAGAGAATGTGAGGAATGCACAACAATATTTTAGTTGCCTCTGCTGTCACTCTGGCTTTATTATTTTCTTAGGAGTTAAAATGGATTAATACTTGTTTGGATTGATTCTGTAAATCACCTTTACGAAGGATGATGTGGGGAATTAATTCTGAGAATGAAACAAATTCATTCAAGAGAAAGTCACAGATTGCTCTGGAACTTTCACTGTGTAAGGATTTGGCCACCTTGTCTGTCAGACTTTAGTACTTCACATTTGGAGTTCTGCCTACAGTTCTGGTCACTCTATCTTAAAGAGGACATTGGAGAACTGGTAAAGGTGCAGAAGAGGGCCACCAAGGTGATCAAGGGCCTTCCTTGTGAGGCAAGGCTACAGCATCTAGGGCTTTTTAGTTTGAAAAAGAGGCAACTTTGGGGAGACATGAAAGAAGTGTATTAAATTTATGCAGGGAGTAGAGAGAGTGGACAGAGAAAAAAAAATCTCCCTTTCTCACAACACTAGAACCAGGGCTCATCCCATGAAACTGAAGGCCAGGAAATTTAGGGCCGACAAAAGGAAGTACTTTTCCACACAGCAGATAATTAATCTATGGAATTATCTGCCATGGGATGTTGTGATGGCCACTAGCTTGTACAGTTTTATGTCCAAGCATCATCAATTTGAATGAACTCGCCAACAAACTCTGATAAAACAGTATGTGAGTATAATATGTGAGTTAACCTTTTACATGTTGGAGAATAAATATCATTTAACCTTCTTGGATGTTCCTTCATTTGAGTAATACTGCATGAAATCATCTGGTGTTCAGAACACTGCCTATTAGCGATTATCTTGCATGTAAAGTTGAAGCAAGAGATATTATTTTCATTTAAGCAGGAGCAGTCTGTCTCCGAACTAAACATTCATATGCTTGTGACTAGAGCTTGGAAGCAAACAGGCACCTGTTGAGAAGCTGCATTTCCCATCACATTTTCACAGCACAAGGCTCTGCAGTGCTCCGCGTAATGGAAGAAAAGGGATAGTTCTCTTTTAATATCCCTTTGCAGCCCAGGTTTACATCTGATGTGCTTCTCCCAATGCCATACAGAGTGATGAGGGTGGAAGCAATCTTTTGGCTCACCCACGGATCTGGGGTAAGGGAAGTTAATTAAGATTCCTTTACACTGACTTGCAAGTTCTTCTGCAGTTAAGGATACTCCTTACTACTTGTGTCTTAAGATGCATATAGCAAAGCAGGAAGAAAGGAGCTAAAAGGAAGAATCCCCCCCCATTGGTGGCAGTCAAGTAAAGTTACACATTGGCTGACCTCTTGACCAGTGAAGGCTTAGGAACATAGGAAGCTGTCATATACTGAGTCAGACCCTTGGTCCATCTAGCTCAGTATCGTCTTCACAGACTGGCAGGGGCTTCTAAAAGGTTGCAGGCAGGAATCTCTCTCAGCTCTATCTTGGAAAAGCCAGGGAGGGAACTTGAAACCTTCTGCTCTTCCCAGAGAAGCTCCATCCCCTGAGGGGAATATCTTACAGCGCTCACACTTCTAGTCTCCCATTCAGATACAACCAGGGCAGACCCTGCTTAGCTAAGGGGACAAGTCATGCCTGTTTGCTACCACAAGACCAGCTCTCCTCTCCAAGACTTTTGGAAGGCCGTTATGCTAGCACAACCCCACCCCTACAAGAAGAGCCATGCTGGATCAGGCCCAAGGCCCTTCTAGTCCAGCATTTGTTTCACACAGTGTTCCACCACCAGATGCCTCTGAGAAGCTCAGTGGTGGATTAACGGAGAGGCAGAGTAGGCATTTGCCTACGGTGGCAAAATTTGAGGAGCAGCAAATTTTGCCTCTCCTCAAATGTTGCCACCCCTCTCTGTGGGCCGTGGCAGCTGCAGCAAGGGTGGAGTGGGCGAGGAGAAAGTCCCCCCTTTTACCTTATATTTTAAAAAGGCAAACCACTTTTGTTTAAGGTAAAAGGGTGGCAAAAGCCTTTTTGCATATGGGCTACAAAAAGCTTAATCCGTCCCTGGAGAAGCCGACAGGCAAGAGGTGAGGGCATGCCTTCTCGCCTGCTGTTGCTCCCCTGCAACTGGTATTCAGAGGCTACAAAACCCCCCACTGGATCCTGCCCTCTGCCTCCATCACTAGCCCTGCTCTGGGTTTCATCCTCCACCCTCATGAGCCAGTGATGACCTCCAGGGATGACCTCCTTCAACCTTTACCCCATAAACCAGTGATGACCTCACTGCCATTTCAGGAGCTGGCAACCTTAGCAGGTAATCATTGTATGAACTCTGAGTTTGTTTTCTCCCGGTCTCTTGCCTTTTGTCGGTTATTTGCTTAATTGCATTTGTATCTTGCCCCTCCTGCACAAGCCTCAGGATCGTATACATGGTTCGACCCCCGCACACCCTCCATTTTTATTCCTCACAATCATCCTATGAGGTAGGTAGGGGTGACTGAAGACCTTTTGCTACCTGAGTCAAAAGACAATAGGGTTTCCCCACAACCGGAATTTTTTATTTTATTTTATTTTATTTTATTTTACATTTTATATCCCACTCTTCCTCCAAGGAGCCCAGAACAGTGTACTACATACTTAAGTTTCTCCTCACAACAACCCTGTGAAGTAGGTTAGGCTGAGAGAGAAGTGACTGGCCCAGAGTCACCCAGCTAGGTTTTTTTTATGGCTGAATGGGGATTTGAACTCGGTTCTCCCCAGTCCAAGTCCAGCACTCTAACCACTACACCACGCTGGGAGGAACCTGGCACTCTCATTTGGTAGCTGTGTAGGGTCCTGATATTTGGTCGTGTGTTAGATAAGAGCAAGGTTGGAAGCAGGGAACTTGCTTGTCTGCTAGGTCCCCACTGGGTAGGACAGGCACGCCCTACCCAGATTTTGCACCCAGATTCAGAATGAGGTAGGGGGAAACCCTGTTACCCGTTTGGTGCCTGACCAGCAAGCTAACAAACAAACAACCCTAACCCAAGAGAGGAGGTCTATGGGAGGAGAGCTGGTCTTTTGGTGTCAAGCATAACTTGTCCCTTTTGTTAAGCAGGGTCTGCCTGGTTTGTATTTCAGTGGGAGGCTACATGTGAGCACTGTAAGATAAGGGATGGGGCCTCTCTGGGAAGACCATCTGCCAGCTTGCATGCAAAAGTTCCCAAGTTCCCTCCCTGGCATCTCCAAGATAGGGCTGAGAGAGACTCTTGCCTGCAACCTTGGAACAGCCGCTGCCAGTCTGTGTAGACAATACTGAGCTAGGTGGACCAAGGGTCTGACTCGGTGTATGGCAGCTTCCTATTTTCCTGTCTAGGGGAGGAGAGCTGGTCTCGTGGTAGCAAGCATGAATTGTCCCCTTTGCTAAACAGGATCCACCTTGGTTTGTGTTTGAATACGAGACCACATGTGTGAGCACTGTAAGATCTTCCCCTCAGGGGATGGGGCCACTCTGGGAAGAGCATCTGCCTACTTGCATGCAGAAGGTTCCACGTTCTCTCCTGGCAGCTCTAGATAGGGCTGAGAGAGGCTCCTGCCTGTAGCCAGAGCCAAGAGCTCTTCATGGCGCCTACTGTTGCTGCAGGATATTCCTACCTGAGGTCCAGAAAAAAGGCCCTGCAGGCCCTGATCTGGCCCCTTGGCCTTATGTTCTGTAGGCCTGGTGTAGACAATACTGAGTTAGATGGACCAGGGGTCTGACTCAGTATAAGGAAGCTTGCTTGCTTGCTTGCTTGCTTCCTTCCTTCCTTCCTTCCTTCCTTCCTCATATTTATATACCACCCAAACGTATGTCTCTGGGTGGTTTACAATAAAAACAATGCAAATTTAAACAAAATTAAAACAACAAAACATTAACACAATTTTAAATTTAACACAATGTTAAAACTGATGAAAAGCCTGGGTGAACAAATGCGTCTTGACTCCCTTTTTAAAAGTTGCCAGAGATGGGGAGGCTCTTATTTCATCAGGGAGCGTGTTCCAAAGTCCAGGGGTGGCAACTAAGAAGGCCCGTCCCCGAGTAGCCACCAGACAAGCCAGTGGCAACTGCAGACGGACCTCTCCAAATGCTCTCAATGGGTGGTGGGGCTCATGGTGAAGAAGACGTTCAAAGAAGATGTTCCTAGGTAAGCTCCCCTCCTCCAACCTTGCTATTATCTAACGTGTGGTCAAATATCAGGAGTGTATGCACAGCTAGGGCAGGAGCCCTCTCCTATTCTACTTCCTAGTGTGAGGACAGCCCTAATATCTACGGAGATATTGTCCCCTTCTGCGAATGCCTATGGTGGTGGGGCCATGTTCTCCAGCGCCCCCCACCCCCGTCTCTCCTCACACACACACCCCTAAGTGACGGTCTCACCCTGCCTCCTGAAAGAGGTGCTGCTGCAAGTAGATGAGGCTGACAGAGGGAGCTACTGGCCTGAGATCATCTAGTGAGCTTCCTGGCTGAGGAGGAATTTGTGTCAGAATCTCCTCATCCCTAAGAACAGTCCTCAGAACTAGATATGGGTTGTGGCTGCATCCAAGGACCAGTTCTATGAAGCCCTCCTTGGGGATCATCTCCCTCAGTGCTATTGGGATTTCTATTAATTACAGACGGTTTGCTAGAATGTAATTGAGTGGCTGTGCTAGATCCTTGCCTGCCATTTTCATTCCAAAATACCAGCAACCATGTGACAACAATCACTGATGGACTCTTCAATTTAAAAGAAACATTCAGAAAGAGATGTCCATAAAGCATCTGGCGTACTCTCTATCTATCTGAGAGCCATCCCCAGTTTCAAAACTGCAAAGCTGAATGAACCATGTCCCACTAAAGCTAGAAATACATCATTTTTGCCCCTCAAGTGCGTCATTTTGGTTCAAACTAATTTCACTTCAATAATGTAGGGTACATATAACCATGTTCTGCTATCTGGAAGAGTGTGAAATATGAACTGCTAATTCAACAGTGTGTGGCAGGGATTCCCAACCTTGGGTGTCCAGATGTGTTGGACTACAAATCCTACCATCCCCTGCCACAATGGCCTTGGGAGTTGTAGTCCATCTGGTATAAGTAGCTTTCAGGTATAATCGGCCAAGTGAAGATGAGCTGCAGTGACTAGCATTGTCCACATGGTGGCGCCAACAGCCCAGTTTACAGATTAATGCAAACTACCAAATAAACTTTAATTAACAGGTTGTATTCACAATCGAGCTGTTTCTGGAGGAGTGGAGGGAATGATTGGTGGACCATAGCTCTGTGGCAGAGTACATGCTTTGCTTACAGAAGATCCCAAGTCTTTAGTTTCCCCCATTAAAAGGGTCAGGCGGCAGGTGATGATGGGAGATATCTCTTTCTGAGAGCTGTTGCTGCTCCAATATAACTGGGCCAGACAGACCAAGAATCTGACAGTCCAAAGCTGGTTCATAAGGACTTTTCCTCACACTTTCGTTGCATGTCTTATGAGAGGAGGGGTGCATTAATGTTTATTTATTACATTGGCATCCTACCCTTCCTCCAAGGAGCTCGGGAGTAAATGCTCTGTTCTTTCCCCACCCTTAACTTCACACAATCTCTGTGCGGGGTGATTGAATTATGCGGGGTTGGGGGCGTAAGGGCAGAGGTATTTACGAGATCATATTACTCCTATACTAAAAGAACTTATCTGGCAATATGTTTCCGGGCAAAATACAAGGTGCTTGTTATAACCTATAAAGCCCAAAAGAGCTTGGGCCCTGGGTATTTAAGAGAACGCCTTCTTTGCTATGAACCACACCACCCATTGAGATCATCTGGAGAGGTTCGTCTGCAGTTGCCACCGGCTCATCTGGTGTCCACTCTTGGACAGACTTTCTCTGTTGCCGCCCAGAGACTCTGGAATAAGTTCCCTGCCAACATAAGAGCCTCTCCATCTCTGACAGTTTAAAAAAATTCTTTAAAGGACACATTTGTTCACCTTTTAACTAGAATTGTGGTTTAAACTGTTTTAATGTTTCAATTCTTGTTCTAAGTTGTTTTGAGCCGCTCAGAGGTATAGGTTTGGGGTGATGTAAAGGTAAAGTGTGCCGTCGAGTCGGTGTTGACTCCTGGCGACCACAGATCCCTGTGGTTGTCTTTGGGAGAATACAGGAGGGGTTTCCCATTGCCATCTCCAGTTCAGCATGAGATGATGCCTTTCAGCATCTTCCTATATCACTCCTGCCCAATATAGGAGTGCTGATTCCCCTCCATAGAAGCCCTTTAGAGTACATGGAGGACATGATATCATCACAATAGGCTAGGTGTGCTCTCCTGCAAGTTAATCAGCCTAGACTGAGAGAATGATTGGCCCATTAAGTAAACATCACAGTTTCCTCAGAATCCTGAAAACAGATTTGTTTGACAGGTCCCAGGTGTTGTTCAACAATATTTTCTACCATTCCCTCTAGCCCCTACACTACACTTTCAATACATATTGTACAGAAGTAAAGGGTAATAGTTACCGTGGTCTTCTTGAATCTGGAGGAAAAGGGTCGCTTTGGACAATCAGTCAAGCAAATGGAGCCAGCATGGTGTAGTGGCTAGAGTGCTGGACTAGGACCGGGGAGACCTGAGTTCAATTCCCCATTCAGCCATGATACTTGCTGGGTGACTCTGGGCCAGTCACTTCTCTCTCAGCCTAACCTACTTCACAGGGTTGTTGTGAGGAGAAACCTAAGTATGTAGTACACCATTCTGGGCTCCTTGGAGGAAGAGCAGGATATAAAATGTTTTTTTAAAAAAGGTTGCCAGCTTCTTTGCTGATCCTTGCTCCTGTGCTTTTAGCAATAGCTTGGTCTGAAGATATAAGCAGGCGATGATAATATTTATTCCCACACTGTGAAAAGCTTCACTTGTTGATACTTGCAGATCAAGCCGTTGTTGAAAGCACAGGAGCAAGTCAGGAGGGTTTTATCCAGTTAGCTGGCCACCTTACCTAAAAGAAGTAAATGAATAATTCAGTTCCTACAAGTGCAAGATATTTATTATATGTATTTATGTATTATGAATATTTATATATTGCTCTTCCACAACAAAAAAAGTTCTCAAAGCAGTTTACATAGAAAAAGAAATCAGATCTGTAGATCATAGTTCACTGCTCTCTTCCACTGGCTTTTGCAAGTCCTCCTTATTGATACAAGATTACAGAATAAGGAAGAATTGTGGTTTGGGCTATGTGGAAGTAGGAGTTACCATAGCTCAGAGCTAAAATAAAATAAAATAAAATAAAATAAAATAAAATAAAATAAAATAAAATGTCCCCCAAACCTTAGAGCAGCCAACTCCTGGAGGTTATTTTAAAAATATATATTTTGTACAAAAGCCAGCCATTAAAATATCTTTTCAATCAACAGTCACCCGGAGGTTGATGCCGAATCCTGGAGGAGACCCCTCCCTCCGCCGGCCAATCTGGAAGTGCTGGCAACTCTAGCAGCCCCCCCCCCCCGCCACAGCCCCCACTCCAAGGGATTAGGCAGTAAGTAGCATCATCAATCTGCCAGGTTCTCTTCTTCCCTTGCACTTTTGGACCCTGGACTTGGAGTGCTTGGAAAATTGTGCCATGACTCTTCTGATGAGGTCACCTGTTAGCAAGGTTCTGCCTAAGTCTCCAAATGGAAAAGGTGGAGGGGGAGGGTGTTCCTTTTCAACCCTTGCCAAGAAGTTATTTAAACGAAGGGTACAAATTAAAAGAATTAAAAAAGCCAGCTCTAATTAAAGACCACAGAGAATCCGCCGAGGAGTTGGCTCTGCCCCTGTTCCCTTGCTCATCCTGGGATGCTCCAGACAATTTAAAATGTCACGGCGTTCATTAAATGTTCATTAAGGGCGCCACCAAATTGAAGAGAAATGGGATAATAACACTTCACACTTGTGTTGGGTTTTCCACTTGGAGACCAGTAAGGAGTTTCCCTCACCCCCCAGTAATTACTCTTCTTCATTTCAAGAGCAATAAGCAGAGGTCAAAAAGCAGTGAAATCAATTTGTCCTGGGGAGTAAAGAGCTGGGAAGAAGACTCCGATGTCCCCAACTTCGGAGCCAACATTTGTCCAAAGTGGCTTTGGATGCTGCACTTTCTCACGTGTCAATCACTGTCGTGTTATGTAACCGGGAAGCCACATGTGTTTTAGCAGCTCATGACCTGCACCATTCACATATTGTCAATATATGAATGGCATGGTGCCAGCGTGGTGTAGTGGTTAGAGTGCTGGACTAGGACTGGGGAGACCCGAGTTCACATCCCCATTCATCCATGAGACTTTTGTTGGGTGACTCTGGGCCAGTCACTTCTCTCTCTGCCTAGCCTACTTCACAGGGTTGTTGTCAGGAGAAACCTAAGTATGTAGTACACCACTCTGGGCTCCTTGGAGGAAGAGCGGGATATAAAATGTAAATAAATAAATAAATAAAATAATATGGCCTGATGCTGCTTATCTACAATTATAAAGCATGAAACAATGAGTTTTAAGTACATTAAGTACAGAGAGAGTAAGGGTGGGGGATCACACCTCTCCACCATGTGCTTCTTTTCATGTACAGGTTAGACCCCCCCAGCCCCACTTAATATGCAAATAGGACAGACCTATGGACTGCTGCCTCCTCCCTTCTGCCTAATTTGGCCCTCAATCATTCTGTGCTCAGATCAAATCTTCAGCTTGATTGCCTGCTGAGCACATTTTCTGACTCCTCTCTCCTGCAAGCGGTGCTTACAACTGTGCCATTCACAGACACTACCAACACCTAAGGACATCGTAAGAACAGCCCTGCTGGATCAGGCCCAAGGCCCATCTAGTCCAGCATCCTGTTTCACACAATAGCCTAACAGATGCCTCTGGGGAGCCCACAGGCAAGAGGTATGTGCATGCCCTCTCTCCTGCTGTTGCTCCCCTGAAACTGGTATTATTTAGAGGCATCTTGACTCTGACACTGGAGATGGCTCACAGCCATCAGATTAGTAGCCACTGATAGACCTCACAGTTGTGACAGACATCACAATTGTCCATTCACTAGCAATAATGCACACTTCCAAGGTTCCTGGAACTTTGGAAAGTTGCATCTCTAGGTGATTTACAAACCAGTTAAAATAAACCATTCATTAAAACATTATGTGTAGACAGGGCTCTAATCTTTCAAAAGCAGGGTCTGAAGATGAGAGCCCCATTCACATGTTATGTTCAACACTTGTACAATGAGTGTACAGGGTACATACAAACATAAGGACAGCCCTGCTGGATCAGGCCCAAGGCCCATCTAGTCCAGCATCCTGTTTCCCACAATGACCCACCAGATGCCTCTGAGAAGCCCACAGGCAAGAGGTGAGGGCATGCCCTCTCCCCTGCTGTTGCTCCCCGGCAACTGGTATTCAGAGGCATCTTGCCTCTGAGCCTGGAGGTGGCCAATAGCCCTCAGACTAGTAGCCAATGATAGACCTGTCCTCCATGAATTTGTCCAAGCCCCTTTTAAAGCCATCCAAGCTGGTGGCCATCATCACATCCCATGGCAGAGAATTTTGTAGATTAATTATGCACTGTGTGAACAAGAACTTCCTTCTGTTGGTCCCAAATTTCCTGACCATCAGTTTCATGGCAGGATCCCCTGCTTCTAGTGCTGTGAGAAACATACACAGGTACAGAGCTGAACACTCATTCACATGTTATGCTGAATGCAGATACAGAAGTACATGTCCTATCTGTAGCATGCATTTGAATGGCCTGTGCCCAGGTTCACTTTTGAAATGAACTCAGGCACAGTCATTCACACAAACACATGTACGAGTGTACAGGCATCTGTACACATGTTTGAATGTGACTGAGAGCCCCCCCCCTTATTGTTTGTTCCCAGCATCTGATATTTAGAGGCATGCTACCTCTGTACATGTATAATGGGGCACATGTAGGGAGGCTGTGTGTGTATGGGGGTCACAGAAGCTCCCCGCCCCCTTAGGTTTGTTCAGGGGCTCTCTGTAGCCCTGCCAGCGTCTGAATCCTCTCACAGAACAAAGCTCTCTCGTCTCCTTAGGAAGACAGGCCAGTTCCTCTGTGAATCAACCCAGCACCTTTTCTATTTAATATGCCAAAATTCAGTTGGCAGCTTCTCCCAAGTCAGCTAAACTAGCACTTAAAGGAACATAATCACAACTTGTGCCATCACAGCTCTACAATGGAAGGGATTGGAAGGGATTAGAGCATTTGTACACATTTCATCGTCATCTTTTTGGTATAGACATGGCAGAGTGGTTTTAAAGCAGTTTCCTCTTAGGAGCTTTTGCTCCTGTCTGGAATTATGCCGGATGCTCTTCCATGACAAAGACGGGCTCAGAGACGCTCTGGAATCTCATGATAACTGGAAACTCTTGCCAAGAGTCAGTTCTAGGAACATAGGTAGCTGCCATATACAGAGTCAGACCATTGGTCCATCAAGCTCAGTATTGTCTTCACAGACTGGCAGCGGCTTCTCCAAGGTTGAAGGCAGGAAGCTCTCTCAGCTCTATCTTGGAGATGCTGCCAGGGAGGGAACTTGGAATCTTCTGTTCCTCCCAGAGCGGCTTCATCCCATGAGGGGAATAACTTGCAGTGCTCACACATCAAGTCTCCCATTCATATGCAACCAGGGCAGACCCTGCTTAGCTAAGGGGACAAGTCATGCTTGCTACCACTAGACCAGCTCTCCTCTCCAAAGAATTCTAGCACATCTCAACAGAGGGGCGGCCCACCGTATTGAGGTGTCTGAGGCAAAGTGTCAAATGCTGCCTTGTCCCACAAACCTGGTGGGTCTAGCCCCATTTCAAAATCTACCCTTGCAAGCTTTGAAGTGGCATGGGGCAGGGAGGAGGGGAGGTTGCCAGCAGCCTCCTCTGGTCTCCTCACCCTTCTGGCAAGCTTTGCAAGGTGTGTGAGGACCCCAAAGGTCAAATTAGTCCCAAAGAACTGCTTTGTGGGCAGCAGTGGTGGGGCATTTTGCTGCCCTGCTGGTAACTAGCCTCCTGGCATGACCGTCTCTCTCTGCCTCATGAAAGGGCCGCCCCTGCCTTTAGGACACTTCATCAAGAATAAACACTTGATGGGATGGGAAGTGCACTCATGGCAAGTCCAGTAGAAAGTGGCAGGTTCAAGCATGGAAGATGAAAGTCAGGTTCAACAACAAGTGCCATGAGTCAATTCTGCAACACCGTCGCAAATGACAGTATGGTGGAGATGGCACGAAATTGGGGACCAAGGCAGAGGTCTACCGAGAAGAGTCTGAAAGCACTGTACATGCACTCTTCAAGGAGGAGAGCTGGTCTTGTGGTAGCAAGCATGACTTGTCCCCTTATAGCTAAGCAGGTCTACCTTGGTTGCATATGAAAGGGAGACTAGAAGTGTGAGCGCTGTAAGATATTCCCCTCAGGGGATGGAGCTGCTCTGGGAAGAGCAGAAGGTTCCAAATTCCCTCCCTGGCTGAGAGAGACTCCTGCCTGCAACCTTGGAGAAGCCGCTGCCAGTCTGTGAAGACAATACTGCACTAAAGAGACCAATGGTCTGATGACTCAGTATAAAATATGGCAGCTTCCTATGTGCCTTTGTAAGCTCACTTTTTAATATAGGAATTTGTGTGCGACATAAGAGCGAATCAAACACTGGCTGCAACTACATGGCTGAATGTTCTGTTGCTGCCACCTCGTATTTCTTGAGGAATGAAGCACCCCACGGATACTTGCCTGAAGGGGGACGTATGCAGCCATTGTCACTGGCTCCAAAAGGCAGTTGCTGTAGATTAGCAATTCAAAGTGTCCACGCTAGATCTCAATGGATCTCCTGGAACAAACCTAACTCTCTAGTTGCAGCACACGCAGCTCAAAATACTGCTCCCATAACTTGCTGGGCCCATAACCTGTTGGAAATTCTCTGTGGTGATAGAATCCCTTTTTCAATATAGCAGAGTGCACAGAGGCACAAACACAGCGGATTTAGTTAGGCATGCGTGTATGCTAAGAGTAAAGTAACTTGGAGCCAATTGCTAGTTTCAAATCAATATAAAAGGTATTTATTAAGGAACTCCATTCTAGATAGGAAAGTGAGGATTTAGGATCTCTAATCTATCTATCTAAATGGATGCAGATGGATTCACCATCCCTGAAGGGGGACAGGTTGTGACTGTAGGACACTTTCTTCCCCAGCAACAACAGCAGGAGACTATTGAATCTGTGAGGAGAGCAGCCCACTGCAGACCACCATGAACAACTCGGCTATTTATTGCTTACAACTCGCTGGAAGAGCCCAAGGCATAGACCAGTGGAAAACACACACACACCCTTTTCAACACACTGAGCAGCATCCAGTTTAAATTATGCAATAGTACTGTTCAGGAGTTATGCTGTAGGATGACTCAATTTTAACAGGACTACTCAGGAACAAATTAGCCAGGATGCTGTCTATTGTGTTTAGTTTCTAGTCTATCTGGGTCTAGAGTTGTTCAAGGCCCCTGAGCAGATCGTACAGGCCCAACCACTCACACAGGCTGCTATAAGACTGAAACTGTTCCTCCAGTCCTCTAACATGACTTTCTCATCTGAATGCCCTCTGGGTTTGCCTGTTAAAGCAGGGGTGGGGGACCTTGGCCCTCCAGCTGTTGTTGAACTACAACTCCCATCATCCCCAGCATTGTGGCTGGGGATGGTGGGAGTTGTGGTTCAGAAACAGCTGGAGGGCCAAGGTTCCCCACCCCTGTGTTAAAGCAACAGAGGTGGTTGGACTAGGACCAGGAAGACCCGAGTTCAAATCCCCATTCAACCATGAAACTCACTGGGTGACTCTGGGCCAGTCACATATCTCGCAGCCTAACCTACCTCACAGGGTTGTTGTGAGGATAAAAATAAACATTGTACACTGCTCTGAGCTCCTTGGAGGAAAAGCGGGATATAAATGTAAAAAAGGGGGGAGGGGGTCAGGCAAGTAAGCTGCACAGGGAAATGGCTTACCACTGCGGATGCCTCTTGCTCCTCCTCGTCTTGGGAAAGTGACCCATAGCCACCACTTTCATCCAGGTTAGTAACTGCAGGGCGCTGCATTTCCTGCAGATACCGTCAGCCTATGAGCTTTCAATTTGCCGCTGTGCTCCCCATGCGCATTACAACATGGTAGGTTTGCCACAATTGTGGGAGAGAATTCCTGAACACAACTATCAACAGGGAGGGAGATGCACATTTTAAAGCCCTACTTTTTGCTCTGGGACTGGAAAGAGTGCTCAGCAGTGGAGCCCGGAGGCTGTTTATGCATTTCCCCCTGGAGTGTTCTCATAGGAGAGGGTTGGCAGTGTTTCACCTCAATAAACCCTTGTTCGCTCTAGAGATGATCCGGAAAGAAAAGGAAGGAGCTTACGGAGCCATATAGAGGGAGCCAGCCAAGTCAGCCAATGGTGCCAGAGAAAGACTATGGGTGTTCAGACATCGCTATAAGGTCTGGAGGGAAGTACACACACGTACACACACACACACACACCAAAAAATTGGTCAAATTTGTTAAAGCAATCTCCCCATCAAATTCCTGGATACTGCATATCCAGAATGATACTTTTTATACATCCTGGGCAGGAAGTCGAATTTCTGGATAGTCCAGGCCAATCCTTGTATTGTGGCAAGCTTAGCTCAGAGAGCTTTCATAAGTTTTGATCCTTCTGGGGGGATGTACATTCATCTTGACCTTTAAAGTGGCCAACAAGCCAGAGATATACTGGCCCAGCCTCAGAGTCTCCGTCAGGTATCAAAAGGAATAAGGTTGTGCTGTATCAGCCTTTCGGACTGGCAGGATATAAAAGGCCTTGTTTGTTTTATAGCTGCTTCTCCCACAAACACAAAGTAATCTTCTATAGATTCCAAGTGGTAAAAGTAAAGTTGTGCTGTCGAGTCGGTGTTGACTCCTGGCGACCACAGAGCCCCGTGGCTGTGTTTGGTAGAATACTGGAGGGGTTTACCATTGCCTCCTCCCACGCAGTATGAGATGATGCCTTTCAGCACCTTCCTATATCGCTGCTGCCCAATATAGGTGTTGGAAACATACCAGCAGGGATTCGAACCGGCAACCTCTTGCTCCCTAGGCAAGTTACTTCCCCACTGTGCCATTAGGTGGCCAGCATATAGGTTTAACCAGGGGTACAGCTATAATTGAGCAGATGGGTTCAAAGAACCCAGGGCCCCCCCAGTTCCTGAGGGCCCCCAAACACCACCCTTCCCTATTTTCTGATGGGCCTCAGGGAAAAGGGGTGAACATGGGCCCCCTCTCCCCTAGCTACATTCCTGGATTTAAGTAAGAGTTTGTTCAGAAACACCATTTTCTCCTTCTCCTTCCCTTCCCATTCCCTTTCTGACTCCCCCTTCCTCCCCCCAACTCTCTACAGGATCCCCACTGGGACAAAATAGGGAAGAGAGCTGGTCTTGTGGTAGCAAGCATGACTTGTCCCCTTAAGCTAAGCAGGGTCTGCCCTGGTTGCATATGAATGGGAGGCTAGAAGTGTGAGCACTCTGGGAAGAGCATCTAGGTTCCAAGTTCCTCCCCTGGCATTTCCAAGATAGGGCTGAGAGGGATTCCTGCTTGCAACCTTGGAGAAGCCGCTGCCAGTCTGTGTAGACAATACTGAGCGAGATGGACCTATGGCCTGACTCAGCATATGGCAGCTCCCTATGTCCCAAACTTCTAAACAGCACAACATAAAAGAGACTGGATAGAATACAATAGGCCTCCCCTCTGCTGCTTCCGTGCTCCTGGCCCCAACCCAAGCACCCACTTCCAGAAATGGGCCTCAGGGATCTGGGTCTGGAGAACAAGCACTCCAAATCTGGCTTGTAGCACAGCCACACCCACGGCCACTGCCTGGCCCTGCCAGGGTCTTGCATAAGCAGCAGGCTTGTATCAAATTCACTTAGTGTGTTTCCTGCCACCTCTGGCCACGCCCTCCCTGGCTCCCCACTCCTTCCTAAAAGAAAACCATTTCGAAGGACACACCTAGGAATTAAAGGGCATAAAACTGAAGAATGCAGGGATCCTTTAAAACAAAGTCATTCAAAGGGGATGGGGCTCAATGGTAGGACATCTGCTTTGCATGCCAAAGCTCCCACTTCAATCCCTGGCATTTCCGTATAGGGCTGGGAGAGAGGCCTGCCTGAAACCTTGAGGAGCTGCTGCCGGCCCATGCAGACAATACTGAGCTAGACGGCAAAAGTCTGGCTCGGTATAAAGCAGCTTCCGATGTTCCTAGTCTGAAAGCAGATGATGCCGCAAAATACACACGCGGGCTCCCGCCACCCCTGGCATAGCACCTGAGGGGGCATAACGCCCTCCACCCTTGTGCCAGGCTTGCACACACCGGCCTGGTTAATGCGTCAAGCGGAACCGCCATCCCCAGCCCGCGCCCCCCCCCCACACACACACTCCAGTCGTGCCCAAGATGCTGTCTCCCTGCAGTCAGCGAGACTGAAGTGAGGCGCGGGGAGCTTGCTGTGTGGGCTTCCTTCTTTGCAGCAGGACAGCCCGTACAGCCAGTCGGTCCAGAGGGAGGGAGGAGCTTCCTTCCATAACGCTGGCTCGGTGAGGGTCCAAACTGCGGTGCCAGTGTTCGTAATGTAATGCAGGTGGTGCTGCAGAGATGGACAGTGCCGTGGTGAAACTCCACTCTGACCAAAGTTTCAAGGGAAACCACGGGTTGCTCCCCGACCCCCCACCCCACCCCAAACTCCATTTCACCTGGTTCATACCTTCCGGTTTGGGAACCCATTGGTGAAGGGACCACTGGCTTCCTGTTCCATATGAACCGGGCCACTGTGTACCTAGTCCCATCACCCAATCTCTCCCCCACCCCAATCTCTTCCATATCCCTATGGTGCACAGAGCATCCCACTCATCCCTCCTTCCTCACCCTACCAATCCCTTCCCTCCCTACAAGCCTCACTAGCTCCTTCTTCATGCCTTGGCCCAAACCATGCCAGTTCCCTCCTCGCTGGCTCCCTGGTGGTGCAGTGGTAAAACTGCCGCCCTGTAACCAGAAGGTTACAAGTTCGATCCTGACCAGGGGCTCAAGGATGACTCAGCTTTCCATCCTTCCGAGGTCGGTAAAATGAGTACCCAGAATGTTGGGGGGCAATATGCTAAATCATTGTAAACCGCTTAGAGAGCTTCCAGCTATAGAGCGGTATATAAATGTAAGTGCTATTGCTATTGCTATCACCCTCAACCTTGCCAGCTCCTTCCTTGCTGATTTCCCCCACCTTACCTCCCAGCCTCACCCACCCCTCCCTCCCCTTCCTAATACTCATGCTCCTCCGCAGGGTGTGTCTTTTCAAAAGGGAGGGGGTTGCACAGAGCAGAAGGAAGTCACTTACAGGCTTTCTCCGTTCTTGCCTTCTACCTTTTGAAAAGGTCCTCCTGCGGTCTCTCCAGAGGGGCCGAAGTCCGGAGCCTCCACTGTCCCTGGGGGCCCCCATATCCTCTTTAGTCTGTCCCAGGTGGTGTGGTTGCAGTGGAGCATGATGATACTTAATTTGCGGGGGGGGGGGGGGCTCCAAAGGCCTTTAGGTCCAGGTTCCAACATGACTTAGGTGCACCTCTGGGTCTCTCCGTTCTCTTGCGGGGAATGACCTGGGCCTCTTTGCCTTGGCCTCAGGAGCCGGGAGGTTGCTGCCACCTTTGTTTCCTGTCCCTTGTGGACCCCTCCTTCCACCTTATCTCTGGACACTCCTGTCCTGGGGCTCCAGGTCGTCCTACCACTTCCTAGCTCTCCATTGCTTTCCTCCTTTCATTGCTGGCCTTTACATTAAACGTCAATGACATTAAATTACTTTAAATTTAAATTGACTCTTTAAATGCCCGGCCGTGAACTCTGTGAGTCCCGTGAGAGCCTGAGTTCAGCCAGGCATGAATTCTGCCTCTCAGGACAACTCCCCATCCATCCATCCATCCATCCATCCATCCATCCATCCCTCCACCCCTCCAATCTACTTCGCTCCTCTTGGGCTCTGTCCAGGAACTCTGAACCATCCGCCTCAGTCTTGTGCCAGCCATTTTGGCTGTCTTGCTCCTCGCTGCATCTTCCTGATCATGTAGGTACATCCGCACCTGATCATCAGCGATCCAGGGCTGCCCCACAGGCAGGTCTTCATAAGCAGGGTGGCGGTTGGTGTGTCCCTAGGCTGGCTGGAGATTGAGGGGATAGTGGGCAAGGTGAGGTGACCAGTCAGTGGAGAGACAGCCAATTCATTGCCTCTGCCAACTAATCACCTCATCTAGCCTCATTAGCAAGCTGGTCCTGCAAATATTTTTCTGTGGGGTTGCACCAAGTCAGACCGTTGGTCCGTCTAGCTCATTGCTGTCTACACTGACTGGCAGCAGCTTCTCCAAGGTTACAGGCAGGAGTCTCTCCCAGCTGTAGTTGGAGATGCCAGGGATTGAACCAGGGGTCTTCTGTGTGCAAAGCAGGTGCTCTGATACTGAGCTCTGACTCCTGGAGCTAAACCAATCTGGATCCAGTCTGTGGCTGTATGGAAGACCACTTGGGACCCTTATGTGCTAAATGTAAGTGCTATTATGTGTGCTGCCTTAAATCCAAGGGAAGAAGGGTAAGAGACTAATTAATTAATTATTAATTTTACATTTATATCCTGCTCTTCCTTCAAAGAGCCCGGAGGGGTGTACATGGTTATGTTTACCCTCACAACAACCCTATGAGGTGGGTAAGGCTGAGAGATACATGACTGGCCCAGAGTCACTTAGTGAGTTTCATGGCTGAATGGGGATTTGAACTCAGGTCTCTCTGGTCCTAGTACAACACTCTAACCTCTACACCACAATGTCTCTCAAATTAATGACATAAATAACCTCCTATTCATTAGTGTACTGTAAGATGTATAGAAACTGAGGTTTTTTTTAGTCCAATAGACCAATCATATGGCACAAATACTTGCATTTGACAATCACAGTACATCACATCACTACTGTAATACATTACATCATATCACCCCTGCTAACTGGGCAAAGAGGCACCTTATAAAAGTGGCAATTCTCTTTATTTACCGGGGGGAGAGCAACTGGCCCTATCCAACCCCAGCACAACATCCCTCCAGTGACTGTTGCTGGTGTCTATCATGTTTCTTTTTAGATAGTGAGCCTTTTGGGGATAGGGAACAATCTGACTTATGTATTTATTATTTCTCTTTGTAAACTGTTTTGTAAACTTTTGTTGAAAAGCGGTATATAAATATTTGTTGTTGTTGTATGGGGAGAAGTGTAAGTTGTCCTTTCACACCCTGTGACACAGCTTTATACCGATTGTGACCTCTGGTCTATCGAAGCCGGTATTCTCTATTCTGTATTCTGCCCAATAAAAACCACAGGGCTCTGTTGTTGCCAGGAGTCAACATGGACGAAGGCACACTTTACCATTCATATTCAGCTCTACCACTACCAGCCACCTCAAAGCTTCCAGCTCTCTTGAACAAGACTGCCCATTCTCCCTAATTGCCACCAAAGCCTGGCTGTCCCCTTCAGATCACCCAAGTGGACAACACATCTTGCTCCCCCCTCAAATCCCTCCTCAGAAAACTCACTTTGGGCCTCAAAACTTTGGCTTAGTCCCTTTAGGCTTCCTTTCGCTTGGGTGTGTGTGTGTGAACCAATCAAGATTACATATGTGTATCCAAGTACATTCTTTGTAAGCCTTGCCTCTCCTTTCCCTCCCTCTCATCTCTCCTTTGGTTTTCTTTCCCACATCCAAATGTAGATTGTAAACTCCTTGGGGCATTTTTAAATTTAGGCTGTAAATTTCTTGGGACAATTGGCTTTACTTTATTTGACTATGTAAATTGTCCTGTGTGTGGAATTTATATTCCATTCCTTCAAAGAATTCCGGGCAGCATTAAAGGGGTTATTTCAGGGGTTTTCCGCCTTGGATCCCCAGATGTTATTGGACTATAGTGGCTGAAGACCAAAGACCACTGTAGTCTGGGCTGATGGGAATTGTAGTCTGGCAACATCTGAGGACCCAAGGTTAAAAACCACTGGGTTTATTTGTATCTTCACAACAAGAAGTAACTTTATGAGGGAGGTTTGATTGAGAGCTGGTGACTAGTTTAAGGTCATCAATCTTTCCAAAAGTAAATGCTTAAATTGTGAGAGGCACACACTTAAGAGATGGGCCTGCAGCTCAGTGGCAGAGCGCATGCTTTATTTATAGAAGGTCCCAAATTCATTCCTTGGCATTTCTATGGAGGACTGGGAACTACACCTGTCGGAAACTCTTGGAAAACCACTGTCAGTCAATGTGGACAACATTGATGTAGATGTTGGCAAAAATATAGTCAAACATTCTCTAGATGGAGAGGAGAGCTGGTCTTGTAGGAGCAAGCATGACTTGTCACCTTAGCTAAGCAGGGTCCACTCTGGTTGCATTTGAATGGGAGACCACATGTGAGCACTGTAAGATATTCCCCTCAGGGGATGGAGCTGCTCTGGGAAGAGCAGAGGGTCCCAAGTTCCCTCCCTGGCATCTCCAAGATAGGGCTGAGAGAGATTCCTGCCTGCAACCTTGGAGAAGCTGCTGCCAGTTTGTGTAGACCAGGGACTCTCAACACTGGGAAGTCTAATGTTATTGGACTTCAACTCCCATAATCCCCTACCAAAGGCCACTGGGGCTGGGGGTTATGGGAATTGAAGTCCAATAACTTCTGGGGACCCAACATTGAGAACCCCTGGTGTAGACAATACTGAGCTAGATAGACCAATGGTCTGACTCAGTATATGGCAGCTTCCTATGTTCACTATACCTTTTGAATAATATTCATACAAATTATCAACCAACATGTTGGAGGGAATGCAGGAGAAGAAGCACCTATTTTCATTTTTGGTAGGAAGATAAAATTATTTTGGGAATGCACAATACATAAAAACCATTTTTGGTCTTCCTATAGCTTTAAATCCAGTTGTCTAACTAATTGTCTAACTAACCATGGGGAGGTGCTGAAGGTATTTCTTGCCTGGGGTATATTATAGTGCCTTTATACAAATCTATGGTGTGGCCACATTTGGAGTATTATGTTGTGGTCCACAGTTGTGGACCACAGTTGTGGTCACAGTAATCTCGAGAACGACATTATAGAACTGGGAAAGGTGCAGAAGAATGCAACCAAGATGATAAAGGGCCTAGAGCACCTTTCTTATGAGGCAAGACGACAGCATCTGGGGCTTTTTAGTTTAGAAAAAAGGTGACTGCGAGGAGACATGATAGAGGTCTATAAAATCATGCATGGTGTGGAGAGAGATAAAAATTTCTTCCTCTTTCACAACACTAGAACCACTGGGGTCATCCCATGAAACTGATTGCCAGGAAATTTAGAACCAGCAAAAGGAAGTACTTTTCCACACAGCACATAATTAATCTATGGAATTCTCCGCCATGGGATGTGGTGATGGCTACCAGCTTGGATGGCTTTGAAAGGGTCTTAGACACATTCATGGAGGACTGGTCTCTCAATGGCTACTAGTCTTGAAGGTTTTAGGCTACCTACAGGCTTGGAGTCAGGAGGCCTCTGAATACCAGTTGCAGGGGAGCAACAGCAGGAGAGAGGGCGTGCCTTCATCTCCTGGTTGTGGGCTTCCCAGAGGAATCTGGTGGGCCACTGTGGGAAACAGGATGCTGGACTAGTTAGGCCTTGGGCCTGATCCATCAAGGTTGTTCTTATGTTCTTATTCTTGGGCCAGCTCTGAGCTTAAGGATACTTCCCACAGCAAAAAGATGGTTGCATAATGTCTGGAGTGTACAAGCTCCCTTTCCATTATATCTGATGAAGTCCGCTATGGAGACATGAAAGCTTGCATTCTTCTTTACCATCAGTAACAGACGCTGATGCAACAGCTAAAGATATCACTGTACCTGTTTGTCTCTGTTACCTTTTCCCAAATTGTTACCTTAGTAAAGGGAGCGGGGAACACCTTGGTAAGCAACATTTGTGGCCGCTCCAGATCTATCAGCAGTCACATTCCTGTAATATTTCCTTCGAAACAGCCACATCATAAAACTTGCAGGTAGAGAACCGTTTGCTACAGTGACAGTAAAAATTTTGAAGATATTTGGAAAGAATTTCTGGGGGAGGGAAAAGTTCTTTTCTGGACAAACAAGTCAACATCTCATACCTCTGACCTTTTTCTGCGGTCTGAGAGCTTAATCACTGTGGCAAATTATTACTCAACGGCACCCAGCTGTGGTGGACAGAATGCCCTTGATTGCAATCATGCAATCATGTAAGAATTGTTTTGCTGGATTAAATCAAGGTCCATCCTGTCTGGTTCAACATATTTCACTTCAATAGTGGCCAATGCCTCAGAGAAGATAACAAGCATGGCCATTTTTTATTGTTTGTCCTCAGAAATGGATATTCACAGGTATCATGCCCCCTATTTTGGAGGTTCCATAGTTAGGTAGCTGTAATGCACAGTGGGTAGGGAACATCTCAGACCCGGCCTCTTTCAGCCAGGCCCAGGGGCCCTACTCGCAAAGCAGCCCTCAAGCAGAGGGATCACCCCCACCCTGCTCCTTCATATTCCAGTCAATGCCTTCCATATGATGGTCAAATGCTGCCCAGCTGGACCAGGTGATCTGAGGAGCCAACAGAGGCCTTGCTGGCACTATATCACTTTTATTTTCAGCTTGTTTGCTGAGTCTGAGTAACTAGAGGTGGCCAACCCTTAGATTGCATCTGGGGACGATGGGAGTTGTAGTCCAACAACAGCTGGAGAGCCAGGTTGTCCACCCCTGGACTAGTTACTCAGACTCAGCAGACAAGTCTGAAGCAAGAGCGGTATAGTCTCCCTGCTCTCTAAGAAGAACCAATATTTCCTTTGGCAATATTTTAATCTGGAGATCGTCCCTAAAAACATGAAATGATTTCCTATGCCCGTCAGAGAAAAACAAAGGCATTGGAATGGCCATTCAGTGCCCTGTCTAGCACATCCCATTGCAACCTTCTCAGAAAGCTATGATTCCATTGATATCTGTAAAGAAGGACTGTGGTATAAATCTATCATGGATAATGCAATCATACTGGAACACCATCTCCTGCCTCCTAAACAGAAGCTCTCCAGAGTCCACTCTCCGTGTTATTACTACAAGGCATGTCTGCAGATCTGCAAAAGAATGGATTTTGCAACAAAATATGGCCAAGGTTCAAAAACCTTAAAAGGCAATGTCTTCTTCTTCTCTTTCTTTTTAACTCAACCTTTTTTTTAAAAAAAGAAATATTTTCTCAGTGACCAATACTGACCTCAAAGGTCAGAAGTTTTTACTTAATAGCCAGGAAATGTTTTCTCTATCCATCATTATTACCTAATTAACAACAAAAACATATTTCACAATAAATTTCAATGGAACTGGATGAGGATTTTTGGTTTTTTTCATGGCATAAAAGAAAAGGAAAAGAAATGGCCGTATTTGCATTTTAAAAGTTCACCAGGAACTTTAAAGGCATTCACCTGATGCTTCTGGAAGTTAGTGAAATGACTTCTTCTTTCTGGCTCCTGAGTAAACTGGTGATCCTTTTCTCTTTCATTATGCAAGCAGATTTCCTTAGTCAGATAACCATTTCCAAATGTGTGTGTGTGTGTGTGTGAGAGAGAGAGAGAGAGAGAGAGAGAGAGAGAGAGAGAGAGAGAGAGAGAGAGACTGGTGCACAATGTTCATGTACATGATATGTATAATTAGAGCCTCAAAAAGTTCGATACATTCAATCACGCCTGAATCAAGAAAACAGTTTCCTGTCCTGGTAGCTATAGGCATTAATTAACATACCAAAGCAAGGGCGATTGTGTTATCACCAGTTGCTGCAATGACACTGTGCTACAATTTTATCTTAAAATGTCACAAATGGGATATTTCGTAGCTATTTGGCCCCATTGTTTTCCACCCCCTACCCCGCCCACTTAAACCATGCATCTAAATATACAATGAGGGTTTTTTGGCATTATCTACATATGCTCAATATGCTTATATGAAATGCCACGGATGTGAAACTTGAAGCGGGCATACATCAAGCACCAAGAAATCTCTTCTCTGTCTTTGAGGAAGGCTCTGGCTGAAATGTACTGGGCATATGTGGATTACATCAATGAACTGTTGCCCCTGAGGACAGGACTAGATGCAATGGCTCGAAATTAGAAGGAAGCCTATTCAGGATAGACATTAGGATGGATATCCTAACTGTAAAGAGCCCTTGGACCATTGAACAACCTGCCTGGCACAGCGGAGGGCTCTTCTTTGCTCAAGGCTAGATGGACATCTGTCTGGGATGCTTTTGCTTTAGCAGATTCCTGTACCGAGCAGTGGGCTGGCCTGGAAGACCTATAAGGTCCCCTGCTAACTGAGCAAAGAGGCACCTTTTTAAAGAGGAGATTCTCTTTATTTAGCAGGGGGAGAGCAGCTGGCCCTATCCGTCCCCAGCACAACATT
Organism: Hemicordylus capensis; assembly: GCF_027244095.1. Taxonomy (NCBI): domain Eukaryota; kingdom Metazoa; phylum Chordata; class Lepidosauria; order Squamata; family Cordylidae; genus Hemicordylus; species Hemicordylus capensis. The sequence continues at coordinate 22,953,731 of NC_069660.1, read as the reverse complement.
CCACCAGTGCCATTTTAGAGGAGCCATTTTATTTTTATTTATCTATGTAAACTGCTTTGGGAACTTTGGTCGAAAAGTGGTATATAAATATTCATCATATCCATTGTCATATCAACTGTCATTGTATTCATCCCTCCCACCTCTAGCATTCTATGATATACCTGATAACTGAGGGTCCCATCGTATGCATCTGATGAACTGGACTCTAGTTCTCGAAAACTGATGCCATAATAAAATTTAAGTGTCAGTCATTTTTGTTGAAACAGACAATCAGTGCTACCCCTTTGAATGTTAAGTGCATATTAACAATACAATGATAATATATATATAAAAAATTTTGAGCTGAGGGTTTTCAAAATCAAGGAGAAAAGACACTCTGCAATGTTCAAAAGGAAAGCAAGTGCAACTACCACTTGTAATTTATTTTTTAAAAAATGTCTTAGTTATTGTGACTGTTTTAAACTGTGTTTGAATTGTTTAGATTTTATATGGATTTAAGTTTGATTTTTAAATGATTATATTTTGTATTGGTTTTGTAAACCACCCAGAGCAGTTGGATGCGGTGGTATAGAAATGTAGTTTAAAAAAATACAGTTTTGCATTAATGGACAAGAAGTTCATAATATAGGTGTCTCTGAAAGGCATCATCTCATACTGCGCGGGAGATGGCAATGGTAAACCCCTCCTGTATGCTACCAAAGAAAAACCACAGGGCTCTGTGTGGTTACCAAGAGTCAACAAGGACTTGACGGCACACTTTGCCTTTTAACAGGTCCTTTCTATGAAATCTAATGGCATCCCCTGTTAAATATTGGAACTATTAACTGCAAAATATCTTTTTCTGTAGAGTGCATTTTCACATGTGGAGGTAATAAAAAGTACATGCTATGAAGTGGTTCACAAAATATTAAACACATGCAGAATCTTAAAGTTTATGGTACGTTAAACGTTATGGTACAGTCCCCATAAAATATGAACTAAGTTGTGTGTTGCTTATGGAGGTAAAGCGGATGGGGAAATGTTAGAAATACATCTAATACCAGCTGGTCTTAGGAGAGCTGGTCTTGTGGTAGCAAGCATGACTTGTCCCCATAGCTAAGCAGGGTTTACCCTGGTTGCATATGAATGGGAGACTAGAAGTGTGAGTGCGGTAAGATATTCCCCTCAGGAGATGGAGCCACTCTGGGAAGAGCAGAAGGTTTCAAGTTCCCTCTCTGGCTTCTCCAAGATAGGGTTGAGGGAGATTCCTGCCTGCAACCTTGGAGAAGCCGCTGCCAGTCTGTGAAGACAATACTGAGCTAGATGGACCAATGGTCTGACTCAGTATATGGCAGTTTCCTATGTTCCTATGTTTCCTGTCTGTTTCACAGAGTGAGGCATCATTTATTCATTCCTAGAGGCTATTTTCACGACCTCCCCAAACTGAGCGAAGGGAGCCTAGTGCTCTGCTAACCCGGATCCGCTAACCCGGATCTTTTGATCTTGAGTCACAAGAAGCCTCCCGGCTTCAGAGGTCTCCCCAGAATGCCTCGCACACTCACGCGGGGGATTCTGGGCCTTCCGGGGGCCAGGCGGCCCCTGATCCCCGCCACCCCTACCAGCTCCTTGACAGAGCCGGTAATCGTGTGGATGGCCAATCCGGCTGCCCAGGGCTAGGTGGATGCTCATGTGTAGGGAGAGCGGGCTTGAAACCCCTTTCGACTCTCCACGCTGCTCATGTGGAGAGCCTCCTCTACTTACTGCCCAGTCCCGAAAGCTCAAGGCAGTTCACACAAAGCAGACAAAATCAATGATTAAAAACAATTAACACAGTTAAAGGTTTAGATTTAAAACCATCTGAATACTGTACGGCATGGCTAAAAGACAGGCTGTAAAAGCGTATTTTTACAGCTGTCTTAAAAGCTTCGACAGGTGTCAAACCTCGTATTTCCACAGGGAGCACGTACGTTCTACAACCCAAGAGCGGCTGCGGAGAAGGCAGAGAGGAGAGCTGGTCTTGTGGTAGCAAGCGTGAAAGGTCCCCTTAGCTAAGCAGGGTCCGCCCTGGTTGCCTATGAATGGGAAACTAGAAGTGTGAGTACTGGAAGATATTCCCCTCAAGGGATGGAGCTGCTCTGGGAAGAGCTTAAGGTTCCATGTTCCCTCCTTGGCTTCTCCAAGATAGGGCTGAGAGAGATTCCTGCCTACAACTTTGGAGAAGCCGCTGCCAGTCTGTGAAGACAATACTGAGCTAGATAGACCAAGGGTCTGACTCAGTATATGGCAGCTTCCTATCTTCCTATGTAAGGCCCAACCCTGAATTGCCATCAGAGAGGGGATTCTTCTAGTGATCTTAATAAGCAGCGGGAACTTGCCGAAGAAGTCACTCTCTTAGGTAAACTGGTTCTAAGCCAAAGGTTACTCTGGCCGGGGATGATGTAGAAGTGTCACAACATCTGCAGACCCAAGGCTGGGAACCCTTCCTTTTTACAAAATTCAAGCTAAAACAAAAGCTGCAGGCTTTAATCCAATTAACTGGTAGATTACGAATCAACTGCCCAATTTTTGTTTGTTCATTGCCTTGGATGTTTGGATGAGAAAGAAATGTCTTTTGGGCACAGAAACTGACGATGAAATAGGAAGGAGCGGTGAGGCAATGAGGGCCTCCCAGAGTTTCTGGTAAGACTAATGGCTATTTGGCTTCTCCCCTCCTAGGATTTGCTGCATCTCCGGCTAACCTAACACTGCATCTTACAGTGTTGTGAGGATAAACGTAAGCATGTACCCTGCTTACGTTTGGAGGAAAAGCGGAATAGAAATATAAACAAACACTTTATTAGTCTGGGTATCAGTCAATTTCATCACCACTCTTTTAGATTTCACAAAATCAAGTCATTGAAATCCCCAAGACTGCTTTTCAGTAGCAACTGCTGCCTTCACCACAGTCCTGAAGGCTGTCAATTCTCCCTCAAAGGCCTCTGGCAAAATGTGTGGGCATAATGAAGAACACAATAGTTAACGCATCTCAAGCCAAGGTGTAAAAGGGAAGATCCAGAGCACAAAGGCCTATTCTTACACGCCAGGGACTAGTATGTTGACCAATTAGTATAATAAGCTAAGGTGAGAGTTATCAGTGATAAGATGACCTCCACTTTGACTTTTAGGAAAGCTGAACTGCCTTGACACCCTTGAACTATTGTGTGACAATTGTGCTCATTGATAAATGGATTTGCATGACTGAGTCAGTTATCTCAAAGTACCAGGAAGCCTTTTCACCCTCAATTTGCCCAGTCAGGTAACTGATTGCAACATCTAGATTTCTACTCAGTGTAAGAACAAACAGAAATGGAAGACCAATGGAAGAAGAAAGAGAAAGAAATGTAAGAAATTCCTTGACCACCTGGGTATTAGATCATCCCTGGTATTCCCAAGGCTTATTTTGTGCCAAGACAGTCTTGTTTTCAGTGCTAAAAAAAATATAGTGCCCCTAAACTTGTGGAAAGTGTGTTTCCTTTGCTTCTGAATTTGCAATTATGGGAATAATGTCCATGCATAGGATGCATCTCAGTCAAGGGTGGCCAACCTGAGGCTCTCCTGTTGCTGTTGGACTATGACTCCCATCACCCCGGTGCAATTTTGCAGCATGGGATGATGGGTGTTGTAGTCCAACAGCAGCTTTTTTTGTTTTGAGAACCTTTATATTGAAAAGCAGCATATAAACAGTAGTCATAGTAATAATAGTAGTAACTAGAGAGCCTTAGGTTGACCACCCTTGAACTAGTCAAATTAAAGCCAGTAGAGCTGTGAAAGAGGAAATCTCACATTCAGCTCTCACTTCAGGCATAAATTGACAATCAAGCCTTAGACATGCCACTTCTGTCAGCGTCCAGTATGGGAATAATAACGTTTGCTGGCCTACCCTACAGGGTGGTTGTAAAGAGGCCTAAGATAGTGGTTGGGTTCACACATAGTGTGGAATCAATAATTCAGCTGTGCTGCTGAGGCCCAAGCACACACAAGAAAGCTGCTTCCAGTCTTGGGAATAATATGCCAAGATCGGGCATGATGCACAAATGCACCAATCAGAGCATATCCTATCCTGCTTGTAGCATGGAACCAGATATCTGTCAGTTACTTGAAATCTCAGTTGCAGGTGTCCAGTTCCATGCTACAATTGGGGTAAAATACGTCGCGATTCGTGGGTTCCTATGTCATGACCAATCCTGGCATGTTATCCCCGAGATCAGAAGTAGGGCTCTCATGAGCACTCAGGGCTACAGAATCTGGGCCAAACTGCCGATACGTGTGAGCCCAGCCAATATACGTACAGTGCTTTGAACACTCAAAAAGTGCTTCATGGCGGGCAGGGGGAGGTTCAAGATTCTCAGCATGATCTAAAGGCTCCATCTCTGATATATTCAAGACTGAAAGGGGAAAGATTCAGGGTGTTTGAAGAACATTTCTATTGGTTTTTTTTTTTTAATCATTCATAATAACTGTTCTGATATTACCAGCATAGTTCAGACAGCCACCTTTTTAAAAGGAATTGTCATCATGACCCTTTTGTATATTTGCTGGACATTATAAGACTGAACAAGCACAAATGAATAGCATAACCAGGGATTTTGTATATTACACAGTTACTGTGCATATCTTCAAAGATATCTGTCTATCTATCTATCTATCTATCTACTCATCTATTTATTTGTTTGTTTGTTTGTTTGTTTTCCGTTCAATTTCTGTACCACCTTTCCGGCTAACTTGGCAAAGAGGCACCTTTGAACATGGTGATTCTCTTTATTTAGCAGCGGGAGAGTAACTGGCCCTATCCAGATCCAGCACAGTACCTCCAGTGACAGTTGCTGGTGTCTATCTGATGTTTCGTTTTAGAATGTGAGCCCTTTGGGGACAGGGAGCCATCTTATTTATTTGTATTTTCTCTTTGTAAACCGCCCTGAGCAATTTGTGGAATAAATGGTACTTAATCCAGTCCTATAATTGCTGCAACACTCACTCCTTCACTTCTGCACCAGTCACACAGAGATCCATAGCTTTGGATTTGTTTATTAGGCTTCTACTATATAAAAGGCCCTGCTTACTCCACAGAAGGTGAGTCACATCACAGGAACTACAGTCCTGATACAGCCAACGAAAAAACCAATCCATTACTGATTTTAATGAATATGTGTAGCAGGTGGGTACACCTGGGCAGCTTCTATGCATATTGATATGATTGGCAAGGCCTGCTATTCTATGCCTCCCTTGTGTTGCTGCTGGCTTATGTCGTTCTTATATTGCATTCTAATGCTTGTACATTTAGACTTATTGTACCCCTCTTTGAGTACAAATGTAGAGAAGGCATTTATAAATTTAATAAAAAATAAATATGTAATGCAGATGTTCCTTTTTTACTAGGGACAGTCATGATTTTCTGGTATTTATCCCTAGTAAGTTATGGCATTTGTTATTATTATTTGTTTCTTGTTACTATGTAACCTCTGTGGGAAGTTAAATGCCCTCTCTTGAAGTTAAATCTTAAAGTGGGAATCAGAGACATCTTGATTCAAATGCGCATGCCTGTAATTATGTGCACAAAATGGATACAAATGCCAATGTGCTCACTCTCTCTCCTCACCTATCCAGAGAGTAAATGTTGCTGAAAGATGCTTGAGTTGTGACTATACTACACGAAGTACAACAGATCCATTTGTGAGATTCAACACTTTATCCCACATTCTTAAACATTCTATCCAACATCCTTAAGGTAGGGCTGAGTGAGTGAGATGGTCAATTTAATTACAGGAACAAGGGGGGAAAGCCTTCACCAATGTGTAGAGAGACATTCAATGTGAGCATAGTGCTGCAAAGAACATAGGAAGCTGTCATATACTGAGTCAGACCATTGGTCTATCTAGCTCAGTATTGTCTTCACAGACTGGCAGCGGCTTCTCCAAGGTTGCAGGCAGGAGTCTCTCTCAGCCCTATCTTGGAGAAGAGTGTGTGGTAGCCAAAAGAGTCTGGCAGGGAGTAAGCAAGCTGTTAGAGTGGCCTGATTTGGAAAAACAGACTTGGGAAGAACTAACTTCGGGGTTGAGCGATAGAACCTCCTTTCGAGGTCCCAGAAAGAAACCTTCAAGGAAACGGGACGGAACGGGTGCCCCCATACTAGGGAATTGAAACATTCCCCTTCTCGTAATCAGGTTAGTAAACTTGTATGTCATTTATGCAATGCTCGTGCATAGGAATAGGGAGGGAAGACGTGACCAAGAGGTTCACGCAGATGAGACAGTAAATCTCTTCTGGGAAAGTTTGTATGGTTATGTGCAAAAAGACAAGAGTATCTCTTCTAAACAGCAATGGGACAAATTGTGGAAATGGATGTCGGACGTAACCGCCCCGATTACCTGATGTGCCTTGTAATCCCCCACCCCCGAGTTACAGTACTACCTGCATATACTTCATAACTTGTGTGTAAATCTTTGTAGATATATCATGTACAAACAACCACTTTGTATATAATTGTGCTTTGGCAACGTACTGTATGCTATGGTAGTTTGTTGGTTCAATAAAAAAAATCTTGTCCTATCAAAATAAATAAATCTTGTCCTATCTTGGAGAAGCCAGGGAGGGAACTTGAAACCTTCTGCTCTTCCCAGGGGGATATCTTACAGTGCTGCTCACACTTCTAGTCTCCCTTTCATATTCAACCAGGGCAGACCCTGCTTAGTTAAGGGAACAAGTCATGCTTAGTACCACAAGACTAGCTCAGCTCAGCGCAGCTCTCCTCTCCTGGAAGGTTTGCTTATCTGTGGGCAGCAGCTGCAACTTTGCTCATTCCCCTGATGCATTTAGAGCAGACCCAACTGTTAGGTATTCTTTAAAGTCAGTAATTGATTGGGTTGTTTCATCAGCTGTATCAGGTCTGTAGTTCCTGTGATGTGACTCACCTTCTGTAGAGTAAGCAAGCCCTTTTATACAGTAGAATCACCAGATATCAGATCTGAATAATAGATTTGCTGCCACCACTCCTTGTTTCACAAGGTGAAAGGTGTTAGACTTGCCCATTTGAATGAATATGTGCATGTGGTTTGGTGGAAGGCCTCATAGGGGAGGGAGCCTGAGAGGAATTTCCCACAAAATAAAACAGGGCAGGTTTTCTATAATATAAGCTAATGGGTTCTAAAGAGTTACAGCTTAAACTAAAGGAAAACATATATAAACAGAGCATGCTAAACTCAGAGCCAGTGTGGTGGTGTGGTTAGAGTGCTGGAATAGGACCGGGGAGACCCGAGTTCAAATCCCCATTCAGCCTCATGATACTTGCTGGGTGGCTCTGGGCCAGTCACTTCTCTCTCAGCCTCACCTACTTCACAGGGTTGTTGTGAGGAGAAACTCAAGTATGTAGTACACTGCTCTGGGCTCCTTGGAGGAAGAGCGGGATATAAATGTAAAAATAAAAAAATTAAAAGGCTACAGTCTTACTCATAAAACAGTCAGTGTGTCTCCACTTCTCACTTTTTAGCGAGTACATTAAATAAAGAGACCACCTTAAGTGGCATAGCAGGGAAATGCTTGACTAACAAGCAGAAGGTTGCCAGTTTGAATCCCTGCTGGTACTATATCAGGCAGCAGTGATATGGGAAGGTGCTGAAAGGCATCATCTCATACTGCACGGGAGGAGGCAATGGTAAACTCCTCCTGTATTTGACCAAAGAAAACCACAGGGCTCTGTGGGCACCAGGAGTCGTAAATCGACTTGACGGCACACTTTACCTTTTACCTTTATATTAATAAAGTGGTTGTGCAGCGGGAGAAGCAATGGTTCTTCTGAGTTCTTCTAACTCCGCTCCACTGCTGACTCAGCAGTGGGGAACATTCCGACAACCTCCTCTTTCCCAGGAAGCACCTTGTGCCACCCCAAAATATGTCCCTGAGGGTCATGCAGCTCTTGGGGACAGATTTCCAGGTGACATACAGGGATTTCAAGGGAAGGGGAGGTTGCTGAATTTCTCCTCCATACTAGCATTGGTGCAGCATTAGCCTGGGACTCTTCAGGCACATTGGTGCTATACTAGTCCTTCTCCCATTGCACTGGTGCTTTATTAGTCAGGATGCCAGCCACTGATACAGACTCCGAGGGTTCGCTGATACAACTGGCACTTTTCTGAAGGCTTTTTGTAGGATGGAATAATCATCTGATTGGCAGTTCTTCTAGCCACTCCGTGAGCCTGGAAGAACCCTTTTATTACAGTTCCCTATACTATTTACTACCAGAGGTGCACCTAGGTAATTTTGGAGCCTGGACCTAAAGGCCTTTGGAGCCCCCCCCCCCCCCCCGTCCCACAAATTAAACATTTTCATGCTTTGCCAAGCAACTACACCACCTGGAACAGACTAAAGAGGATATGGGGGCCCCCAGGGTCTATGGAGGCCCTCTTTGACTTTGGCCCCAAAATCCAGGGGTAAGAGTGCCTCTGTTACATATTCCAGCATTTATCTGTTTATTGTTGTTGAATCATAACAGTGCAATTGTTATATAAACCTCTATAGGTAGCAATATTTCTGTGAAGCAAAACATTGAATATGGTTAGGTTGTATTATAGTGTTAGGAGAGCTTATCTTGTGGTAGCAGGCATGAATTGCCCCCTTTAAGGGGACAATTAAGCTAAGCAGGGTCCACCCTGGTTTGCATTTGAATGGGAGACATGTGTGAGCACTGTAAGATATTCCCCTTGGGATGGGGCCACTCTGGGAAGAGCACCTGCATCCTTGCAGGCAGAAGGCTCCAAGTTCCCTCCCTGGCACCTCCAAGATCGGGTTGAAAGAGACTCCTGCCTGCATTTTTTTTTTTTTAATTTATATTCCACTCTTCCTCCAAGGAGCCCAGAGCGGTGTACTACATACTTAAGTTTCTCCTCACAACAACCCTGCGCAGTAGGTTAGGCTGAGAGAGAAGTGACTGGCCCAGAGTCACCCAGCAAGTATCATGAGGCTGAATGGGGATTTGAACTCGGGTCTCCCCGGTCCTAGTCCAGCACTCTAACCACTATACCACACTGCTGCCAGTCTGTGTAGACAATACTGAGCTAGATGGACCAGTGGTCTGACTTGTTAGAAGGCAGCTACCTATGTTCTTTTTTATTTTTAAATATAGGGCAACTTTGCCCCATCGCCCCATAATACGTACAAAGTGAGGAGGAGGGAACACGAGGTTCCCACGGCATGCACACTCTTGGTGGGCATGTCTTTTGAACCTGCTGAAGCAGCGGCTTACTGACATCTGCCAGATGCCAGTAACCTCTTCCCAACTTCAAATCTAGGTGTCAAGTTGGGCAAAGATTCTTGGTAGAATCTCGGATGGAAGTTGGTAACCAAGCACATCAGCAGATTCAGACAACACACCCACTGCGAGCGCAGGCTTGTGGCAGGACCATGGGAACCTCCTGTTGCCTCCTACTTACTTTTGGGCAACCGTACCATGCAAAGCTGCCCACAGAGCCCACATGTATACTGCTTTACAATGAATGAAAGGAGAGGCATGCAGTTCCTTGCCCTGAGGAGCTCACAATCTAAATTTTAAAAAATAGATATTAAATTTTTGTTATATATTGTAAATGAAAACATCTGTCTGGGGGAAAAAATCAGAGATGTCATCCCTTTGGGTGGTGCATTACTATATTGCAAACAAAACCAGCTGCTAATCTCTGCCCAGCTTGACACCTAGATTTGTTACCTTTGAGACCTCTATGGAATTATTGAAACCACACCAGAGACTTTCCATCAGGCTTCCACAATGTGTAAAAGGGCCTGGTCAGCTTCCTTTTCTGTTCCCTGACTGGTTCTGCAAAAGCAATCCACTTGGCAGGTCACAAATGGTGCAGGCCTGATGGAAAAGTAGAAGGCTCCAAGGCAGAGTTTCCTGGGAAGGATTTGGCAAGATATTTGGTCACCTGTTGCACTGAATCCTGGCCTGAAAATAGGATCTGAGGCTAAACTGTGGCTCAAATTAGCTGCTCGTTACTGAATTGGTGGTACTGTGGGACTTCATGGACACTAGGCATGTGGAATGACTAGAATTCCAGGGCTAGTGAGATGTTATCGTGTCACTGCATATGAAAGCAACTGGCTGCTGAAGATGACAGAGCTCCTCTATCTTATTTAGCAAATGTGTGGAAGAGGGAATTCTGGCAGGTGGAGCTCATGACAACTTAAAGCTTTAAGGACTGAAACACTGCATGTAGAGTTGCCCGTGTTTCTCCTGGTTCCACTCCTGTGCTGTTAGTGATAGCCTAACAGGCAACATTTTGGTAGGTGAAGATTCCCTGGGGTGGAGAAGTGTTGGAGAGTGTTTCACCAGTCTAGTTGCTGGTGTCCCCTGATGTTAAAGGCACAGAACCAGGGCCAATAAAAAAAGATGGCAACCCTCCTTCTCATAATTCCTTCTGCTATACAACTGTTAAAGCTACAGGAAGCTGATCTTTCAAAACTAGGCTGAAAACCTGCCTGTTCATGTTACCTGCAGGTTGCAGCAATTTGAAAGCAAAAAGCTCAAGAAAGGTGTAACAAATATAACAAACCCCCCTCCACCCCAGCTATAACATAATATCCCCCCCCCCCAATGACAAGTTGACAACCTTTGGAAGCTGTTCAGGGTTTGAAAGCTGAGAGTGATGAGTTCACACTTGATGACTGCAACATCAAAAGAATTATTAGTATGCATGTTTGCCACCTTTTTTCTGGCAGCGCTCTTCTGCCTTTAAGAACTGTGTGACAGGCAGAAATTGCTGTGTAGCTTTTCCAGTGGCGCTCTTACTCCTGGACTTCAGAGCCAAAGTCCAGGCCCTCCACACCCCCTGGGGGCCCCCAAATCCTCTTTCGTCTGTCCCGGGTGGTGTGGTTGCCGCTAGCCTGCACTGTGCCAGGCAGCGGAGCCGAGGGTGATTGTGATCTGTGCCGGGTGCTTTAGAGACAGAGTGGGGAGTGAGGAAAGAAATATGTGGGATGGGAACATGTGAAGTTGCGTGTTGAAATGTTTCTGCGAATGCATATTTGCATAAATATACCTCTTTTGTATTCTTACATTCTTGTGAGTTCAGTTGCTGTTTGTGCCTTCAAGAACCCACATGTTAAAAACACGGTGTGTGTGTGTGTGTGTCTGTCTGTCTGTCTGTGTGTGTGTGTGTGTGTGTGTGTGTAGGGGGATGGTGCTTAACTGGCAGCGGGGGAGGGGCATCCAGCAAAGTGAGGGGCCTCCAAAGGCCTTTCAGTCCAGGCTCCAAAATTACCTAGGTGTACCCATGAGCTTTTCCTAACATAGTGTTGCAACAATGGGACATGCTTCACCTGTTGTATTTCTGCATTTCACGTGGCTGATCCAGGCCTACTTGTACTGCTAGGAAAAAGATTAGATGTGCTGTTCCTTCCGAATCAAATCCACATTCCCAAAAAATTCGGATGCAACATGAGAGTACTTCCATGAAATCATTCCAAAAGAATTTCCAAAGAGAGAATGTTTAAGATAGTGCTATTATGATCACAATTCTCACTCTTACAGAAATGCACCACAGTATCCATATGAATACTCATCTCCAATTATGGAATGTTAGATTGTGTCTGGAATGCATTTACATCCTTCGTGAGAACGATAATCAATGAATCACCACTGCAATATTCAGGGAGGTAAGAGCTGACAACATCATTGACTAAAACTAAACTCACTGGGGAAACTTTCCCAAGATGCTTTTTGTAAGGGCATGAAAAAGTTGTGTGGAAGTGTGTTTTTCAAAGATGAAAAAGAAGATGTTCCACTGTGCAAATAGCTGGTGTGTTCACTTTTTCAAAAATAAAAGTAATAAATTAATTTCCACTCACACTTGGAAAAAATATAGTATATATTTAGATGACAATAAAACTGGAAGTATAACAAAAGCAAGCAACCACTAAACGTTTTGAAAAGATACTCTGTTAGGCTTTAAGGAGAAATGCTAAAAGTAAACTTTGATAGAAACTATTCTCTGTTTTAAAATTAAAATATGTATATCCCACTTTTCTGCCACAGAACATTCAAGGCCACTTACAAATAGTAATACAATCAAAGTTGGTTTTTAAAAATCATCTATAAAGAATCTAGGAAAATTATGTAAATTCTTCCTTGTAGATTTCATATTCAGAAAATGGGTGGGTTTTAGGTATAGCACAGAATACACACCTGTTCACTTAGGCTTTTAGCTGATTTTGAAAATCTGATTCTAAATGTTAAATGATTTTAACTGTTGATTTTAAAGTTTATAGATGTTTTAATTAGTTGTAAACCAACTTGAGACCTAGTTATAGGTTGTATATAAATGTGTTTAAATAAATACACAAATAAAATATTGGTACTGCGGATTGCTACAGACATTTCAGAGGATTTTATACCCAAATTGTGTTCAGGATTCAGAAACGATAATAGGCTGAACACAGTTTGTTGATGCTGATTCAGCAACCTTAAAAAAATCATTTTTAGCTATTCAAATGCAAAGTTGAACCAGTTTTTTCTTTCTTTTTAAAGCCTTACTATTGATAATCTGTTATTTGAATAAGTATTAATTAGAAAACTAGCTGGTGGGATGTGGAGTACAGGTTTTAGCATGATTTGAGTCTGGTTCAACAATGATTTAGTTTTTAAAAAAGTTTTTTTAAGATTTAGATTTTTTCATATATCTTGTGTAAAATGTGAGATTTTTTAAAAAGCTGTAAATATAAGCCAGGCGTCTTGCCAAATACTATATGTTTCTGTTATGTTAATTTTTTATTTTATATATATATATATATATATATATATATATATATATATATACACACACACACACACACACATACACATTTTGATAGAGGCTGAAGTCTCTGGTACACACCTAAGCAAATGCAAGTCTGATTAGATATAATCCTGTTTTACATGCAGTTTTATAATCCAGTTTTACTGAAGTGTGCCATAAAATGCCACTTAATATTATTACTCCTTGTCAGTATAGAAACTGCTGAGTCTGTAGGCTTAAAATTATAGCATGACTGATAAAGTAAGGAACATGAGGAGTATTTTCTCTATATAATTTGGAGAATAGATAACGGAAGTTGTTGGAAAGGACAGAGAAGCTACCAACACACACACACACACACCTGGTGAAAATTTTCCAGGAAAAAGTATCACCTGCTTAATTTCTGGATGGTTCCTGTTAAAGGCACAGGAGCAGAAGCAGTTTAAAAAGGTGGCAGCTCTAAATATACAGAGAGCATGTTGTACAATGCAAGATATATCAGAAAACAGTATTATTATTATTATTATTATTTTTAAAAGACTTCAAAATAAGATACAAAGTTTCCAAACTTCATTCACGAGTGCTTTACTTTTTGTTCTCACAAGGTAAATTGCTTTGGAAGATTGTTGAGAAGCCATCTTGAAACCAGATTATTTATTCATTTATTTACTGAATTTATATACCACCTAGTATAAAAATCTCTAGGCAGTGTACAGAATTAAAAACATAAAAAAGAACACATTTAAAATTCATAAAAAGATACAATCATAATAGAAAATAACACATTAATAACACATTAAAAATGGAAAAAATAGGAAAAAATAAATAGAGACTTTCTAAAAAGGGGGTTTATCTGCTTCCTAGCCTGCTGCTCAGCAAGTTCTCAACCCAAGCAATGTAGCTGTAGGAGCACAGAGTACGGAGATCACAAACGAAATCTGGAAAGCTTTCAACTTATTTTGTAACCCCTTTTAGAAAGACTGCGCTCTGCAATGTTACCTTGCATTGTACAAAGTTTTTGTACATCTAGGATTTCCACTTTTTAAAACTGGTTCTGCTCCTGTGCCTTGAACATACCAGTTTATACATATTCATATTGCCCAATAAGAAAGCCAGGAGGGCTTTCCATCAGCTTTAGCTCATATGCCAGCTACATCCATTTCTGGAGATAAACACCTTGAAAGCAGTGGTGCATATGTTGGTAACTTCCAGTCTTGACTACTGCAATGTGCTCTATGTGGGGCTGCCTTTGTACATAGTCTGGAAACTGCAGTTGGTCCAGAATGCGGCAGCCAGGTTGGTCTCAAGGCTTATTCAAAGAGATCATATTACACCCATTAAAAAAGTACTACACTGGCTGCCAATACATTTTCAGGCGAAATGTAAAGTGCTGGTTGTTATTTTATTTATTTTTAATTTTTATTTTTATTTATTTTTACACTTATATCCCGCTGTTCCTCTGAGAGCTCAGAGTGGTGTACATGGTTATTTTTATCCTCACAACAAACCTATGAGGTAGGTTAGGTTGAGAGTTAAGTGACTGGCCCAGAGTCACCCAGTGAGTTCCATGGCTGAATGGGGATTTGAACTCGGGTCTCCCAGTCCTAGTCCAGCCCTGAATGGCTTAGGTCCAAGGTATTTCAGAGAACACCTTCTTCCTGAACCCCGCAGCTTACTAAGGTCATCTGGGGAGGTCCAGTTGCAGTTGCCACCAGCTCAGTTGGTAGGAACTCAAAACTGGGCCTTTTCTAAGGTTGTCCCAGGACTTTGAAATGCGTTTCCTAATGAATTTAGAGCTTCCCCTTCTCTGGATGTTTTTAAGAAGAACCTGAAAACATACCTGTTTGGGCATACTTTTAGTATATATTTTTTAAGTTTAGGTTTTAGAGGTTTTATTTGTATTTTAAACTGTTTTAATTGTGTTAATGTTTTAATTGTGTTTTTAGATTGTGAACCACCCAGGGTCTTGTGTATAAAAATATGTTGAATAAATCTCCATGCCTGTAAGAGCCTTACCTGTCAAAATTATGTGTGTTGGGCTGCTATTAAAAGCACAGGAGCAACGCCAGGGGAAAAAAGCTGGCAACACTGTGACAAAGATAGCTATATTGGATGGTTGGTTGGTTTAGCCTGCTTTTCAGTCAAAATGCTCAATGTGGTGTTCCACTGAAGATTAAACATACATATAAAATCTTAACTTAAAATGTGTTCAAATCTGTTGAAAATAAGGTTTATTCTCAGGGGTGCAAGACAACTTCAAAGCATTAGAGGCATTTCCCCAAAGTGCTTTTCTCTCCACACAAACAAAGCCAGCATGGTGTAGTGGTTAGAGTTCTGGACTAGGACCAGGAAGACCCGAGTTCAAATCCCCATTCATCCATGATACTTGCTGAGTGACTCTGGGCCAGTCACTTCTCTCTCAGCCTAACCTATTTCACAGGGTTGTTGTGAGGAGAAACTTGTATGTAGTACACTGCTCTGGGCTCCTTGGAGGAAGAGCAGAATATTAAATGTTAATAATAGTAATATTTTCTCCCCAACTCTTGTCTTTCCTTTCCTTCAAAAAATTTAAGTTCAGAGATTCCCCCAAGCGTTCCCCTCTGTCTATGCCTTTGCTTTCCCCCAAATATCAGGCCTTATCCAAAGGCTGGACACAAGTATTCTACAGATGCACACATAAATTGGAGCACACCTCTCCTCAGGTTCTGAATCATCCTTTCTGTGATGATCTAGATTTGCTCTTATTGAAAGCTCTTCCTTGTGTAGACATAATGATTTTTTTCTGAATGCAAATCAGAAAGTCTGGGCATCAGACAAAAGAATCTGGAAAGAGGCTGGATTTCTGGCTCTCCATGCAAAAGCTCCAGTAACTCCCCCACCCCCTTGTCAGGGACTGGCATCTCTGGGAGTCAATGGACTGTTACCTTGTTAAACCAGTCTTGCAGAAAACTGTCTCCACTCAAACAATAGTCATCTCAGCAAAAGTGTCAGCTCATCCCCTCCACTCCATTCACTTCAAAGCCTTCTTGGGGCTTATGTAAATGCAACCATTAATAAACGGGGCAAGCTACATTATTCAGCTATGCAGTCTAAGCACCCACTTGCCCTCATTCTTTATTTTTATTCATTTTGGGATTGGGATTTTTAAAAAAAGTTAACTAGGTTAATTATCTCATGGCACCTTAAAGACTAACAGATTTCTTATAGAATAAGCTTTTGTGGACTAGACACCACTTTATCAGATGCATGAAGTTAGTTTGTACATGCAGATACTCCTTACATCACATCTAATGCAGCCTTCAGCTTCATGGTCACCGGGCTTTAGTTCTGTTGGCATTCACACCAGACAATTGGTAGGCCTGCTGAACCTTTGTAGAAAAAACCAAAGCACTTGGAAACTGAATTCTGTTCATTCTGATCATGTAGGTTTACACACAGAGGAAACCTACTTACACGCCTCACCTTATGCTATAAAGGATTCTCTGCTAAAGTTTGTTCGAAGTGTTATTTTGAAATGTATTTCCTCGCTATATTTGGATAATATCCCATAACATAAGAAAGAACATAACAGCCCTGCTGAATCAGGCACAAGGCCCATCTAGTCCAGCATCCTGTTTCACACATTGGCCCACCAGATGCCACTGGAAGCCTACAGGCAGGAGTAGAGAGCATGCCCTCCCTCCTGCTGTTAGTCTCCTGCAACTGGTATTCAGAGGCATCCTGCCATTGAGGCTGGAAGTGGCCTATAGCCCTCTGAATAGTAGCCTTTGATAGACCTGTCCACCATGAATCTGTCTAAGCCCCTTTGAAAGCCATCCAAGCTAGTGGCCATCACCAGATCCCATGGCAAAGAATTCCATAGATTAATTATGTGCTGTGTGAAAAAGTACTTCCTCTTGTCGGTCCTACATTTTCCAACCTTCAGTTTCATGGGGTGACCCCTAGTGTTTTGAGAGAGGGAGAAAAATTTCTCTCTGTCTACCCTCTCCACTCCATGCATAATTTTATACACTTCCATGTCTCCCCTTAGTTGCCTCTTTCCCAAGTTAAAGAGCCCCAGATGCTGTAGCCTAGCCTCATAAGGAAGGTGCTCAAGACCACTGGTCATCTTGGTTGCCCTCTTCTGCATTTTTTCCAGTTCTACAATATCCTTCTTAAGATAGAGTGACCAAAGCTGTATGCAGTACTCCAGATGTGGCCGCACCATAGATTTGTATCAGGGCATTATAATATTAGCATTTTTATTTTCAATCCCGCTCCTAATGATTCCTAGCATCCCAGCTGAAATCAGTATGGCAATTTTTTCAAACTCTTATAAAGGTTCTTCTCAGAACAAATTCTATTGCTGCTTCCTGGATCCCTAATTTATTCAAGGAAGTCACATTGAAATTAAAAGGACAAGTTTGGTATGCTTTAATATTAGGAGGACAAGATAGGCATGCAACTTCCTCAAGTAAATACAGGGCAAATTTGCAAGATCAGCTGAAAGCCACTAAAGCTGGGACCTGGAGCTTGAAAATGAACCTGAGCTCCAATAGTGAGCCTGTACTTCTGAGCCTTTTGTGTCCTCCAGTCCATTAACCAGAGGTGCCCACACCATGTTATCAAAATTTGACTGATTTCATCAAGCCAATTTCAGACCTCGGTTAACAAAGTCAGCAGAATCTTGGGAATGCAGGGCAGGAACCTCCAGTTGGTGGGTTCTGGTGACATGAAAGGGGCAGAAGTACTCCCTGGAGGACCTCTCCAAGCCACTCGGTACCTGGCTTACCAACTTTCAGCTGATCACACAAACCTGCTCTTGGTCAGGATGTCAGCCACTGTCTTTAGCAACCAGGATCCAGTCTAAGTTAATGGGATTTAAGTCAGTCACAACTTGATTGATTGATTAAGGTCAGTGTTGACTCTTAGTGACCACATAGATAGATTATCTCCAGGATGATGATCTGCCTTTAAGATTTCTCAGTGGTGCATTGTTCATTGCTGTCATAAATTGAGTCCATCCATGACTCACTTAGGTGGTGCTTATAATCTATAAAGCCCTAGAGTATTTAAGACAACATCTTCTTCCACCTGAGCTCCACCACCCATTAAGATCATTAGGAGAGGGCCATCAGCAGCTGCCAGGATCCCCTGTGGTGGCTACCCAGAGACAAGCCTTCTCTGTTGCTGCCCTGAGACTCTGGAATGTGTTCCCTGCCTACATGAAATTTAGTATGACTCTCAGTGAGTCAACATGAAGAAGTGTCACTGAAAAATGAGACAAGTTAGTCATGACCGACTTAAATCCCATTAACTTCAGTGGGACTCAGCTGTGATTATTTTAGTCTGGGTTTTACCAGGTAATGACAAGTTACCACTGATATGGGCAAAGCAGGAGGGCAATTCCTTCAAACCCCCTCCATTAAGTGTGACTGTCTCACCAATTCTTATGCCATACTCTTGCTAGCTAAACTTAAGGATGTGTACCTGAAATGACTGCATATTCCTCCCAAGTTTTTTCTTCCATTTCCTTCACCTTCTTCTGTGTACATCTCTGCCCACTGAAGAAAAACTGAGTGCCAAGAAATTTAGGACAGACAAAAGGAGGTACTTTTTCACACAACATATAATCAACCTATGGAATTATCTGCCTCAAGAAATTATGACAGCCAACAGCCTGGATGGCTCTAAGAAGGGTTTAGATAAATTCATGGAGGACAGGTCTGTCAATGGCTACTAGGCTGAGGGCTCTAGGCCACCTCCAGCCTCAGAGGCACGTTGTAGCGGAACAACCACAAGACAGACGGCATGACCTCACCTCTTGCTTGTGGGCTTCTCAGAGGCTTCTAGTGGGCCACTGTGTGAAACAATATGCTGGACTAGATGGGCCTTGGGCCTGATCCAGCAGGGCCCTTCAATGCATTGGATGACATGGACTATTGTCCCCCCTCAAATGTATTCTGTGATAAATTCATTAGTTGTTGATGTTCCACAAGACTGTGTTTTTTCTGCTGCCGCAGACTAACATGGCTGTCTCTCTGGGAATTACCTCATGGCAGTGCGTGTAAATCAGTTTGCCTATATTGGATTTCTGTAGGGATGGTCTTTTATGCAGTAAGGGGGAAGGCAGTTTTTAGCTCAACTTCCAGCTATGGATGCCCTGTAGTCAACACTTTATAAGTACTTCATAGATACTGAGGCTGTTCACACAACCGAAAACTGGGTAGGACGAGTGTCCTTCCCAGGTTTGGGAGATGCATGCACTCCCAGTTTTTGTTTGGGTCGGAGCAAACAGCTAGGGTGGTAAAAATAATAATAAATAATAATAATAATGTGGGTTTGCCTGCCCCTCCGCACAGATTATTATTATTATTATTTTACATTTATATCCCGCTCTTCCTCCAAGGAGCCCAGAGCGGTGTACTACATACTTGAGTTTCTGTTTCACAACAACCCTGTGAAGTAGGTTAGGCTGAGAGAGAAGTGACTGGCCCAGTCACACAGCTAGTTTCATGGCTGAATGGGGATTTGAACTCGGGTCTCCCCGGTCCTAGTCCAGCACTCTAACCACTACACCACGCTGGCACCACGCCATTCACATTTTCCATTCCTTGGAGGAAGAGAGGGATATAAAATGTAAAATTATAATAATAATAATTATAAGAAGTAAATATAAATAATTCTGGGTGGGCAAGATGTCTGAAACATAAATAGTGTGTGGGGGAGCAAATAACCTATGGGGGGGTGCTTACCCCCTTGACCCCCCATGGAGCCACCCTTGAGCAGGGACAAATGTCCTGAGGGAGGGGGGCACCCCTGGCTGGAGGAAACTTGCTCTTAACTCTCCCATTCCTGCCTCGAAGAAGAAAAGGGTGAGAAGAGCAGGGACCCATGTTGTTCACATTTTGTTCCAGGGCCCACTCCAGCCTTGCTACACCTGTCTCCATTATGAAAGCATTCCGCAAATGCCTAATGAAAAATCTTGAGATCGACACACAGACGCAGGGCATCAAGAGGCTGGGGGAAAACACTGTGCCTCAGTCTGGCTCCCTTTAAAAAGAAGCCATGAAAATAAAACCCTTGCCTTCTGGATTCTGAACCCCAATTGCCCTCCGGCTTCCCAGAAGACGAGAAACTTTCTCTTGAAAATACAGAGTGTGGACCATATTGGATTGTCATGGCGTGGAGATGCAGCCTACATCTGGCCTGTTTGATGCCTAACCCCCATGTCATATGGCCCCCAAATGAATTTGATAGAATTGATAGAGTCATGTGTTTGTTTGCAAACACAATTATGCTACCACCTGTCAGGAGAATGTAGTGAGAAATGGCCTTGGAGGGTTTTTTAAAAAAATAATAGCTGGCACTTGATATTTTATGATGCTGACAGCACATCACTGGTACCTTATTAGTGTGATTATATATGACAGTGTGAATTAAGACTTCTCTTTTGATTGATGTAAGTTTTGCCAGTAGTGCAAAAACTCATTTTTTTATCCCTTGCTATTTCAATCCCTCTTAACATCTTTAGTGCCTGGGAGAGGACAGGGCAGAGAGGGAGAATTCCCAGGGTTTGCCTCTCTGGGAGGTGCAGCAGGGTTATTCCAAGCAAATTCTGCTCCTCTTGGCTGCTAGATAAGCAGGGCTGGCCCAGCCACTAGGCAGGCATAGGTGGTCACCTAGGGCACCCATTCCTGGGTGGGGGACGATGACACAGGTGATGCCTCCAGAATAAATTGGGAATTCTCTCCCACTTCACAGGATAGTCATTCACAGGCCATCCACATGGAATGGCCATTCAACCTGGCAAATGAGTAGCTTGCCTGACTCAGGTTAAAGCTGGGGCTCTGCACTTCTTGGCTGGGATGAGCAAAGTCAACCTTCACATCAGGTGTCAAAAACCCCTAGGCTGGCCCTGTAGATAAGAGTGTAAGAATTTTACTGCAGGGGTTCTCAAACTGGGGTCCACAGGTGTTGCTGGACCACAACTCCCATCATCCCCAGCCACAATGGCTGAAGGAAGAAGGGACGATGGGAGTTGTAATCCAGCAACATCTGGGGTCCCAAGTTTGAGAACTCTGGTCTTATTGGATCAGTCTAAAGGTACACCAGGACCAGCAGGACTCTCCACTGAGCTGTGATCTTTCCCCTCAAGTGGGGTCCTCTCCCTTCCTCAGCCAGTGGGAGCTGCAGCTGGAAGTCAAAACTATGATGTCATTCACACAATTGAAAACTGTGATCTACCCAGGTTTGGGAGCTGTGTGTGCTCCCAATTTTTGGTTGTATGGAAGCAAGGGAAGAGGAAAACCTGGGTAGAAGTGATTGAGAATTGAGAATTGAGAGAGCCAGTGTGGTGTAGTGGTTAGAGTGCTGGACTAGGACTGGGGAGACCCGAGTTCAAATCCCCATTCAGCCATGAGACTAGCTGGGTGACTCTGGGCCAGTCACTTCTCTCTCAGCCTAACCTACTTCACAGGGTTGTTGTGAGGAGAAACCTAAGTATGTAGTACACCGCTCTGGGCTCCTTGGAGGAAGAGCGAGATAAAAAAGGTAAATTAAAATTATTATTGTGTGGAAGCAAGGTAGGAGGAAAAGCTGGGTAGCTTTTCCTCCTACCTTGCTTCCACAGAATCACTTCCACCTCTCTTACCTTGTTTCCACACAACAAAAAACTGGGAGCACACACAGCTCCCAAGCCCAGCTAGAACACAGTTTTCGCTTGGGTGAATTACTGCCACACACTGAGAAGCTGGCCTCTCCTGTTTTGGATCTTGGGTATTGGCCTGTTTAGGGCTACTGAAGTCAACAGGACACACAGCACAAGTCAATGTGTGTCTACTCCAAAGAAACCCCCCCATTGAGTTCAAGGGAACTGACTTTGAAGTAAATGTGTACAGGATTGCAGCCTAAATTGGCTTAAATCCACATACTTCAGTTCAGCAACTGAACTGAGGATTGGGATGTACTCCTGGGAATGTCCTATGTCTTACCCAGCCTGGGGGTTCTTGCTGAGCATTGTGAAGACTTCTGGGCATCTCAGAGGCTCCTTGGACAATTAATGGGCAACTGAGCTCTAAAGCTGGGGCCCTTATAATCCTGAGTCTGAAAGGATCAGCTTGGTCAATCTCTTGTCCTGGGGCAGAATCCACTCATTTGAACGATCCCTAATGGATATTTTATCCAGGCTTTTCTTAAATCAGAGAATGGGATTCTACCACTTATTTTGATCCTCCTTAATTGATTTTAGGAAAGTTGGAGATTCCTTTCTCTTTGTTACCCCACTAGAATCTGTGATGAAAGTGGCCATGTGCCCATGTAAATAACAGAGATATCTGGAGTGTGAACTGGCCTTGGGGAGGTAAATAAAACATGCATGTTCTTTACTTGATGACTTGTCTGTGTGAATGTGCCATCGCAGATTAAATACAGCATAACTGTCCTTGTTATTAAACACAGCATAACTGTCCTTGTAGTCGAGTGTTTGTTTGTTTGCTTGTTTTTGAAGGAATCAGTTTACACATTCAGGGATGGGAGGAACCCAGTCTCTGCATTCAAAACTCAGTCTTCACAAAGGCCCCAATAATTTCTAAAGATGTATTGAGTAGGGTGTGCAGCATTCAAGAATGCCAACATTGTTTTTTCCCCTGGCAGGGCACCCATGTCTTTAACAGTTGTATATAAAACAGAATTTAAACATGGTGCATTCTCCATCACTGGCATCTCCATGCTAGAAAAAGGTCTAGTGGTAGAATTCCTGTTTGTTACGCAGTTGCTAAAGACAATGGTGTAGTGGTTAGAGTGCTGGACTAGGACTGGGGAGACCCGAGTTCAAATCCCCATTCAGCCATGAGACTAGCTGGGTGACTCTGGGCCAGTCACTTCTCTCTCAGACTAACCTACTTCACAGGGTTGTTGTGAAATAGAAACCTAAGTATGTAGTACACCACTCTGGGCTCCTTGGAGAAAGAGCGGGATATAAATGTAATAATAATAATAATAATAATAATAAATAAATGTTGGCACCATGGGAACTGCAGTTCTCATAAGATTAAAAATTATACACAGTCATATGGGGATATGGAGCATTTGGGTCTGGAGTACTAAAGCCATGGTCTTTGTGCAAATCACACGCTCCAATCTAGAGATCATAGTATCTCAGAGTTGAAGGGCTAATTTTGAGGTCATCTAGTCCAACCCCCCACTCAGTGCAGGAAACTGATAAAGCAACTCTGATGGAGGCCTCTGCTTGAAGATCTCCAGCAATGGAGAGCCCACCACTGCTAGAATCAGGCTGTCCCCCTGCAGAACAGCTCTTGCGGTTAGGAAATCCTTCTGGATGTCTAGGCTAAATCTGTTTCCTTGTAATTGCCCTCAGGAACAACAGAGAACAAATCTGCCCCGAGATGTGGTGACAGCCAACAACCTGGATGGCTTTAAGAGGGGTTTGGATAACTTCATGGAGGAGAGATCTATCAAGGGCTACTAGTCGGAGGGCTATAGGCCACCTCCTGCCTCAAAGGCAGGATGTCTCTGAGTACCAGTTGCAGGGGAGTAACAGCAGGAGAGAGGGCATGCCCTCAACTCCTGCCTGTAGGCTTCCAGCGGCATCTGGTGGGCCACTATGCGAAAAAGGATGCTGGACTAGATGGGCCTTGGGCCTGATCCAGCAGGGTTGTTCTTATGTACTTAGATATTTGAAAATAATATCTGATGCATGTAAGAATCTCCCCCCCACCCAAACAGAAAACCAGCTCTGGGAGTAATAATTAGCTTTGGTTATAGGGGTTACTTGGAGCCTACTAGCCCTCAGAATAGATACTTTGTTGAGTGCTCAGCACCAACCATCTGCTAAGCAATACTGGGGTACTTACTTAAATGAGTAAGTAGCAGCTGTGGATCCACTCACTACCACTGCTTCTCCTGCTCCAATTGTACTTGATCTAGGCAAACATCTGCAAAAATTATCCAAGTAGAGAAAGGTGGAGGTTTCCTTCCTTCCTTCCTTGAGCATAGGATGTTCTTGCTGTATTAAGGTAATCATACATCAGCCTAACCTACTTAGCAGAGGAGTTTGTGAGGATAAAAGAGAGGAATTAAATCACTCTATACCCTATACGTGCATTAGAACAGTTATGCCTTAACTGTGATCTTGGTGCACTTTATGTGGCTGACGGAACAGAAGCAAAGGCCGAAACTTTTTCCAGAACAGTGATGAAGTCTGAGCTTCCAAATGAAGGTGAATGAAATAATGAGGTCATTCACCAGGGGTGTAACTATAACAGGGTAAGAGAAGACAGTTGTCTGGGGGCCCACTGCCTTGGGAGGGCCCCCAGAGACTACCTACCTGTATGTGCCACAATGGAAAATAATCCTAAATTATTTTTTAAAACTTTTGTAAATTGTGGACGATGCAAGTCATTTAATGGTACTAGAGAAAGACATGCTGTTCTGCTAGCTCCAGGTCTTAACACTCACATACATTTTGGAGGATGAATACCCCTGCTAACTGGGCAAGGAAGCACCTTTTACCATGGTGATTCTCTTTATTTAGCAGGGGGAGAGTAACTGGCCCTATCCACCCCCAGCACAGGACCTCCAATGACTGTTGCTGGTGTCTATATTATGTTTCTTTTTAGATTGTGAGCCCTTTGGGGACAGGGATCCATCTTATTTGTTTGTTATCTCTCTTTGTAAACCGCCCTGAGCCATTTTTGGAAGGGCGGTATAGAAATCGAATTAATAAATAATAATAATAATAATAATACAACTGAAGGAAGCCTGGGTGGGGTACATGTATATGAATAAATAAGTTTTACTATGCTTTTTGTTACCACTATTCAGCCTCATTTAAGATTTCTTTACTTCATGAGCTGAGCTTCAGTGAGGGGGGGGCCATTTTAAAATCTTGTCTCTGGGCCCACTCCAACCTTGCTACGCCCCTGTCATCCACACAATTTTTTTTTTAAAAGGTGTTCTACCTGGGTTTGGGAGCTGTGTGTGTGTGTGTGTGTGTGTGTGTGTGTTTTCTCAGTTACCGGTTGTGTGGAAGCAAGATAAGAGGAAAACCTGGGTAGAAGTGACTGAGGCTATTCACATGATTGTGCAAAACTGGGAGCCTAGCCTGGTTTTGCACATTCGTGAACCACCGGGATCGGTGGCAAACCCGCCAAAGTAGCCTCCTAGTTAAACAAGGTTAAGGGAGCGAGCACTCCCATGGCCTCATTTATTTGATCATGTGTCTGCTGCGGCTGCTTGCAGCCACAGTGGGCACACTCGGAGTGGGAGGGGGTGTCCCAGTAATGTACACCGCACTCACACAGTGCATTATTGGGGCTTCCCTGCGGCCGATCCCCAGAGCTGCTGGGCAAGGCGCAGGAGAGCTGCAGGTGATCTGCTGCTCGTCTGGGTGGCCAAACCACCCGCCAAGCAAAGGGTGAGTGCTCATCCTGAGAGCCAGCGTGGTGTAGTGGTTAGAGCTCTGGACTAGGACCAGGGAGACCCCAGTTCAAATCCCCATTCAGCCCTGAAACTAGCTGGGTGACTCTGGGCCAGTCACTTCTCTCTCAGCCTAACCTACTTCACAGGGTTGTTGTGAAAGAGAAACTCAAGTATGTAGTATACCGCTCTGGGCTCCTTGGAGGAAGAGTGGGATATAAATGTAATAATAATAAATAAATAATGATAATGATAATGATGATAATGATAATCTGTGGGGAGGGGCAGGCAAACCCACTCTCCCCGCTGACCCCCAAGAAGCTCTTCTCACCGATCGTGAGAAGAGCTTCATTGTGTGGAAGCAAGGGAGGAGGAAAAGCTACAAAGATTTTCCTCCTACCTTGATTCCACATCCCTGAAAATTGGCACACACAGCTCCCAAACCTGGGTAGAACACCGTTTTTTACTGTGTGAATGACCTCAGTATCAGACACACATTTCATTATTTTAAAAATTCTTATTACACCATCCATGAGTATGGGGCCTTCTGAAGCATGAGAAGGCTGCCCCAAGGAGTCACAGATGCAACAGAGAGAGATAACAGGGCAGAAAGTGAGGCTTCTTCCCCAGTTTCTCTCCCGCACCCCACCCCACCCCACCCCACCCCTAATTTTTTTATTTCAGTTAAAGATTACAGCATTGCATATAACATAATCAAGGAGAGGAACTGTGACCGATGTGATGGGATCCCAGTGATGGCAGAGATAAACGAGGAAAGAAGATGTGATTATTTCATGCATGTGCGATTGATTGATGGATTACATGCTGCCAAGTCGGTGTCAACTCTTAGTGACCACATAATATATCAGGGGCATACTGCTAATTAGACAAAGGGAGGCAAATGTCTCCTGGCCCAGAGCCTCTGAGGGGCCCCCAAGGGGGGGCTTCCAACCGCCAGTCCTTGCCCTCTTTCCACGGCCCAGCCTTGGCTGACTGTTTTCAGTGCTTCTTCGCTGAAAATGTTTCTAGAAAGCAAGCAATGCTTTCTGACCCCTGCAGATCATTTACAGCCTTCCACTCGGGAAGCAGCAATCATTTGCATGCTAATTGCCTGATAAGCGTTCTTATCAGCAACTTTGCCATCCTCCAGCAAGGAGCAGGCAGGCAATTAATTATTTCCTGATCATGTCCTGCCCACACTCTGCAAAGTTGTTACTTATCTGATCTCTGAAGCACTCTCTGCCGCAAAATGTGGCTTTTTGTGTGGACCCCAAAGCTGGCAAGCACTAGCAGCACTGTGCAGCAACAAGTTAGCTTGGGAGAGTCTGACCAGTGTGGGAATGAGTTAGATGGAGAAAGAGAGGGAGATTGACATGATCATATGCCTGGGAGGAGCAGGGATGGAATGGGACCTGTAAGCAAAGCAAGCTTTGCTTTCCCAAAGTGAAAGAATGGGCATGTATTAAACAGTGGAATTTCCAGAACTGCTACGTGCAAGTTGTTTCTGCATCCTCCCCCTGCACCTTGCTCCTGCTGTTGCCTGTTTCTGGGTGGCCATGTGTGCTCACTAATTGTGGGCAGGAGTTGGAGAACCAGTTTATTTTAAGTTCAGCTTTGTTAGCTGAGACCAGGCTCTATGGCTCCTGGGAGCATGCAGACTTCACCATGATGCAAGCTGTTGTTTGCTGCAACTTAAGATCTAAGAGTTTGTGCATAAATCATTGATAGAGGGGAGGGGAGCATCTGTGATTACAATGAATTTGTAATTCAACACTGCAACATTGTATTAAGAAAAATGTCATTTACCAAAGTTCTCTTTTTATATCTAAATACTTATTAAGGGCAAAAATGTGCATTTGGACTCTTGAGAGACAAAGGGGGGAGTGAAATTTTATTGCATGTATTAGACATTGATTCAGAAAATTTCTGTTGACCTTTGCACTATTTCAATATAAGTGCCCCGGGCTGCAAATTGTTTTTAAATGGTTACATAACCTGCCTCCCCTGACTTCTGCAATGCCCCCCTCCCGAATGCCCTCTGTTAATCTGCTACACTATATTTACATGTGTCCAGAATGTTCTTCTGCAGCAGAGACATGGGGCCAGGAGAAGGAGAGGAAGGCAGCGAGGGGCCCATTTTAAAATCCTGTCTCCAGGCTCACTCCAACCTTGGTACTCCCCTGACATAGAAAGATTCTTTCCAGGATGATTTGTCTTGGCCTTTAAGGTCTCTCGGTGGTGCATTCATTGCTGTCGGATAGAGTCCACCCACCTTGCTGCTGATCACCCTCTTCTTCTCTTTCCTTCAACTTTCCCCAGCTGCATTATGGACTTCTCAAGGGAGCTGGGTCTTCGCATAATGTGTCCAAAGTATGATAGTTTGAGCCTGGCCATTTGTGCCGCCATGAGTGAAAATTCTGGCTTGACTTGTTCTATGATCCATTTGTTTGTTTTCCTGGCTGTCCATGGTCTCCTCAAAAGTCTTCACCAGCACCAAAGTTCAAAAGCATCAATGCTTTTTCTATCTTGCTTCTTCAAAGTCCAGCTTTCGCATCCATAGAGTGTCACGGGAAAACCATTGCCCAAACTATTCTAATCTTTGTAGGTATAGATACATCAAAGCCTCTAAATATCCTCTCTAAGGCCTTTGTTGCAAGCCTACCAAGTGTTAGTCTGCAGTGTATTTCTTGACTGCTTGATCCTTTACTGTCAATGGTTGATCCTAAAAGGCAGAATCCATCCACCCAGAGGCGTATCTAGGGGAAATAGCGCCTAGGGCAAGCACTGAAATTGCGCGCCCTGTCCAAGCATCTGACACCCATCTTTGAGATAACTTTACCATAATATCAGCTGAAAAATACAAGTCAGGCTCGTTAATCTTTTAATATTTCAAAAACTATTTAGCAGTGGACTTAGTCAGATAAAAAAATGCTGGAAAACTACAAATTTCAGTATGCTGGGGCTCATGAAATACCCAAATACTATGTGGAGGTGTACTTGGAAAACTAGAAGTGCCTGTCTAATTCTCTACTATGCATTGTAGCATCACTATTACATAGGTTTTAAAAATCAATGGAGAATTTGATTTTTCCCAGATACTCTGAAAATAATTAAAGGAGATGCAGAGTAAACTGTGTCACTGCTTGGAATATATTCTAGTCTTTCAGAAAGACAGTTAAAATGAGAGAAAGAGCAAGAAACTCCCAGTGGGCCTTAATATTAAGGATTTAACACTGATTCAAAGACAAACTCACCATTAATAGCCATATTAGCAAGACATCACATTTAACTCACTTATCACAAGAAGCAAAGTAAGAGCAAATGAATACAATCCTAGCTCATAAGCGTCAGCTCAGTATTCACAAGCCCTGGTTCTCTGTACATAGTGCCAATTTGAATATGTGTACAGTGTCTTATATTAATTTTTTATCTGTAGCCCCTTTGGGGGGCTTCCTAAAGTCTGTGGGTTTTTTTTGCAAAGGTTCCCCCTCACCCCGCTGGCCTCTAGGGCCTCACAGGTACCATTTGAGCATGTGCAGTGGCATATTTTAAAAATAATCTTTTTTTTAAAAGGCCACTAAAAACAAAATAGCCACTGCGCATGCTCAAATGGCCTCTGCAAGGCCTGGCATGACCTAGGGCCTCACAGAGGCCATTTGAGCATGCACGGTGGCCTTTTTGTTTTTGGCAGCCATTTTAATTTTTTTTTTTAACAAAATGGCGCCCCCTACAAGTGGTGCCCAGGGCACGTGCCCTGCCTGCCCCACCCTAGATACGCCCCTGCATCCACCACTTCAGTGTTTTCATTGTCAATTCTGAGACTGGTTGCTGTATCAGTAGTCATTAGTTTAGTCTTCTTTACCTTTAGCTGTAGTCCCATTTTTTCACTGTGCTCCTTGACTTTCATTACTAGAGCTTGCAGATCATCCGCATTCTCAGCTATCAGAGTGGTGTCACCAGCGCAGCGCAGGTTAGTGATGTTTCTTCCTCCAACTTTAAAACCATGCTCATCTTCTTCGAATCCAGCTTCTCTCAGTATATGTTCTGCATATAAATTGAATAAAGGAGGAGAAAGTATACAGCCTTGTCTTACTCCTTTGATGATCTGGAACTAGTCTGTTTCACCATGTTCTGTCTGGACTGTGGCTTCCTGCCCTGTGTACTTAGGTTTAATTACAGTATAGTAAGTATGAGGCTATGCCTAATGGCACAGTGGGGAAATGATTTGACTAGCAAGCCAGAGGTTGCCAATTCAAATCCCTCTTGGTATGTTTCCTAGACTATGTGAAATGTTTCTTTTGAGATTGTGAGCCCTTTGGGGACAGGGATCCATCTTATTTATCTATTATTTATCTGTGTAAACCACCTTGAGCCATTTTTGGAAGGGTGGTATAGAAATTGAATGAATGAATGAAGCACCTATATCGGGCAGCAGCGATATAGGAAGATGCTGAAAGGCATCATCTCACACTGTGCAGGAGATGGCAATGGCAAACCGCTCCTGTATCCTACCAAAGACAACCACAGGTCTCTGTGGTAGCCAGGAGTCAACATTGACTTGACGGCACACTTTACCTTGACCTTTAAGTATGAGGACTACAGGCTTGGGCCAAAGTCTTCACGAAAAAGGTTTGTTGGGGGAGGAATTTGAAGACGAGGAGGAAGAGACATCATGGAAACCTACTCTGGCATACTCATATATGCATTAATCGTCCCCTTTGCTATGCAGGCTCTACCCTGGTTTGCATTTGAATGGGAGACTACACATGTGAGCACTGTAATATCCTTAAGCATCTTCATCCTTGCATGCAGACGGTTCCAAGTTCCCTCCATGGCATCTCCAAGCCAAGATAGGGTTGAGAGAGACTCCTGCCTGCAACCTCGGAGAAGCCGCTACCAGCCTGAGAGCTTCCTCTGGGAAGCAGCAAGAGTGTGGAGTCAGGACACCTTCAGATGGCTGAAGGTGGGCAAGTTGGAGTGCAAAGTTCACAGACAGGGAAGTGCTAGGATTTTAGAGAAATGCTCTTCTTATACAGCTGCAGAAATAGCAAATGCAAAAGCTTTCCAAGCAGCTGCTCACCACACTAAGGTCTTGGTCTGCAAAAGAGGCAAACCAGAAGAGTGGCTCCTTGAGTGCACAGTTTAAGAATTGCACACTGAAAGCGATACACAGAAAGGCATTTCAAATATCCCTACTTCTAAAAACTCCAAAGATGGGAGGAAGGCATAATGGAGACACAGTGGAGTTCTCGGAGGTCCTGTCCATTTTGGTGGGGAAGTTAAGCACATGCTTAATTGCCTCCCTCTGAATCACTGGAACCCATAGCTGCAATCCTGTGTGCATTTCCTTGGGTGTAAATCTTGTTGAAATCCATATTGGATAGGATCAGATTACTAATGAATCAAGGATTACTAAGGATCAAGAAACTAATTGAAAGTTGGGTGGGGGGATCTTAGTAGTTTTATCCTGTAAAACTACTATTTCTTTGCCACTTTCTATTTGAAATAATGTATTTGGGGGGAGAGATATATTTGGGGGCAGAGATATATTCTGATCATGAAACTAAAACCCTGTAAACAAAAAGGAGTATAGGTACATTATCTTTGACTGTAAGTTCACATCTCTGTTTAAAAAGTATTCTTTTAAATAACTTGACAGTTCTGCACCTCAAAGATTTTTCCCCCTCCAAAAAGGGTTTGTGGCATGGCAAACTTAAATTTTCAGGAGGGCAGAAAAGGTAGGGGATTTGAATTAAGGTTGTTGGGGTTCTTTTAAGGAATAGACTGTTTTATAAATGAGAAAAATTTCCACAAGGCAGCAATGACAAGGCACAGTCCCGTCAAAGCTAGCCGCTTTTAAATTCTATTGAAGTGAATAAAATGTAAGAGTAATTTGCTTTGGCTGGATCATACCCTACAATTTCTACAAGCAGGTGGAGAGCTTTATGAATTTAAGTAGTATATGTGATATACACCACTTCTCAACAAAAGAAATTATCAAAGCAGTTTACATAGCAAAAGGAATGAGAAGAAATTAAGCCCAAAGGGGCTTATAAACACAAAGGAGACACAAATAGCCACTGAGGAGATGCACTGTTGGGAGGAATAGAGACAGTTACTATGCCCCTACTGAATATAAGACAGCCCCCACTTTAAAAGGTGCCTCTTTGCCCGGCTAGCAGAGATGCTTGAAACAGTTCTATTCGCCCTTGGGAGAAAACAAGGTGGGCTTTAGGAGAGTAGAGTGGCATAGGGCTGTCAGGCTGCAAACCTATAATTTTGGAATATTGAGCTTTGGAATCATCATGTTGAGCACAACACAGATCTACAAGACTCCAAAAGAGACCTTGCATTTTTCTTCTTCTTCCAGGAAGCAGGTCAAATCCGCGTGTTCATTTCCCCCGGCTACTTCACACACACGGGTAAACAAACCATTCAAAGCACTTCATGTAGGTTATGTTGGTGTGATTCTTACAACAACCCTGTAGGGCAGGTCAGTATTAGCCCAATATCGCCAAGGCAGACTTGAGGGAGAAACAGAGAGCCTTATCAAGGGTCAGCAGCTAATTCACACTAGAGACTTCCAGTTCCGTCACTCCACCCCCTGCGGCATAAGCCCCTGTGCTGGTTTACTCGGAAGTAAATTCCACTGTGTTCCATCATGGCGTTTGCTCGCAGGCAAGTGTACATAGGATTGCAGTCTTAGCCACTGCAACGCACTAGCCGTATATCATCTAAAAAGGGCGACCTATACATTCCTGGAACTACTACCTTGGATTTAAAACATACTTTATGGTTGGGAATTCCATGGATATTATGCTGCTGATGTTCAGAACAGATATCACTTGGACCGAGGCGCTGAATGTCGGTCTCTATGCAGCTTTTAAAGGCACAGGAGTCTCGTCCTCTGTTGCACTTGGTCACCCTATTATTTAGGACTGTAGCAACCCTACGACTTTGAGAATTCAAACACAACCTAATCTTAAAGAGACAGGACATATATAATTGCAAGACATTCAACAGGTGCAGCTCTCCACAACATCTCTCTGCCGCGAATGGGTTGCACAGTCTGCACCTGTTAAGTGAGCCACGACCACCTGTTTCTCGGGCGCTGCTCCTGTGCTGTTAGTATCAGTTCGACACACGCACATTTAAGCAAATGAATATCCCACCCCCGTATCTGTCCCCAGTGAGCGGGGGAAGATTTTACCTGCTAAAAATATGCTCCAACTCAGTTCAAAGAAGCTTAGTCCCCGAAAAAGTGCTCTCGGTCTTATTGAAGGCGGCAGATTTTACTTCCGAGTAAGCCTGCAGAGGATCAGGGTCAGACTGCAGAGCTACCAACTGTGAGGATACGACTTTCCTCTTTGCAAAGTATTTGGAAACAGATGCGTCTAATGGTGCAAAAGTTTTGGTTCCACCCCCAACCCCAATTTCAATGAAACTAAGAGGGGGAGATTAATTATAACATTTTGCAATTGATTATGCTGAATTTGACTGTGGTCGAATCGATTCTTTCCCCAACCTGTTCATCTTCACGGAACAGTTTTATACCAGAGAATTAACGACGCTTTTCGTTTTCCCGCATGGGTGCTGTTCAGTATGAAAACAAGAAGTACCTCTCTCTACTCGGAAGTCCCGAGTTCAAATTTTGCCTCTGTCAAGAAATTTTGCCTCTGTGTGTGTAAACTGCCCCCAGAATCTCTCAGTCTTCCCATCTGCGAGATGGGGATAATACGTAACTGACCCGCCTTGGACGATCAGGCTAACAACTACTGCAGTACTTTTTGGACAGCTTGTGGATGATGTTTTCAACGCTGCAAATCTGCACATTGATGGCATTTTATTAAATATTATTATTAATTGCAATTGTCCACGGAAACGGATGCTTTGTAAGACAGGTGAGAAAGGGGTGCGTATCCAGGTTACAAAACGCGAAGTTACACTTGGTTTAACTTATTTTGGAACCTGTTTGGGACCTTGTTCGCAGGTGAGGATGAGGTCCTTGAACTTCCTTCTTGCTACAAGGGTTATTCACACGTTACATGGTAGCACTACAAGTGTCTATGGGCACGCATGTTTTCGTGTGAATGATTAAACACGCAAAGTCAACAGGCGACTGGACCCCTCACAAATGTAAAGTGCAAGTGGTGCTGTGTACCGCTATACCCGCGTTGCGCCTACAGATTAACGATAATGTGTATGCTGTTAACAAATCATACCTAAATTGGACACGACTGTGAGAATAGGGGCTACAGTCCCCTCTTGATAATCACGTGGGGTAAACCTCAGACAAACTGGGTACTCCAGAGGTACAGCCCGATACGCGTTTTTTAAGCAGTAACAATGCGGACTGGGCCGCCATCTGCTGTAGCAGTTATCCTTCGCTGAGCAGGGGTTGTTCTAGAAGACCTCGAAAGACCCTTTCCAACTGTGAAACTGTATGATCGTAGGTAACCCGCAGCAGATTTGCCTTGAGGTAAATCTCATTAAAATCTCTTGGGCTTGTTTTCAAGTTAACAGGGTTAAGACTGCCGTTCAACACACGGTTTAAGTCTCGTAGTAGATTTCAGTAGGGGAGTTAAGCACCTGAGTTAGGTTGTAGTCCTATACACGCTTCCTTGGGAGCAAATCTCATTGAATTCAGCGGAACAGACTTCCGATCGGGTGCATCTCTTTGTCCTTGAAATCAGAGGGGATTTAATTACGTACTAAACTTGTTTGGATCCTGCCCTAAATTAGCCTGTGTGTTTCAACCAAAGTGCACTTAAAAAAAAAAAAAAATTAAACCCAGGAGCTTCGTTCTCCGAACCTGTATTCTACAGGGAATCTCCAGCCTCCAAATCTAAAATCCACATCTCAATTCAAAATCATATCATAGTGGTTTAAGGAAATTTTATCTTAGTTTGTTTTAGATAGAAGTCCCTTGACCTGGACATTCCGGCTAGACGCATAATCGTCTAGCCAGCCGCCCCCTTCCCTTCCTGTTTTCTTCATTGTCTGTTTTAGATTGTAATCTCGTTGAAGGCAGAGAACTGTATAAGTTTTGCATGTGGCGCCATTTGTACGCTGATGGTACCGTAATAAAAACGAAACCTGAATCGCGGCAATAAGCAGTGCAAACTTTCGCATTTCACAGAGTTCTTCGCCAGGCTCAAAACAACTAGCCGGAGCACAAAAAGGAGGAAGGAGCGAAAAAGCTTCCAGTTTGCTTTTAGGTTTTTACTTCAGGATAAGTAAAGTAAAGGCAAAGCATTCCGTCAAGTAGATTTCGACTCCTGGCGCCCACAGAGCCAGCCCTGTGGTTTTCTTTGGTAGAATACAGGAGAGGTTTACCATTGCCTTCTCCCGCGTGGTATGAGATGATGCCTTTCAGCATCTTCTTATATTGCTGCTGCCCGATATAGTACCAGCGGGGATTCGAACCGGCAACCTTCTGCTTGTTAGTCAAGCATTTCCCCACTGCGCCTACTCAGGATGCCGTTTATTTTAAAGGGACGTCACCCCTAGTCCTTAAGGCTTTCCCTCTATGTTAACATAAAATTCCGAACATGTGGTTCTCCCCCCAGGACCCCCACACAGTCTTTTAACAGCCACATGGTCAGAAATTGGGAAGGCGAAGCTCTTCCTCTCCAAGCTAGAAAAAGCTTTACCTACAGAATATCTGCCTGCCATGCAAGGCTCTTAAAAACACAGTGCCGGGGTGAGGTGAAGCGGAGTAGTAACCCTCTTTATGAGTCTTGAATGCTGTGCTAGAAAAAACGGAGGTTTGGTCGGCCCAACCAAACACCGCATGGAAGGGTACCGGTAGGCCGAAATTGAACAGGTGAGCTTCCCCATAACGCGTCAGCTCCGTCCTAGAAAGAGCTCTACCTGAACGTCTTCTGCCTGTCTTGTAGCTAACCGCTTAGGAAAAAGAAGGCGGACAACCCATTCCAACAGAAGCGTCTCTCTGTGTCTTTAAATAAGGGGATTGGCAACTTAGATAATAATCAGTTCAAGCCAGCCACGAGGCTGCCAGGTGATTCTCCAGGATCTGAAGTAGAAAAGAAGAACCAGAGCTAGCAAGAAAAACGAGGAATGCCTGATTGAACCGGGGGGAAGGGAAGTGGCTAGTAGTAGATGAACAGGTTGCTTTCTGCGCAGGCGCCTGCCTTTTAATAGCCGTGCGCCCAGGTGGAGCGCTTTAGCCCCGGACTCCAGTTCAAGAGGCGGCTGCCCGGAGTTCGAGTCCACCCAGTTCAAGAGGCGGCTGCCCGGGGTTCGAGTCCACCCTGGCCTAGCTGGCTCCCTCTGCATAGCCCCATCGTATGGCTCATGGCGCTGCTGGGGAGGATCGACTGGCAAGTAGGTTCTCTCTTGGAGCTCCTAAGAGGCGGTGCGGGGTTCGAGACTTGGCTAGTGCCAGAGCAGACCAGCGGTTTTAAAAAGTTGACTTTGAGTCGGAGACGCGGGGCGGGGGGGCACAGCTAGGTCTCGCTACCTGTG
This sequence comes from Hemicordylus capensis, assembly GCF_027244095.1. NCBI lineage: Eukaryota > Metazoa > Chordata > Lepidosauria > Squamata > Cordylidae > Hemicordylus > Hemicordylus capensis. Next base: position 22,918,050 of record NC_069660.1, on the reverse strand, counting down.
GAGGCCGCCGAACCCGCGTCTTTGAACCTTCTCCAGTGCTGATCCTTTTTCCTAGCTTCACGCCTGTAATGGATCGCAGAAACCGTTTGATTGCGTGGGTAATATAAATTGGGAATGCATTAAACCGGGTTGAAACCGGACTTAGACCCGCAACTTCCAGTGGAGCTTCCCCCAATCCTTAAACGCACGTGGGGCCGGCGGGGTCGGTGCGATTTAACAGCGCGCGTTCCCAGTCGCGCTTCCTTGGCACGGGTCTTAAAATGATTGCAGCGAGTGGCACTTCGCTGTCAAGCAAGATTGCAGTCCGATCCCGTGCCTCTAAGAAAAGCCCCACTGTGATCGCACAGTTCTAAGCACGTATACTCCGAAGTAATCCCAACGGAGTCTAGTGGGGCTCCGAAGGAAGGGTTGCTTCAGCTTGAGTGCATTGGAATTCGCTCCTAAATCAGCGTTACAGACTTGGCATGCAATCCGATGCATACTTGCCGAATAGCAAGTCTCATTGTAGACCGACTTCCGAGGAAACCTGCATAGGATCCCGCTGCTAAGCAGCATTAATGGGCATGCAAGTGTCCCATTGTGGCTGGGCAGGGAGCGCTAAATCCTGCGGCCCACAACTCTGTGAAGCTTGAAGGCGGCTTCCTGATGCCAGTTGGGATCCGCTGAAGCGAAAGGGGCAGGCAACGCGGATTGGATCGTGGTTTCGGCCGCTTGAGCCACCAGGGATTTGAGTGACGGCCAGGAATTCCATGGCGCTCACCTAGGCGGTGGGTTGACACTCAGACCGGCTTAGAGCCAGATTGACTCCAGTTTCCATCGTGGTGGATGGGGCAGGAAATGCTGGGAACTGGAGTTGGTCCAGACGAGGTTCCCTCTCTCTTCTCCCCCGGGCCACTTCAAGTGGTGACTGTAATAATAGGCACTACGTGTTGGTAAAAAGGAAAAGTCCAAATAGTGGTGGGGCTGGGGGGCACTGAAAAGGCATAGTGCATTTATGGGTGGGTAGATTGTGCCCACATATTAAGAGTTCTGAAATACAAATGGAGGAGGCGGTGGTGGGGCAAATCACTTGTCTAGGGGTGCGCTTGCCTCCTATTCTCCCCCCCCCCCCACCAGACGCCCTTGCTTCTAAAGGAAACTCCTATGTGCCTTTCGGAAATCTTGTGTAGACACGCCAGAGGAAACTTAATCACCCCCTCTGTCGATTGATTGATTGATTCCCAGTTTCTGAAGCTATCTGATCCTCTCCGAGAGGGAAAGGAATTCCACAAATCAAAATTTTGTCTTGGAATAGGCAGAGATGTGTTCTTTATGAATTCAAAGCGGAAGGGTTGCCATCTTTTCTTCAGGCCCTGCTACTACTCTGTTCTGTTATAGCACCCTAGGGTCTTATGCTTTAGTTAGATGGAGCTTTTCCTGGCATGGAGTGCTGCAGTGGCTCCATCATCATCTGCTTTGCAGTCTTGGGTTCCACTGACATCAAAGTCACTTTTGAGTAAACATTCATAGGATCGCACTGTACATTTGTGAGCTTGGCTGTTATTAAATGCATAGGACCCAGGATAGTACAACTGTGTAAATTCTAAAAATTGGTACACTGATACAGTGTATATTGGGACCTATTTAAATAGGTGAGCTTTAGAGTTCCACAGAACTTCTCATCAGGCAACCAAACTAATAAGGGCATCTATGTGTCTTTGTTGTGAGACTGACAAAGATCAGCTGTACAATGAATAATTTATACATTGCTTTCCCACAAGAGTTCCCAAAGCAATTTACATAGATAGAAATAAAATGGCTCCCTGTCCCCAAAGGGCTTACAATCTTAAAAAGAAACATAAGCTAGACATCAGGAACAGCCACTGGAGGGATGATGCTGTGCTGGGGATGGATAGGGCCAGTTGCTCTCCCCCTGCTAAAGAGAACTTAAAGAGAATTGCTGCTTTAAAAAGGTGCCTCTTGGCCCAGTTAGCAGCTAACTCATATCTCCTCCTAAAGGTCAGGATAATTGAGATAGGGCTTGGATAGATCCTTTAAACCCCTGTCCACCTGTTGCATGTGAGCTGAGAGAGCATTCAATTTCCCCTGCCTCACTGTAGCTATTACTGTTGATCTGCCCTACCATCACAGTGTTCCCTCTCAACTCTCCCCAAGGTGGCTTACTCCTTCCAGTTTGTGGCAAATTGCCACTAGCCTCTAGCAAGGAAGAAATCCATGCTGTAAAAGAAAAAATTGTCCTAAACAATTAAGCATTGCCCTTTTCCCACCCACCCCAAAGATTTATCTCCTCTCCTGCAACATGTCCAAGACTTCCAGGCTTTAATACAATCTCTTGGGCTGTAACCCGATGCAGACCTTCCTGGCAGTGAGTCCCAGTGGACACAGCAGGACTTATTTCTCAGTAAAAAAATACACAGGATTGCGCTCTTGCAAAGAATTCTATGGCAGTGAATCAGTCTTATTTCTAAGGCTACCATTTAGAGAGGCCATCTGCCCTATATTTTAGACATGTCCTTAGGAGCGCCTGCCCTTCTGGCCAACTCACTGAGTGGCTAATAAACAATTAAATGGGACTAGATGCATGCATCTCAAAGACACACATCCCTTTGCCTTAACAGAAAGGCGCCTGCCTGCTTGGACTGTATTGGTACCGCATCATAATTAGAGCAAAAGCATTCCCCCCCCCAGTCAACATGATGGGGATTTTTCTTTCTTTCCAATGTGTGTGTTAGGCATTTAAAAGAGTCTGGCAGAGTTTAGTGGGACTTCAATATGCTTAAGATCACAGCCACCTTCTTAAAGATATTCAGGAAGAGTCCTTCAAATTTCCTCTCTCTTTTCCACCCAATACCTGAGTGGCGCTTCTGCTTATGTCCAGCTCTTAACCATTTATAGTACTCTTAAAAGAGATAATAAGTTCATATTGTTAAGAGATCAATTGGACTTGTGGCTGAAACTGAGTGCCAATGCCTCTAGGTAGGGACTGGAGAGGTCATCCCCACAGAACATTAGAGGAGCTTCTCCTTCAGACAATCCCCATGTGTTCTGAAAAGTTAATCTGTTTAACTCTCCATGAAAATGAACAGTAGGAGAGCCACAAGGGTTAATCTCTCCCCCCCAAGCCCCCCACATTACTGACTCTCACAATCTGCAGAGGCTTCTATATTTAGAACTAGTTGAATAACTCATTTGTGTGTTTTGTTTTCTTTCCTTTTTTAGGGGTGGGGGAATCCTGGTTAGGGTTGAGAGAGATCCATGTAGCCAGTCAAAGAAAAGAGCTACTTCAGGTGTAGTGGTGACCACAAAAGCTGCCTGAGCAGGTATAGAAAATTCAGCCAGTGGTCCAGGGTTTAAAAGGGTTTTTGATTAAACTTAATGTCTGACTCTCCTATTTTAGGAGAGATTCCTATTAAGAGACTTTTTCTCTTTCTACACCTCACATTTCCCAATATACTGCTGCTTCTCTTTAAATCCAGGGATTTATTTTTGGCCAGATTTTAGATCCACTGTGTGTATTATTTTTTAAAGAGCTAGGCGGGGCATATTTTAACTGTCAAAAGATCGGCCCCCACCGTCAAATTCTCTGATGTTTAATTTCCAGTGGATATTGCTTCTGGATAGGCCTCTACCAATTCCATTAAAACAAGGGTAGATGACTTGGGAGTAGGAAGAGGTTGAAGTGATGCTACTTTCTTTTTGTCCCCCAAAGCAATTATTCTATGAATGTTACTTGGAAGTAAATCCCACTGTGTTCAATGGGATGCAATCTTATCCATATGTACTTGGGAGTAAGTTTCTAACAGTAGGATTTACTTTTGAGCAAACCATTCAAAAGATCAGGCAGCTATTCTGTATATATGTGATGATGATAATAGGATAATAGTAATGATTCTTCAAATTGTATAACCTTGCATTTTAGTCCCATCAGTGCCTCTAAAGAAATTGATTTAATTCCTTTCTGCCTGGCACTTAAACTCTCTTTACATAAATAGGGATTTTTTAAAAAATTCTAAGAGTTAACTAAGGCAAGGTATCTGCTTTCGCCATATGTGTCTCTTCAGTGTCTCCTTGCAAAAACAGATCAATTCCATGGTTGTTAAGCAGTTTAGGAAATAAGTGTATGCCACAAAACATTTGTTTCAAACATTCAGAGGGGTTACTACCAAGTAAGCATACTTGGGATTCCAGCCATTTGTGGGAGTGTCATTGAAATGGATAGAACTTAATTCAAACGATGCAAAAAAGAACGATACAGTATCTCCTTTGCATATTTTAAGGAGATTCATTCTTATGTAGAAAGCTGAATTGGACACACAGCCTATCAAGTTTTTTTTTTTTTTAAGTCAACCAAGAGGGATTTCTGATGTTTCACCTATGCAGGTGATAATCAGAAGTGCCTACTTGGTTGGTTTTTCAGAAGGATCAAAGGTGTTCTGAATTAAGGAACAGTCCCTAAAACAAGAGGCAACTCGCACCTCTAATTTGGTTTTAATTAAATTACAACTGTTCGGATTCCCCCTCTCTCGAATTTAGGATCTTCTGCAAGAATAATTCAATTAGTGTAGATCCAAAGGAAGTGGCTTTTAAAGGGGGAAAATATCTTGACGTATCACTCTTATAAGGAAACTTTAAGGTTACCTGTGTCTTTTCTTATTAAGATGCCCAGTCTTAATGACGCCAAGTGCTGCGGAGGGGGGCGGATGGAGGAAAGCTTCACCTTTTTGTGGTAAATGCAGATTCTTCTGCCCCTGCTGGGCCTCATTGACTGCAGTGATTCAGCACCTGCGTGTCAGATTGACAGATAAAACAGCCCAGGAGAATCGCTCTGAGATTAGTTTAAAACGCGCCTCCCCCACCTGGTCAGTTGCGTCGCTCTTGGAATCTTCACCTGGTCAATTTCAAAGCAAGGAGGGTAGGGGGAGCTATTATCAATATTTGGATTACTGTTGTGATTAAAATAAACTGGATCCAGATTCCTCCGTGCCTACTGGACTAATTCTGCGTGCGACTTGATGGACTGCATTTTATAAAACTTCAGTCCTTAAAGGCTTCGCGGTGGGGTGGGGGGAGGGAGATAATATTATTCTTGGAAGCTTTCAAGAAAAGGTGCAAGGAGAAATCGAGTCATTTTGAGCAAATACTTTAATTGTGGGGGGACATCAGAGATGATTTAAGGACAATCGTTTTAAATTCTTTTGTGTTTTCCTCTGCTTGTAAACCAAAGAGATGGGTGTGTGTAAACAAGCCAGGAAGATCAAAACCTTACAGTCAAGAAATCGACCGAGCACAGTGAAAAATGAATATCTGTTTCAAGCGTGTTTTATTGTCAATCCGGTTTAGTTGCAATTTTCGATGGAAAGGCTAAGAACGTTCTTAAATATCCCCCCTCTGGAAATCAATAGCGCTTCAAAATATTGGCGCTTAGGTGAACCGTGTCTTTAAAAGTTCATAAACATATACATATATATTTAAAAAACAAGCAAATTTAGATCAGATGTCTCTGTTTTGCGGTTTCAGTGTGTATACGTGGAAGGAAGTCCCATAGATTTCAATGGATCCTGCTCCCGTTCTAGAGGCCCGATCCTGGTCAGTTTTGCTCGTCAGCAAATCTCATATCAGTAGTACTTGCTTCCAAGGAAGTATGTTTAGAATGGCAGCCGTAAGCGTTTCTTTCCCGTTAGAGGAGATTGTGTGGGGATGGCCTTCTATCTACTGCTCTTATCTGCAAATTATTTCCTCCTAAAAACTTTTCATGGGAAGTTCTATTGAAATCGATGAGGTTCTCTCCCATGCCCAAGGCAATCGTGTTTGGATCAGAATGCTCATGGATATCAAAGGGATTTTATAATATAACAAGCAAAGGGATATTAGCTCTCTAAATTCAGACTGCAACCCTGTGGCTATTTTTTATTATAAAATAAAATCTTCCAAATTTGTAGTTTAACTTTTATGCACACTTTCCTGGGAGTTAAATCCTTGAATACAATGAGCTGCCGCCGAGTAAACCTGTATAGGATTGGACTGAAAGTCTATTGTTCAGAAGGGTTCACTTCTATAGGCTGGGACTGTAATCTTAATTTCGAGCGTCAACCAGACCCGCTTCTAAAGTGTAATCCTCCGGACAAAAGCAACGAGGAATCCTGTGGCACCTTACAAACCAACATATGTATTGTAACGTAAGCTTTCGTATACTACAGTCCGCTTCATCAAATGCAATTGTGCATCTGTCTCGATTGTCCTAACTCTGGACAGTTGTCCATATGAATGGGAAACCCCTCTGTCTCATTGTGAAGGGCATTATTATTATTATTTTATTTTATTTTGGCAACCTCCACAGAAACAAAAAAAAATTATGGCGATGGGAGGCTGCTGGGGTTTCGAAGCTGCGATCCAAAGGATCCCGTAAGACAGAGGCCGTGAACCATCCGCAAGCAAAGGGCCCATTGATTTAAATGTGAATGTTTTACTTTCTTCCTATTAAAATCAGAGACTTAGATGTGGCTGGATGGTACCCAAAACAGGGGGGACGAGAATATAACGCAGTGTGTGCGTGTTACGCATTAGTTTAGGTTAATATTCTTTTCTGAGCCCTCCCTGTGAATAGTTTAAAAAAACCCTGGAGTATCTCTTCTTTTATCTCTGTTCCTTTTCTAAGGAAGTCCGCGGTGGTTTAGGAGAAGGGTGTGGATAAACGAGGCTTTGTTCGCTTACCAACCAAAGCTTTTAATATTTATTATTATGCTAAATCGATTTCACCACCTGATCAGCCCACGCTCGACAGCGTCAGGCTGCCCGTTCATGAAGCACGGCGCTCGTTCTCGCGCGCGCTCTCCCGCGGTGGTGGGAGATACGACCTGGTGGGGTGGGGGGGAGCCCACAGTACCCACGGCGCGCGTGTTAAATGCAGTCGTAAAATCAATGATTTAAGTGAACCGAATCTTGTCACCTTAAAAGACAAACGGGCTTATACGCTTTCGCAGCTCTCATCCAAGAAAGTTGATGCTGCAGTACAGCTCTTGGGTGGAAATCCCATGCGCTTACTTGTGGGTAAACCTCACTGCATACAGTGTGGGACTTGTTTTTGAGTAAACGTGCATAGGAATGTGCTATTCGCCGTTAAGGTGCCACAAGACGGTTCTTCTGGCGTACGTGTGTTTGGCATAATAGACTAAGAGGGCTGGAAAGTGGACCCATTTTACGATTACTGCGGTTCTTCTCAATCGGCCCTCCCCAGTTTAGTGAGTCTCGCTCCTATGTCTATGGGTATAAGTCTGGAACCGAGATCCGTGGGGTTTGTTTCTCAATCAGTGCGTTGAGGTTTAAGACTCTAGTCCTGCTTGATCCCCCGCAGGGGCCAACAATGCGGTCCTTAAGCGCTTTTATAAGCAGCAGCCAGAAGCACCTCTGCAAGTTTACTCTGGGGTCGTCTCAATGAATTCAATCGGTCCTAACCCAACGAAAGGTTTGGCCCACGAAAACTTCTACCGCAATACAGTGTCACAAAGCTACTTATTCTTGCTGTAATCATCGGTTAACTCTGCAGTAGGATCGGTTTACAAAACAGCTGTTTCCCCCCCAGAATTAAACTATGCAATGCTCTCCTGGAATGCAGCAAGCTATAATTTTCCTGTATTACAATATAATTATAATATACTTTTATACTACCATAACTTAGTTGGCTTTTAAGGTGCTACCGTATTCTTCCTGTATGTAGCAAAACATCTGAACTGAATCTAGCGTGCTGTGCGTTAGGCCAATTTTGCAAAGAGAGCAGCCGAACTCGTAAGGATACAGGAACACAACAGTTCCCAGAAAGACTCACTCTCTGTCAGGTTCGTTCTTCCCCTTATTGGATTTGAGGGTAAGGCCGTCAAAAAACTGAATCCCAAGGGTCATTGCGGGATTAAAGTGGCTTGTCCGATAGAACTGTTGTATGGAACAGTTGACGCCTATGATTCCTCCGGCCTGTAATCTGGAATAAACCCATTGTCTGGGGAGTGAGGCGAGGAAGAAATAACTGCTGGCTTCAGTTTTCGTTTCCCCAGTTTGCTCTTTCTTTAGCAGCAGCTGGATCGGGGTTGAACCGGCATGCTGGCTGCGAGCTTCCCGGGTCTATAAAGGGTTAATATTCCTTGCCAAGTGTGGTTTGCTTTTTGGGCGGGTGGATCGCGCCTAAGAGAGAAATCCGCGACCGGGCGGCTCTGGCTCGCACAGAGCCTCGCAGCTTGTAGGTCTCCCAGTTGCTTGCGCGCGCCTCGGGTAGCCCCTCTCCCCGCCCCATTGCCAGCCATGCGTGTGCGCCTTTGGGCAGGCTGGCGCATTTCCCAGGCGTGCGTGTGTGCGCCTTGGAGAGGGGCCAAGCCTGAGGAGGGGCGGCGCCTTGAGCGGCTCCTTGCACGCTTCTCTCCGATTGGCTGGCTCTGAGCCGCCTGTCAGGGAAAGCCCTGTTGTCCCTGGGGAGGAGCTATGCTAATGAGCTCCCCATAAGGGTGGCTGGGCAAGGAAACCAACGCAGTGACCATTTCTAGGGAAGCGAAGTTCTCTCCGCTGTGCTGCCTGGCTGTTAAAAGCAGCCCTTGGGGCGGGGGGGAGCGCTCTTCCCCTGCACAGTCCTTGGATTTACCACACTCCGGGCTGGAACGCCTGTATTCTTCCTCTCCCTTCCTGGTTCATATTTTAATTTTTGTTTTTGTTTTTGGTGGATACTGGACGCCATGTTGTGGAAACTAGCAGACAATGTCAAGTATGAAGAGGACTGTGAGGTGAGAGTTGAGGACTCTGGATGTGGTTGGTCCGCGTAGTTGAGTCTTGCCACTTGCTTGTGTGGCTGAGGCTGAAGCAGCAAAGGGGGCTGGGAGAGGAAGCTGGCAGTCAGACTCTGGAGCTAAAGCCAGAGTTTTCCGATGTAAGGCTTTTTAGGCTGGGATCCGTGGAGCTATGGCATTCAGCAAGGTTTACTCTTCCCATTAGGCTTGCAAGCAGGACAAGAAGCCAACTTTGAAAGGAACCTTTCCTAAAAAACGTGGGATTTGATTGCCACCTAATACACATCAGGCGGTATATAAATATGATAAATAAATGTAAAATAAGGTGCTAGTCCTGATGAGGCTCAAGTTAATCGAGTTAACTGATCGAGTCACAGTTGCTTTAAACGGGTACCTTTACTGCATTTTAAACCAGAAATTAGATGATGACGCTGCACCATCTGACATTCAAATATTCCTTTGGGGGCAAGCTAGATCATAGCATGGGTTAGTTTTGAAACGAGCTAGTTTAACACTAGCTGCTTGCTTCTAACTAGAGCATGGATCTAATCTGTGGAATAATTGCTTCGAAACCTTAAACAAGTTTGAGATGGTGCAGCCTAGTGAGACTATCAACCCAGCCCTAAATGTTTTTTTCTTTTCTCGGAAGCAAGCTTCTTCGGGTTTATGGGGTTTCCTTCTTCCTAGTCTCTGTACAGATATAGGGGTGCTTTGGACCGTTTTGGGGTGTTTGCTAGTTAGCGAATAGTCCCCTGCTGTTGAAATGTATTACTGACCTCCATATCTTTACATGCATGTTTTTAACGAAAGTGTTTAGGGTTGAAATCAAGGTCACATCAAACCCCGTGGAGAGTTATACAGTTGCTCTTCTGAGCTGGACGGTCTCGGATGATCGGATCTGCACCTCTCCACCTTGGAAGATGTGCATAGACTTGTAGCCAAAGTAAGGAACACTTTACCAAGTAGTAAGCCCCACGTAATCTAGTGGGAGTTGCTTTAAGAGTAGGATCGGGGTGAAGATTGGCCCAGGCAGCTTCGGGGACCAAGACAGAGGTGGAAAAACCGCTCACTCTAGACGAGTTCGGGTGAAGCCGGCAGAATAACTCCCGAGTAAATGGATTGCGAAGCGTTAACTGTATTTCGCTGCAGTAAGACACAACCTGAGTCATGTAGGGCGCGATTCCTGCGGTCCTCCTCTGTACATCCATCCCGCGCCGCCCTGCGTCATTTCCATCGCGTCCTAGGCGTTTCGAGTGCTTCTTAAAAGCATCTTTCTTCCTGCGCGGTGTTTGTACAGCGTCTGGCACCCAGCTAACGCGAAAGGCTCAAGCTGCACCCTGAGAAGATCTGCCCAACCACTGGGCTGCAACCCCCACTAGGACTTACTCTCAAGAAGGCACGCAGAGACGGGATCGGGTTGCAACACAGTAGTATAGGCGAAAATAAATGGCCGGGAGTATTCTAAATCCTGAATAATAGCACACACACCCCCGCCCCACGGTCGTCAGAGAGGCTCTAGGCATGTTTTCTTAAAGTCAGACTAGAGAAATCAACTTTCGGCAACTGCAGTAACTCTTTAGGAACGAGCAAACTACCGCTGCTCCCTCCCCCCCCCACTTAACCGCGGTATTTCCCTCTTTAAACTACCCCAGATGAGGGCGAAAGCGAAGCGATGGCCTTGGAGTTAACTAGGCGGGGGAATGATTGATCCCCTCCAGTCAGACACCTTCTGCGCGCAGTTCTCTCTCTCTCCGCCCCCCCTGGGGAAATCAAGGCAAACTTTCGCACACTTTTGAGCCCGACGTGAGGGCGCGCCCCGTCAAGTCCGCCCACGGCGGCGGGGGTGCAGGGGAGAGTAGCGCCGGCGAGCGAAGCGCGGAGAGGCAAGTGATCGGGCGAGTTGGACGGGCTGCTGTCCCTGTGCCAGCCAGAGTCGAAGGGAAGGACCGCGCTTCTGCCATGCGGGGAAGAAACGAGGTAGGCTCGGGAGGCCTCGGGAAGGGCAGGAAGTGGGCGAACGTGGCACCCGTGCCTTCGGGGGAGCCTGGAGTCGGCTCCGCGCGATTCGTCTCCTGGGGGAGTTTTGTCCTCGAGGAGGGTTGCCAGAGGCTTTAAAAGCCCTGTCCCTTTTAAGAGCTGCAGGGCAGGCAGAAATTCAACAGGCGAAGCTTACCACACTATTTCAGCTCCATGCCAAAGTTTTTTTTTAAACACCACAAACACCTGATTACTGATTTCCCCTTCCCTGCCTAGCCTGCAGCGATTAAACCCAGGAGCCCTGGAGGGGGAGAGACACTGGATGAGAAGCCACGTTTTCTGGGAGCCCCCTGCAGTTCAGATGGATTGCTTTCCAAGATCCCTTAACACGGATAATACTACCCCAGACGTTATTCAGTTAATTAATCAAAAACGGAGGGGAGGCACGCTTAAAATGACTCCCTTGCCTCTTCAGTGGATGAAAAGTGAAGATCCTGATCCCTGGTGCTTGCACTCACGGAACTAGGATGGTAGTTAATCCAGGTTAAATGATCTGAAAAGGGTGGGGGTTCCTCTAGCGTTTTAGCTGTGGCAGGATGCGATCTTACACACACGTGTTTGGAAGTAAGTTCCAGACTGTGGGTCTTGTGAATAAGATCGGGCAATTTAGGCTTGCAATGCGCTGTACACTTAGCAAGGAGTAAACCCTATCGACCGCGGTGGGATGGCTTCTGAGTAGACGTGTAGGGCTGATGCCAAGCAGGTCTGTTTGAGAAGCCCCGTTTAAAAATCAGTGAGGTTGTGTGAAGTAGGTGTTTGTGTGGCGGGGTTCAGGATCGGGTCTTGAGGCATGTTGAGGCGGGAGTCTTGGCCTTCACACGATAGTGAATCAAGCTGGCCCCTTAGGAAGACGTCCTCGATCCCACCACACACACACTTGAGAGAAACCGAAATCAAGATGGTTGTGATTCCGGCTGCGTACAGAGTCGGATTTCTCAGAAGCCGCGATCCACAAGCCTTTTTCCCGGGTTGAGGGTCCGGTGGAATCCCCCCCCCCTTCATAACACGTGCTAAAAGCCAACGGGACGGTTCATTTCTAAGTAAACGTGTATAGCTCTGCGTCCCCATCTGCACCGGCCCGGGCTCACTTGGAAGTAGGCCCTACGGTGTCCAGTGAGGTAAATGTGCATAGGTAGTCGGAATGAATGAAGGGAAGGGAAGGCTGATCTGCGAATCGAGAGGGAAAAGGCCATCATGGATGGGACTTTTTTAGAGTAAAGACCGCGCTCCAATCCTTGACACACTTCTTGGGGAGTTAAAATCTCGTAGGCTTTGCGGGGAGGGGGGGGGGAGTCCGCATGGTGTGACAAGGTGCCAGAATATTTCCCCCCTGTGACCTTTAATGGATCACAAGCCGACCCCCATGAGGTCTCGTCCCATTTTCACTTCCAAAGCGAACACGTATATATAAATATTGCGGGGTAAATCCCATGGATTCAACGGACAGCGCGATTCTATACACGTTTACTCAGCAGTAAGTCCCACGTTGTTCAATGAGATTTACTCATAGCTAATCCATAAAGATTTGGATCTGGAATTTTATAAAAGCATTTGCGTAGGAAACAGCACAGCTGTTGGATCTAGTTTCGGATCGGAGAGGGGTTCGCCGATTTCCCTCTGAAATAGACCAGGTTTTAAAATCTCATTTAACAAAATGAATGCTCCCGAAAGCCAAATCCGTTTAAGCTTAAATCGATTACGATCCTAAACACGCAGAAGTAGCGAGTAAACCCAAACGAACTTGGTGGGACGGACTGACTTCCAAAGAAACATGAATACTCTTAGCCCTGAGAATATTCGACTGCATAGATAAGAGCAGTGGTGGCCACAGTGTCTCTGAGCGTGTGCAGAAGCCCTCTTCTCTCTCCACTGAAGTAAGCGCAGCCTGGCCCATCCTGTCCTCCTGGCCAGCCTTTGGCGGGAGAGAAGAAGATAGTGATTATTTTTTAGCATCCAGAGAGGAAGGCGGGTTTAGCTGCTGCCCTGAAAACATACAAGAGACTTGTGACACTTTAAAGATCAACGCATTATTATAGGCTCTATGATACCTGGCTAAACTGAGCTCCCAACAGACGGCACAAGAGTCCCGATCTGCTGTGTGTGTGTAATTAAAACCTCACTCCAAAGCACGTTTACTGGGAATCTAGTCCGGTGGAATACAGGGGGACTGATTTCCGAGTAAACGCGGGGAAGATCTGACTCCGAGATAAACCGCGGTTCGCCCTGCCCCGGGTCCGGCTCCTCTCCAGTCGTCCTGCTGCGCTGGATTGCCTTTGAAAAGCGGCCGCGTCTCCTCCCTTGGCTCCAGTGGTCAGGCCGCAGCATTTCGGTCTCTGTCCAGAAGCAGATGAAGCTGTCGCCCTCGCTTCACGCTCCACCCGGGTCCCCGTTGCGATCCCCATTCCCCTCTGATTAACCTGCCTTGTTGCTTTAACGAGCGTGGAGGCTGAAGCTGCTGGAAGCCCCAGGATCAAGGGGCGATTACTGAGAGCATTTTAAGTGCGTGTGCTTTTTGTCCAAAGCGGATTCATCAAGATGACGACGATGAAGAGATTGCCTTCGAGAACCGGGAGAAAAAGCTTTTTGCTGAACGAGCTACCCTTCTAAAATTATGGAATTTTAAATAAAGCAACCGATTCTCCCCCGCCCCCCCCCCGACTTAATTAGGTCCACTTCACCTAATTCTTAATAGGGGCCGTGTGCAGTGAAATTCATATTGACATTTTCCAAAAGGAAAGGGAGAAGTCTTTTAAAACTAACATTCCTGTCCCTGTTGCAGAGTTAAAGTGTTTCTGAAGTCTCCTAGAATTGGAGACTTGTCCTCGAATCAAAAGTAAAGATCAAGATTGGGGGGGGGGGGCAGACACTAATGTTTAAATATCTAGCTTGTAAGTTTCTGTTGTCAAACTCAAAACTAAACCACCTAAAGGGTGGTAAAATACCCCTTTTCAAGCTGTTTTCTAGTGTTTTTTTTGTTTTTAACTATGATTTTATTGTTTCTGCCCCCCATCCCCAAACCTTCAGCTGGGGGAGAGGGTGAAATTCTGCTTTCCCATCCTTTGTTGGGAATTGGGTCCCTTTTCTTATTCTTTTTCCCACAGTACTGGAGAAGTTGACTTTTCAGTCCCCAAAGGAATTAATCCAGAAATTGCAGTCCTATGCACATGCAAGAACCATTGTTGTACAAAATGGGAACATGCTTCCAAGTAAACACCCACCGGATTGAGCTTAAATGTGTTTGCTATGAAGTACGATCCCTAGAAATCGGTGGTATGTGGCACTTCCAAGGAAACTTACTTTGGTGCATGCACGAGCTGCAGTTCTATGTTCAGTTGGGAGTCCTTGAACTTGGTGACAATCTGGAATATACAATGGATAGTTCGACTGCATACCAAGTCTTTCAGATTGTGATTGGTTTATACTCCTGCTCTGCCCTCCTGTAGATGTTGGCTTACAACTCCCATAATCCATGACTATTGGCTACTGTGGCTGGGGATTATGGGAGTTCGAATCCAAAAATAGCTGGAGGGTCCAAGTTGTGCAGCCCTGTTCTATACTCTTAGGTTAATGGCTACTACTGACTGAAAATGAATTTCCTACATGTGCATTGGTTTCGGACTGAGATGCTGATGTTGCAGTTGGGGATCATGGCTTCACTCTCATTGTATGTGTGAATGGGGTGTTGGGGTGTGTTCACTAACTGGACAGGCATCCTAGTCCCAAAAGTATTTGTTGAGAGACCCTTCCTGTTGGTTTGAACTTAACTTCTAAATAATTGTAAACTGGGGTGGAGGAGTAAGGCTGGAACCCTGATGCAAAAATCTATTTGTTAATCAAGTCCCACTGTAACTGTGGTTTTTTCCTCCCAGTTGGCTTTAGGCTGCAGTCCTCAAATGGTTTAAGCAAGAGCAGTTGCCTTTATTTCAAAGGGAGGGTGCTGGGAACGACCCTAGAATCGTAGACCAAAGCTGTAAAAGTCAATCTTCGAGACTGTAATGCGGAGAACTCTCTGATGCTGGCAGAGCTTGGTGAATGGTGACTAAAAATGCTTGTATGCAAGTCAATCTGACTGCCTGCCCCCATTAGGACTCTGGGATTCCTAACACTGATCGAATGTCTGTCTTTCTTTCCTCAGGACCGGCATGACGGCAGCAGCAACGGGAATCCTCGATTGCCCCACCTCTCTGCTGTCAGCCAGCACCTGTACAGTCCGGCCCCTCCACTTTCTCACTCGGGGGCTTCAGATTTCCAGCCCCCTTATTTCCCTCCCCCTTACCAGCCTCTGCCTTACTCCCAGTCCAGTGATCCTTACTCCCATCTTGGGGATCCTTTCTCCATCAACCCACTCCACCAGCCACCGCCACCGCCTCCGAGCCAGCAGCAAGCCAGCTGGCCCAGCCGCCAAACCAGCCAAGATCCTTCCGGCTTGTCCCACCATGCCCGCTCTGGTTTGGTTCCTCATCTCCCAGCTCTGGAGAGTGGCTCTGCTGGGGCGAGAAGGGAAACCTACAGGCGATCTGAGCTGCTCCTGCCCCACGGCCATGGTCTGGATGCCTCCAGCCTAGCCGAAAACCTTGGACTACATGACATGGCACATCAGATGGAAGAGGTGCAGGTAAAGATGGGGGGAAGGAAGAGATGAATGATGGCCCCTATAGCCCCCACCATCCCATAGATTTAAAGGGGAACTCTCTGGTTATTTTAAGGGATGCTTCAGGATAAGACATCCTAAAAATGAGGGCTAGTGCACAACAGTTTCGAATGTGGGCAATTTTCAAGTGTGGCCCTTCAAAATGAGTTTCTCATGGAGCAAGCGCTGTGTAATTTAATAGGCTTGAACTCTGTGGGAGAACCTTATGCCCCATCCGTTGCTCCCCAAACTGTACTATATAGCACTTTGGAAAGGCTCAGAGCATGACACCCACTCTTTAGTAACCCTTAGGCCAGCCCTACAAGGTAGGTTATGATGACCCTTGCATTGCTGATTGGAGGAGGATAGAATAGGGCTTTGCTTAGGGCCACTCAGTGAGTACAGGGGAGGGGTGAGATTTCATCTGGAGACTTCCTGGGTCACAGTCTCTTAGCCACTATACTGGACCTCTCAAAAGTCTTCTGCATTATTGCTCAGATATTCTTCAAGAATATGCAGCAGATACTCCTCTGCTTCATAGATAAAATCACATAGCAGAGACACCCTCCATCTTTATAGATTCAGATTGTGCCCTTAAAAGTTCCATTGCAGCCAGTTGCGTCTACGTCATACAGAACAGGCTATTCATAGCAATTTCAACCCGAAATGCTCTTGCCCCATAGAAGCCCAGTCCTTCCATAATTCAACAGTCTGTCTGGACAGATACTCTTCCCTTGAACTCTGTTCTTCCCATACTAAAAGGAAAGTCACTGGGCCACATAATATTGTATTTGTAGTCGTAAATGCGTGATTTGGCAATCCAGATTTGTCAGGACACTAGAAGCTCAGTTTGCTTTCTTGTACCTGCCACAGTCTAAAATGCCTTGGGTGAATGAAATTTAGGAAATGTTAGCCATTACTAAACCCCCAGTGGGGGCAGTTAAAAATGTCTAGGGCTACAATTCTAAAAACACAAGTTAGGAAATAGTTCCTGACTGAGTGCCCTATTGATGCCACTGGGGCTGACTTTTGAATAAGCATTTATAGGGACGGGCTGTAGTGTGTGCATGCAAATCTCTGTGATCCCATTGAGCATAACGGGACATACTTCTGAGTAAGCATGTCGAGCATAGCACTGTTAGGCATGGCTAGCTTTACTTTGGCTGTAGCCACAGTGTGAAGTCCCACGATTTCAAGCCCTATTGAAATTAAATGTTTTCAAGTAAGAAGTTTTAAGACTGTGGGTGTAAAGTTGCCCCCTTGTCCTCATGACCCATTAGGAAAAAGATCACAAAGGGGTAGGTGGGTGGGGGGAGAGGAGGGATCGTAAATCTTATTTCAAGAATGGTGTTCTAAAAATTTCACATTCTCTCTCCAGAATGTGGAAGATCAACATTTATTAATGCATGACCAGACAGTCATTAGAAAAGGTCAGTAAGTTTGCATTCTGTTCTTTATTTCTCCCCCCAACCCTGCAAAATATGGTGTGTTAACTAATAAAGGATGGCAGGTTGTCTTGGAGTAAGATTTCCCCCTCATGTGTCTTTTTCAAGAAACACTCCTTAAAACAAGTTGGATTTCCCCCCTTCAAGTATATTGAATAAGTGGCTGGTATGTGTGCCCAAGGCTGTATTCTGCATTTATTCCAGAGTAAATCAGTTATAGATTTGACCTGTGTGTGTGTTTACATACAGATGCTCTAAAAGGTCTGTTTTTATTCAAGCCAGGCAATTTAAGTCCAATAAAAAGGATTTAAAGTGGGTTATTAAATTTTTGAGTGGAAACTTTTAAGCTAGCTTGAATTGTTTCCCACGAACAATTAATAACTCTATTTGCTGCACTAGGAAGAATATTCTGGTGCAGTGCTGCTTTTAAAGTATCTGCATCTCACTCTGTAGTAACCAGACTGATAGATTGTTTTAAACCATGCACTTTTCAGTTTGGGTATGCTGGTCTTGGAAGTTATTCTGTTAATAACTACATCTTTGTATTATCTTTGAACATGGACGATAAACGTCTAATACTTCTGCACATGCTTTTAAATCTTTGGTTCCTTTTTCATATGCTTCTTTTTGCAAACCAATCTATATAATTCACTTCCATATGTGCTTGGCAATGCCAGAGGATGATGGATGTGTACATTTTTAAATTTCAGGTTTTAGAATTGTGCATCAGTAGCTGAAAGGGTGAGGGGAAGGAGAAACCTTATTCATGCAGTCTAGAACAAAATAACCCAAGAGAAAAGCCAGATAACTTGTTTTTCTTTGACTTTTCATCTTGCATTCTTGATTTGCATTTATATGGGTACACTAGCCAGGAAATATCACCATTGTGAGCAGAAGTCTGTTTCTGCATGGCCCAACAAGTTTTACTCTAAGTTGGTTCATTTCAGAACTGGGAAGAGAAGGATGTTGCTACTTCCATGAATGTCTTGTAATAAGCACTGCAGTCTCATTTATTTATTTATCCTGTATGACTGACAGCCATGCATGCACCAAGCAAGCATATGAGCTGGAAGGTTTGCAACTAAAATTGTCATCGGACTTCCAAAGTGGGGCGGAATGGGTTAACCTTGCTGCCAAACACTTCTAAATGGATGAACAGAGGGTTTGGTTAGGATTTATCCACGTTTGAAAGGCTTTCATTGGTGGTATTTCTAAGACTGGAGAAAAAAATTGGAAATAGATGAACTCTCTAGTCCTGCATTCTGTTGCTTGCCAATGTCCCCTCCCTTGTTTGTCAAAATCAAAGGAAGGTTTTGTCTGAAACTTCAGGGTGACTCGGAGAGGGGGGAAACACAACTGAGAAAAAGCAGAAATGTATTTGGTGTAAACTGTGCTGATTGCAGAATTAGCTCAAGGCAGAAGCGATTCCCCCCCCTGCTGTCTTTCACCCACTTGAGAATCCATCCTTTCTGATAAAATAAAATACCAGGCTTAGCAGGTTTAACCCTTGCCTGTGCTGATTGCCATCCAGCTTTGTCTGGGGAAGGCTCTGAACTCTGGATTTTGGGGGAAGGTGTTAACTGCAATTGTGAACCACTTTGGTAGATGTAACAGTTCTGTTGACCTGTTTCTGCTAATGCAGTGTATACCTCTCTTATAATGCAGGGGTGTCACTTCTGTAAGGTGGAGGGAGGAAGATTTCATTTATGTGAAATCTTTGTTTTTGTAACAATACTCAAGCTGAACATTGGTGTAAAACCTTTAGGAACTTAAAAAATGCCTTAGCCTGAATTTGGCCTCTGTTGAGTTAAGTACTTAATATCCTACTGATTTCAAATGCATGCAAGGAAGCACTTGCTCAACTCTCCCATTAAGATCAATGGTAGTCAAAGTACTCCCAAGGCTGGATTGTGCCCTGTGTTTTGTTTTTTTAAAACCTGGGGAATTTCTTTGGAAGACTGAAACTGCAAAGGCAGTTAAGTAGCAATTTGTAAAGATTGCTCAATAATAAAAGAGCAATCCTTTTTAAGTTAATGGGACTATTGGAGATTGCATTGTGTTGCAGATGGCTGTCTGCCTTCTCTTAGTTTAGGCCTGGGGTGCTTGGAAAAGCCCTTGACAATTCTCTGCTGCAAACCTTAACTGCTCATTATAAACTTATTTAGGGAACATCTTAATACAATTTATTCATACTCCTTACAACAGCCATCAATCTGTTTTATTATACTACTGATTTGTAAGCTGCTTTGTGTCTTATCAGCTGCTTTGTGACTTTTAAATAAAAGAGCAGGGTAAAGTAAGTAAAAGTGTGCCATGGAGTCGATTTTGACTCCTGGTGCCCACAGAGCCCTGTGGTTTTCTTTGGTAGAATACAGGAGGGGGTTTACCATTGCCTCCTCCTGTACAGTAAGAGATGATGCCTTTCAGCATCTTCCTATATCGCTACTGCCAAGCAGGGTAGAGATTCAGAAAACAAATATTAGGAATTGTCCACTTGGTTTTCCTTGGAAAAGTGGGATGCAAATATTAAATAAAAAAATGTTGAAAGATCTGGACTTTCCCAAAAAGGAAGGAAGAAGGAAAAAAAATACCCTTTTTCTCTGTACATCTTGGCTCTCTAGGTCCCATTTCACTAACGAAAAACCATGCATTAGGTCTCCCTTGCCAGAAGGATGGACTCATCGGGGTGGTGATCAATCCCAACGAAGTGTTCTGCTCCGTTCCTGGGCGGCTTTCTCTCCTCAGTTCAACATCAAAATACAAAGTGACAGTAGCAGAGGTTCAAAGAAGGCTCTCTCCTCCAGAATGTCTTAATGCTTCTTTACTGGGAGGAGTTCTCCGAAGGTAAGAGCCTATGATTTCTCTCTTCTTCTTCTTGTGTCCTATGGAGACAAATGGCATGTGAAAATCTTCTTGTCTCCATGTGAATCTGTAAAGAACAAAAACTCTGCATCCTAATGGATCTTGTTTCTGTGTGTGTGCGTACATGTGTGTCTCTGGCACTCCCTGCACTTCCAGAAACGAAGTGCTATAACAGTTCAAGAAACAAGTTCTCTTTTTCTTGCTAATATTATGCTTTCTTTCTCGGTTTTTACGGAGAGAGAACTTGTGCACAGAGCCCATTATTTTCCAACTCCTTATCCATCTGTATTTACATTACAAGTGGTATTTACTGAAGTGAACCTCCCATTGATTTCAATTGATGTGTACACTTCAGGTTTCTCTTAGTTGTCAACTAACCAAGAAAAATCCTGCCTAGCATACTCTTGTGCTTTCAGCAGCACTTAATGTGCAGAAATATTGCAGAGCATAGCAATCAATGTAACGTATATCAAGCTACTATCAAAGGCATAATTGCAGGCACTAATATAAAAATTGGTGACCCTTGTTTCTGGAGAGAAAGGGAGATTCCTGATTAAGTTCTTAGATGTAGACAATTGGGGTATTCTGAAAGCATTGGTGGTTGTTGGTTTGGTTTTTTTTTTAATACTTCCTTAATAAACACAGATATAGGTGCATTGGAAGAATAGGATGTGTGAAACATTGGAGCCAAGAGGATGGATCCTTACCCTCCTATGGCACCATTGATTTTGATGGGACTCGACTCAAATTGATTTGGATAAGTGTTTGTGAATATTCCCGTGTGTGCACGTGCCCTTCACCTGCAACAAAAGCTCATATGTTTCTGTGTGCTTGCAAAAGGTTTAATTTTCATTATGTCTGCCATAGTGCCTGTAACAACTTCTGATGGTGTAAATGCCAAGACAAAGTGTAGTTCCTCTTTTCTCTCTCTCTCCCTCTCTCCACCCCCACCCTTGCTTTTTCACTTTTTGATCTTGCTTTCTGATGTTTATGTGATGGAACATTAAAAAGTAGGTCAGGGCTTCTTTCTTTGCTCCCTCCTCCTGAACAGTATTGAATGTCAGTAATGTGCGCTTCCCAATTGCTTTGAAATGTGGCCTCTTCAAAAAATACAACTAAATAAAGCACAGTCCATCTCCCCCCTCCCTCCCTCTCTCTTTCCTCTCCATTTACAGAGCCAAATCTAAAAACGGTGGCCGGTCATTAAGGGAGAAGCTGGACAAAATTGGCTTGAACCTTCCAGCTGGCAGAAGGAAAGCTGCAAATGTGACATTACTGACATCATTGGTGGAAGGTCAGTCTCGTGAACACTATTTAAAAAGAGAGCCTTTCTGGGTAAAGGACAAAGAACGTAACCCAGATGCCTAAACGAGGATATTCTAAAACGACTGAAACAAAAAGCAGGGATGCTATTGGGCACAAGTCCTAGAGGTCCAAATCAGTGGGCAACGGGCCCTTGACCTCATGAAGATGGAGATGGGGGGGGGGGGAAGGATTTGCACATGGGCTTGGGACTGAAAATCCTAGCTGTCATGCACAGCAAAATGTACATTTGATTTTATTGTCCTAGTGAGAAACTTATTGCCTTGCCATTCAGTTGTCCCTCCCTCTGAGCAAGCAGCTGATCTGCTTGTATAAAGAGGAATGCAGTTGTTCATGCAAATCCTACAGCAGTATGTTTCTCCCCCCCCCCCCCCGCAACTTTGAAGGCCCCATCTCTGAAATCTTGGAGAGCTGTTGCCACTCAATAGGCAATACTGACCTGGCTGGACCAAGGCAACCTGTACGTTCAACCAAAAAAACCCACCATCTGATCACTAAAGCACACTCCTTCCCTTGTCTGGATCAAAACTGGAGCTATGCTTTACTCTTGGAGCCTAAAAAGGTGCTGCTACTTGGGCCAGCGACTCCTCTTCTCACAAGTCTCTGACCTTCTGATTAGGAGAGGGAGCAGCCAGAGTAGCAGATTGCACAGAGGTGCAGCAGGCAACCTCCCGGGTGACTGCAGAGCCAGATTTAGGGGCAGGGGGGGTCTAAGGAACGACCCAAGGTACCAGTCATTTCAGTTCTTCGTAAAAAGCGTCTATAGGGCTTGAAGAAGCAAGCTTTGTTTCTTCCTCTCTGACATGGATCTAGATATACAGAGTCACGTCTGTCGGCGTACGACGGGGATAAATTGTGCATGCAGGCGGGGCATCGGCAGCGTGAAAGGAGCGATAAGCGCAAGCAAAAAGCAAGCTATTCGAAAGCCGAACAGGCGGAGAGGCTGCCAAAGAGGCTCCTTCCCTGGGGTGCCCCTTGGCCCCCAGCCCAGCACGGAGCGGCCAAGCGGTTTGGGGCTGCTGCAACCTTTCATGATTTGATTGGCTATTTATTTCTTGTGACAGTTGGGGAAACCCTCCTTGGCATCCTGTGCCCTTCGTAAGGCATTCTGTATAAAACGGTGATGAGAGCAACGTGGCTGAAAGCACCAGATTTGGAGGAGATGAAGCCAGGGTGGGGGAAGTGGGAGTTACCCTGAGGACAGTAGTCACAGGACTGGCCAGAATTGGAGTGCTCACTCTGCCAGAATACTTAGGAGCTTGTCTGAGAGATCTGAATATCCTGGAGCAGCTGACTCGGGTGATGGGCCATCCGGTCTCACTTTCCTGTTAAGTGGGATCTGCAGCTTCTGCCTTCTAGAAAGGAAAGTGCAGCCAATCCTACTTGCAGCCTGTTCTGTAGACCCTGGATTGGCTTTTGCTCATAACTTCTACGAAAAATCCCCCCCCCTTTATTTGGCTGCTTTTGCACATGCTTTGTTTAGATGTATTCCTTTAAAAAAAAAAAAAGTAAACATGAATGTGACAAGTATTATAGACATGTGTATTATACAGGGACACTCTTTGAGAGCTGGGACCAGCTGCAGTCGCTTTGAGTATAAACTCTGCGACAAACCGAGTTGCTGATTGATGGGTGAAGTGTACCCATTCTGTGGTAGAGTGGCATTAGTTGCTCTTCTGTTCTAAAAGTGCCCAAAGCGACATATGGCATTAACATCGTAAAACAATGAATGGAATGCCATGAAATCAGCAACGGTCTAAAAATAAATAAATAAATCCAACTTAAAAACAATGTACTGCACACATAGAGACATAGGAAGCCACCATATGCTGAGTCAGACCATTGGTCTATCTAGCTCAGTATTGTCTTCACAGACTGGCAGCAGCTTCTCCAAGGTTGCAGGCAGGAATCTCTCTCAGCCCTATCTTGGAGATGCTGCCAGGGAGGGAACTTGGAACCTTCTGCTCTTCCCAGAGTGGCTCCATCCCCTGAGGGGAATATCTTACTGTGCTCATACTTCTAGTCTCCCATTCAAATGCAACCAGGGTGGACCTTGCTTAGCTAAGGGGACAAGTCATGCTTGCTACCACAAGACCAGTTCTCCTGGTATCAGCAGCTCTGTTTTTTCTAAAAGAAGCTCCACTGGTAGCCAATAACATTCAGACCAGAGGAATGAGGTTTCTAAGACGAGGCTTTTACATGGTGATGGAAGCTGGATGTATGGGAATCCCGCTCCGGCGTCCTGTGTAACTCTTAAGACCTTGTGTATAAAACTGCAATGAGATGCGATGCAGCACATATACAGCTTTTCTGTTACAAGTGCTCAAAGCAGCTTACACGGCAGAAGGAATGAGAAACTGGTTCCTTGTTGCAATGGAGCATCTTGAAAAGAGAAACACAAGGGATACACACCAGCAACAGAGTGGGAGGGATGCTGTGTTGTGATGAATTGGGACAGTTAGGGGCATAGGAAGTTGCCATATACTGAATCAGACCATTGGTCTATCTAGCTCAGTATTGTCTACCCAGACTGGCAGTGGCTTCTCCAAGGTTTTGCAGGCAGGAGTCTCTCTCAGCTCTATCTTGGAGATGCCAGGGAGGGAACTTTTAACCTTCTGCATCAAGCATGCAGGTGCTCTTCCCAACATGGCTCCATCCCCTGAGGGGAATATCTTACAGAGCTCACACATGTAGTCTCCCATTCAAATGCAAACCAGGGTGGACCCTGCTTAGCAAATGGGACAATTCATGCTTGCTACCACAAGACCAGCTCTCCTCCCTGGAGTTGTCCTCACCCCACCCCCAAATATGAGTGCTGCCACTTAAAAGGGCATCTCTCTGCCCACATAGCAGGGTTGGAGAATAAAACTTCATTAGTACATGTTTTCAGGGTCGGTTTTCTTCTTCTTTAGAATTAGACTGCCTGTTTCTAGCCAAGTTAAACTGTGTAGCAGGCTTTAACAGATTCACACCTCACTCTTAAAAGTAGGGCTGGCCAGCCTGAGGCTCTCTGGCTGCTGTTGGAGTACAACTCTTATCCTCAGTTGCAATAAATTTGTGGCTGAGTGTTCCCTCTAAGGAAGGGATTCTCAATGTTGGGTCCCCAGATGTGAATGGACTTCAACTCCCATAATTCCCAACCAAAGGCCACTGGGGCAGGGGATTATGGGAGTTGAAGTCCAATAACATCTGAAGACCCAACGTTGAGAACCGCTGCTCTAAGGTGTGTGCATGTGCTCACACTTTTTTAATGACCACTCCGTTAATTTTAGATCCCACTCCAGTTGAATCGGGAAGGCCCCACTCTCAGTGCATGTGCACACAGTGCTTGGATACTGCTGCCCAAAACTCATTCCGCACACAGATAAAGAAAATTGGAGAGAACTCTGGCTGGGGATCATGGGAACTGTAGTCTAACAGCTGGGGAACTTCAGATTAGCTGCCTCCTGGTCTTAAGCATGCCTTTCTCAAAGTCATGGAAATATACAGGACCCTGGCCCTGTTGCTTGATGAGTGACGGTTAAATGTTTGAACGGTCATTCAGAATTGGGGGTCATCCCGTGAAACTGGAGGTTGGGAAACCTAGGACTGACCAAAGGAAGTATTTTTTTCACACAGCACATAGTTAATCTATGGAATTCTCTGCCACAAGATGTGGCGACAGCCCCCAGCCTGGATGGCTTTCAAAGTCCAGTAGCTTAGACAAACTCATGGAGGACACAGGTCTATCAACTGCTTCTAGTCTGGGGGTTACAGTTGCAGGGGAGTAACAGCAGGACAGAGGGCATACTCTTTCCTGTGGGCTTCCCAGAGGCATCTGGTGGGCTGCTGTGTGAAACAGGATGCTGGATTAGATAGGCTGTGGGCCTGATCCAGCTGGGCTGTTTTCATTGGCTGGCATTCTAAGAAGGTGCTGGAGTAGCACCAGAGTCTCTGAAGAGTTCCAGTCTAATACTGCACTGGTGCTTGTGTGTGTTGAGGGATGTCAACAAACTCCCTTTCTCCTAGAAGCCCTCTGTGCTATTTAAAAATATGTCCCCGAGGACTGCGTGACACAGAGGGATACAGAGCACTTCCTCAGGAGGGGGAGATAATCAAAAGTTTTCCCCGCCATTGAGCCAGCAGTGGTGCTGAGTGAGTTGAACTTTTTGGAAGCACCAGTGCTTTAAGTCAGCATGTCGGCCACTGTGTTTGAGGTGATATGCAAATTCTCTCCGAGGTGCTTGACCTATGATAGTTCACACATTCAAGGCGGAATTTGATCCTGCAGTTGAGTGGCCAACTGTGTGAGAGCCAGCCCATATTTCCAAGCAAATGTGTTTAGAATTGGGATGCCTTTTGGTTGAACTCAATGGGTCTGAAATTGCCTTGCATCCTTCCTGCATTTGCTGAAGTGAGTTGTGGTCTGGATGGCCTGGATGGAATTCAGAGCCATGAAAATGAATAGCTGCTTTGCTCGTGGTTTTGATGGGAGTGTCTGGTCTTGGCTGGCTGTGTTGTGGTTCGAGCTGTATCAAGAGTGTAGAAGGTGCATGAGCATCAGATGCATGAGCAATCCACACAGTTTCAGTTGCTGCATGGCTAGGGAATATCTTGGCTGCTTACAATGTCTTCATTCAAGTGACTTATTGAAAAGTGCAATATTTTGTGGTTGCTTGACCTCTTGCAAAGACAGGTCAAGAACTGCTTCTCCAAGATAGGGCTGAGAGAGATTCCTGCCTGCAACCTTGGAGAAGCCACTGCCAGTCCGTGAAGACAATACTGAGCTAGATAGACCAATGGTCTGATTCAGTATATGGCAGATTCCTATGTTCTTATGTCCATTATAGGATGAGAAGCTAGGATTGGGGCAACAGTTTCTTTGCATAGAAACCTCTCCAAGGATTGAAGCCCAGATAATCTGTTTGGTGCAGGGTTCCCCCTAACAGGGATTCCCAGATGTTGTTGACTACAACTCCCATAATCCCCAAGCAAAAGCCATTGCAGTTGAAGATTCTGGGAGTTGTAGTCAAGAACATCTGGGAATCCCTGTTAGCGGGAACACTGGTTTGGTGGCAAGGCACACTTGGTAAACCTTTCAAGGAGTTTCTTTCTTGCATGACTTGATCAATGAGCAAGTTGCCTCTTGCCCCAGAGAACAGTGGTGTTGCTAGGTACTTAAAAGATCTGGGGCCTGGGCCTACAACCCCCTTTTGATTAAACTCGGGCATGCCCCCTCCAAGAATAATTGTGAGGTCATTCACACAAATAAAACTGTGTTCTACCTGGGTTTGGGAGCTGTGTGTGCTCCCAATTTTTGGTTGTGTGGAAGCAAGGTAAGAGGACAAGCTACCCAGATTTTCCTCCTTTATTGTTTCCACACAACCAAAAATTGGGAGTGCACACAGCTCCCAAACCCAGGTAGAACACAGTTTTGTGTGAATGACCTCCTATGCCTGACCCCTCCCCAAAGAGAAACTGAAGGAGACACAAGTGCTATATTGGGGGCTAAACCATTTATGTTGTTGCCAGCACAGCATCTTCTAGGGAGGAGACCGAGATGAGAAGTGATCTTTGCTTCTGGAGCAGCAGCAGCCGACTGCCTGCACCCCCCTCCCGCATCCACCGCAATTGAAAAGGAGATAGTTGATCAAGTTTTGGGCTCTGAACCATTCATTGCAGGCTTGAGTCCCACGGGCCAACCCCTGACAGAGGGGCTGCATTTCAAGTACTGGTCGGGGCTTCAGACTAAGAAGAAATGCCACTTTTTGCATCATGTGGGTGTCCTCTTCCCCCCTCAAGCACTTCCTGTTTTGCCTTTTTGAAACTGGATGTCACTGAAAATGGAGTGTAAGTCTGGGGAAAAAGTAAGCCAGGAATGACCTTTAAATAGGGCATATGACAAAAGCTAGAGATATTTATGTCTCCACGCTTCTTACTGCAAAGAATAATTTTTTGAGAGGGGTCTACTAAGCAGAACCGTATTCAACCCCCCCCCCCCAATCTTATGTCCTACTTCCAGGTGAAGCTGTACACCTTGCTCGTGACTTTGGCTATGTATGTGAAACTGAATTTCCGTCTAAAGCTGTGGCTGAATACTTAACTAGGCCGCATCTGGTTCGTAATGAGATGGCCAACCGGAAAAACATGCTGCTTGCTGCAAAGTAAGTGTTTTTCTTTTGAATGCCAGCGTTCTGGTTGGATGGTAACGTTTTGCCTTTATGGAGTCCTCTAGAATGTTCTAAGCACTTGGGCAATCTCGACAACTGCATAAGGATTATCACCTGCATATTACAGCTTTATTTTTCTTTGGGGTGGCAGGAGCGGGGAGAGGTTGCCGAGGAGGAGCAGGGGAGTGAGCGTTGCCCTAAGGCCATCTCTTGAGAGTATTGTTGAGGCGATATTTGAATTGTGCACATCCTGGTTCACATCTGAACCAGGATTTCAGCATTGTGTTCCATGAGATCTTTTTTGCTTTCTTGCGTTAAAGGTGTTTTGTTTGCCCTTTTTTGATCCAAGGTCAGTGCTGCTTTTGACAGTGTTCTATAATGGGTGTTCCCAATCTTGGGTTCCCAGATGTTGCTGGACTACAGCTCCCATCATCCCCAAAGGCCATTGTGTGTGGGAATGATGGGAGTTGTAGTCTAGCATCTGGGAACCCAAGGTTGTTGGTGCTGAGGGTTTTCTGAGGTCAAACTAGTAAGAGTAGTAAAATGTCAGACCTTCTGAGACTTTTATCAGCTGTGACATTCTTTCATTGCTGTCCTAACATAGTTTACTCTAGAACTCCTGAGCTCACTAGTCTGCATGGTGGAGGAGTTGCATGCTCTCCATCTATTTTATAGATCTGTATTTTTTAAAGAGTGGTATACAAATTATCAGGGCAGTTCACAGAAAAAAATTAGAGTTATTGGATAAAATAAGTTTCATTAAAACTTTCAGTTGTTAATGGTAAAGAGCTACAAAGCCTCCTTCCCAGATGGTAAATCCCATCTACTCCCCTGAGATGTCATTAGAAACTATAAAACATTTTTCAAACTTCTCTGCTGTCATAAGGACTAGAAGCTTGTTTTCAAACACATCTAGGTTTCTGATGTGGAATTCTGCACTATCACTATAATGATAGATGGTGCTTATGCAAAGTGTAAATAACAGAAATACAACTACTGAATATTCACAGACTTGAAAACTTTTAATTTCTCTCCTAAACATGATTGAAGGTTAAATCAACTGAACTCTGGACTAAGTTTTGTTCTTAAATAACTTGTTGTACTTCATAATTTGCAAATAACTCAGCTGTTCGGCAAGTGAGGTAATTATGGTCTTGAAAAATCCTCCCACAAGTTAGGTCCTCTTAATTCTCATTCACTTCAGTAGTGGTTGAAGCATAAACCTCTCTTCTTGAAATTGTAGGACTCCAACTTAAACTCTTTCTGGATTGTGTCCTGTGACCTCCGTTATAGAGGTGGAGCTCTGAGTAGGGATGCACAAGTGTTGGGCTTAGTTCACTAGCCAGACATTATTTGGTTGCCACCAATGCCCTGTCTTCCCTCAGATCCTTTTCTGGCTAATAGGCAGAGTGCTTGGGAGAGAAGTAGGCCTTTGAACTGAGATATGGAGGAGGTAAGAAGCAGTGATTGCTCTCTCTTACTGCTTGGAAGGGATTCCTGCTGTTTCTTACCTTCTTAAAAATAGCAGTGGAAATGCAACCTCGCCAACCTCTGAAAATGTAGCCTCGCCAACCTCTTAACCCCCTCAAAAATGGCAGTGGAAATGCAACCTCTTTGCTTTCCCACACTGTCTCGTGTGTTGTGGATATTGGACCATTCTGTGGGACTGTAGTCATCTTGCAAAAAAGACGTTGCAGGGATGCAATCATCCTGCGGTATAGCGAAACAAGAACTAGGCTGGTTCAAGATGTCAGGTGGAACCTTAGAACCGGGTTCTGTGTGATATCCCTGAGGCTCAGGTGTGTGCACTCATACATTCCCGCACAAGTGTCTGCTTCCTGTCTCGGTTAGAGCCACGTGGAGATTGGTCATGTCCAGGGCTGTCCTTAGAGAGCCCTGACAGAGTGCAGGGCCCGGGGCAAATCAGCCAGTGTGGGGCCCCCTTCCAGCTAATTCTAATGGGGGTTAAAAGAGCGGGGCCCAGGGTGGTCACCCTGCTTGCCATGCCATAAGGACAGCCCTGGTCATGTCATCTGAATCCACCAATCTCTGCATTTTCTAACCTACTTGCTTCAAATAACCCAAGGCCTATAACTTACTTCAAACCTTGGGTAAAGGTCTTGGGTTATTTGAAGCAAGTAGCTTAGAATAAGCAGAGATCGATGGTTCAGACCAGGGATTCTCAACGTTGGGTCTCCAGATGTTATTGGACTTCAGCTCCCATAATCCCCAGCCCCAGTGGCCTTTGGTTGGGGATTATGGGAGCGGAAGTCTAATAACATATGGAGACCCAACATTGAGAATCCCTGGTTCAGACAATATGACCACCACTGACTTTAACTTAAATAGGGATGCTTGATGCTTGCTTACACAGGGGTAAGAGGGAATGAGCATTCCCAAGCCTCAGGGAGGCCACATGGAACCTGGCTCCAACCAGGCTTCCTTGTGACATCTGAATCAGCCCAGCAACAAAATCTGTTTGGGGTGCCATGGTGGGAATTGGCACATTGTGTGAGTTTCTGAGGCCGTTTCAGAGTGGATTCTGCTTCCACTGGATTCGGCAGTGAAATTTTCTTCAGACCAAATTGAGATGGCAGTCTAACAAAGACAGCTGAAGGCAAGCTAACTTGCTTCAAAATCCACTGCATGTTGGCTACTGGGGGGTCAAAGGTGTGCCGTCGAGTCGGTGTTGACTCCTGGCAACCACAGAGCCCTGTGGTTGTCGTTGGTAGAATACAGGAGGGGTTTACCATTGCCATCTCCCACACAGCATGAGATGATGCCTTTCAGCATCTTCCTATATCGCTGTTGTCTGATATAGGTGTTAGTCTGGGAAGGTGTTATAGGTGTTAGTCTGTTCCCATAGTCTGGGAAACATACCAGAGGGGATTTGAATCGGCAACCTCTGGATTGCTAGTCAAGTCATTTCCCTGCTGTGCCATTAGGTGGCTTTAGCTTTTAAATACTGCTGCCTGGTAAATGTTTGCAACATCAAAAGGCAGCATGTGCCTTTTTGTAGTACAGACCAAATACTAGCGGAGTCATGATGCTCCCTGTGGGATTTTAAACGGTGAAACATGCAAAGCATCTTGGGAAGTGTCTAAGAATGTATTTCTACTTCCTCAAAGCCGTGAGCTGGGCCTGTGCTCAGTGAATGGCAGACATCTGTAGGTAACAGCATGTCAGCTGTGGGGTCTCCAGTGAGAGACAAACAGCTAAACTCACTGTCCCAGTTTTGCTGCTTCCAAACCACAGCTGTGGAAATCCCATGTAACTGAGCCATAAACTGATTAATGAAGCACAACCAGGCAGAAGATCACACTGAAGAAAAACAGCACAAGGCTAAACCCTACTTGGATTCCAAAGCCCAACTATATCAGTGCCTAAATGATAAGTGCTGAGCTTATAATCGGAGGGTTGTGTGACAGTGATAGGCAATTCCATGAGAGTGCAGAAAAGCTGCCGTGTGATATTGCAGAATTCAGCTTCCTAAATAATTGTGGCTTTCATTGTGTACCAAAAAAAACCCCACGCTAGTTTTTATTGAAATTGCATGACAGTAGTCTTCTTAGTTACACTGGTTGCCTGTTGTGCTTGTGGGGACCATTCAAGGTGCTGGTTCAGACTCTTCCCCATCCTTGAAGGCCCTGCATGTCTTCTGGGAGTACCTTCCCTCAAATCTGCCTCCCTGCTCATCTCTGGAGAGCCCTTGTTCTGCATTTTATTGCTTGCTATAGATCTGAGGAGGTGTAGAGCACAGTTTTCCCTTTTGTGGGACCCACTTTGTGGCACTCCGTCCAACAGGAGTTGATCTGGCCTCTTCGTTAGAACAGCTTCTACTGGAATATTTAACATTTTTTATTTGAAAAGGCTTTGGCAGACTTTTCTGCAGGAGCATTTTACAGCTGTGTTTGTGTGGGGTTTACATAGTGGCTGTTCAGAATGGTTGAACATTGCCTTGAGTGTCATGATGCCCAAGCCGTATACCTCTTTCCACTTTTGTCATTAGGAGAAGCAGCATAAACTTGTCCAAGTAGGGCTGCAGGGCTTTAGCAGGGGCAAAGGTGTAGCTAGGGGAAAGGGGGTCCACGTCCACCCATCTCCCTGGTAGCCCCTCAGAGTGAGGGAGGAGATTAAAATAGGGAGGGATAGAGCTGGGGCCCCCGGGTTCTTCGAACCTATCAGCTCAATTATAACTACACCCCTGGCAAGAGTGTCATTAATGTGTGGCCCATGGGGCATGGGTCCTCAATGAATGGCCTTGAATCCCATCAGCCACATAGGAAGCTGACTTATATACAGAATCAGACCATTGATCAGTCTAGCTCAGTATTGTCTACCTGGACTGGCAGCGGCGTCTCCAAGCTTGCAGGCAGGAATCTCTCTCACAGCCCTATCTTGGAGATGCCAGGAAGGGAACTTGGAACCTTCTGCATGCAGTCATACAACAGATGCTCTTCCCAGAGCAGCCCCATCCCCCTAAGGGGAATATCTTACAGTGCTCACATGTAGTTGCCCATTCAAATGCAAACCAGGGTAGACCCTGCTTAGCAGAAGGGACAGCTGGGTTGGGAAGGAACCCCCTCCCCCCGCAAAAAAAAAAAAAAAAAGGTTTTCGGATTCAGCTTGATTTTGAACATTTCTTTCCACTCTAGGGTGTCTGGTCCTCCTTACATGACTTTAAGCTAATGCCCTCTTCTCTGTGTCTTGCAGACAGATCTGTAAAGAATTCACTGACCTCCTCACTCAGGACAGAACCCCTCTTGGGAATGCAAGGCCAAGTCCCATCTTAGATGCTGGCATCCAGGGCTGCTTGACTCACTTCAGCCTGATCACACATGGCTTTGGGAGTGCGGCCATCTGTGCCGCCATGACGTCTGTCCAGAACTACCTGAACGAAGCTCTGAAAATAGCAGACAAATCCTACATGAACGCAGGGGATCAGAGCCCGGCGGAAACCAACAAAAGCATTGAGAAAATGGACAAGCACCGGAAGTGAGTGTGCGCGTGCGAGCGAAGCCAGACTTCCTCAACTGTTCTCCCAAACACAGACTTAAGATCTTAATCTATTACAGATTTGCTTTTGGGTTTTAAAATGTTGTTCTTTGGTTTTAAAAGCATCCTCTCCTGGATCTCTTGGGAGATGCATATCTCTTTTTCCCTCTCTATTCTTTCTTTTTAAAGCTGCTGTTATCCGTTCATTGTGGGACCAGGTACCGGAAGGTAACATCGGTACAAGCTTTTTTTTTATTTTGAAAAAACAAACAAACTGTAAAAAGTGGTGCTATCTATGGGGGTGGGGTGGGGAAGAGAAGTCTGCTACTGTGGTATCCCTAGACCAGAGTTGCACAACTTCAGCCCTCCTGCAGATGTTGGACTCCCAACTCTCATCATCCCTGACTATTGACCACTGGGGATGATGGGAGTTGTAGTCCAACCGTGGGAAGGCCAAAGTTGTGCAGCCCTGCCCTAGACAATTTGGGCAAGATTCATCCCCCCATTGTACACTTCCCATAGTGATATCCAGTGGCTCTGCATATGCAAACTATTTGGAGCAAGACAAGCTGAATTGCACTCAGAGGCATGCATGGGATTCACAGTCCAGGCAGTGGTTGGGCACATTGCAGTGCATTATGCACAACCAGTAAAGGGGGAGTTAAAGGGCTCCATTAAGCCTTATGGGGCTCTGCATACAGATTAAATTGTGCTTTTACAGATCTAGTTATAGGAGAACATCCACTATGCAGGTCATAGGTGGAATCCTCTTAGTTCTTTTAGAAACTTCTTAGGAGTTTCAGGATGATCATATTTTCTGAAGCCAGCAACAGAACAGGACACA